>NC_079162.1:38309617-38938463 GCF_947563725.1 Argiope bruennichi | reverse complement strand
ACAGTTTCTTTTAGATTTATGTCAATTCTATATAAGGTGTTTTAAACTATTGGCATGATTAGAGATTGCAATACCGGACCAAAATTTCAATACTGGTATTCGGTATTTTTTAGATTTTAATACCGGGATACCGGTTTTAATACCGGTATTAGAAATTTTAGAAAAAGAAAGGAAACACAGGTGTTTCTTTGTTTTATTTGCCAGTTTTGTTAGAGAGTGTAAATATCACAAAAAATAATATGGAACTTATAAATTATAACAGTATATAAAGAATCACAAAAAAGTAAAGGAACAACTTATTTATTTAAATCACAAAAAAAGTATAAATATCACTATTCAGTCTGTGGTACTATTACAAATTTTTGAAATGTCATCTTAAAAAACATGATGCATCAATTGTACTGTCATTAAAGCTGAAAAGTAATTTTGTGTAAAAATTACCAGCTGTCGAAAACGCTCTTTCGGCATCTACGCTAGTTGGCGATACTGTTAGCAATACGCGATATACTTTTTCCAAGTATTTACCTCTAAATCCCTCATCTTCAAATACATCAATTTCTCGTCGAATGGTTTTGGATATAGCTGATTTCTGTATTGCATTTTGGTTCGTTGATTTTCTTTATTTATCGTTAATTCTAATTTTTGTTCAAGAGACAATTCATTTTCACTATCGACATTAGTGTCATCATAATCTTCGATAACTGAACCGAATTCTTCTGAATGTGGATAGGTTTGTGTGTAAAAAATTGTAAGAAAATTTACTATAAACTTAATCAGATTATTTTCTTTTTTTCTTTTACATTTTCATTTTTAAAATCATCATAATTATGTAAATACCATAAGACATTTTCTATTTCGGTATGCCTTCCTTTTGTGCGATTTTTCAATGTAATATATAATTCTTCAGATAGTGATGTGTGCTGTTCTCTCATGACCGCAACATGAAATTTATTGTTGTTAATAAATTAAAATCTCTTCAACATAATGCCTCTATAGTCAGTTTTATTGGAAGTAGAGCTGATATAGTTCTGGATATAAAGTCGAATTCACTATCTGAAAAATTAATTTACAGTTTTAAGTCTATTATTGCTTTTTGGATTGGATTTCTCAGTTTCAAAAATCGTTCCATCATTAGGAGTAAACTGTTCCAACGTGTCTTAGAATCTATTATTAATATATATTCTGTTTTATGTTCAGTTAGTATATATTTTTGTCATTTGGCATTTTTTGTAGGGGAAAGTTTAAATATCTTAACAATTTTTCGAACTTTATAAATTATAGGAAGCAATTCTTGATGGGTTAATATGTCATCCTCATTAGCAATATCTTTTTCGACAATTAAATTGTCATTATCTTCATTGTAAATATCACTCTCACTCTTACTCTCTTCAATGTCGGAATCCGAAGTTTCTATATCCACAATATTTGATTTCTTCTGTTTTTTTTTTTTTTTTTTTTTTTTTGTATAATACATTTATTACTCCTAACTGAATTCCATGAGCATAGAACAATTGCTTATTTGCATCAATCAACTTTCCAAATTTTTACATAACTGTTGCTCCATTAGGCGTTATGGGTACAATATCTTCTTTCAGGGATAAACCATGTTTCGCTAATTTAGATTTAAGCAATTAATTAAGCCATTCATTAGCTTTAATTTATTTCGCCAGTTAGGGATACATAAAAACAAAAACGTATACTATTTTGCTATGCTGGCGATCCCTGAACATATAGTGGAGACAATTTAAAACATTTCTAGTAAATGCCGAAAAACCGGTATTTAAACTTGTGAATACCGGTATTACGAAATTGTAAAATGGCTCAAAATACCGGTATTCGGTATCCCGGTATACCGGTATTGCAATCCCTAGGCATGACCCATACCAGATGATAAAACGCATTTAGACAAGCACAGATCATTATTGAATGAATGATTGTGACTCAAGTGATGAAGCGTTAGAAGTTACTCAGCAGAACTGTCCTGTGATATAGCAAACATACTTAACCAGTGTCAGAACTCTTACATGAAGAACATCATTCATGATGACATTCGCGTCAAGTTTGATGAGGAAACTTTTGCAGGATTTCTGAAGTTTCTAGCCTGATAAAAGAAAAATGCCTGGGCATTTACTGATCAATGACCCAGTTCAACATCGAAGACTTTATTTTTGAACAACTTTTACAATATATTTCATAAAGAATATTTTTAAGCATTTCTTTAGATTTAATTCACTCTTTCTCTGCATTTATTTCGTTTCATCATTCCAAGACACAGAAAATATCCAACCTAGATTTTCAACAATTTAAAGTCCGCTTGTGTATACTAAGGTAATTGTGTTTTTCTAAATGTATTCTTTCACGCCTTAAATTGTGTTTTCATAAATGTATTCTTTCACGCCACAAATTTTGTTTTTCTAAATGTATTTTTCCACACCTTAAATTCTGTAGCACAATTTATACCACATTCTATAATAATGATGCATTCTATAATGAATTTTGTGTTAATAAATATAAAATAACTAAAATATGCGCCTGTCTATATAATCTATCAGCATGTTAAAAATGTCTTAGATCCGATAGTCACAGATTAATTAGTGATAGTTGTAAAAAATCTCATCCACTGGCGGATTTCTTAAGAAACAAAGTATAATTTGTGGCGCGCTTTAGATATAAACATGTGCTAGCATTAAAAGTGAAGAATAAAAATTTGGAGTTCTATGCATCAAAAAACTTCGCGAATACTCAAATCAAAACTAATCACTAAAAACATATCGAAATAAACAGCTATTCACTAATAGAATCACGGGGAAGATCACGGGGAAGACGCGCTACCCCTATGCCAGGACGCCGGTTCAGTTAGCAGTGGTAGATTATATACATTGATTAAATAAATTTCAATGATTTTCACGATTGTTTCGGAAATTTTTATTGTTTTTGCTAAATTTTCTTGAGCCGTCTACTTCTTATCTAATTCCTATATTTTAAGTAGCCCTTTGGCTGACAATGAAAGAAAATAAAAGTGTGATTTATTAAAAAAAAATTCGTAAGCTATTAAAATTTAAACTATATCACTATTTTGTTCTTAAATAGAAGAAATCGCTAATTTCCAGGGCTCCTAATTTACGCTAAAACAATTATTTTCCATCATTCAAAGATAATTTTCATTCAGATGCGAAATTCCCTTTGAAATATTTTTCACGTTATTTTTTAAAAAATGATGTTTTGGACATTGTTGTTTTTATATTTTTATTTATAACTTTAAAGATCAAAAGAATTTTTTTTCAAAAAAATTATTCCCGAAAATGCTTTCAATTCTAAAAATTGCCATACACTATAATAATAAAATTTTCTTGAACCATTTGGCAGATTTACTATTTCTTTGCAAGTACATCTGGATATATTCTAAAAAAGAAGGGAAATTCCATTTGAAGTTTCCACTTAAGTGCTTGCCAGTCGAATATTATTCCAGCCATAAATAGTAGAAAATAAATCTCCTCACCATAAATGGACATCAAATGTTACTTTGGTCTTCGTGGTTTTCTTTAGGAAGGAAATTTAAGAAAAAAAGCGAATGACACAGAAAGCAACTTTTTACGACTGCAGATTCATTTATGTGTTTCTGACATGTTTCAAAAGTTAATGCATCTGAGCTAAATGTAATGTTAGTTACATTAGTCGGCCTAGTATAAAAGCAATATTTTTGAGAAAAAAAATATCAAACTAGAAGTTTCTTAAAGTGCTAGAAATAATTTTAATTTTAATAAATAACATTTCTGTAATGCTTAGAACAATTATTTTAATGCACGTTTGAAGTATCTTAACTCTTTATTTTTAATTTCCGATATGATAAGTTCATATGTAGGTCCGATTGAAAAATATTCATATGTAATCAGTATGTGTTTGTATCTAAATATCTTCTCCGAAAAAAAAATCGAAGGACACTCAGTTTTCCAGGTACTAAGAATTTAAAAAACAATTTTCTTTTTTTCTCCATTGTATTTTGATACTGTAAGTAAAAAAGTCATTTCGGAATAAAGCTAATGCAAAGCAATAAATGAAAATTATTTTAGTACACTTAATAAATCAATATTTATTTACTGACTTATAATAATCATTTTGTTGGAGTGGAAAATACAATGTCGAATAAGCCTTTATTTAAAAACGGTATAGACATTATTACCACACAGACCTACAAGCAGAAATATCAAACGCAGTGTCTATTTACTATCATCTTAACAATACACAACCACATACTCAACTGAAATTGCCACTTTTTTTCTGCAGAGAAAGAGAATGAAATACAAGCGAAAAGAAGATACAGTGCCAATCAGCACTGAATTTATATAAAAATCTCATCAGTCGCCAATGTTTGTATAATGCCCGTTTTATTAACGTGCCACCTTTGGTGATCAGCTAATCGGTCGGGATAAATGATTCCTAAAGTTTTCAATATGCGACGTAAGTTTTGGAATAAATTCTTGTATAAATGACCGGATGCTTGGTTTTCTTGAGATTTAAATTTTATTTTTAATTTATAAATAGTGACAAATAAAACCTAAACAGAGTTTGAACCAAAGAGAAGAAACAGCAGATAAGAGCAATCAAAAAATTATTATTTCTAAAGTTTATATTTTTCCCCCAGTAACATTTTCCCACAACTTTGTGTAGAAGTAAATATAAATAATTATTGAATTTAAATTCTTTCTAAAAATAAAATAAATCCAACGCAATCTTTTAAATAATGATTGAATTAAGAATAAAGAAAATCAATTTTATAAATCAAAAGTTATCCAAACATGTACATTGAGAGAACTCTCTGATTGGATTATCGGAGTGGATGATGCAATGATCTTGATGACATCCGCATTTAATAAAGGCCCCCAAATATCATTCAACGCTCTTTGAATACTTTATATTAGAATGTCTGGAGAGCTTTCGAAGCTGACCTCATAACTTCAAATCAGCGGAAATCAATGGCCACGGTAATGACCTGAGCACAGTTACGCGCCTACACAATTCAGCTTTTCGTAATTGCTAACCATATTAGCAAAGTTAGTAGAGTCTGAAACGCTTTTCACTTTTCCGATTAGTTTGACATCACTATTTATTCCCTCTCAGATTCACAGCAACTAGGAAGATTGATCTTGAATGATATTTAGCCACTAAGGGTTGTGCATTGAACGGTAGGAAGGAAACTATTCCGTGTTTTCGAATTTTCATGGAAAAGATATTTATCAGCATAAGGGGAATTAAACTTCAAAATTAAATTAATCCTAGACTAAAAATTTAGTTGATATTCTCAAGAAAAGGATTAAATGTTCATAAGAGATTTTCAAAGGGAAGAGTAGGTGGCATTTTGGAGTGTTATATCTCGTGAAGTAAAGTTTTATTCATTTTTATAAAGGATGATAAAAAATAATTAAAAACTGCAGTTTAAAAATTGTTTATTGATACTATTCCATTTAAATAAAATTCCACATTTTAATAAGCTTAAAATATTTTTGAATGTAAATAGGTAAGGAAAAATTTAACTGTGATTAATGATTTCCACATAGAAATCATTTTATAAGTATTTTCCTTCTTTGAAAATATTTCTAAAATGGGTATATTAAGATTTTAGCAAACATTTTAAATCTTTATATAATTAAAAAATGCAAACTGTAATTGTACATAAGCTTGCTGATGTAACAAGTATGCCATTAGGCAAAAAATATTGGAGTGCTGTCATTGAGCGACACTTAGCGGCAGGGCAGCGTGATAGAGGTGTGGACAATAGAAGGTATTAGTGGCATATGTTGTGATGGTTTTCTTCAGCAAATCTCTTTTGTATTTCTCTTATTTTAATGTTATAATACACATGCGTGCATTTTTGGTGTTAGTATATGTGAATCTTGTACATGTCAAGAATAGAATATAGTTAAAACACGTTTGGCTCATTGTTGTTCTTTTTTAACCATTGATAGCACACGGGTTTCCATTATCGATGATGATAGAATGATACTCTTTATTTTATCTTAGTTTGATACTTTTTCCATATTTTAACTAAATTACTTGCTCATCAAGTAATTGCTCAAATTACAAATGATTTTTAAAAGTTGCAATGATTGGTTTCAAGAATCCTGATGAAATTACATAATTTTAGCATTCAATGCAGTTCATATTAAGCATTCATTATTGAACGCTTTACAGAATTCCTTCTGAACGTATTATATATACATTTAAAAAAACTGGGGATATAAATTATTTAAAATGCATTAATTTTCTAAGATTTCAAACTCGCGCTATATAATTTATAATGATACCTACTCATATATATACTATTTCATATATACTATAAAGTTTTATGTACATTATTGATACTACTTTTATTTTCAATGTAATTTTTTAGTCACATTAAAAATAAATTTGAAAAATTATATTTACAAACGCATTTCTAAGAGTGTACTATAAATAGTAGATTTTTTTTTAATTTTGATTGTATTATTTTTACCTTTCTGTCATTAAATTACAATTCATTATTATAAATATTATTGAATTTTAATATCATTTTTTTTTCTCATACTTACTGTCAGACATCGTCACTGGTATGTAATAAATATCAGTTATTAAACTGGTGGATTCAAATTAATCAACCATGTAAAATATTTCATAACGTTAGCGAATCAAGAAAAGAGATAAAATTAATTTAAGAATTCCATTTTTATGTGTATGAAATAGGTCAAGTTAAATAAAAGCGTTTAAAAAATCTTCAATAGTATGCTGGGATAAAGAAATGCTATGGAAATGCTTCTTAAGCCTCCTTAAATGCGTTCCAAACATGCGAAAGAACACTTCTGCAACACGTATCAGACCTTTTCAATACCAATAATACTCAAGCCATGGACTTAATTAACTCTAAGAATAAGTTCACTCTTGTTTGTTCATTCACACATTTTTCTAAAATTGCCACTTTCGTTTTCTGAAAGAAGAATGCTAGATGTTTCATATATCCTGATTTCATACTCTTCTGCTAGTTCTTATATCAGTCATCTATTTTTATACGAATAAATAAATTATTTCAAGTTCTTCTGAAATACAGCTTTTCAAACTGAAATGTATACAGTTCAAAAATATATTTTATAGTGGATAAGCTCAGGAAAATTAAGTTTCAAACTGTCTCTTTCAGCATATTTTGACTTATGATGGGTTTTAAGGCATCACACTGCCCGAAATTTCATATGAAATGAAGTAACGCACATTTGTTAAATTGCAGTCTGTGGCTTTGAATAAAAGCACCAACTTTATGAATTCAATGATCTTAATATTTTTTATTGTTTACAACTATACCTTTCTAGACTTTAGTAAAGGATTGTTTTATTTTTCAAAACATTTTTAATTCCTATATATATGGTATTATTTATTTAATTGTCGTGTAATTAAATTAAAAAATGCTATATGAACTTTTATTTCTCTCCAATTTTATGGAATTAAACAACAGAAATGTTATGCAGTTAGATGAATATTATCTTCCTTATCCTTTTCAAAAATATAAAACATTAAATTTTTTTACTTAAAAGTGCATTTCGGATTTATAGAAAGATAGTTTTTTGAAACTACAGTATACATTTTAACAAGTGTTATTTTGTGACGCATATATATATATATATATATATATATATATATATATATATATATATATATATATATATATATATATATATATATATATATATATATATATATATATATATATATATATATATATATATATATATATCACTACCATTAATTATCTTATTTCTCCTTACGAAACAAATTTCATATCCTTTAGTTCTTCATCAAAAATAATGATGCAAAATTAAACAAATTACCTGCTTACATTTTCATTAGTCCTTGCTGAAATGGCCCGGCTTCAATATATATTAAAAAAGAAAATTACTGCACATTACTGCAATTCTTATTTCGTTAAAATAGAAATATACTAACGACAAAGATATTTAATTTGTATTAATCGTGCTTCATGGGAAAGCTGATAAAATAACTTGCCAAGAGTTTAGACGGAATTGAAGAAAACAATCTATCATTTATATATCAGAATTGTAAAGAAAAAGAAGGGTGATTAAGTTATGCAATTAGTTAGTTGATTCTGATGTATTTAAGTTCTGACAAAACCTTTAGTTAATCCTGTTTTTCTTTATTTGAAAATCTGAAGACTATTTATTTGAAGTACAGCGCTATTAAGAAAGAAAGGCAACAATATCATATTGCTTTTATTTTGATATGAAAGCAATAGGACAATTATATTAAGCGCTTAGTTATCGACAACCTGAACTTCTTTAAGTGCTAAGAGCTATTAGAAAAGATTGTATGAAAACTAAAAAAAATGACGAGTTGTTTCTTTAGAAGAAAGTAACTAATTATACAGTGTAACAATTAACCTTCATCCAGGCTAACTATTGTCTCATTGATTTAAAATCAAATAAATTAGAAGACACATTCTTATGCTGAAAATAAATGAAAAATATAATTCTTATACAATATGAAAAATAGAGTCAACAATCTTAATTTTTCTTTGCAGATTAACTTATATTTACTTGTAATGCTAACGTTTGAAATGGGAAAAAAGATAAAGAAAACGAAAATATTGAATTATTTATAAAGCAAAACATGACATAAAATTATAACATAAATCATGAAGAATAAATTGTTTGTCTCTTTTACGTTTCTTAAGGATTTGTCAATGGTATACATGTAAAAAATATCTCGTTAACGTACAATAATAAAAGATTTCTTCTTACCACTTTGTACTGAAATTCATTGATTAAAATATATTAATAATTGTAAAAGTTTCTGAAGATAAATAATGAAAAAAATAAATAATATGAAATGTTTAACTATGATGGATCTGTCAATAATTTTTCTCTAGTCAAAAATTATACAGATAAAAAAAACGAAATGTATTTAAGAGGATATCTTCTTTCTACATTGCAAAAATGAGCTGTTAGAGACATTTAACAAAATATTGTGTAGTTTATCATAAAATATTGTAATTCAAGTAAATGCAAATTTGATTGGAATCATACTGATAGGTACTCATTTGAGATGTAGTAATAATATTGGCAATATTTATTTTAAACTTCGTATTATTTGCCCTCTGTCAACATGAGACAGAAAAACACAAGACGATGAAGAAAAACTTATTTGGGTTTGAATTTTTTGATTAAACTTCTGTTGAGGTTCAAAATATAAAGCTGACAATTTCAAAATCACACGTAAATACTCCTCTTTCATAAATTTTTTGGCATTAAATAGGCGGGCATTAAAATTCAATAGAATTAACAGTATTCAATAGAATTAAACAGCAAAAAAATTATAAAACTATAATTATATATTAAAAATTAGTAATTGATTATTTATAATTTTATAAAAACTACTTTATTGTTAAATGTCTGATAATATTTAAGTACATTGGTGAAAATTTTGGCACAAAAATGAAAATATACCTGCTTGGTATCGAAAAATCAAGGAAATAATTTTATTTATGGAATCAAAAAGAATAAAATTTTATTTCTATAATTTGAGATTGAATTTACAAAAATAATTTGAATTCTAAATTAATTCTTTAAAAAATTTAATTGAAATTACAATTATTAAATATTTGTGTTAATTGTAAAATTTTTCATAAAAATATTAAAAATATTTCTGTATTCATCATAATATCATTTTGGTGATTTCCAATTGTACAATATTGTACAAAATCAAGCAATATTCGAAATATTATATATTATTGTTAAATATTGAGTATTATGCTATCGTTCAATAATGAGCAACATTCTGTGCTTGAACAAAGCCAAAAACTGAAAAGGAAACAAAATGTATCAATTGTTTAAAATGCTTATTATTTATAATCGAAAGTAACAAAAAGAGTTTTAACGAACATATACATTCAGATGCGTCTATGAGAATTAATGAAACGTCTCTTCAAAATTACATCTCATTTTCCAGACGCAGTTTCTGCTACTACAGATAAAAACATTCTTCCAAAAAATATTCAAATGCTGCGATGTTTCAATTATGTTTAGAACTCTTCTAATGGCAAAAATAATGTAGACCGTCTTCGAAAGAAATTCAAATTCACTGTAATTTTAAAACCGTAGCTCTGATCTGTGATTCATGTAATAGCCGAAGTCGTGACACACTTTTCGCTTAAATGAGATTAAAACTCGGTCTTCTGAAATAAGAAAACTCAAACGAGTTTAAAGAAATGAAATGGCGTTTCTGGAACTTTTCCAGGAATCGAAATGTCGACGTCTAGCTTAATCCTAATCTACTTAAGCCGGCGTTATTCTGAAAAAGGCGTTTTTTATATAACCAACTTTGCAATGGACGTCATCTCTTTTCACTTCCTTAGCAACTGCTACTCTTTCGAGAAATGATTAAATGTTAAGTAAATATAATTTTCTTCTTTTAGAAGACGGCATGAGAATGGGATTCGTTTTAGAAAAATTAATACAGTCCTCAAACTGATTTTTCTTCACAAGGAAAGAATGTAATCAATGGGAACATTTCTGAAAATAGGTTTTGTAGTTGAAGAAGTAATAACGATACTTTAATAGTATAATTTAATTTTTATAATGATTGACTTTTATACAGAAAATATAGATATATTTCATTTGTGTTGCTTTATTGCACGAAGAGATATTGCTATTATACTGAAGGACATAGAAATAGGCTGAGAAAATGAAGAAACTAAGAACAATTATTTCATTTTCACTTCAATTTAATTCATATTTTAGTTCCTATAAATGCACTGGATATCTATCATAATTTTTGTCTTGACATCTAAAGAGGAATGGAGAAAATGTTAAATAAATGACATTATATTTTTTGAATAATTTTAATTACAAAATAATGAAAGCATTTTAATCAAATACATTTAAGCTATTTTCATTTAATTCATGTTCGGCAATGCAAAAATATCGTTATTTGTATCCGACTTTGTAAGAAGATGCTCTTGATTGATTCAAGTTCTAAATTATTGCTGAATTATATTTCAAACACAAGAGTGTATTTTATTACAATTAATACCCTAATCACATAGACTTTATTTCCTTTTAATAAACGGTTATCAAACAGATGTATTCGGGAGAAAAATATTTTTTACCCCCAGGAAGAAAAGAATTTTGCACAATATTATACTATATTATATTCAACTACTGTTTAATATCATAAAATACTGTACCTTGTATGAGCGGTATTGGGATAGTTACGGTAGGTTTCAAAGCAATCATTTTATTATATTTCTAATGTCTTTGAATACAAATCTTCAGTTTTGATTTATAATTATAGTTGTCGATACTTCCTAAGAAATATTAGCACTGTAAAAACAAATGTTCTTGATCTGATGAAATATTCCCCTTAATTTGTTGCATGACATGCAAAGTTAATTTTTTTTTTCGTAATATTTCCAATCATCATTTCAGAATCAACATCTAATGCCCCTCGAAAACCTGAAGATGCGATTTAAACCTAATCTAAATCTTCAGAAGAATATTCATTCAGTAAGTTCCAAAACAAGAACATAAATTAACAAACAGACTTATTTTGGATCTCTCAGTCTCACAGTTACAATCATATTTTACTGATGTTTTTTTTTCTTCTCTCATTTTCCTATCGATGTCCAAAAACCGAAAATAATGTAAATTTTAGGTTTAACTACAAGAATTTTGATTGTTTAATGTCTTCTTTCTTAAATAAAGATCTTTTCATTGAAGTTTAAATAGTAGTTCTAATTTTTATAATGTTTTCATCAAGCTCACGAGTAGGAAGAATTCTTTTAGTGCGTATGATTGCTTCCCTTTATTTTCTAAAGATTTCTGTTTGTAGCGATTAACACAAAATCAGATGTCATACAATCGCCTATAATTTTATGGAATAATAGATATCTGTCTTGTTCGAGAATATCAACGTTATTGAATAACTTTTCATTATGGTATAAACTGTTTCACAAAATAAAAATCAGGTTTAAGTAGTTTAGAAGTCTTAAGATTTGATTGCAGATTTTGGTATGTTTTCCTCATCCTATGATGATTAAAAATTATGAGATTCTTCTCATTAATGTATATAGTTTTAAAACAGATTGATAAGGAAATTAAACTCTTTTTATAATTTTGGAAGTATATTTTTTATTAAGTTCTTTGAAAATAAAAATTTACCTATACGAACATTAACCAATACTTGACATCCTCATTCCATTCGCCTTTAGAAAATAGCATGAAACAGGAAAAAGAAAATAATGTGCCTTTCGTTTTGCTTTCAGCTCCATGTTTTTTTTTCTCAAACTCAAGAGTGGAAAGAAAGACCATTTTCTTCTTTGGAGTCCTCTAAGAGGACATAAAATCTTGTGTTCTGCAGGTTGCTGTAAAAATAAGCAAATAAAAATACCAAAGAATGGAAGTTGGTGATAGTACACAGATGCTATTTCAGAGATATTAGGTTACTCGGCCTTCATAGGAAGAAATATATTTAAACCACAGTCTGCTGAAACAAGAATGTTTCGTGAACTGAGTTACTCTTTGATGTAAAATGTTTTAAAAGTAGTATTTCATGTTATCTGAAGTATATCATGTTATTTGAAATATTTCATATTATTTGAAATATTTCATGTTATCTGAAATGATTTTTGTATGTCATCTTATTGAAAATGGTAAAAAAAACCCTCTTTTGTGAAGGAAAATTTAGCTTTAAGAATTTTTTTAGACCAGTTTCATTTTAATAAACTACAATGCTGCAAATGTCGAAAGATTTTAAATGCCAAAAGCAAGCAGCACGTATGGTATATGAATAAATAATAAAATTTTCTTACATTTTGTAAAAAAATAATAAATAATTGATATTTAAAGCAATTTTTGTACTTCCAGTAAAGAAACATTAATAACATTTCCAGCTTTACTAGAGCTGTAACTCAATTTGCAAACATAAGATTAATTGTTTAAGATTATATATCTTAACAAGGTGTTGAAATACTCACATTCGAAATCTCTACCGTGGCATTTCTTTGTTATTTTCCTTCAGCTTTTAAATGTCATACAGTTAACATTTCATTAAAAATCCTATAATACAATAGATTTGGAATATATTTATAAATTGATCGCATGATAATTTGAAATATATGCTAAAACAGAACGCTGCAGATTTATGAAAGGCAAAAGAGATTAAAACATTAATTCCAAATAAATCCTCAACTTGTTTTGCAAATATAGAAAAAAGTATTAATTCATACTTGATTTCAAATTTTAAAATTCAGTTTCAGAAGAATGTATTTCATTTAATTAATAGGCTATTAAATGTTTTTAAAAAGTGCAAAATCCCTTTTATAAACAGTTTAGTTTATAAAAGGGTACATTAACTTATGTATATTAACACGATTAGTTGCGGATATAAATATTTGATTCATATTGCATTAACAAAGAGTGAAAGAAAAAGTAAATCTCAAGCATAAAATCAAAAAGTCTTATTGCAACCCAATTTTTAACATGTTTTTTTATTATCAAGTCTTTCTTATCTATTTGTTTATTCGTCTTGTCGGAAAAAATTTTGGAATAGATTTTACTCTAACTTCCCCATGAGCTAGCGATTTGAACTTTAAATATGCCGGCGTTCTGGCATAGGGATAACCCATCTGCCTGCGTGATCGGGACTTCCCGGGTTCGAGTCTCGGTTCGGGTATGGTACTTCTTCTGTGTTCTATCTGTAAAACGTGTGAATGTGGCCCCCTGTGAAAGGGGATTATGCAAGGGAATGTGACGTATGAAGTACCTAAGTCGTACTCTTGTCCCTAATTGGTGCTACTGAAAAAACAAGAGACGCTCACGTCTTAAATCGCTGACAGATTTGTCAGCGGGCTTGCAAAGCGCCATAAGTAGCAACAACAACTTTATGTATAGCTCAGAACTGGAAGACAAAACAAAATTAGACTCACTTTCTTGTCTATTTGATGCAAATTTTATCATCGTGTGTAGTTTATGGAAAGTTCGTTTAAAATCGATAGCAAAATTTCAAATACACAAGAACAAATAGCAGAAAAAAAATGTAAAACTAAAAATTTTGACTGTGAATTTTTAAAATTTATAGTTACAAATTTTTAGGAAAATATGTATAGATATAGAACAAATTATTTTATACATTTTGGTCCTTTTAAAAAATTAGTATATTATTTTTTTCACTTAAATACTATATCCTAATTTAAATAAAGAAATATAGCCATGAAGTGCTAAAAAACTAAGTTTTAAACAAAAGAAAATATTCTGTTTATGTTGTTATTAAGAAATTATCTCAACGTTTCAAAAGCTTTGAGTTTGAAATTCATATAAACAAGTGAAGTAAAATATACAAAATATAGTTTCAAAGTTAATGCTTTCATCTTAAAATATTTTACTTAAAACTATTTATTAAAAATTCAGTTGTCAAATTAATTTTTAATGTAATATGGTTAGTTCAAATGAAATATTCTTTAAATGAACTAATTATTAAATTATTATGGATTGATTTAAGAAAAGGGACAAGTGTAAGGCAAATATGTATCACTATCCACAATTATTTACATTCGTCTTGATAAAAAAAATTGAGAATAAAATGTATTCTCTTCTTCAGTTAAAATACTTATCTCGAAATCCCTTTCCCTTTATTTAAAGATTCTCTTCAATATCACAATCTTTTTAAAATAAAACCATAGGATTCTGAAGAACAAAATAAGACAAAAGGGAATAATAACTACCTTTTAGTTAAGCAAAGAAAAAAAAGGCTCCAAAATTTTTGAATTGCATCTGAAACTCGTTTATACGCGCTTAATTGCCATGGACTCAAAAGAAATCTCTCTCATTAGCAAGCAACATCTTAATAGAGCTGTTTTAGCCACAATAGACTTTACCCTTCACTTGACCTCGATTTAAAAGACTTGAGGGGACACGACTGTTATGGGGACTCTCAACTAACGATCATTATCTAAAGAAAAGGATAAAACATACGAAAATGAACCCTATTATTCAGACGTGTTTTTGGAAAGGCAGATTACTCATAGACACATCACTTTCTATTCCTATAGATATTATGCATATTCATATATTCATCGGAAAATTTTAAAATAATTACCCGAATCCCTATTTCCCCCAAATATATCGAATTTCTGCTCATTATCAGCATCTAAACGGATTCTTGGATTTCTTTTCTCGCATTTAATAACCTTAGCAAGAGAATCGATTTCCATTTATTAAATGCAATATCTCTTGGATAACGAAGTAGTTCGTTGCAAATGAAGATGTTGCTGTTTTCCTTTTTCGTCAGATTTCTTACCTTTCTTTCTTTTTGGAGGAAACGGTGAATCACTAGATCTCTATGTTAATTACGTTAGACATTGGTGAAAGATCTCGTGTCTGCAGGGACGTATAATTAATGATAGAATTTCGATTATGTTCAATCTTTCCAACTGGTACTTATTTGCCCAAGAAAAGGATAATTTAAATTAGATTCTTTGGTATGTGTTTCTTTCCTCCTTTCGTTATGAATGTGAGTTCTATATTTTTCAACGGAAAATAAACATTTTTAAAAAATCTCAAATGAATTCCATTGTGCTTGAAATTCTACTATAAGATATTTATAAATTGATTTAAAATTCCATTTCTTGTGATAAGTGAAGAATTGGAGTAGAAGTATTTGAATAACCAATTACTTATGCTCCAAAATAAATTTGATTTTATAAACTGGAATAGTTTTTCGATGCTTCTAAATTAAGCTGCTTATAAGAATTAAGAAGGAATTATCTAAGCTATTATCGATCTATAATTACTATGTTTATAAGAATAATATTAAAATATTATTTTTGTCAATTTATTTATATTAACTAACTAGTAAATTGTTAGGTATTTTCTGTAACTGCCTAAATTAGTTTAATTATTTTTAGATACTTGATATTAAGGCTAAACGGCAGAATTTCAATCGTGCTTGCTATTTTCCATTTGCACTCATTTACTTCAGAAAAGATTAACTTAATTTAAATGCTTGATGTGTGTGTTTCTTCTCTATATCTTTTCTAGTTTCCTAAAAAAACTAATACACGGCTTTGAATTTTAAAATGTATTAATGCTATCTTTCTTTAAAGCATTTAAAAATTATTTATAAAAAATAGGTATTTATTTTAAAATTTTAATTAAAAATTATACATGAGCTAAAAGATTACTTTTTTTTAAAATTTTGCTCAGCTAATACCGTTTCTGAATTAAAAATGTTACTACATGAGTATTTTATAAAGGAAATATTTTTAAAAATTCATTCTGAACACTGTTTAATTATTGACTTTAAAAAATCAGAAGTTTATATATCAAAACATTGTTTATTATTTTAGTTTTTTTAAAGAGAATTTTATTTCTTATTTCAAATAATAAAATTGCTACTATGTCTTAAATTCTCAACTTTTATATTTTTATCCAGGAAAACAATAATTTAAATTTATTACTTCAGATCGTGTTTCTTTCCTAATACCGTTCCGTTCTGGAGTTATATTTTTTCGAATCGAAGAAAAGCCAATATGAAATCTTAAATGAATTGTACTGATGCCCGAGATAATTCATTTTAAAATATATTTAAAAATAACATTTCTTTATCATCAGCAAAGTTGAAAGCAATAGTTATAAGATTATTTACAATGCCGTTAATTAATCGAATGCATTAAAGACATAAAATGAATCTTTACGTACAATTTTATTTATGATTATTAACAGGTATTTCCAGTTTTAAATGTTTTGCCAAATGAGATTTGGGTTTAATATGTTAGTATATAGCTGTGATCCTAATAACACAGATATATTGTACAATATTGTATAATATTAAACAATATTTGTAATATTATATGGGCATATATATAATATATAATATCATATGTAATAATATGCTGAGCTATCTCGGGATAAACCCAATCCATTTTCAAGAGTTACACGTCAAACAGACATATTCTCTTTAATTTGGTATTAAATTCTCAATCCGTAGAAGAAGGAAAAATGGAATGTCACACTTTAGCCTCAAAAATGTATGGTTGGATGTAATATTATGGATCCAGATAAGCGTTTCATGTATCTGTAACCTCAAATGATATGTAATATTATGGATGCAGATAAGCGTTTCATGTATCTGTAACCTCAAATGATATGTAATATTATGGATGCAGATAAGCGTTTCATGTATCTGTAACCTCAAATGATATGTAAAATTATGGATGCAGATAAGCGTTTCATGTATCTGTAACCTCAAATGATATGTAATATTATGGACGCAGATAAGCGTTTCATGTATATGTAACCTCAAATGATATGGCATCGTTAAAGAATTCCTGATATTTTGTTTCAGTTTATTTAAAAACTAAACTAAACTATAAACTAAAATCATCTACTTTACTGAAAATAAAACACTTTTTGGAATAATATTATACGTAACCGAAAATGCTTTTGATTTTAAATTTAAATTTGTACATGCATTTTTAGCTTTATTTACTTCATGGATTTTTTTCAAACTTACATTTGAACGACGAATTATAGGAATCGGATAATGTTTGCTCTTTTCAGGGGTACTTATTTTCTCAAATAAAAGATGAATAGATATTTCAAAAGGGCTTCTTTCTTAGATTTATAGTCTGAGTTTTATTACTTTGAGAACGTCTGTACATATTTTATTATCTAAAAAAATATTTGGTAATTTCTCTTTAAATAAATTTAAAAGCTGATACTTGATAACTAGTCTTAATTCTAAGTAAACGTCAACTCAACCATTTTTTTAATATTTATTGTGAGCTAGTTAACACATCTTTTACTATATAAATTTGTTTGGCTAAGTTATGTTTTAAAATGTATGATATTTATTTAAATTAAGTATAAAAGAAGTATATAAATACATATTTAAATAAGTTTGTCTTAAATCTCTTTTTCTATTATGTATTTTTAAAATCTATTATGACATTTTCATTATCGAGTTATCTAATTGTTTATAATCTTTTAAACAATGCAATGTAAAAGATTAAGTAAAAATAACTAAATATTCATTTTTAATGAGTATAAAAAATACTAGATGAGACAAATGTTGAAAAATTTAAATATTTATGAATTCCCCAAATATTTTGGTTCATTCATATAGTAGATATAAATATTTATCAACAAAAGTGATGCCGTTTCTCTTCGAATAATCTTTGTTTTCTTATCGAACTTATCCAATCCAAATAGGCCATTCGAACATATTTTGTTGAAATCGGAATCGAATGCCCTAAAAGCATTGCATTAGGTGAAAACTTTTAACAGCCGATATCCTCCAGTTTCATAAAACAAATATAAACATTATAAGATTTAGTAGTTAAATATATAAAGTCAGTTGTATTTTTATCTCTACAGAATTTAAAGATGGGTCCTTTAAAGATTTAGATTCAAGTCATTTAAATTATTGAAATTTAGCACTTTGTTCCAAGCTTTTTAGAGAACCTATATGCTTTCTTCCATATTTTAGGTAACATTTCAAAAGACTATTACAGTGGAACTTCGCGAATTCGTATACAGCCAGAGAACAAAAAAAACTTTGAAGCTAAATTAGTACAAGTGATTTATTTTTATTTTTTAAAAGTTGTAATGCTAAGCAAACAAATAATATGCCAGTAATTTTTATAAATAAAAAGATATCATGACTACCATAAAAAACCTTAATTTCATTAAATAAGAAAATAATGGAATAAATAACGGTATGAAATATTTTAGCTCAAGCATTGTGCATTAAATCTTTCAGATAACCAATACAATTAACGCGTTCAAAACATTTAAAGAGTAGAATCTGTTGAAAGAATTTTTTGTTAGCCACAGTTTGGCGGAACGAAAGGTAAATATATTCTAATAGCAAATACAGTTAAAAAAATCAATCCATTTGATTTGATTCCAAGTTTTGATTTCAGATATATCAATTATTCCAATTCAAGAAACAATCCCTTATATTAATACGAATTTCAGCGAAATTCTAACACATTATAATGCACTCATGTGATGTTCTTTTGGATGGAAAATTCGTGACATCAACAAAGTTTATAAATATCATTAAAAAAATTGCAATTCGTCACGTTATCGAAGCATCAACAAGCGACTATTATATCTAGACGGTGATTAGAGGAAAGCGGAGGTATTCTTTTACATATATCTTGTTTTATATGCTATTCATATGTATTGTATATCATTAAAAAGCCCTAGAATAAAATATTATTTCCAAAAATAGCATGAAGAGTGTTTTGTTTGCAAACTGCAAAATGTACTCAAAATCTGTTTACATTAAATTATACTTCTCATTATGAAAATACAGAGTCATGAAATGGAATTTTCTTGATTATATCAGTTATATTTTGATATTTTTTAAATCGTAGAGAAAATTTCCAATTCAATTTCCTGTTCTAAATTTAGAATAACACTTTTATTTACTTTAATTATCGGATATATATGCATATCATGTTTTTCAATTAAATTCTGAAACTAAGTGCTTGCAGCTTTATTTTTCAGTTTCTATTTATGTTGGTATAAAATAAATGGAAATTACTTCTATCATTTTCAGTTTGCATACTTCCCTGAAAGGTATTTCGTTGGCATTAAAATTAATTTAAATGAGTCAAAACAAATATTTCTCAACAAAAATATCCGACTATATTTTTTATATATTTCCCATTAAAATGTTATGACTAATTTAGAAATTGGAGACTGAGATTAGCTGTGCGAATATTTGTTTTAGATCTCAAAATTGTTTAAATAATAATAAATAATCACAAATAATGCTTAAAAAAATGCAAAAATAGCTGATTAATTAAAAATATTTTCTAATAAAATGTTGAAACTTTCGTTGTTCCATGCATCATTATCAAAAAAAGTAAAATAATATATGTACTGAATCTGAATGTTTGTATTGAATTTTATTATCATCATATTCTTCTTTTTTTCTGAATTACTTCATATTATAATAAGCATTAAATACAAATGATTTAATAAAAAATATCACTAACATTGGTTTAAAATGAAGATGGGTTTACATTTGTTCAATACATTTATTTTTAGTCAAGAAATTGTAAAACAAATACACTCAAGATCATTTTCTTTCCTTTCCCGTGACCTGTATCTTAACTCAGAAGATTGCTGAAATTATTTTTAAATTTGTTACTCAAAATATTTCCATAAGTGTCAATCAAATTTTAGCCTATTATTTCTGTATTTCTCGATTAAATTTGTATATAGATCATTCTTGCTAATAATAAAGGAAAAAATGTGGCTGCTAGCACTCTACCCCAATAGACTATTTGACCTAAAACTTCAAAATTTGACACAAATATAATTTTGAGAACAGGGATGCATATCTTGAACCCATCTGGTTTGAAATTTTAAAAAATGAATTAAAATAACTTTAAAATTTTAAGCGGGATTTTGACGTTTTAAATCTGTAATATCTGAAACTATTGCCGCACAAATATGAATTTTGCACTAAATTATAATACAAAAAATGTATTTTTATTAATACCATTCAAATTTTGCATTGTTTTAAATTTTGGAAAATTTTTAATGATAATTTTTTTTCATAATTTTCAACAATACTTTTTATAATTGCAGCGAAATTTAATCGGTTTTAATTGTTTCACCAAATAGTTAATCTAGTGATTTTCTTCCATCGTCGAAGATGAGAAATAAAGACTAAATTTATTATTTACGTCATTTACATGAGGAATAAGCAAGGAAAGTTATAGTGCTTCGAAAGACAAATAGAATACTTCTAAAGAATTACATGTTTATGACATTATAATGTCAATTAATGTCACTACATTAGAAAGGTTCATATACTCAATAAACAGAACATGTGTAAGTGCTTTTAAAATAATTGGCTTTTATATATATCGTAATTTGATGTTTAAGTAAACTTTGTTAAGGGAATCATGAATATGAAACTATTCGAAAAGGATTTATTTAAATTTATTCTCTTTTTTCAGCTAGACATCGTGATTTAATAGGCAGATATAATTTATTTGACTGAATGATCATAATTTATTCTATTTCATTCATAGTAGCCTTCCTGACTTCTTAGACAAATATTATCTATTTAGCTGAAAAAATCATAATACCATCATATTCTTGCTAACCATTTTGATTTCATAGACAAATATTATCTATTTGGATGAAAAAATCATAATTAATACCATCATATTTTTACTAGCCATTTTGATTTCATAGACAAACATCATTTGTTTGAACGGAAGATTATAATTAAGATAAAAGTTTAAATTTCCCATGTGTGCTATTTTAAAATGGCATGAACTTTTAAAGTCTTTTCTTGCTTAGTTTCATTCTAAAACAAAAATTCAAAGTTTATTCGATCCTAAGTATTTAAATTGATTGTGTGTTTCCTACTACCTTGCGTCGTATAAAAGAATATAATAAAAAATGAAAAAAAAAATCTAGATTAGAGTAATTTCTGAAACTTTTAACTCACTAAGAAATTTCCCTTGTGACATTTTTTTCTCAATGAAATCTTTCTGCAACATGTGATAAGGAATTTTCTATGCGAAAAGCTATGATTCGTTAGTGAAAAAGTCGATCTATACTTCTTTAAACAATTCAATATATTGAAAATTTTTCGTTCTTATTTTTACGATAAAATGCTCTCTTTCTTTATTAAAAGCTCTCAAAGACTCTTTTGCATTTATTATATGGTAAAGTACTTTTTCCGATTCCGAATACTTTATAATAAATACATGAGTGTTCGAAATTAACTTTAAGTTTTGTAATACTTCGCTTCAGATAATTGAAAATGGTTATGTTCTCTGATTAAAAAAGCTTTTCGAGAGCATTTGTCAAGGGCTGCTGATTTAATTTGATACTTGATTCGACATTAGCATTCATTTCCTAAAGCGTAAGGAATTATTTTGCTGTATGGAAAAAAATGCGTTATTATCGAAATTACTTTCACATTTCTCTCTCACCATTTGTAGCATTTCCAACCCTGCATGTAATTTATTAAAAAGTAAAAGCAGTAAAAGGCTTCATATAAATAGATAATTAATGAGGTTAGTAATAATAAAAGGAAATCTAAGGATAACAAAAATTATTAAATTAATTTTGCTCTTCAGAAAAAGTTAAATACATTTGCTTCGATTTGGCTTCATAAAATTCATTTATTTTATCTATTATTTATACAATATATGACCATTTTTTTAGATACTATAAGTATTATATTGAAAGTGGGAATTATTAGCCATAAGCAGTGCAAACATAGTCCAAATCTACCAATAAAATTATACTAATGTAAACATTTAAAAGACGAATTTTTTTATTTGGTAACAAAGGCAGTTTTCAGGGTTTCGAACTTATTTGTGAAATGAAATTAATTTAGTTTTTTTTATATAGAATAAATTTTATTTTTTGGATAATTTGTTAATTAATTACAATTAATTAACAAATGAGACATAACTTTATGCTCAACATAATGTCTTATTTTAAAGAAATACGTGGAATTTCAAAAGAAAATATGGTAACAATAATGTTTCCTGTGATATCTGTCGCATTATATTATTGACTTTACTTTTTGAATAAAGACTATTGACTATTACTTTTTGAATAAAGATGAATGTGTGCTTGTGCGTATGTGCCTGTGTATTGCTGTTCTACGGATAGAGTCATTAACATAGAACTACCAAATTTGGCACATATATATATTTTGGATGGCGGTAATGACCACTTCAAAGCATTTTTTGGAGTTTTAATGAGATTTTTAATTAAAAATTAAACGAAATGTTAGCGTTTTTTCACAACGAAATCTATTACAGCAAAAGGAGAATCTGTACATCATCATGAAATTCAAAATAATAGTTTTTTAATAATACAATTTTTGTCGCATAGATTTTTTTCCATATTTAATCAATTTAAAAAATCTTTTAAACTCGTTTTTCAACAAGAATATGTATATAGGTAAGAATTTTGAACGAATGTTAAACACATCACTTACGATAATACAAAACATAAGAATTCTGAGAGAACACCAAAATGATTGATAAAATTCAATATTAAAGCTCCAGGTAAGTTTTCATTTTTGATTTACAATTCGAATTGCTATTGAATAGTAATATAAAAACATAATGAAATGTGCAAATAACGGAATTCAATTTTTACACCTAACACAAATCATTACAGTCAAAGCAAATTTCAGGAAAGCATGCGATATATTTGTTTTATACTGAGTAGAATCTGAAAAAGGTTTCGATTTATAGTACTAGTAAATTGAGAAAAATGCAAAATTTCATATTGTTTTAGGTTTCAAATTACGTTGCATTTTAAAAAGCTTGAAATAACAAATAGCCTACATTTTTTATGAATTTTAGGAGAACAGACCCAAAAATAAATAAAACAGTACAATGAATGCAATGGCGTGAATTGAAGGAAAGCTGGTTTATATTTTATTGCATGAATATTGAAGCTTAAAATATATTGCTGAAGAAGCCATTAAAACCTAGTTTCATAAAATATTTAATTACAGATTTTAGCAACAATTAATCCTCGTGAACGAACCGGTAGCTAAAAAGGCGAATAGTAACTTATAAAATTATAAATGTACTTGTAATAAAATAGTAAATGCATATATAATATAATATAATCATATAATTTGCCACATTTCCCATCAATTCTTTTCGAATATTACTCTCATTTGCTCGACAGATTTGACGCGGTTATATATGTAATAAATATTACGTGTCTTTATATTAGTAATTATACTAAAGAAAATTTAAGATTCGATTTGTTAAAGAATATATTTTGAATTCATTTCCGTGTTAACATAGGTATTTTATGCTGACTATATTCTAATTAAAAGTCTTAACATTCTCATTCGAAATCTATCAAATGTATCTATAATCATTCTAACGAATAATATTCCCATAATTTTGTAAGCTGCATGCATTGAAACGTTTCCGATTGTAACATATGTTCATTTATATAATCTTAGAACTGTATTATTTATTTTAAGATCTGATGATTTAGATCATCAAACAATATAAAATATATTGTTATCGATCAACAACTAAATCCCTTCTAAAAATTTAGTGGTAACTAGGATAAAAGAACAATGTTTAGGCAGCTTAATGAAAAGTTAAGAGAAAATATAAGAAGAGTAATTATACAATAAGAAGTTACATGTTTCTGATTTTATTTCATTCTATATAATAATTTGATGAGAAATAACGTTAGTGTCCACTCATTTGAGTAAACTCGGAAATTATAAAAACGATTGTTACTATGTTATTTTGATTATTATGTAATATGCTCTGTGTTGCATCAAAAACCATACTTCGAGATTCATACAATACCAGCTATAGAGGAGTAGCGTATAAAATATATTACAAACATCTTTCTTGAAAGCATCTGGTTTAAGTAAACTGATAAACAAGCTGCGAGCATTGATAACAAAAATGTTATAGTAAAACAAAATCTTCAATCAGGAATTTAACTGACTGAAGATTAACATCAATAATACAACAGAAAAGAGGCATTCATTTTAAGAATTATTTCTCTTTAATTAAAGTTTGGATTTAATTTGCAAATATCTTGAAAATGATTCATAGATGTTTCTTAATAATCCTAATACAGAAGTAACGTTAATTGTCCAGCTGTGCAGCTTGAATTTATGGTGGCATTGTTACAGGTTGTTATCATCATCTTACATTCACACGTTGATATTAGAGCAGCTGCTTAGAAATGGTCCCTAGAGAACTCGGAAAGAGCTCCATTAGAGGCAGACGGCATGCCGTCTCTTGATAACCGAGGGCAATTGAACCTGACAATTTAATCAAAAACTAACCTGGACATCTTAGATGGCCACACTGATGTTTCTGGATAATAAGGTTCACGTCAATATGTGAAATTGTGTTCCAGATTGTTGAAAGGATGGGCTCTTCTGCTGTATTCTCTAGATCTAATTTCAGAAATGATTTAGAAATTCTTTTTGATGCGGAATATTTCATTAAATTTCCCAAATAAATATACTTAATCGAACTTTTTTTTTCTAAATACTTGATCAAGAATCCACTGTCGTTTTTCTCTTAATTTCCTCCTTGAGTACACACTAATGCCTTAAAAACTTTATTTCGCTTAAATGAAAGAGCGGATTATTCCCTTTTAATATAAAAAAGTCATGAGTTGAAAAGTTTAAAAAAAATTCACTGTTAACACGGCGTTTCAAAACTCTTAGTACAAACTTAAAGAGAGATAGATCACACTTCAATTAGAACAAATCGGCATGCAATAGTTAGTTCTAATTCAAGTGTTCAGTCACTGAAATATTTTTCATAATAGGCTTTCTTTCATCAAATTAACTGGCCATTAACTAAGTTTTTGAAACAAAGATTCATGAAGACCCTGTTTTAAACAAGAGATCCCAATGCAAAGTATGTTGGCAAAATTTTAATTTACAAAGATTCGGAAACTTCTTCCGCAAAACATATATAACTTAATTTGTTTAGTGTTCTTTCATTTCCTCTCTGTTATTTATCATGGATTTAAAATATATCAACTACAGTTACGAGCTTATTAACGCTTTAGCTTCTACCGGAAAATTGTTTGTTAATTGCGCTTGTTTAGAATTGCTGCTTCGATTTTTAGACGTCGTACCCAGATTTTTAAAACCATTGCTATAATTTTAATAATTAGTAATAACGCAGAATTAATTTCGTAAAGACTTTACAATCCATGTTTCGACTTAATGCATCTGTCTGTATAATCCTGACGAGAAATTAATTTCCTCAGGCGTTTCGCTTATGTAGATTGGTTCACATGCATGATATTTAGAGGAGAACAGAATAAGAACACATAATCCTCATGACGAAAATTTTCTATGAACATGTAGGTAAACACTTAAAATTATTCATTAGATAATGTTAAGTTGAATTGTCTGGCAAATTAGAAGAAATTATTGCTTGCTAAACATTATCCTTATGCTCTTTCAAAATACGTTTTATATTTAAATAATTATAAGTTTATTCAGGAGTTTACTTGGTTTTTAATACTTATATTAAAATATCATTTTTAAAAATATTACTTGCTTTAACAGAAATTGCATAAGTATTGTTCTCTTGTATGACGTGTTTGCTTAAAATTTAGTTGAGAAACATAATTCATTATACATTCATAAAATTATTGAGAATACTTACCTTTTACTCTTTAAAAGAGTTACATCTCTAACATCGCAATGATAAAACTTCCTTTTTCATTTTCTCAGCATTCTTCATTTTCAAATGATACAGAATTGTGTTAGATATTAACAAAATTTCTATAAGGCTGCATGTTTAAAGTCCATGTCCTCTAATGAACAGCGGAAGTTTCAATCAATAACCATAAAACATGTTTGCGTTCTATATTTTCACATTTATAGTTGAGGATAGAGCAAAAGACGTTCAATTAACATAATGACAGATAATCTATAACCGTGTTCTCTGATTTGGTAAGACTCCTCCTTGTAAGAGGTTGTAGTAGCTGTGTAAAAATTAAACTCCTGTCCAAATTGATTTATTTTTATTCATTAACATTCCATTTTCCGAATAATAAATGCATCATCACCATATCTTTGCGTAAAGATTCTAGTAAATCTTTCCTTTGATTAATTATTTCGTGTAGCTCCCCTCTACAGCTAAATATTTGCTTTTCATGATGCTTCATAAATAACTGAAGCTTGTAGTACAACTGTATGTTCTAATAGAGAAAGTTCACATCATTATAGAAAGAGATGTTGAATTAATGAGATTATGATATTCAGAATAATCAAAGATATTTCGTTTAGTTATTTGTGAACTGACTTGCAATTTTGATAAAATAATCAACCACAATAAAATAATCTTGTAACTCCACCGTCTGCTAACTGGAAACTCTGTTTCATATAAATAAGTGAAATCATAAATTATTACTGTATGGGAACTGCTTGTAAAATAGTTTTATTTTATTTAATGGCATAATTCATGAATAATAAATCTTAAATAATAAAATTATTCAAAATTGTGAAATCCAAGTAACTTTTCTAAAGCAAGAAAAGCAATTGTACAAGTATGCATGAAAGCTTTAATCATTGCATTAGCAAGTTAAATCAACCAATTAATATTAAATATATTTTATTATTAATCAATAAATTTGTAAACAAGTAAATAAACAGTTACAAATAAAATAAAAAAGGTAATTCAAAATGAAATAAAACTCTTTCATTATCTAACATTTTTATTACTAAATAAAAGGAATTTTATTAATATTTAATAATATAATTCGTATTTCAAATAAAAAAGTAGTAAGAAATTTATTTAATTTATTTTTCAGACAATTCAAAACTTATTTCATAAATGGACAAATATGTGTGATACAATTACACATCATTATGATAGGTAAGGGTGATGTATCTGACCTCTGCAGCAGGTATTTTTTTTTTTCAAATTAAATAACTATATATTTTCTGTTTGCAACAAACTGCACGCAAAAATCTGGAATGTCGATTAAGATAAAATTATTAATTTAATCTTAATATAACAAATTTTGTTTTAATCACAAAATATAAAACATTGATAACAATTCAGAATTAATTAGTATTTTTAACGAATCTGTCTACGCTCAAAGTTGTAAAGCAACTTAAAATATGTTTGGTAAAATTTCATAACTTATCTTAAATTATATTTTTTTCCCTTTAAAGACACGAAATTCAAAGATTGATAATTTAAAAGAAAATATAAAATGTTTGTGTCTTTTTACTTAAATAACATTATATCTTGAATGTCATATCAAGTATTCTATCCTAATTTTTAATTTCTTTCTCTTCATTCAGATGTCAAATCTATTTTAATATTTTTATTGTTGATAAAGAAAATAAATTCACTTTAATAAACTTTTTACCTGCATACTGAAATATAAATGTGAAATTAAATGCTACTTTAAGACGTTAATCTTTTTTCAAGTATCTAGACTGATCTAAAAATAGTCAGTAAAAAAAGTGCTAAATTAGAGCTCTTAATTTCACTTTTTTTATGTTAAATGTAATCTTGTAAGTTTTTTTGCAAAGAAGATCGCAAACAATTTTTAAATTAACACATTTATTTTCAAAAAAAGAAATAGATAGCAGTAAAATCAAGGCAATAAATTTCACATTTCGAAGCAAAGACATTGAGTTCTATCGTTCTTATTAATTAAACATTAAATTTATGTAAAATCTTCTAAGAGGGCAATAAATTCTTTTAATTAATAGGAATGGTCAAATAAAGCAGTTCATTCGCCCGCCTAATGGCTTTTTCAAGTGTTTTGTTGGAAATTTTCTTTCGCCAAATTGCTTCTGGGCACCTTGACGTGAAATACATGCTAAAGAATTATATGCAACATTAATTGAAGGGGAAATTTTAGATTCGAATTTGAAAGGAATGGTATCGTTTTTATTTGATATCTCTAATGATCCTTCTTTATTCTTTATCTTTTGAGTTTTATGAATACGCTTTAAAAAAAGTAAAATAAGATCAAAATGAATGAGTGTTTACTTCTGGGAAATCAAAGAATTCGGATTAATTCCAAAATAACAGCTTTATAAGTATTTGGATAAAGAGATATCAAATTATATCAGAAATAAGGATAGAATGATCGTTATAGGAATCCATTGATATAAAAAATACATAGAATAAAAAGATTCCTGAACATATATATATTCAAATTTTCTTCGCATATAATTATCTGACTAACTATCAAGAATTATTGCTTATAATTAGTGGGGAATATGGGAGAAAAGTGATTGATTTGATTGTTCTTAGTGTCACACGGAAAGAATGCCTAACTTACATATTCGCTAAATAAACTTCCTTTTTTATGAAAATGTAATAAGCATTTTGAGTCTTTGTTATGACGCATACTAAATTTGGTTTGGTTATATTAACGTCCCGTTTGAAGCAACACTAGAACTATTTTGGGACGGACCTCGTAATTTTGAACCGCGGTCAGATGACGAGGACGACACCTGAGCTGGCGCCCCCTCTCCACACCGCACCACACCAGCGGGAGGATGTTTGGTCATGACGGATTTAACGTACAACAGACCCCCTTGCACGACGGTTCTTCGGTGGAATCGGGTCCCGAACCTGAAACCCTCCAAAGCCGAGACCTTACCACCAGACCACCGCGGCCCTTGACCCATATTAAAAATGAGTCTCATATTTACACCTCCATTATTTACTTCATATTAAGCAATGCATTCTTTCAGATATTATGCTACATATTTCTTTTTATCCAAAGAAAACTTAAATGCATAAACCATTCAATATTATTTATATTTCCGCAATTCTGCAGAGTGATCCTCAATATTTCCGGAAGATTGTTCTGATCTCAAAGATTGTACGTTCTAAAACCATTGAAAATTCAAAAAAGATAATACTAAAATTAATGGTGTCGATTTTAAGCAATCCATCACATTTTTTACAGAAAATTCGTTCTGCATGCCAGACACATTTGAATCGAACAAATTCGACAAACAATATATAATTTAAAATGCGTAAATAAAGCCAGCCGGAGAGGTCGCCTCAAAATATTATAACATACTGTCTACTAAATGTACTTGTGCATTATTAATCGTATGCCATTGGCAAATAATAGGTACGAAAAATCGTATTAGCTTAGGATTTGTGGTAGTTTTTTTTTTTTAATTGGCAATAAATCTTTGGGATATATTTAAGACAAAAGCATCAGAAAAGCGAATGTGCAGTTTGGAAGTCTTTTTTCCAGTCGATTAAAGCAAAACTTGACACAGAACTGCAACTGTAACCCCAGAATCATGCGAAGTAACAATACACAGAAGTATGCGAATAAAGAAAAAGTATTGTAAACTTTAAAATTTTGAAATTAAAACTTTAACGTATCTCCACTCTTTAAACCTGTCGGAACCAGAAAAACGCATTTTTGAGATTATGTTATAAACGCATTGTCTGCCGGTCTGTGAACTTGCTAATTCCAAACCGCTTGGAGAAAAATAAATGAAATTCATTAAATGAATTATACCCTGAATTTACGGCCTTTCTTCCAATTTTTAAGGAAATCCATTTAGAGGAACTTGTCCTAGAAACAAGAGAACATAATAACTACAAAACTTAAATAGTGAAAGAAATAAAATTTTAAATAGAGGTTTAGCATCTAAGATATAGATCCGTGTGAAATTGGGGAACCAAATCCTTTTTTGACCGTCTGTCTGCCTTTCTTTTGTATATATGTAAACGCGATAATTCAAAAACGTAAGAACTTGAGCAAATGAAATTTGGTTCACAATCTTAGTATCTAAATGGCAAATTTTTATAAAATCTCGAATGAAATCTATCAAAGGATTGACATCTATCAAACTGTGCTATTGCAAACATGTAAAAATAATAACTCAAAATAGTAAAGATGTAAAAAAAGGAAATCTGGTGAATAATCTCGTTACTACAACTGATGTTCCATGTTTAATTTTTTGTTTCAAACAAAAATATCCGTTTTAATCGCTACAAAGGTTTGAAGAAAAACTTTGAAAAAGCGTTTCAGCTATTAATTTCAAAATATCTTACTATAAAGTTTGTAAATATGCTAGATATAAGTCAAAATTCAGCATTTCGTAACTATTGTTCGTAAAATGACATGCAGATAAATAACAAATACAAATTTTCTTTTTTATATTTCAAAACACATAATTTTCATGTGTGAATATAAAAACCTCACTCCTTGTGGCGTTTCCAGCCTTGCCCAAGATCCTGGGGGGGGGGGAGATCTTCTACTTTTATTAGAAGGTGCATGAGAAGAGAACTCGCACCGGTTAATTTCAAAACATGACTTCTTGAACTGCACTCTTGTATCAAATGAACAACTGCACTATATCAGTTGATCTGTCATCCATAAGATGATAGAGGAATGCAAGTGGTTTGGAATATTTCCTCCCAGGTATATTTATATGTATGAAAATTTAGAAATTACGAATGAGATACTTATATATCGTGTGTATTAAAAACCCAATTATCATATCCATAAAAATAAAACAATTTTCGTCTATAAAATATTCGTCTTGGTATATTCGTTTTCTAAAATATATTTTTTATTTTTGTTCTGCATGTTATGAGGAAAGAATTTCGCAGCACAGTGCATTTTCTGGATTACATTTCTTGAAGAAAGTAGTTCAATATGACGATGAATGAACTGTTTTCTGTTAGACACTGCCACTTTTACTGCAAAAAGTTTGTTGAAGCGAAAACTATGATGTCGGAACCATCTGCCATCTCAATTATGTCGATGATATGTCTTCATAGTTTTTCAGGTCTTTTCCGGTCGGAAGTAATTACCAATGCTTGATAAAACCTCACAAAAAATTGGAAGATACTTCTTTATTGTTCACCAAAACTCAAAATTAGGTTAATTGTTCATTTCAGGAATTGGAAGTTATTGAAAGTTTTTTGTGTAAATTTTAAAGTTTATCACTGGAAAAAGAATTGAGAGTGCCTTTTGCATCATATACTTGGCTGAAGTCCCCTTTGAAAATATTGAAAATGATTATTCATAAATAAGACAGATTTTCCAATGAATTAACGAAAATATAAAATTTGTACATTCTTTTAACTTATATAGAAAAAAAACACGTATTTTTAATACATGGAATATGTTTCTAACGAAACCGCAATCTTTATAATCTGTAGGTAATTATTCTGTGTTAAAAAAGAAGAAATTATGATTTTAGATAGAAGGAAATTTACAAATATCATACATCAGTTTCTCTTGTTATTTTCTTAAAAATATATACCCCTCTTACCTAGCAACTGTAAAACTGAATATGGTAACATTTTCTACTTTTATAATGTAATATATGCCATACAAAAACGCATTGAAACAGTTATTTATGAATACTTTAAGTGCTTGTACGGAAAATATACAAATTTTAGTTGCGAGAATACATTCTTTATTTGACTTTTTTTTTATATAAAATGACTAAAATGATCGATGGAGTTTAAAAGAATCTTTTTGCATCAGATTGATCAAGGTTTTTTAGTTGTTTCAATATTTATTATGTTAGATGAGTTAACCTGTAGGTAATAAATTGTTAATTTATATTTAATGAAGTGAAAAATTAAGATATTAATAGATTATGTATATTATATTAATATTTAAACCATAGATTATTAGGATCTAAAATTTAGCATTACTTCGGCATCTAAATTTCAATAAAAGTATTGATTTAATAAATTTTAAAATAACATCGTCAAATGCAGCTGACTAGAAAATAATGAATATTTATATGCTAATATGATGTCCATATTTTACAAAATCATATATTTTACTCTAACCACATGACAATATCTCCAATTATCAACTGGAACCATCCTTGTAAATAGAGCGACTGTTATTCCTTATCAATTTAAGAGTCTAAAATTTTTATATATTTTCTTAAAATGATGTTAAATTATAAATAACATCGTCTGCACTGATAATGTCAATATGTCCATTTCGCTGAAAGCTATCAGCAGAACTTCATGTTTGCTGAGTAAATTGTCCTATGAAATGGTAATTAGTTTTAAAAAGTGTAATTCCCTAAATTTAAAAAAAAAAAAATGTATTGACTTATTTTTCTTTCTGATGTTATCTTTTTTTTTTTTTTTTTGTCTTTTGATTTTGTAATTAACATTTTTTTTATATTAAGATTTTGAATGTTTAGTTATTTACTGTATTATTTCATTTTATTGTGTTATGTTGGTTCGAATGGAACAATGTTTATCAAAGTAACTGTGAGCATACGAACAGATGGATGTGAATTCGTTCCCTTCGGTCATTTAACCACCACACAGATGTGTGGATCGACGTGGATTGCGAAATGTGGATAAAAAGTATAAATATATGTACAACTGAAAAGAAAACGTTTTACTGTTGAGCAAATGAAAATATTTTTGAAAGTCTTAAGTGAAATTGTTCTTAACAAAATAACATGCCTAAATATACATGAAAATATATAAGCCAACGAGTTAATGTACTGAAGAAATACGTATATAAACACCTACATTTCATTAAAATAGGTTTCTAACAATTCGATCATAAATTAAAAAATATTTTAACAATTGGTTCATTAATATACAAGTTAACTATTTAAAAGTTACACGCCAACGTAAGGAAGAAAGTGAAAGTATGCAAAATATTTTGATTGTAAAATAATTTTTTTAACAATCAATAACATATACTATTGTAGAAATATTCAATCAACATATAAAGTATTTTATGAAAAAGAAGCTGAAGGTTCCTATAAAATTCATGACCTGTATTAGGCAATGAAAGACCTTAGGAGTTTCTTAAAATATAAAAAACAAATAAATAAACAGTGCTATTATATGCACTGATACTGACATAAGTGCATACTTACACTTCTCATGTGCAACAATATTTTTGAAATAAATGAGTGAGATCATATACTGAAATAAAAATAATAATAAATAAATAAAAAGAAATAAGTAAAATATACATTTACGAGCTGAGAGCATATAACGTATTCATAAAAATGTTTTAAGATATTTTACTCTGAAAATTAAATTCATTTCCACAATAAATTTTAAAAAATAACTTTCTTAATGGAACTTTTATGCCGAATAATTTATCAAATTTTATAAAATTAGACAAAAATGATTTGGTAAAAATAAAATCAAAGAAAAAAATAACTGAAGCATCAAAATTATTTACTGCGATACATTTGAATAATTTTCTTGATAAACAGTTTGAGAAGAGGGAACAATTTTATAAAAAAATAAACTGAAGAGAAAATGAGGCTTTGGAACTGATTGTATTTGTAAGAAAAAAAAATCAAGTCGCCCCGGGTAACTCTGAATATGATGTCCTAACTGATCAACTGCAGCCATGGTGTTTCTTTCTTTCTTTTTTTGTTTTCTTCCCTTTTTTCTTGTTGGTCTTGGTGAATCAAAGCTTTCTCTCCGCCTTTTAATCTTTTGAAGACTTTTCTCGTCTCAATAGTTGTTCTTGCCTTTGGGAATTGTGCGAGAAGAATTGGTTTTCTTTTTCTGAGCCATTAAGGAAATTAAATAGAGTGGCTTCAAATTACATTAATTATTTGAACCACTAAATTAGTTTTCACCGAATTCTGGCATTGTTTTGCTTTGCTGTTCTAACATTTTATGCAATAAATTCATTAACATCGTATATAATATAGTTAATATAATTGATTTATTTAAAATTACAGAAAACACTGAGCATGCGAGTAATTATTAAACGTCTAAGTGGAATATAATTTAGGGTAAAACTTATTTAATCACCGTGTTAACGACCTTCACTAAATGTTTTTGGGAATAGAGATAAAAATTCCCAGAATAGCTCAAATGGACACAATATTTTTCAAAAGTCATAAATGTATAATGTTAGGTAAACGGTTTTGTATTGTAGAATCTTGAAAGAATTTACAATTTGTTAAAAATAGCCATACATGTTTTTAACTGCTGACTTGAGTTATTAAAGAGGAAATCTGAAAGTGCTTTTCGATATTATTTCAGCCAGTTCGAGCTATGACCATAGGAGAAAACTGCATCGCGGCTTCGTCATTATGAAGCAGAAATAGTATGAAATACTAGTTCGTAGAGTTTTAACCGTTCAGAAACTTCCTCATATTTAGGAATGACGCTGGGATCGAAACAAAAGAATTATTTATAAAGCTTTTTCAGATAGCGGAAGCTTCCATCATCACATGCCGAGAAGCCCAACCGCAACTATGAAATTAAATTATTTTTAAGTTTGAATTTATGTGGATAAGAAAAATAATTGAACATGCTTTAAACGAAATTATTGCATATATATATTTAAATACAGATATTCAGTATGAGTTGGGAAATGTAAAACCAAACCATATAGTCTTAAACTTTTAATTTATTTTTAGTGGAATAAATTATCCTTTTTTATTATTATAAATAATTGGTCAAATATAAAAAAATTAAAAAATAACGTATTGGGTTTAATTTTACCATCATGTAATTTGAGAAAATATAATTTCTTCGATCAAATGGTAGGTCAAAAAGGGATAAAATTCTCAAAATAGGTAAAATATGCTATTTATTTTTAGGAGATTGAGATAATTAATAAGATAAACAGGTCGGCATATTTTTTTCAAAATTGAACTACGATTATATAGCTTTTAAAATGAGAAAGAATAATTCATGAAAAAAAAAGTCTTTTATTTTTAGTATATTAAGAAACAAATGAAGTGCAACAATACTTTTTATAATAACCTATGAAGCAGAAGTTTCTTTGAAAGACTTGTCTCTAAAGATGTGATCTCTCTGATCCGATTCCGTTGTTTATAAATTTGAAAAATATTAATTTGAGCTTTTTTTGTTTAGATAAAATTTTCTTAGCAAAAATTTCTAGCCTAATCTTACTGCTAAAGATAACAACACTTTTAACTATCGAAAATGTGACTTATTCTTAATATCACATCATTAGTAGCATAAAATGATCTTTATCCATATTCATTTTCAAGCCGTTTTAAAGGAGTTATTTAATTAACAATGACAACGTAATATCTCTTTCTCTACATTACATCTGTCCTAAACTTACGAGAAGTGCACAACTTTTTTGCGACTTTCAGCTGTAAAATCCGCTTATATTCTGTTAACAGGAGAACATTTCTGAAGATTTTTATGGTTTCAATTCGATAAAAGCATGAAAACGTGTTATATTATTTAATTAACAAAACTGACTAAAAACAATAACGTTAGGCAGTTATATTGGAGGTTCAAAAATGAATAACTAAAGGCTAGAGGTAACATGAACTCCCTTTTCGAATGAATCAAAGTAAACCCATTTTTATGTTATTAGAGCATTATTGATCCTTAATGCATTTTACTGTGTTAAGTGCTTCTCAGTATAGCTGAAACTGTTGTTATTTTGTTGAAAAGTGTGTAAATAATATTTTTTGCGTACTGTGCAATTCCGCCATGCAAACATGCTTAAGAGGGAAGTTAGCAGATCACAGAAATGACATAACCTCATCTAGAAATAGGTGGAAAGAGGAAGAATACAATTTATCGCCTTAGGTATTAACCCTTAACTGGGAAGGTGAAATTTTAGGACTTAATTGGGGAGTTGCTATCTACGAGACCGCATATAGAACGCATTTAATTTACACTCAAATTGAATTTTATAATAAATGTATTAGTATGAAAAACTTCCAATATATTTTGCAGATATTTTTCTTGATATATACATATGTTTTAGAAATTTTTCAAAATATATTATCATTGAAAAAAGTAAATGCATTGAAACATACATTTTCTTCTCAAATTACATGTTACAGTAAATAATATTCTTGAAAAACATATTAATTTTTACTTTTTAAATCATATTTATTTTTACAGTATATGAAAGCATATAGAAGACAATATAATGTGAAATTCAACAATTATATGAAAAAAAAAATTAAAAAAGCAGACAATGGGTAAAATTGGCCCTTTTTTTATCGGCTTGTGTGACTTTCATAGCACGGGTTTCTAGGGCATTTTAAACATACAGGTTAAGAACTAGTATAAAAATCATCCTATAAATTCTGTATATATATCTCTTGGTATATTAATATATTTTATAATTTTTTCAAAATACAATGTTTCATTTAAAAGTGTCTGGAGCATTGCTTCATAATAGGATCAGTAAATTGGATGTTATTTCGGGGCCCAAGTTTTAAATCCATCTGATAAGCCTTGTTTATCACTGGGACACTAACAGGGAGATGCGGTTTTAGAGACCGCATTATTTTAAAAAGCATACGCTGAAATCGGTTAAAAAAGTGCACGTGTATTGATGATCAAAAAACAGGAAGCTACAGGGTCAATCCATTTAATTGAGCTAAAAATAGAATAGGGGTGACCGAAAATCCATTGCTAGCGGTCTTACAGACCGCACGTCCCTAGTTGAGGGTTAACTGAGGCTGTTCTTTATTCCAGAATCGTGAATAAAGTTAGCATTTTCAAGTGAGAAGACCTAGGAGACTTTTGAACCACTTTTTTTTTGTGCCCAACTAAGCTTCCTGGGTCTTAGAGTCTTTACTTTACCTCACTTTAGATTAGATAAATATATACAAAATCTTTCATACTTTGAAATAAATTAGATCGGGTTGCATGTTTTAAGAAGACTCTCTCCATAAAACTTATATTCAGAACTAAACAATTCACTTAATTGCTTTATTGCTTTTATCGCCGAAAAGACCCATTTTTAAAAAAATTCCTAATTCAAATTAAAAGCCTGCTTTAAGAATATAGAGTTTTATTTTCATAGACAAGAACTTTCACTGATCACTTAAAACTTGCTAAAATATCTAAGAAAAAAAGTTAAATAAATCCTCATGTGTGGAATTGAAGAAGTATCTAGAATATCTTTTTCTCTGTTCACTGCCTCCACCTTTTACAAACTGCAGTTCCAACTCTGCGAAGGAGAGACCTACTTTTTTCCTTTAGGGAACATTCTCTAGCTTTGATTAGCCTCATCGTCTAGAGGGGGCCAGGATTGAAGAGTTTTCTTGGAATGATAATTTCTCTTTTATCGAAGAAATCTGTCTTCTAGATCCAAGAATTTCAGTGCTGGTAGGAATCCACTGAGAAAATACTTGGTTTGCCAGAACTTTTTTTATAGTTTGGTAGACTTAGATTTCGGGATTATCTGAACTTCCTTTATTGCACAACTATTGGAGAGCGAATTTGTCTTCTGAAGAGCGACTGTCTTACAGAAGTTAGTAAAATTAACGTCCAGTTTTAAAGCTACACTAGGGACTTTTTAGTTTGGACCTTTGTTTTAAACCATGTTCAGATGGCAATTGAATCAGCGCCCATGCCTCCAAACTGTCACAATTTTTTTTTGAAAATTTCAGTTATTTTAAATTCTTAGATCTGTAATTGCAGTTATAATGCATTTTAATATGTTTCGAATTGAATAATTCAGGAATAAATAATTTTTATTACTACTATGAATTATTCCAAAACTCAGATTTCTACATCAGGGAGAGAAAATTTTGCTTGTATAAACATTATATTATACATGTGAATTTATTTGAAACTGTAAAAATAATATAAAGACTGAAATCATTCAGAAGACAATTTATCATGTAAAACATATAAATAATAATTTATCAATTTACGGATTTTTGAAGATGCAATTGTTTTATCGTTTCATTTCAATTATTTTTATCCGATCCTTGATCCACCAAATGGCGCAATAGTACATCATATAAGAAAAAAAAGCTGCTATTTATTTTTTGTCATTAGCAGTCCGTAGAAATCTCAACAATTGCGCTCGGCCTTATTCATTAGAGAATGATAATTTTCATGGGTAAAAATATTATATGAAACATATTAATTTATTTTAAACTATAAAACAATTACGGAAGCTGAAACTATTTGGAAGACAGTTTATCTTGTAAAACATACAGATAATAAATTATTAGCTTACGGGTTTCCCTTTTAATGAGTGAATGATTTCCTTTTTGGTTTCAATCAGTTTATAATGATTCTTGATAGCCTCAAACAGTGCGATAAAACATTGCTCATGAAAAAAACCCGCATGATATCATTATCAACTTGTACGCATGATATCATTATCAAGTCCTAGAATCCTAGACAAATGTGAATGCTAATAATCACATTTACAAAATCTCTTAAGTTTAGAATCACACTTTATGGAAGAGTACATTTTCTGCTGTCCTATATTGATAAATTATTTCTAAATAATTATTGAAAGAAAAGCAAAATTTCAGGTAAAATTTAAAGATAAATAACAATTGTATCAACCTATAACCAAGTGGGATATCCTTATAAGCGTATAATTCCATATTTATTTTCAGTCAGAGTAGATTTTCCAGAAAAAATTCCAAAACTAATACGCTACCAGTCTATTTTAGATTAAGATTACATTTCGAAATTATATAAATATAAATTTAATACTGACCTCATAATTTTGAACTGCTGTCATAGGGTGAAGATATGACATGATTCGACATTCCCAATTCACCAGTGGGATGATGTTTGACTCGTGATGTGTTTCACGTGATCTGGACTCCCATGAAATCTACTTTTGAACGTATTGGTTTCAAATTCATCTTTGCCACTACTGCCGTAGTTCTGAAGTACAATATACTTGTAAAGTTATAATAGAAAAAACGAAAAAAATGCCATATTTGTAAGTCCTTTTGAATAATAAATCATCATTTGTACATTTATATTGATTTTATTTGCAAAATTTGCTTAGGATTTATTAGAATTTAGTGTAATATGTTGTGAAAGATTCATTATCTCTAAATAACAGAATAATTAATTAGTTCCAATTGAATATTAAAATTGGTAAAGAAATTGAATATATTCCTGAATATGGTAATATTGGTATTTTATAATAAATTTGACATCTTAGTTATATGCTTCAAATATTATTTCCAAAAAGAATGATTATCATAGGCATGGGTGTTTAACATGCTTGAAAAAGGACCCAAAGAACATTAAAGTGAGCTGTTTACCACATACATTACTTTACATAAAAGTCAGATTACTATTTACAGTTTGATCAGTGTATTCACTGATTAGCATATAATCACAACCAACAATAAAATAAATGAAATATTTACAATATGGAATATTTGGAAATAGTTACTTTTCTTGAAGATGACCAAAGAAAGGTATACTTCTGATTTCATTACTGTATCAGAGTTGATCTATTTCTTATAAGAGCAACGATTGGTTTTATCATCTCTACTTATCTAAGCATTAAGTTAACTCCCAGTTATACATCTACTCTTTGATTTCCCTTGGAACATATAAAAAGGGTTTGTAAAAATATTTCCTTCTTTTCTTAACCTTTGTTATCCTCAGATACATTCCTTCTCAAAATACTTAATCATGTGGTCTAACAGTTTATGGTTCTGCCATAACTTCTTCCCTTGAGAAAGAAAAGACAGACAATGTAAGAGAATATCTGCTTTAGGGCATTTTCTTGAATGCTTTTCCTTCACAAATGGTTCCTTCCTTTCAGGGTGACCTCTTCTCTTCCGTTTTGCAGATCTATGGACTCTGGGGAGAATTTGGCCCTCCAAATATCTAGAATCACATGAATCTAAATTGTCCAAAGGACAATTACATACTGTAATGACGTATTGCCCAATTTTTCCCCATTATTGACATTTTTGCCCCTTTTTTTGTTTCTCATTTATAACTTTCTAAAGTCGATTCCTTACATTTTGAAGGTTTCATTAGCATTCAGGAGCAATGAAATATTAATATTTCAATTGCTCCACAAACATACGTTACGTTGTTGCTGGTCCCAATCAGCCCCTGTTTCATAAAGATTTTACACAATATAATACCGTATTATACAGTATTATATAATATTGTGATGTATTACAGTTTAATAAGATATAATATTGCAACATATTATTAGCATATATTCTAATAATGCCAATTCGGGCAAAATATATCAAAATTATACTTTTTACTTCAGTAAAACAAAAATAGACTAATCCTAAATATTCCTGGTAATTAAAAATAAGGCAGTTTCTGTTTAATCACCCTTAAATTGGGACATTATAAAGATGGAACATTCACTTAGCTCCAGAATATAGGACATTAAAGAACATCTTATCTTAAAATAAGACATATGACATAATAACATATCTACTAACAAAGGCACTCATTCAGTTTTTCACATTACGTGAAATAAATATATTTTTCTCAAATCATTTATCAAGGTGCTGGATGCTAAAAATCTGAAAGAATACTGGATACTCCAACTCAGTGTCATTTTCCATGGGAAAATAAACCTTCTACTTTGTCAATAATATTTTTTTATATATCTGCACAATCTATAAAAATTTTCAAATATCTTTTGCGCAGTTCATATTTTGTAGTTATATAACAGTATTATTAGCATTTTATTTATATATTGCGTTTCTAAAGTATATTAAATCTTGACAACGGCTCCCTTTAGATACTACCAATGATTTTAGGAATATCATATATAATGCTGGAGATAATTTAATGTATGATTTTGGATAGTAAATGTAGATTTCCAAATGCAATGAGGAATAGCGAATGTGTTACATAATATATACATTTATTGATTGTTTGCTTAATAATGAATCATGAACAAGGATTGAATTTCTATGATATATATAACGTTAGATTGAAACATGTTGAATATGTATGAATATAGTATTCACTTATGATAAAACAGTATATTTATTTGCCTCACTCTGTTCCTATCAATATATATAAATGTTAAACAGTGTTATTAAGATCATTAATTTTTCATATTCGTTATCTTAATAACACTGTTCAAAAGTAATTTTTCTTAATAACACTATTTCAGAAGTAATTTTTCTTAATAACACTATTTCAGAAGAATTTTTTCTTAATAACACTGTTTCAAAAGTAATTTTTCTTAATAACACTGTTTCAAAAGTAATTTTTCTAAATAACACTGTTTCAAAAGTAATTTTCCAATCGTACTTTTCAATCATATTTTAAAATAATGGACAAAATCGATACAGACTTTTATGATGCATATATATTTCTGACAAGAGAGGAAAAAACATTCAAAGTAGAATTCGAAGTGAATAAGCAATTGTTTTCAGATCTATATATGAAAAAGGTTTTTTTCTTAGTTTTTAATTATTTGAATAGAAAAAAAATTGTAATTAAAGCTAATATTTTTCAGTCAGCTTCTCTTCTAGAAGTGTCAGTCTCTATTGCTAGCTTTTGCACTACAGATCCAAAACTGTTTTAGTTTTTGTCCCTATTTCTTTGTTAATCATACTTGATAGTATTTAGTTATTTGAATTATAGATTTAAAAAAAAAATCCCTTTACTTGTCTACTTGCAGATATATGAGAGAAAAGTGGTTTGAAAAGAAATTAAAACATGCTCTAGTTCTTTAACATCCAAGCACTTTTCAAGTGGCACTCCCTTTAACATCCAGCTTTCTCAGCGTGTCTCTGAAAGACATGGACTCTTCCTAGCTGAGGGGCAGTTACCCCCCGCACTCTGAAGTAATAAAACTGTCGACGCTCTACCTTGAATAATTGCCTGCGGTTTTCGACAATGAGATTCATTTTCCATCAGCTTAAGAGTTTTATTCTAATGTATTTATATTTTTTAGTGTGAGTTGTTTCACTCATCATCATTGTGGTGTATTTTTTTTTTTTTTTTTTACAAAATATTTGAAATTTATTCTATAATTTAGAAAATAGTTTTTTTTTTGTAAGTTTTATGTTAGGCCTCCAAACCATTTAAATAAAAACTGGTTTTACTAGCAATTTCAAAAACATCTTTATGTTTCATTTAATTCTCAATAGGCTTTTACATTTTTTTGTTGCCAAAATTAAATAATATGTCATATATTACCATGTAAAAAATTTTTACATAGTAATGTAAAACATACATTATACATATATCAATGCAATTAGTACATTTTTTTACATAGTATAGATGTCAATACTTTTCAGTGATAAACAAGATAATGTTTTAAATCTTCATTTAATACCGAAATAAAAACAATCGTTGGATAAAAAAAAAATGTTATTGCTCTTTTTGAAAGATGTTTCGAAAATAATATGTTCTTTCAACCCTCAGCTAAGATTTTTTTTATTGTCTTTAGCATTTTTTTTTAGTATAAACGATTATCTTTATTGAATTTTCAAATATAAAATATTATTTTGCATTTTCGATAGTGCTACTAAGAGAAAAGTTTTAAAACTTTAATTACATTTTTAAAGAAGTTTTCACATTTTTTTTTTTTCCAAAACCTTACGTATTCTTGCTTTTACATTAAATAATCGAAAAAGAATGTAGGGTAAATATGAATTCCAAAAATATCTTCATTTTGCCACTCATTTTTACTAATCTTTTAAAATATAACTATTAAAATTTTTTTCTAACCAAGGGAATATATTACGTTAAACGTTATAAATCTCATCTATCGAATTGTTTCGATAGATGAGATAACATATTTTTAAAACTTCATTTAATACTGAAATACAAAAATTTATGAAATAAAATTGGGGGAAAAATTACTCAGCGAAATATATTTCGAAAATACATTCCATCAGTTTTCAGCCTGAACATTTTACTAAAACATTACATTCTTCATAAACTAAATATGAAAATTTAACACATTTAAAATTACATTCATCATAAATATTATTTTTTTAGTATGAACTGTCATGTTGAATTTTTCAAGCTGAATTTCTGATTTTAAAATGTTATGTGAAGTTTTCTATAGTATTGTTAAATTTTTGAACGAAAGCTTCATATTAAATTTCCACAAATTTACAAACGAGGGAATCATTTGCAAATTTTTGATAATATGTACATTATATAACATTTTTTGACTCCTCATCTCTATCTCTCTCGTTCATCTGACCCTCGTTAGTTTCATCTCCTGCTTCTTTGCTTAGAATAAACGAGAGATCAGCTAAAGTATCATTTTTTGGCCAACCATCATCTTCGCTGATAGATCACTGTCACTTTCATCACAATCAAGTAAAATTGCTTTAATTTCTTCTTCAGTGTGTTCACGATTTCTTTTACTCATAATGAAGAAATAATAAGCGTTTCAATACAAAAATTACTCTGATAATCCAAACACCCTATTCACAGTACATAAAAATAAGAGTAGAAATTCACAACTGAAGAGAAATTTTCAGAAGGACATTCTAGAAAGGAACTCAGTATTTATATAACTTATCTCACTCTTTGAAGAGGGCGATAAAGAATACTAACAACTTTTTTTTTTTGTCTTTTAATTCTATTTTAAAAGCGGTAGTTTGTACACGGCCTCAGAATTTCCGACAGTCCTTTGATGACAGAATAAGATGCTTGGAGTGTAAAACGACTTTCTTCTATAGTAAAATGTGTCGCTACCCATTTTGTGAGAAAACTGCGATGTGAATAGACCGCATTGACAATGCAATGGTTTGTCTTTATATCATTACAATAGTCTTACTACTGAAAAGGGCTTCTGATGCTTGTCCGAAAAATAAACAACGTGTCAGTATCCTTATATATCATTCATCGTTACCAGAGAACTTCAGTGGAAAATTTCTTTTACAAATGGCCATAAAATCTTTCCAATTTTGAGCTAACAACACGTGAAAATAGAAACTAAAACGCTTTCAAAATACAAAATATACGCCAACAACCTATTTAGTGAATTCCTCCTCAACCCCTACCGCCCTAAGGCACAGGGGAAACTACTGTGAAAAAGCCGCGATTGTCGAAGATAACGAGGACCTCCTGGAGTGGTCAGTAGAGTACCGCTTTTAATACCCATCTCTTCTAAAACGGTTGTATGCCGCCCCAAACCGACCCACGTGGATGTTATAGGGTAAATTCTCAAACCGCCCCAAACCGTCCCGCTGGAATCGAGAGGGCTAGAGATACCAAAAAGATTTATTAAAAATTATGTTTATTTAAAATATGCTATATTTTTACATAAATTTTGCTTTGCAATACGTTAAATGCATACTTAAAAAACTTAATGCTTTACTAATAATGTATTTAGCAAAATTATGCTGAAAATTAACCTAAGTGTTTGTTGAAAGAGAATCTACAATTTTATAAGTTAAATATAAATCGCGAAGGCAAAGGACAAGTAAGTTGCTACAAAAATATGCAACATGTCCTGAAAAGAGAAATTTACAAATTTGAGAAATCATATACTTTGTTTCTAAACTTTTTTCAGGTGAAATGTTTAAAATAATAGTCCCAAAATTTTTCTCAAAATTTATCTTGGTATCATTTTGCCCCGTTATTTCTTCTATCATCCAATATAACATTTTATTTTCTGACAAAAATTTATTGAAAATATTTTAATGATGTAAGCATAATTTAAGATATAAGAATTGTAAGATTTAATAAATTAAATCTCCGTTAAGATGTAAAAGTGGCTCAAAAATCTCGATTGCTAAAGATATAATTATAAGCATTCAAATATCTCAAAAGTTCTTTAAGAAATAAAGGATCTATGGTCTTCTATCATTTTATCCAACTTATTATCACTTGACGAATGTATTAAAGATAAGGACATTTAATTAAAGTAAGCATATCATCAAAACTGCTATCGACTTAGTTTCTTTGGAGGCAACCTTTCACTTAAAGATAGAGGTTGATACAGACAGAGTATTGGTGTGGAAGCTAAGATATCCCAATATTTGCAGCCGTTTGGAAGTGGACTTGATTAATACTAAACCTTCGGGAGTTCACATGGCGAGGAAATGTATCGATCGTAGTTGATGATATTGTGCAATATATTTCTTGTCAGCTTGTTTGATCTCTTTTGCGATTTTCATTCCTTATACGCTTATATCAGGAAGCAATTTAACGCCAACTGTTTTCGATATCGAAAATAAATTAAACGCGCTGCTGAAAATTTCTGCCTTCCTAATCAATTAACAGGAAACAACATGCACGAATTAAGAGCAGGGCAGCTGTTACAATTGTAAATTTCATCTGTATTGAAACAATCCTGATATAAAAATAAAATAATTTATGCCCCTTTGATGAATTTCAAATGGGAAATAAATTGAAAGATGTAAATTTAATAACACGAATGCAGAAAAATATCATAGTTTTAAATATATATATATATATATATATATATATATATATATATATATATATATATATATATATATATATTGAAATGTGAGGTTCACAAACTGTCAATTTTATAATTAAAAAGTATGCACTGATTCGTTTTTTTTTTTTTTTTTTTTTTTTTTTTTTTTTTTTTTTAAGTATTCATGATAAAGGGCACTAATTTATTCATTCTATAAAAAGTGAATTTATTTATTATGTATGTTAATAAAACAGATCAGAAGTCTGAATGAATTACAATATTAACCTTCTAAGATAGTTAACCCTTCAATTAAAGTTGCATGAAAACTCAAGCTAGCCTTTTAAAATGGGTAAAGATCATGACGTAATCATTGTAAGTTTTCGAATCCAAAAGATTTTAGATTCGAATCCAAAAGATTTTAGATTCGAATTCCACCAAAGAACCATTATATATGTCCGACTCGCTAATGTTAAATTTGATGTCGAGGATCACAGTTTAACCCTGGTGTAAATTAAGATTATTGGTTGTGGTGTCGTCAGCGTTCTTTCGCCAAAATTTATAATTAAGAGTTCCGTTCAAAATAATTATCCCATTATTTCAAAAAGATACGCTAATTTAATTAAACTAAACTAATTTAATTTAAGTAAAAAGTTCATTCAGTCATTAGAAAATAAAATCCCCTCACCTTTGGAGCGCCTTTGAGAATTCTTTTTTATCACCTCTTATTAAGATTTAATCATTACATCTGAAAGAATTTATCTGATTAGGTAAAAATATTTATAGGGTAATTAGAAGACAAAAAATTGTAGTTACTGATGAGAGAAGCTCAAATGGCGCAGTAGCTATAACTCCGAATGAAAAATAAGTTAATTTGGAATACAACTTGAATTTATCATATTTATAACATTTAAAAGTTCATAATTAGCAGTGAAAAAATTCTTATAAATATATTACTATGGATATAAAAACAGTTAAGTTGTATTTGCCTTCTTGAAATCTATTCCAAATCAAGTAATATCCATATAGTCCTCTATAGATGTCTTCTTTGTACTTATTAAAATGATTATAATTTGAATAATTCAGTGTATTGTATGAATTTAGTGTGAATTTTTATTACGAATTAATATAATGGATAATAAAGGTTTAATAGCAGAAAGGATAAATTAATATTACTTCTAAAAAAGGATAGCTGAATTCTATTTCTGGAAGAGATATAAGAGACCACTAATTTCAAAATTTTTAATAACGAATACTGTTTAAGAAAAAATTTTCTTCGAAGCAGAACTTCAGCCAAATTTGTTAATGTGATGCAGAATGTTTGATATGATTCCAAAATTACAAATACGTTTCTTTTTACAATAATTAAGAACAATTAGAGTAGTTATTATTTGATGCAGTAAAAAGTATTAAAAATAAATTTTGACAGATTTATTTATAATAATTGTTTCACTTTCATACATGTTACATTTGAATTCAAATATCACATCGGAAATTTTCCTTATTACAAATTAAACGATTATATAAGAGATACGAATGCAAATTATCAAAATTATCGACGCAAGTATTATACGTATACTTCATCCGCTAATTTCCTTATCTGGAAATATATTACTTTTTCCTTGAATATAGAAACCAGTTTGCGAGTATAAATATGATACGTTTCTTTAATTTGAATCCAATTATTAACCAAATATAAGACGAAATCGGATACACAAAGACACAATACCGATTGTGATAGATTTTAAAAGATATTTAACGAAAAAAAATCAGTTCAACTGCATAGTACCGTATTAAAATTTTAAAAAAACTGTTCAAAATATGCCTTTCTTTATATTATAACGTTTCCTTAATAAATATGACGTGAATTGTTTTTATTGGAAACATGCAGTTCTCATACACCTATAATTTTTTCTAAATATATTTTCAAGATATTTCATATTGCATTCAGTAAAAAATATTACAAATTAAAAATTAATATGACGTAATTGCAAAAAATGAGTTTATCTTATTACCATCATTCGTTATTAAATAGAATATGAATCTACAAGAACATTTACTTTAAAATTAATTTTTATTCATACTTTTGCTAATAATTTCAATATTTAATTGTATTATAATTTTATTAAAATACAAAATTATTTTTGCTAATAATCTTTTGATACTGTTCTTTTAATTAAAAAAAACTGGTATTTGACACTAATCTATATATTACAAGCACAAAATAATCCATCATATCACGATAGATCTTCCTAAAAATATATTTACATTTAACTGAATAAGAATTTATTTAAATAATATTACACACTTTCTCAAGATGCACTTCTTGAAATTCAGAGGATTGCATTGTCAGACAAACTCTGTATTGGATTCGGAAAACAGGATGTCAGATGTCTTTCTAAAAATATTTTCATTTATGTATATGATATTCTATTTGAAATTAAAAACAACCTTTCAAATATTCTCGAAAAGCATTCCTATAAATTGCATTATTTCCTTATTATAGATGAAACGAGTGTGCTTGGAGGCACGTAAAAACCATTCACATTACAATAATTCTTCCTCTTCAGCAATACCTGAATAGTTTAAAGCCAGAGCCATTAACATAACCATTTAATTTTATGTCTGCTACCTCTTCACGAATTGGGGAAAGAGTATATATTTAATACGACGTTTCATTAGCTACGGAAAACCTCGTCGGAAACAAATTACATGTTGCGACGCAAAAGCTCTCGATAGCATCCCACACATGAAGATAATAGCTGAAGAGTTCAAGATAAATGGCCCCGTGACCATCCGTATATCGATTTCCGGAAAACACTTGTAATAGAAAACTACTCTAAGTGCAGTCTTCAGCGGAGATTGACGTTCCAATTGGGGATGAGGAAAAGATAAATGTTAACAGGGTGTTGCCGAAACGTCACTTCAGCTTCAAACTGAGCTCTGCATTGGGAGTGCCAAGAGGTTTTCCTTTTCGAACCTGCTTCATCTTAAATAAATAAGAAGGATTTTATATTTCTTAATGGTAAGAAACAGAAATAAATACAAAGCGTATTCGCCATGAATTTGTTCATTTCTTTGTTAACTGAAAATGATAAAACGATTTCTTTTAAATTTTTATACCTGAATTTATTAAATACCCGCAAAAATCGTTTGCACTGTAATAACGGAGGCATTCTGTTAGAAGTAACAGAAACATGAAATGGAAAATTGTGCAATTATTCTTGGATTATGAAATCACGTCTTTTGTACTATCAGCATTTGAAAATGAAACTGATGAGACACGTGCCATGAGCCTCTATCCGCCTTATTCTTCAAGAAATGCTACAATTAAAATTGGCCTTTCTTTAGTAACAATAATAAAATAAATTAAAAATAACATTACAAGATTCACAGTAGGCATTTCTGTCTGTAACTATCTATATTCTTCAACGTAGACGAAGTGAATTTCTGCTTTAGAAGTATTCAAAGATAATCTGCAATATACTTAAATATTTTGCCATAAATTCTACTTTTTAGGTGCATAATTTCCAATTTCAGTACAATATTATAATAGAAGCATTTAAATAAGAAATAATGTCATTAAATTATATGTCTTTAAAATTATTTACAGATATTTTTATCTTTATTAACTACTTCTACACATTATACAAATTGTTTTCATTCTATTTATGAAATAACTTTTCTACGTGAATTTCAAAAACATTCATTGTTTGCATTGAGGACACTTTATGAGGACCAAACGATTTACTGGAATCTTCTAAGTTTTACTCATAAAAATTTCTTCTATAATGACAGTAATATGATTATAGATTTCCAACCATCGTTCTTGATCAAAATATCTTTAGCATACCTATCTTTTATGGGTTCAAATAATATTTGGTTAAGATTAAGTAATCAGAAAATATTTGTCTTATAAGATATTAGCAAAGGAATTATAGCTCATAGAAAGATATGTTTCGTATTTCTTTCTCACAGGAAGTTTAATTTGTTATTTTAAAGTCCCGTTTTTAAAGCAACTCTAGAATTAATGTGAGACTGACCTCACAATTTTGAACCACAATCAGACGACGATGACGTCTAACGACCTGTGAAATACCCCCGGGGGGACCGATGGATTTAATACCCACAACTACAACCGCTTGCACAGCAGTTTTACTGAATAATCGACATTGGCGCTCTCTAATCCCGCTTCTGAGATCTTACCAAGAAGTCATTGCTGTCTAACAAGCTTTAAGAAAATGAATAATAAATTCAAGATGAATAGCAAGTGAACAGTAAAATCTGTCTATCGATTTCGAGAGAACAGTTGAAAATTAAAAATTTTGTAACTGTACTCTTCGGCGAAGTTCAGTGAAATATTCAATAATTGTGCTCTTGGCATGTGACTCTGAGGTCATGTGAATCGATATCATTAATTTATAAGTTTGCTTCAAAATTAAATATAAAAATAATCTATAATATTGTCTACAAATCCAATTTAAATAAACTTTAACCTGAACTTGCAATAATGTAGAGTTTGATATTTTCTTTCGTCATAATAAAAATATTCTCAATAAAAAATAGTTCATTTCATGCGCATGCAAAGGCTTTACATCCCAAAGCGTATACAGAATGCCTTTATAACATTGACTTGTGCTCAATATTTTGATTGTAAAATTGTTCAGAATGTATCATTCACAATCAAGAATGATTTATATAAATGCAGACAAATATTTAATAAATGAAACACTCATACATTAAACGCCAAAACGTCTAAAACATTTAGTGAGCAAGCTAATAAATGGAAATTTATTCATCTGAAATATTTTAATTTCACTTCAACCAAATTTCATTTTGAAATAATACCGATGAATATAAATTCCATTTGCTGTCAAGACTTAACACCTTAAATTACGATTTTTTTTGTATGTTACAAATTCTTTATTTCTTCTTAAAGAGATCTGACAAAACTTCTTTTCCTGAAAGCATCATTAAAGCTCTTTTTTGTAAATTTAAGAGACATTTATATCAACTCGACGAGGAACATGATTCAATTAAATGAAGCGGTATAAAAATTAAATTAACTAATCTGCCGATTAAGCAGTCTATGTCAATCAATTGCTTTCGAATTCTTAAAAAATGCTTCCTCTTATATAAAACAGGACGTCATGGACTTGGTTTTAAGAAATATCCAGAAAACGGCTTTTAAAAATTAAAATCGCGTATTATTACATCGTACATTATTTTTTGGAAAAGCTTATCTTATCAGGAGATTAATAATAAACTATGAAAGATTAAATTTTTATATTGTCTAAGAAGAAGATACAGCGACATATAAAATAAACTGAATACGAAAGTTCTCATTCAAAATACGCTTGTACAGAATAGGAAGATCCAGCGAGTTTTTGAAAATGTATAGAAATGTTTTGAAAATTAATAGAAAATTTCCCTTGATATTGAGCCTGTCGAACACAGAATGATTTTATATCTTTCTAAATTTGATCGTTTTAAAAACTTACGATTCTATCACGATTACATTATATTTGTCTGTCAAAATTGCATTCTCAGGAAATAAACTATTTTTCATAATTAGAATAAGACACAACCACAGAAATCTTGACTTCTTTTGTATGAATTTAACATCGTTATCCAAGAAGGGCTACAAGTCTACATGGATGATAATTACTATTCTGATTGTTTTTGTTCTTGATTGGTGAAAAATTCTGCAAAAGTTCTCATTATTACTCGTTGCTCACATTGTCGTTCTTGGAATAATGAATTCTGGAAACTATCGCTCGTGCACTAGAATGAGGTAATTTTCAAAATAAGTCAACGTTTTTTTTTTTTTTTTTTTTTTTTTTTTGTCAATTGTGTGCACCTTATATTCCCTTTGAAAGTTAGAACCCCATAGTTTGCAATCTCTGAATTTCGAAAATTACAGGATGGATGCCCTGAAATAGGATAACACGTTTGCATTCCTCTGCAGTTCACACAGCTTTACGAATGAATGCCTCATTCATCTTCAGCATTTTAAATCATTTATCATAAATCTTAGTTAAATAAAAAATGACATGTTTTAGCTTAACTTTAATATTAAACATATTTACCTTAATATTAATATTTGCAATGAATTTTTTTTTATTTTTGCTTAGTATTTCTGAATTTTTATGACATACTTGAATTTTTAATTGAATAGGTTTCCCTTTCTTACTTTATAAAATCAATACCTGTATCTGTCGACACCCAAAAATAAACATTAAAATTGGCAAATTTTCTATTTATTATGGTTACATGTTTTATTGAGAATCCAATATAATCTTCTGGCAACATTTTTGAACTGAATAAATTTAAACATTCTACAATAAATATTTCTATTTAAATTTGTGATAAATTATATTTAATTCAAAAATAACTTGCTCTCAATGAATTGAGCAAATGAAAAATTCAAACTTCGTATCTACATAGAATGCGAAAGTAAGATTTTACAAAATGACAAGCTTACAAAATGAGGGTTCTATAAAAATTTAATATTTTTGCTTTTTAATGTCAACCCACTGTCTAAATGTTTATTTCAAATTACCTTACCTTACTTTCATCACTTTATTGAGTACCTAATATGGTGCTCAATAAAGTAATGAAATTGTCATTGGAAATATAGATAAAATTTTTAAGGAAATGAATACTTGTTCATTTTTATCTCTGTACAGATCTATTGAGATATTTTGAAATCAGAAAAAAATTTGATTTATATCTAGATCCATATTTAATTAGAGCTCAGCTTCATATCAATAGGACGGTTTCATTTTTCTATGGTGTTAAAACTATACAACCCATTTTAACCCAGAAACTATTTTTATTCCAATAATTTAAAATTTTTAAGGCTTATTAACTGTATAAATTTCTTACGAAATTTGTGATTTTCAAAAGCATCTATCTGCAGAATGGGGCTTCGATATTCATCACAATTTAAAGTTAAAGTGAAGAAAAATTTCTAAAAATCCCTGTCAGTTGTACTCTCTAAGGGCTAAACAGGTAAAGCAAGGCAAAAATTTCCTATTATATATCTTTTATCATTCAAACGATTATACGAGTATTGATACGCATCCATCAACGTATTATTGCAGTTACCCAAAAAGTTCTGAAATTAATTTGAAATTACGTAATGTGGTTAAAAAATACATCACTCGCATTTTGCATTAGTATAATGAAACTCTTTAAATGGAGAATTTCATACTAAAAAATTAAAAAGAAAAATTCTAGCTCAGAACCATTAATCAATAAATATGACCCGAAACGTACAATTATTCGTTTAAAAATATGTATCATCTGTCAACAAACTAATATGTTACCTGAAGGTTGGTCGTTAAGCTTAACGATTTAAGTTGTCATTACGTATTCCTAATATCATATCACGTGGAGTATGAAAAACTTATAAATAATGATACTGAAGTCCTCGATCGTTTTTTGTAGCTTTCTATAATTATTAGAAGCCAGCAGCACATACGAGAAATATTAAGAGAAAAGTAATATTTCCTTTTCTTTTCAGTTTCCAGTTTTAGCATATTACGATCCAATGATGGAGAGTATAAAAGGTTATAAATATCACTTAATGTAGTTTCTATCTAAGACCATAAGAAGAATACTTTATACAAAATCGTAAATAACATCTAGAATGAGGTAACAAGAACTATACGTGCATTGTAAATGTACAGGAATTTAAACATAATTTTATCAGTAACAAAAAAAAAAGAAGAAAAAAAGAAAGAAATTTTTTTATCACTTTTGTATGTAAGGTATTTAATTTATTTTTAAAATAAGAAGGGAACAAAGGGCGTTATTAATTAATTTACTATTAAATATTTTGAGAAATAGGATTAAATGAAATATTCACTTCTGTTGATTCTGCGATTATAATTATGAATAAAGTTTTCATAATTCATAATAAATTCATAAATTATTTTGCTGCTTACAGAGTTTAAGAATTTTTTTTTGTTTGAAGTTTTTTTTAACATCCATCTTTTATTATTAAAAGGTTTTTTAACATCTAAAACATTTAAAGCTACGAAATATCCATATCTTTCTGGATTTAGAAAAAGCTACTATAGTCATTTTGAAGCAGTCGGTTTTTAATGTAATAAGGAAGTGTGGAGAAAAAGGTATGTTGTCTTCTTTATTTCATAGAAGTTTACATTACGGAGTTCATTTCCAAAATAGCCCAAATGTAGTGAGCCTTCAAGTCTTCGTACCTCTTTAAAACGAGGAATTAACTAAATTTGAGCTATGAAAAATGATATTAAAATGTAAGCTTATATTTAATGAATCAAAAGAAATAGGATTTAGTTTCGAGTGAAATTTTTAAATTATAAAAGTAATGAGTGGAATTTTATTTATCTATGTATTCCCAAAAGCAGAAAATGAAAAATCATTAATTTAAAGAACTCCACAATCTGTTTAAAATTTATTTGATCTTTAAATAGAATCTAAAGATTTTTGTAATTTTACACCTGCATTTAATGCCTTTTTTGGGCGGGGGGCTAAATTATGTTTGATGATCATTAATAGAAATAAATATTTTAACAACTGCATAAATTTAAGTAAATCTATAAAACATGTGGGAAGATAATAAAAAGTAATTAATCTTAAATAATAGATTTTTCCTGTAAAATATTCCCATTTGTAGAGAGCTAAATTTTTGATGTGAAAAAGAGATTTTATAGTTTTAAAGATTTCGTTCGAGTTTTAAATTCTTTCACTTTTTTCGCAAATTTTCTTTTATTAATTTTTCTCTGAAAAATATTTAGAATTACTGTGAATTATAAATCAAATAGGTAACTTGAGATTTAAAGCAATTAAAACTTTTCTTCAAAAATTGGTGAAAAAAAATGAAGGATTTAGTTTTGCTATAATCATTCGGAAAAAAACTTTGAGGAAAAAATATTTTATTCAGAAATATGACTTAGATGTAGGAGGGAATTTTTTTTATTTTTTTTTTTAATCTTTTTATGTTAAGACAGAAATGTTTTTAGCAATAAATGACTTAAATGACATCCTTTGGAAATTAATTTATTTTTAAAACTATGAAAAATCCATTAAATAAATAATCTGCTTAAACAGTGTGTCGAGTCGAGATTTAAAGGTTTCCAAAAATTTTAACTTCCTCTTTTCAGAGTTTCCAAGAAATTTATAAACGGTGAAATGTAAAAAGTTGTAAAATGTTTCTACGAAATGCAAAAAGCGATTTGGTAAAAAAAAAAAAAAAAAAAAAAAAAAAATTAGATTTAAAAAAATCGTCAAAATTAGTCGAATTGCTTATTTGAATTTCTTTTAATTTTTTTTCTAATTTCTGTTGAATTTTCATATTTATTTTCCCGTTTTATAGTGAAAATTCCTTTCCTTACAAAAAATAGTCTCGAGGAAAATAAAATTCCCTATTGTCTGAGTAATTTAAAATTATTGAAATTCAGATGTTTTTAGTAAGCTGGTATTAGTTTTCTTGACAGATGTCTTAAATTGTTAGAAAAGTTTACATAAAAAAGGAAAATTTGAAAAAATAATGTTTTCTATAATAAATGTTTCAAAGCGACTGAGTTTCATTGCGAAAACGTAGCGGTCAATGAAAACGCACCCCTGTAATTATTTTTGAATCTGTTATTATAAAATTAATGGACACATAATACAGTTGATGAGGAGGCAATTTGATTGGTTATTAAAAGAGTGAATAAATTTCCATTTTTTATAGCGACATTCTTTAAATTATTTCTGCAATCTTATGTATAAAATTTTGTATCTATGGTAGTATGTTTTCATTATCTGAAACTATATATAAATTTTTTCCTTATATTTCAGCATAAACAGATCTTTCGAAGATCGTTATGGAAATTTCTAACTTTGATATATTGAAGGTATAAATATAAAAAGAAGCAAAAATACGTTTCTTCATTTTAGTTCCGACGTATTTTTTAAATCGAATTTATCAGTGAATTTCTTTTTTTTATTTCAAAGTCGGAATATATCTATTATTAAATTCATTGTCTCTGTATCTAAAAATAATGGGTTATTGATATGAAACTGCAAATGAGTGCTAAACTTTTCTTTAAGTAAATAAACTCTGACAATGCGAAACAAATAAGGATGCGAACGAAAAGATTCAGAATAGATGAGCGAGTTTCAATAAATTAAAAACAGAGGAATATAATTATCGTTTTAACTTCGTAATTGCGAGTAATAGAAATGAAAAAAAAAACATTTTTTTGAATAATTAAAAATGATCAAGTACATATGATTTTAAAGAAACGAAAAATGACTCTTTTTGTGATTTTTAATAATAAATAGCACAACAGGCTTCACCGTGTTTCCTGTTCTACTGTTCTGTCAGGAAATAGAATTTAATAAATGCACCTTGTTTCTGAGGAGAAAAAAGTTTTATCCGTTCTGGGGCACATTCGCAATTCCTTAACTATTTGTACTGATTATCATTATGAACATAAATGGGTAAGAAATTATATAATCTAAGCGTTTAATTTAATCACCAAAGCACACTGTACTTGGAAATTGGTTTCAAAAATTAGCCTTTTTCTGCTGGATTCCAATTATACTTTTACATACGGTATCACAATGGATCGTATCGTCATTTTTGAAGCATTATTCTTCATTAAGGTCCATTAGTATTCAACAAATGTAGTATTTGGAGTTAGTTCGTTATATGAACTAAGAACTGACAATAGCTTACATGGAACCTTCTACTTAATAGAGCCTGACCATCATTTGTATTTAGACGGAGACCAGGTTTCGTCAAAGAGCACACCTGCATTCGATTTGGACACATCGGACAATTCTCTCATGCCTTTCCATCGCTTTGAACACAGCTTTCATAAAAGCTAAAGTTAGTGGTAGACAGTCTTTTTTGTGATATTTCAGGTAGCATAGCATGTTGTAAAATATTGAGCGATATCATATTATTTTATTCAATATTCAGTACTATTTTACCATGTTCTGGTTAATATAACGGCCTTGCAACATATGGGGGGGACATTTTCGTATTGGAAAACAACCTTGTCTTGTCTTTTGCTATGTTCTAGACAACGCTTTTTTCGAATTGATCAACTTCTGCTTATATCTTTCACCACTCATGACTTTTCAAGAGATGCTCACAAATTTGCATCTTCGATTAATATTATAAGACGATTGGAATGGAAGCCATAATTCAAGAGTACATTGCTAACTTTCTTCGATGTAACTTCAGAACTTAGGAAAACTCTATTTTTCTGGACCAATAAATTTCTCTAGGGTATGATCGTTCGTAATTCTTGAATTATTGCCTTTATATAAACATCCTTGACAAAAATTGACCTCAGTTCCGAAATAGGATCCTGATTGAGGTAAAAAAAAAGAAAATCTTCTCTAAATCAGCCTTTTAATCCTATTTCTTTCAAATTCATTTTTTTGGATATAATTTAATCTGTATTTCATTCGAGACATTCGGCACCACCACTTAAAAGAGAATCATCACTTAGAAGAGAATATCAGTTAGTACATCACCACTTAAAACCAACATCACTTAATATAATTTTTTTTTTCATTTGACTTAACACAGAGAGTAAAGAACTGAACATTCACTTTGGCACAAAATGTTTATACAAATGATAATATCTTTCTAAATATACTCCAAGTAGAAAACAAAATAACCACATGCCTATTCTAGCACATTCTGAGGCATAGAGATAAATCTGAATGATTGGGCCGCCGCTACAGTATTGGCGGAAACTAAAATTGAGTCCTAGGGACGATCACCGGCCACGGTACAATCCCTCCAATGGGAGGTATGTCCCGTAATTGATAGGGGATAGACTACCCCACACCATTTGTATACCTTCGGGTTGGTTCTCGCTACCCGTTTGGTGGCGAGAATCAATCATTATACCGGAAACATCTCATCCTCAAATCGAGGTGCCCCCCCCCCCGGACGAAGTAGAAAAAAATAATATCATTTGTAGACCTCGCATGCATTGCTTTTCTAGGGTTGAAGTTTTATTTCCCCAGTGAGTAATAAACAACGTCATAATGCCAGAAGCCATTTCAGTTCATTTAATTAATTTTATATTAAAACAGGTATCTCAGATACAGTAAGAATGTGTAAAGCTAAAATATGAGCTTAATGATTCCATATGTATAAAAATGTTCAAAAATCTAAGGAAATATTTTTTTATCTCAACTTCTTAAATCGGCAAATTAAAACTAATTAAAGCAATTTAAGTCTACAATTAACTTAGCTAAATGGTCTAATTAAGGTAATTAAACAATCTAAAGCTACAATTTAAATTAGTTAAATCGTATAAGCAACGAACGAAGAAGGTAAATTTTCAGAATTTTTAGAGTCGCTTCATTTGTCTAATAGCTGGGTGATTAGAATCGATTGCAGTTAAATTTATAATGGAATTGAAATTCAGTTTCCTTAGTTTTAGATTAGCTTGAAAGCACTCTCTATTTCTGAAGAGCCACATATAAATAGCACTTTCAAATATCACAGCTCATTACGTCATTGTCGTAATGGCTATTTAGGTAGTTCCCCAAGAATCCCTTTTCAAACGGAAAACTCATTTCATTTGAAAGTACAGAATCTTATCATTTCTTGATTTTTATAGAAGCTTTAATATATTTTCATTCATATTGAATCCGTAAATAATGAAATCAAACTCGACATTTTATTAGTTTTTAAAATTACTTTCATTATTTCATCGATAAAAATATCACGTTAAATAATTCCATTAAAAATGATAAAAAATTTTTCAATTTTCTAAGTTTTTAATGACAAAACTCTTAATATTAAACCTACACATTTGAGAGCAGATATATGTAAAATAAAATATTGCTGCATATATTGAAATAAATAAATGTATTCTTCTTTAGAAATTTTCATTACAATTCTGTAAAAAAGTTTTAACCTAATTAAATAAGGATAGTGATCATCCTGTACTGTATATTTTAGAAAGTTTTTGAGATATAAAATTAAAAATTTTGCACGTTTCTGGGATTTGAAATGCCTTTTTATGGATTATGAGCTAAGAAGTTGAAATCCGTGATAATTTTTTTGTAATTAGAATAAGTCAAATTATATGTATATATCAAAAAATGTCGAATCTCGAGTACAATTATAGGAAATGAATTCTTATTTTTCACGAATGTATACTATAATAAAGAGAAGCTAATTAATTTATACATATCATTACACAAAGTATTTGTCTATGAGTATCCCTTTCTAGTGGTTGGTAGTTTTATCATTCTAAGCTTGCATTTTACAAAGTCTCATAGTTGTACATCATCAGTTTAACATCATTTTGGGTTACTTTAAATTATCGTAATTAAATACAATTACATCTATGAAATTGTGTCAATTACATAGTTTGAAGATCTTTAAAAGTAAAATTTTGAGTATTAATCTCCAATCAAAATTTTGTCAAATAAATCAAGTCTATATAATGTATGATCCCAAAATTAAAATCTAAGTCTTAAAAGGATAAAATGTGAGAAGATAACATTAAATCATACGATACCGAAAGTATATTTAATACAAGGGAGAAAGTCTTGTTTCAAATTGATAAATAAAATATTTACCTGTCGAAAACAAGGCAAAAATGGGACTTTTAGATCACGAATGCATTATTTGAAAACTTTATATGAAAATAATTAAGGAAAGAATGTCAGTTCTTAGTAAAAAAAATATAAATAAGCAGAAAAATGGAAATGGCATATTGGGGGAATAAACTATAATTAACAACTGTATTTCATTAATACACATCTATACAATTACAAAGTCACAAATTATGTTAAGAGAATTTATAAAAGTGGCATTTTGTGCACTCTTATAATCCTTCTAATTAGTTTGAATAACAATTTCAATAAATGAGATTCACATTAAAATTCAGTTTTAATAAGCTGCTTATCCCGTTTTCATTCTCGAACAACATGCTTCGTGTTTTTCTCTTTTTACTTATTTTCGGACAAAAAAGAAAATTTTCAATTCTGTTTCGTTTATGATAATTTGGTTTTAGTTGCTAACAAATATCGAAAAAATATGCAAATGCATCATGATCATATTGATTAAAATTCTAAATGCTCTAAAAATGATAAACCACAAGTATTGAAATATAAATTTCGAAAAGGATAAGACACGGGGAGAAAACAATAAAGGTCCAATTAAGAAACATATTTCATATTGTGTAACAAGCGTCGTTCCATCTTAAAAAACGAAACACCATTGTCTTCCTAAGATAAGGATAAAAAAATGACTTAAAGATTGATAATGTGTTATCTGGAATATCATCACATTTATAATAAAGGCCCCAAGACCAATACATTACCCAAAAATAATTCTGAACGGTAGAAAGAAAAGAATTAGCTGTAACTCAGGTGCTCGTTTACAAGTCGTTCAATAATCCAGCTAATTACTGCTAATTAGGCAGTCCTTTAAGAATGAAAAGGTTTTAGCTTCCGTATTTCAACACTGCGGGCGAAATGTAAGTCTCTTTTAATTAGCATTCTCGAGAAAACACACATGGAACTTTTATTTGTCTAATCCCTCTCGACTTGTTCTTTTTAGAAATAATGATGGTTTAATTTTTGTGCTTAGATATGGTTGTATTTTAGCAAGGTCAGTAGAGCCCAGGAGATTTCATTTTGCATCAACACCAGCATGTCTCTTGTATATCGAACAACTGAAATTGCATTTGAGGATAGAAACGTAATCCAATTCATTTAAAAGATATGTTATGAAACTGAAAGGTTAGAATAAATTGTATTTTAATAAAATACCTATTCTTATTGCTAGAAATCTAATTCATTTAACTTTACAGAGTTGATTTTCTTGTGATAGGGGGATACAATATCATTATGTTTGATATGAAAAAAAATAATAAATAATATTTTGCAGAATTTTTCAATAAGCCAAGAGGATATACTTTTTCTGAAATATTGAAATAAATTTCACTTAATATATAGATCAATCTTCACTTATGTAAATCAGGAAATTAGATAAATCTGAAATACATCTGCAAAGAAGAAATTCAAACGTATGATATTTTTTACCAATGGATATTTTTACTATTTTTTCTTATTTATGTAATATGAGTATATTGATGATTTTATTGACATTTTCATGAAACTTTCAGAAATCCTTCGTAGCTTATTCAGAAATTAAATGCTTTCATTTAATTTGAATTTCGTTGATAAATTTTTTTTGTCATTATTAAGAGCTCTATAATTGTTAAATAAGACAATAAGACTCGAAAGAAATAGAAAAAATAGGTGAAATATAATAAATAACATGTTCGATATCAATGCTCAGTTTCTCCTTCTTAACCTCCTTTATCTTAAAATAGAATCGTTCGTTATATAAACTGCGCATGCGCCAGATGTTAGATGCGTAAGTCACATGTATTCTTCATGATTGAGAATTGTTCTGACATTCAAAATAAAATTTATTACCCATATGACAGCAATAATAAGGTGTAATAGAATATAATAAGTATTTAATACATAAAATATATTTACTCCTTAATGCTGAATGACTGACAAAAATTTACACTTTATTCCTTTTGTTAACATTTAAAACTTTTTTAAAGTATAGATGAGAAAATTATATAGAAAAAATAAAATCGAGCAAAAAAAAGTTTTTGGATATTTCACAAAATTTTAAAATATATTCAACTTTACAATAATGATACATATAGATAGATTTTAGTCCTTTTCTATTCAGTTATTCAGCGGACGCACACAAAGTGAAAAAATGAAGATTATTTTGGGAGTTTCTAAATATTTTTTTTGTTTTGAATATATTTAATGTAATTAAATAATTGAAAAGAAATCGAACAACGCAGAAAACCTTGGTAAATATCCAATTATTGTTCAAAGAATCGTTTGTTTCTCAAAAATGTGATAAATTTTCTAAATACTTAAATAATCAGAAAATAATATAAATAGATAGCGTATATATATAAACTGTTATTGTTGTATTTTTATTTTTATATTCACTTTTGTTTGTATATTATTTTGTATATATACATAGATAAAAGTATCCATATTATAGCTAGAGACCCATTAATTTTCGAAATACATTAGCACACATAAATATATGAATTAAATTAGCGTTTGCAAAGAGGAAGGTAATTTCATTAACTCATTGGCTACATTTGACTGTTGAGAGTCGTCATGCCCTTGATTACCTTAGTTGCGGATGACTAGAGTAATTCGTTTTGCAAAGTGGCAAAATCTACTTCCTTATTTCTGTAATACTAACCCTTTATTTATCCAATATTTGTGACATTGCTGAAAAGAGAGATTTACAGTTAAGTAACAGTAATCAATTCCATGTATCAACAAATTAAATTCGTTTCAAACGCGAAAATTCTTTCCACGTAGAAACAAAGATTTCATTTAAAAAAGATTCCTGGAAGCAAATTGATTAATTTTAATTGATCATCTTTAGTAATTAAACGAAAAGAAAACGATGCAGTGTTTGATTTTTTGAGAGAAAATAGATTTTGAATTACTTTTCATATAATATATTTGTAGTAATGATAAATTGTCAGTTATTTTAAAATATATTTTACTAATTTCAAAAAAAGTTATTGTTTGATTCACAGAATTACTTTGAATTGTATTATAACCTTATTTTAAGAATATTAGGCGATAGAAAATATAAAAGGCGAAATTCAGTGTCATACCGATCTGGGTGATAGAAAAATTTGAAAATAAATAGGACATTTTAAAAGTGTTAAATTTCACAATTTGTGTTATACATGCCAATGATATTGGTAATAAATAAATAAATTAGAAGATTTCACTGTGCTTTTCAATTATTCCCCCAAAATCCCACTATAAATATTGTTAGGGTAAATTTTGGAAATTGATTCTGACATTTAGAACCGTTTAGAATTATTTTTTTCCATTTCTAAATTCGAGATTTCAAAGAATTCCAGATACAAATAAAATAAAAAATGAGTCAGAATTTTATGAAGTTTCATATTTCGCATGAAATGATAATAATAAAAGTTTTCTAAAATTTATTTATTTTTTGCTTTAAATATTAATGTCCTTATTAGTCATGAAGATATATTTCATACCAAAAGTTCAATTCCCATCGGTTAAATTGAATATCAATCGTGTTTCAACCAATTAAATAAATAAATGAGATACAAGCAAATTAATTTCGAGAAAAATATTTTTAAAATATTTCTCAAACATTTGTAGAAAGTATTAATTTTATAAGCATTTGCAGTTATTTCAAATACGAAATATTATTTTATTTAAACCTTCGAATAATATTTTTCCAGAAAAAATTAAACAATATTCCGCCTCTGAAATTTGCATTTTTGATAGTATTTGTTATCGGAGTTGCATTTAATGGTGATCTTATATTTAATTGCATTTAATTAGCATTTCACTTGGGGATAAAGTAACACAGAAAAAGTATCTACGATAATTTTTCAAATTTTTCTAAATTTCACATATGCTTGACAAATTTTCTAAACATTTGTGCAAGTAAAGTTTTTAAAAATAAATCTCTCAATAGAAGTTTAAAAGTATTTCCTTGGATTCAATTATGCAGATGACTGCACTTATTAAACACCTATATTTTTGAATGTTTGCACAAGGAATTACCTACAAAGTCTAAACTTATATTTTAATAATTTAGGGGGGGGAACTGATAGTCTAAATGTATTTCTTACCAGTATTTACAGAAAATAATCATAATTTTGAAACGTTTATATTTATAATAGTTCATTTTCTTGCCACCACGCAAGAACAGAACTCTCCTTTGGGATAGAAGGAGAAGAATTAGTAGCGAAAATTTAAATTAAAGATTTTAAAGTTGTATTACAGCTTTAAATTATGGTACAGTACTTTATTTTTATTAGCATTTGAGGTGTTTTTAATAGTGATCAGTTATAATGTACACATTTAATATAATGTACAATGAATATACGAGATTTGTTGTTTAAGATTAATTTACTGTGTTATATATGAACCATTCTGCTTAATTGCCTTATTTCGTATCACTGGAAATATAATTATGCTCTCTTTTAAAAATTGTTGAAACTTACTTGAAAAATATTCCTAAGGGTATGTTTTTATTTCACTTACGGATTAGAACCTTTTGTCATGAAGCGAATTTTTTAATGGCATTAATAAATAAGATCTATTTGGAGCAAGATCTGAAAAAAATGAAAGAGGAAATAGAAATTATCAGTTAAGTTGTAACTTTTCTCTTACTGTCAGCGCAACGTGAGGTCTGCATGATGAAAGTCAACGCCTCGTCGGTTTGCCAATTGTGGTCGTTTTTATGATACCTTGCCTTTTAAATTATGATGCCGATTGAAGTATTTGGAAGAAGTGATGATTTCACCTTTCTGGAGGACATCGTAGTAGAATGCATTTTCTCAGTCTCATCAAATGGTCAACGGAATTTTCTTCAGATGATGTCCGAATTTCGCGACAGTAGAGTCCTTGATCTTGTAATTAGACTAAACGTGTTTTCGATACATATGTTTATACAAAATCCAATTCCACTTCCAGTGGCAAGCCTCTTTAAGAAAATAGCTCGTTCGCATCGCTAGAGAAGCAAGTTGAACGTAGAGCAGGGGTGGGCATTAAGTGGATCGATCAGTGGACCACCAAGACACTTTGGGGAAAATGAATTTACTGAGACCTAAGACAATTTTAAACAATTTTTTCTCCTTCAAGATGACATAATTTTAAAAAACCTAGTTCAAAATCTAAGAATAACTTTTGGAATCTAATCGACGAAGTAAAGTATCATAATTTTAAAAAGTTGCATATAGTTTAATGCCATTTTTTAGCTCTATCCACTTGCGTGAATCTGCATTTTCAACGATGAACATAATTAAGATAATATATACAGACGACCACTTAGAATCCAGTGCAAGATTAGTAGTTATTTATTACATATTGATATATTCAAGATTGGCGGACAGTATGCAGACTAAGTCTTCTATTTATTATAACTACGAGAACTAATTTTAGATGAAAATGATTTATTTTTTAATGTATTTTGAATTGTTCGATATTAAATGCATCATTTGATATTATAATATTTGTGGCTATTATTATGTTTGTATCTTGCAATTATTATTATGTTTGTAGTTATGTAGATAAGTACATATTTTGTATTTATTATTAAGTTGCAATAAATATTGTAGACCTTTATTTTAGCTAACACACCTACGCCATTGGGTTGTTGGCCTTGAAAAAATTAGAAGTAGCCAGTACCCTGAAAAAATCAGGCCACCCTTGACGTAGAGACTCGGTTCATAAAGTCGGTCTCTACCAATAGATAAGGATATCAAATTTTATATAGATTGATATATTCTATTCTGATCAGGTGATTTTGTACCGTTGACCTATGAATATTAGTGTCAATCCAGTATCTTGCGGATATTATATGGCGGATTTTCACAGAGCATGGCCTTCATATGGTATCCGCCGTTGTTTTATGGCCACTGCGGTCTTCATTTTTCAAGTCAAAATTGTCTCTTCTAAATCTTTGAAACCAATTACGGACTGTTCTAATAGTCATAGCGCCATCCCAGCCTTTTTTTCCGCTGTTCTTTCACCCTCTCTCCTCTTTCTCTCTCTCTCTCTATCTATCTATATATATATATTAATTATATATATTAACATATATATTCTTATTAATCAATATATATATTGATTAATAAGAAGAGAAGTACTTTTAAGTTTCAGAAAAGAGTACGAAAATTTCTAAATTAAATTTTATTTTTTGTTACCTATATCTTTAGACTAATTTTAAAGATTAAAATACCTATGTTTCTACTAAAGCTTTTATTGAAAATTTGTTTGTTCAAGGCACTTAAGAATAAAATCGGGGCTGAATAGATATGGAGGTAAAAGTTAAGTTTCGGTACTGGAATTTCCTAAGTTCGAAATCCAATTCCACCAAAGTATTCACGGTGTAAGCGTACCACATACAGATTAAATCCATAGCGGACACTCATGCTCCTGCTGGTATGGTATGGAATCCTGGACAAGACATGTCGGAACAGTAGCTCTCACGTCATTCAACCGCAGTTCAAAAATACGAGGCTTCTCACAAATAGCTAACCACTTCTAAACGGAACTCAAGCCAAGCTAAATTTAATTATACTAAAAATAAAATTCCAAGAGAAACTTAATTCTAACGTACATTTCGAAAGATGACATCGAAATCATTAATATGTTTATGCATTAGCAAAATTGCCAAATTAGATTTAATTAAAAGCGATGCAGAGTAAGAGAAAAAACATTAGATTTTTTATTATTGCATATTACTTTTTTAGCTTTATAATCATTATAGTTGGCTATCTAAACAGAGTTGAAAAAGCATAGGGTATCTAAGTGAGCCTGGCTTAAATTCTTCCCTCTGTTTTACAAGTTTTATTAGTTGGATTCTATTTACGGAAATCGTTTTTCTATTAGTGTCTATCTATATCTATTTCTATTAGGACATTATATATATACTTAATTGATTAAAAATGATAAATATCCAGAAATGTATCTAAATATACATATTTTGAAAATTTCCTTGATATGATTTAGCCTTGATTGATATTCTGCACATTGAAATCTATTTTGAAGATACTGATAATTCTGTAAAATATTTTCTAGATCAGGGAAAGATACTGTAATTTGAATTTTATATTGCCGACCTTACTTCGAAGACCTGCACTATATTAAATTAGAAGTAAAGGAATGGTGTTTGCACACAAAACTGCATATCTTAGTTTTCCGTATTTCATAGCTATAATCCTCTAGCGAATAATTATCACTTATTTTCATCATCAGCCTACACCTTAACATTTCCCAGCTGACCAACACAACTGACTGACTGATTTCCTACATGGAATTCTCTCATAGGTCGAAGAACTAAGAAGAAATAGAAAAGACAAGAATTATCAGTTGTGATCTAACCTATGATGTGTAAAGAACCAGTTATGGTTACACCATCTTTTTGTATTATTGTTTAATAATAATTGTTGAAGCATTAAAAGCATAAACTAATTGTTCAAGTTTTGAAATATATTTTCTTATTCAAAACAAGATATATTTAACAACTTTTTTTTCGAGCTAAAGTAACTACGATTGATTAAAATACATAATTGTAAAAGGATATCAGATTTCTGTGTCTATTTGAAATAAGACATAAAATTACAGAGGCATTATATGGAATAATAGAATAAAATATTTTACGGGTAATATTCTCAAATGTTTAATACACTTTGAAGTCGCGCAAGTTACATTTCGTATTATTTCAAAATCTTAAAATAACTAAGCATAAACTGGAGAAAAAAAGTGAATGAAAGATTGTAAAAAACAGCATAGGAATATTATCTACAAACTCTTATAAATAAATGTTTAAATACTTTTAGGGACAGCATTTTTTCCCTAAATAGTAACATGTTTAAAAGAGTCGTTTATCTTTTATATGAAGTTATTATTTCGGACAATATATAGCATGCTGAAAAGGGGTAGTTATAATGCATTAGAAATAAATAATAATTTTTGGCTCTTTTTATTAAATGAAATTACATATTTCAGAAAAATGAAACTTTTGTTAAGTCATTGATCGATGAGACAAGAAAATAACGTGAAATAATACAGTTTTTTTTTTAATATTATTTACGAAAGGACCATGAACATACTCAGAAAATGTATCATTCATGCGATACAGAATTACAGAAATTCGATATCGCATGATATAACAAATTGTATTTATTATATCATGTAATTATATAAAAAATATAATTCATCTGCCATGCACAGCTGGGACATCATATTTTTCAGAAATATGCATAATTTATTCCAAAAGTAAATCACTGTAGTACATTTCTTACGTACCGTATGAACAACAATTGATTATATGAGTTTTATGAAATTTGTTTTTCAGATTATGGATGATTTATAGCTCTTAGCCATATAAAATGCAGACGATGAGTTAATAACTTTTAATTTTTAAATGCGAAATTAAGAAATTTTATTTGAATGTTGATAAAACAGGTACATTTTTATTATAATATCAGTGATTTGAATCCAAAAAGGAAACATAAAATTCTTGAGGGAGGCCACTCTTTCATTAACTCACATACAAAAAATTATTAAGGAAATAAAACAAAAAAATTCTAATGATATTAAATTCATGGTAATGTGACTGAAACATGACTTGAGATTGAAATTAAAAGATCTTTAAAATTAAATGGAACAACAGAATTTTTAAACATTTTATTAAGAATTAAAATCAGATAGAAAATTTGAAAAGATTAAAGAATAACCTCAGACTATTTATAGCCCATTTTAATGTGAGAAGATGCAGTATTAATGTCTTGGATAGCATTAAGATACATTCAAGTATTTGATCTGTGTTTTGGTACAATTCCACATTTCAATTAAAGGAAGCTTGTGGCAAATTACTTTAAAACCATTCTTTTAGTATTCCTGAAACCAGGATGATGTATCATAGATTGTAGATTGTCTTGAACATATTACACAACATTTGCATGCGTATATATTCAACATTTTTGCTTGATGACAGTGCACAGTAATTTTTTGTATCTTACACTTTGCTGATAGAGTTATTGTATTACTTAACATTAATCATGCATTAGGATTTTACTAGCCACCCAAAACTAATCGGTCTTTTCCATATTCTTTCTTTAGAAAATTTTTCTCCTGTTCCGTATTTTGTCAATGAAAGATGAATAGATTTATTATTCGGGAAGGTAACAAAAAAGAATATAATATTCCAGATCTTATCTTTTTTTTGTTTGTTTGTTGTTGTTGTTGAAATGGATGAAAAAGAAAGAAAAGAATTATAATGTGTGTTCTTCAGAACCTTCTGAAATATAAGATTCGTATTTCTGTAATCTAAATATTTCAGTCAATAACTTGAAGCAGCATAATTTAAATAGCTTGGCTATTTTGGGCCATTTATTTTCAGAATTAGCGACTGGTTTAAATGCTTTGCAGCTTCTTGCAAGATGTTTTGAATATTTGCAGACATTTCCAGTATTCTCACATCACATTTCATTTATTTCCAATTATTTGCGACAAAATGTAAAAATGGTCATATTTGATTTGGCAACAAATCGAAGAAGCTGCCGTTGGTTTCTAAATGATTTAGGACATTTTCTGAAAAAATTGAAAATATGATTCAATTTTTATTCATCCACCAAGCAATATCTTTTTTACCATATCATCTGATTTTAAATGAATTATTAATTTTATACACTAAATTATCCAATGGGAATTGAAAACTCTCATAAAACATTATACACGTTGAAGAACCAATCGAACTGGTGCAGGCTTTCATATGAAAATAAAAGAGCTATGCAATCATTCATAGTAACATGGTGTGATAGGCAGCACCTATAAGAGAAAATAGGTATCTGGCAAAGTTGTTAGACCGGGTTTTGCTACTACAGTGGCAGGCTATCAAGATTTAAGTAATTTTGAACAAGGCGTTAAAGTCTACACACTAGAGATGGGGCAAAACAACATCGAGATAATGATGAAATTTAAATTTTCGATTACGACTATTTCGCGAATGTGCCGTGAATATCGAATATCCGGTGAAACATCAAATCTCCGACACCGCTGCAGACAAAAAAAGGACTTGGAAAAAACGGTACCGTGGACAACTGACGAGAATGAATAAACGAGATAGACGTGCAGTACTTCTTCAAATCGCTATTGATTTCAGTGATGGGACATCGACAAATCGACATCGAAAAATGCGAGCTAATTCTTCAACAAACCATCATTGATATGGTCTTTTGGAGTCGAAAACCCAATCGTGCAATATTTTGACAGCACTGAACAATGCCTTGCGATTTGTCTTAAACTGCCAACACTTCTATTTGATTGTTGATGATGCCTTGACACAATGCCTTGTCTGACGAATCTCGTTTGTATCAGGCAGATGGATGTATATGGGTATAGAGACAGCTTCTTGAATCTATGGACTTTACATATCAACAGAGGACTGGGATAGATCTGGTGTAGTTTCTGAAATGATCTGGTTGTCTGCAGATAGTGAGATATGGAACCTCTGATTTTTTAGGATATGAATAATCTGATAAGTGACAAGTGCATAAACATTCTGTCCTTTCTCCTATATGCATGTATGTTCACTGTATATTCAGACGAATTTTGATTGTTCCAGCAGGACAATGCCCCTCCCCCCTCCAAGCGTCGAAAATCGCTACCGAGTGGCTCCTTGAAAACTTTTTAGACTTTAGACACTCCAATTGGTCACCTAAATCCTTAGACATGAGCATTATTGTACATACCTATGGGGCCTTACAACGCTTAGACATTAATCGAGTCTGTATCATGTCGTTTTGCTACAATTCTGTGAGCTCATGGAGGTTCTATACGTTATTAGGTAGGTATACCAGCTATTTAGTGCATTTTATTGATTACAGAAGTGTATAAGGTCTATTGATTTGTAACGCAAAAGCTCTTCTTAAATTAACTTTTAAAAATTTACTCAACTGGAGTAGTAGAAAGATACAGTTTCTTGCCATTTTTCCAAAAATATTTTGTTAATGTCAATATACATAGACAGTATTCCTTTGATTGCAATAATATGAAACATTTACTGCAATATTTACAAACATTAGGCAGCTGTACAACTATTTTTATTTATATTTGCGCTGTATTATTACTTAGAGGCTATTTTTATTTTAAAAAAAATATTATTATTATTTAGATTTTCAAACTGCATGGCATTTAATATTTTTTAACGATATTAATTGTAAATAAATTAAAATGAAAATACGTTCACTGCAATTATTGAGCCTATACACATGTTATATTAATTTTGAAATGAGGTTATTAAGATTTATTTTTCTAATCATACCTTTTTGTGGTTATGAAATTTAAGAGTTTTCGCATCACAATTCTATAATAACAGATACATGAAAACACGAATGTTTGTATGCCATTTTATAATGGAAATAACTCATTCTTTCAGTCTATGTTAAATTTTATATCGGATATAAAAACTACTCTCAATAAAAATTACTAGCTTCTTTATTTATTGCCAAAATGCCGAAGAATTTCGTTGTCAAAAGCTCCCAGTTCCCTTAATCACCATTCACACTCATTTATGTAAGAATTATGCAAACATTTGGTAATAATAGTATCTTTTGGCATTAATAGCATCTCTAAATAAATAGTATAATTCCACGATGAAGAACAACTCCCATTCCTTTGTAGTCGTCCAGAAGCTGCATTTTTCTCAGGAGTAATGGTAAAATGTCAAGATAAAAGTAGTGAAAACAATAGATAAATGAAGCTCAAGAGCAAAAAGCAAAAGGCGTGAAAGTGATCCCATGGAATATTTTTTCCTTCCTCTCCGGATAAGAAAGAAAAGCAAGAAACTGGGAAATGTCATAGTTATTTTTTTTCCTTTGCTGACTCCTTCCCTTTTTCACTACACAAAACTTGTTAGAACATTTTATTCAAGGCGGATGTTAATGATATTTTTTGTCGTTTTAATGAAATATGTTAGAAATATTATTTACTTTGAAATTGAGTTCCAAGAAATTATTAAAAATTCTGTGTAAATGCGGCTGTCCATCTATGTTACATGGGAACTACGCGATTACTTTTTTATAAAAATGTTTGAGTTTCTGCTCATTTTTTAATAATGATTTAATTCTTTTACTAAATTCTTTTAAATCCGTGCATAGCATATATTGATAACACGTGGGCAAAGATGGAGTTTTTATAGTATTTTTCTTTAACTGATTATGATTGCATCCCCTTTTAATTACACATAACTTGTTAATACACTTTATGGATATTAATGATTTCTTTTTTATGCATTCTCGGAATAAATAATCTTTAAATTAATTATCCTTCAAACATTATTTTGAATTTTATTTTCTTCTTAGAAGAAAGGTACTAAGAATTTATAAGAATTCGGCATAAATACTTATAATTATCCAATTTTATAAAAGACAAAATTGTCAGTAATTTTTAAGAAATCTCAATTTTTTTATTAGAACTATTTTTAATATTGCTGCAAGAAAAGTATGCTCTTCTTGAAGTTGACTAAGTATTTTTATATGCAGAAATTAAATGATGGTGATAGATAGAGAGATATAGGAAATGTTTATTTGTGGCAAGATGAATTATATTACAAGACATTTCCTTATCCCGTTATAAAATCAAAATAATTTATCAGTGATAAAAATGTTTATAATAAATATGGTCTGGTGAAACTGAAAGAGGTTTTAAGGCTTTTATCTTGCATTTTTCCTTCCATATGCTTGAATTTTGATTTCATATTGTTGCAAAAATTGATAATTTGTTCTTCTACAAATGCTTTGACTTTTGAATTAGGTTATACAGTTCAAAAGTTTTGTACTTTAGGACATTTCTCTTTTTTTGTATGATGTGTAATACAAAATATGTATGTATGAATGAATACCATTTTCTCGATATGCATTATTTACATTTATATTGTATTTATAGTCTTGTATTTCAATTCGTCATCATCTGAATCAGTGATTTAAATTCTTCGGGATTCCGGTATCGATGTGGGCAAATAAGTAAATAAATATATCTACAGTCGTAGGCGGATCCACATATCTGTTTTTTTTTTGTGTGTGTGTATGTGTGTCAAAAATTGAGTCAACATGAATCAGATAATCTCTCTTTATATTTCAGAATTAATTTTACATACATATTTATGAATAGCTTGAAAGCAGTAGATTCGTTAGAAAAGTTAGTAATGAAAATATATTTCTACTTTTCTATATCTTTACTCAAAGAAAAGAAAAATCTAAATTGGTATAAGTTTTGATTCCGTTACGTACTCATTTTGCTTGCGACTAAAGTGGTAGTAACTCCAACAATAGCTTAAAGTTACAAATAAATAGGAAGAAATTTAATAATGCAATAAAATAATCTCCGGATGGAAAAAGTAAACACCACATTTAAAATTTCATAACATTTATTTATTTGAATCAGAAGACTCTTACGTAATTTCTAAATATACATTTTCTTCTGAAATTGATTCTAAAATCAGAACATTGCTATTATTTCCCGTCAACAAGGCTGAAATGAAAGGAAAGACTGCACTTTTATCGTATTACGCAACTCTGTCGTTAGTGTCAGCACCAATTTTTGTTTGTTTTTAGGACGTAATCAAATAGAACAGGAGCATTTCCTACTATTGCTTAATCCACGACTTTTCCCAAAAGTAAAACGTATTACAGAACCTTATAACATTGTTACAGAATGTAATCGAATTTCGTCTTGTTAATAGTTAGACAAGAGTTCTTTTAAAAAGAGTACAAAAATTCTCTATCTGTGGAATTCAATACAGTACTTAGAGAAGAATGTGCATAACGCAATGTCATCACATCATTAAAGAAATTTTTAGAGTTATTTCGAGAAGAAAATTTCTATTTTTGAAATGGGATTCATCACTCCGCGGAAAATTGAATGGATTTAGAGAGCAGTCACTTCTTTAGAAGAAAAAGAACTTCGCAAAACCTAGCAAAAATTGTTCAATTTATGCTGAAAAAATGTCAAAATGGTAAAGTGGAGTAAGATTTCCATTAAAGTGTCAACGGATTAGATGTTCGTCATTGTAACATGTTTTACTTTATGAGTTCATATTTTTTCAAAGAACATATTTTTTAGATGAGTTATACATTTAAATTTAAGTTAAGACCAATGTTTTAAGAAACTTCCTAATATTGTTTGATCTAATGAAGCAAAATTTATTTATAAAATAATGAGAGATAGGTCATTTTTATGTGATACTGTTAGTGATAGTGAATTAGTAAACTATATGCTTTTACAATTTATGACAAAAACATTTAAAAAAAATAGAACATGTTTCATAGTTTATGAACTTCCTTTCTGTTAGTGATAATGAATTAGTACACTATATGCTTTTACAATTTACGACAAATACATTTTTTTTAAAAATAGACTACGTTTCATGGCCTATGAACTTCTTTATTGTTTATCATCAAATTTGGAGTTTGTAATTTTTTTTAAATAAATTTTTTTTGAAGAATATTTTAGATAATATGGATTCAGATAAATCAATTATTTGGAAATTTTCATAACCCCTTATTATTCTTATCATTTTATAAATGTAGAGGAGAAACATTTTACACAAATGACAACAAAATTCATTCGTTAATACTTTTATAACATAGTTTTCTTGGTTTATTTTGGCCATTTTATGGCATTAACTAATGTCTGTAGAGTTATAGAAAAATCCCTTGAGCGAAATTTTTCCCATACTATACATTTTACAACTTTTTAATTTGCTTATTACTTTTCAATAGATTAAATCAACTATACGCATTTCATATTATTTTTTGAGAGACATCAGTTTAAAAATTAATAACTATTAATGTTAACTATTAAATTAATAACCATAAATTTTTTCAGCTTACGCAATATATTCTGTATAGGTGGTATATTTTTATACATACATGATGTCCTCTTTAATCGCTACCCAATAACCAATTTCTGAACTATTAGAGATAGATATGTACTCTCAATTGGAGAACTGTTTTAAAGGATATAAAAATTATAGTATTAAAATATTAATTTTTATTAAATTATTACATTTTATATAGGTCCCTTTTTCATTTTAGTCATATTTAATAAGCACAGCACATTTTGATACCTTTACACATACAAAAAAAACAAAAAAACATACAATCCATTGTTTTAGACTAAATTTGACAAAATAATATCTTTCAAAATAAATAGTTGTCTTCAGTAAACAGTAAATAGTTGTAAGATTATTTAAAAGAACAATTATCAGCATTTGAAAAATTAAAAATGTTGTTACAACTTTTTTTTAATTTCAGTACTTCACCGAAAAGTTTTTTAACAGATATTAAATGTATACTCCCAGTAATAACAGAAAAATAACACAATCTTCTGCAGTGAACGAGATCATAAAAGGAATTAAAGTATTTCATTACAAAATAAGATATTATTTAGATTTTAATTGTAATTAACAATTTCTTAAAGTGAAATGAAAATGTACCTTCACTTGAGATCTGCCAGAAACGATTTCGTTTAGTAGAAAGAAAAACATTTTAAAAATTATTACTCTTTGCACATTATGCAATATTGAGGGTGTAGCATATTTACATGAATATTATCATATCTATCACATTTGCTCTCTACCTGGATTCTCTTTCGTGGACTTTATATCTTAAGCAGCCAAAAAAGTTAGTAATCTAATGGACATACATCTGGTGATCCCATGAACCCTTCACAAGGACTCTGTATCTCATGAAGTTATTTTCAAATGTATTGGGTTGGAAAGTACGTGGATAAAAATATTTGTAAGACGAAACCTTATCAGGCTGAAACCACATGTTGAACATATCCCAAGATAGAACAGGCCTCTCTAAATAATCAGGAAATGTCGAAGACAAAAAAGCGGTGTATTTAATAGGCTTTGAAGTACTATGAAAGAAGAATGACAGAACTAAAATTTTGTTCCGCAATTCGAATCAAGTACTCATAATCCAGCGCATTTGTCGCTTTCTTTGTTTAGGTATCCCGATGATACTAAGGGTATTTTATTATACAGAAAATGAAATGATTCCAAAATAAGATATGTTAAATATTCTTCTAAATAATTTAATATTAAAAGTATCTCTGAAGCAAGAATAATACCTCCGTTTGCTAAGTTATCGATAGAAATCTAATAACACGTTAATGCATAATTTCAATTAGCATACGTCACCTTAAGAACGCTCTTCAGACTGTGCAATTTAGTTTAAAAAATCATCTAAAATAGTGTTATTGAAAGTTTAATAATATGGGCATATTTGGCCGCAGGATAATGGAATTTTTTTTAAAAAAATGCTAGTCAAAAATATTTTATTAACTATGACTAATAGGATAGGGAAAGCGTATAAAAATTTAGACTTCTTAATTTTAAAGCATAATATTTATTGACTTAAACAAAGTAAAACAATATGCTTTGCAAAGCATTTTTCTAACTAAAAGCATATGCTATCTCTAATATTTCAGAAATTCTCTGTAGAGCCATGATTAGAGAGGTCACCCGATATATCTTTTAATATTTTTTAAATTTTTTAATAATTTTTTATAATTTATAATTTTTAATTTATAAATATTGCTAAGAAATAAGAACTTTAAGATATAATTATATTTATATTAAAATTTTTTTTTATATTTAAATATTCGCAGAAACATATACAATATTATTTTTAAATGAATATTGGGTTGTATCGGTTTTATACAAAAAGTTGTATAACTATAATAATGCTCCGTTTTGGCTTTAAATTCTTGAAGTAGCACTTCTACTCGAGAGAATCAGAGAAAGAGAATCAAAATTTTACTATAAATAATTGATATAATGATTTTAAAAAGATAAAATCGTATAGTCGTAATAATGAAACTGTAGGAGGTCTGAATAAGACCGAAATTTCCATTTCTTATTCACGGCTTTTGTAAATAATGGAACATATGTGAAATTATTCCCTAAAATGAAAATATTTGATAAGCTACAATTGCGTATTTCAATTTGGCTCATAAAACATAAAAATTAAATTTAAATAAATTAAAGTCTGATTAAAAAATGTACTTTAACCTTTTAAAGGGCTATTTTTTTCTAGTCATATTATGTTAAAATATTTTTAGGCTTGAAATTAGAATAAGAAAATGGATTCATTTAGCTTAGTAGATAAATTTAATTTGATTAATTAATTAATTTGGTTAATTAATAATTAAGTAACAAATCAAGACACATCATTTTGTCTGAGATAAAGAACTGAAGCATCCAAGTTTCTGACTTACTAAAAAAATATGTCAGAACATATGCCAACCTACATAATTTCATGCAAAAATTGATAAATTTGGTGGGAAGCATACTTTCCACGGCCTTAGAAAGGGTTAAATAAAGTAGATTCTATTCAAAGAGAACTAGTATTAATTTTCTTAACAGTTTTTTTTTTTGCTTCTCATCTGCAACGATAACCTGATAACATGTAAAAATTAACAATTCACTTGCAATGATTGCGTAAGATAAAAATCACTTGATTATTATGTGTGCAGGGAGCAAAGTGGGAGGATAATATTTTTAATTAATAGTAAATTAAAAAATATATATACAGTGTCTACCGACAACCGTTCTAAAGTAGCACACATATGTCCTTACTCCGAATCTGGATGCTCTCACTTTGTCACTTTATATTACCGCAATCGGTGTGCTTATAATATTATTATTCATTTAAATTTCGCAAAAAAAAAAAAAAAAAATACTGATGTATAACAATCTTACAATGTCAGATGCTTGCAGATTTAAACAAATCTGCAATTTGTTTATAAACATAAACATCGTTTTAACCTGCTTTCATTTGCTACGTTTCACGTATTTTGCTTTTAATAAAGTGTTTATTTTCTGAGTATAAAGAGTCCCATATAGAAAATCATATGCAAGATCTATCAGCTTCAAAGAAATTATTTGCAATTCATTTTTATGTTGCAAAGTACACATTACTCATGTTTTCTTGAAAAATACAACTCTGCATCCATTTTTTTGAAAATATAAGATGCTACTGTTTTGTCTGCAATGAAAAAACGAATTTTTTTTTTCGTGTGTTAGAAAACCGCATGACAATTCATTCGATGTATTTCTCAAACTTTAAATACCTTCTTCAAGAATTAAATGTATTTAAGTCTATGGCATATGCATCATACAACTAAGCTAAATTTATAAATCTGCTTTAATTATTGAAAATTATTTCAAAGGAAATATTTTTGCATCTTCATTCCAATCACCTGAGCTTTATCAAAAATGCTTTTAACGAAATACATTTCTTATTTTTAATTAATTTCTTAGTATGCATCTTAGAAAAAGATGCCCACTATTTAAAACATTAGTTATAAAAAAGTGATTTTTTTTTACTTATCTGGTTTGCTAAAAATATATTAAAAATTGTATCTTGTAATATGTGTACAGTAAAAGTTTTAGTCAGAAATGGATTCACTTTAAAAAATATTTGATAAGAATCCTGGATTTCTTAAAATTATGCTATTTTTTGTCAGTTAAACAAAATAAATACTTGGCATCTAAATCAAATCAAAAAATGGATATGCCCTTCTAATATCAGATTTTCAAAATTAAGTGCTCAGTTAATTTTTTTCCATACCAGAAGTCGTAACTTCTTTCTCTGAAATTACACCTAAATCCCCTTTTCGTCACTTAATGGGCATTAAACCAACAAACTGGGCTAAAGTTTCGTTAATTATATCTTAATCACAAACTGCGCTAAAGGTTTTACCTGAAAAAAATTAAATTTGCAAGGACCTCCGGATAGTTCTTGCGCAATTATAAGACACATGACACCCTGCAAGTTTCCATGTGTACAAAGCGAGCAGATGAAAGAACTTTCTGAGCTATTTTTCCAAAGAAAATTATTTTCCGAGGGGTTGTTAACAAAACTGCTCCATCAATAAACCACCTGCCTTGTTCAAAAAGAAGACTTTTTTTTCCTTTCTAATTTTCAACAGTTTCTGTAAAAGCAGTACGCGGAATAATATTTAAGAACAATTATTTTCTTTTATTTATTCGAATTAAGATATTTATTTCACTTAATTCTAGAGATGTAAAATGTATGTAATTATACTAGTAATTAATATAATTATACGTATAATTATTATTCTAGAATATTTTTTAACTTATTTTAGAATGGTAATAAAACTATAATGTGAGCTTAAATTAAAAATAAAAATAAAATTATGATGTGTAACTTAAATAACTATGTGTCTTTAAATTAAATTTTTATCTAAAAGTAACCTGATTTGTTTAAATGATGAAAAATTCTTTAATGAGTAGTTTACTTTCGTCAACCATTGAAAACGCAGATATTATTGTACAGAAATAAGTCAAGTCCTTTTCATGGGAGAGCACGAAATATGCACTACAACGATTTAATTTCTGAATTTAAATCTTGCAGCAGGAAAAGGGTGTCATGTTACAACTTAGAACAGGATGATATGCAGGTAGATATTGAATGGCACGCGCGTACTTAATTCTGTAACTTTATTGCAACAACGTCAGTTGATTACATAGCATTTTTAAATTTATATTGTTTAAAGAAATATTCAGTATAGTAATAGAGATAGTTTGGGCATTTTTGACCGATTTTGATGCAATCGTTTTTTCTAAATTTGTTTGCTAGCTAGTATACTATATTGTAATACTGCTGATAAAAATCTTATCGTGAAACCTTTGTAACTCGAACCCTAAAAATCCAAAAATTCGGACACTTTCATTACTTTTTCTGAAATTTTATTCATTACAAATGAAGCAAACAAATAACAGGAATAATAAATAAAACTAATGTTTATTTTTAACTTAAAACAAACAAGTGAGTTTATATTTAAGTATGAATACAACACCTTAATTATTCAAAGCAAAATCGTAATTCGTTATCAGCGCAAGAAACTAAAACTGCTCGACGATGTCATGTCGCACCAACATCGCATAAACACTAAGTCCATCGACATAACAGCAACGTGTACCATAGTACCAATACAAACGCACTAACAACACCTACAAGTAATAGAATATATGTCGAGATATCAGCTTCTTCACTTTCTTGAAGATTATCTCAATTCTTGTCTGTGGAAGCAACGTCTTGTGAAACCAATGATAATATACTTCAACAAGAATTAATTCATTCACAAGACAAACACTTCAAGACGATCAGCATTTTAACCCAACGTCGTAATAATAGATTTCAATAGCGCAATGCTTACAAAATCAGTGAAGTGAACATTTATTTGACTCGGGAGGATTAGACAAACTCCGCCATTTTTAAATCAGTAAGCTGTTTTTAGTGCGTGTTGTCAAAGCAACCGTGAATCACTCCAGTTCTTAGTCACGATCTTCAACTTGTATGTCTACGGATCAATTGAATTGTAGGATTCAATGTTCTATTTGTGTTATCTATCATAGAGTATCAGAAGTCAATATTCTACGGACTTTGATAGATATATCAAGAGTGTTTTACCGAATTTCACATATAATCGAAATTTCCGGAATCCGAACAGAGGTCAGCAATAATTATTTAAGATTTCTGAAGCGTCACAGCATTTGAAATCTTTACAAAGGTAAATTTACTACATTCTGCTTCCATCGCTTACCAGACTTTTGTTCCAGTATTTCCACGAATTTAAAATTGGATTTAGTGACTAAGTATTTTGTCTCGAAGATCTTTCACGTGGATGAATATGATGCTGAAGAAATGGTTTTTCCTTTTTTCAATTTTGGCAAAAAATAAGGTTTTGATAATATATAAAACTGTTTTTCTACGTGATTTTCTAAATTGACAAAAAATAAAGTTTTGATAATATATTAAACTGGTTTTTATATTTCTATCATCCCTCCTTATTCTTATTTTTGCATGATAAAAAAAAACCGCAACAATCATAAATCCCCTACTAGAAATTTCCTTAGTTTTTTTCCAACCTTATTTTATATTTTTACTTCTGCTTCAGAGTAATAAATAGTTCTTTTTCAAAATCGCTCAGATATAGAGAAATTTCATTCCATATTATAGTATTTATCTATTTTTTAGCAGATTAATTTCTTCTCGTACAGAATTCTGCGTGGGCCTTTCAATTCAGTTATATGTTTAATCTAAAGACGGGAAAATTGTATAAGCTCAGATTTATTTATATTAGAATTATTATTTTTTGCAGTGAGGAAATGAATGATTTTGCAACTTTTTAAAGATCTAACTTTAGAGACCTTTTCTTTTCTTTTTGGTATTGCAAATTCTTTGTTGCGAATGTTGCGCCCTTCTTGATTCCGTTGATTTCAAATTTTTGTTCCTTGGAATTTACAGCATTCTTGAATAATAGAATAAGGATATATCTATTCTCACGAAAGGAAATTTTAATCTCCTATCCATTTTTACAAAATCATTTTATAATTAAATATTGCAATATTAGATTATAATTCAAATTCTCAGAAAATAACTAATGAAAATATAAAACTAATTTAAATACAACTACTACTGTTTATGTATTTTCTGTGTTATTTTGTGCATATAAACACTAAAAGAAAGTTATGCAATCTATTCTTTTCGAAAGCTGCGAAATATGTAACAATATTTAATAAAATATGCTGATATAATTAATAAGGACTTTAAATAATTGATATCAAAATATTAAGATATTAATCTGAAAATATATAATGCATTGCTATTTTAATGTAATTATGAATGACTCTCTTTGTACCACTCAGTTTAATATGAATATTAATAAGGCTAATTAATTTCTGGAATAAATCTCAAACATTATTGCTTTGTTAGTAAAATTATATTTCAAAGTTTGTAAAATGATAATTGAAAACCATTTTATTAAATAATAATACATTCATATGTGTATATTATCATAATATCAATATTAATATATTTAATATTTTTCAAATCTATAAATATTTGAAATTAACTATGTTTTAATGTGGTGTAAATCTATTAATATTATATTTTCTCTGCAAGTTTCTTTGATCAGCTCATTTTACTTGAATTTGTTGATGTCGGATAATCATAAATTAAATTGCCTCCAAAGCGATCTACTGCTGTTGTTAACTATTGAAATGATATAAAATGTTTAGACATTTTTTAAACCATTCAGTAGAGGATTCTGAAATAAATATCTTTCCAATATATTATATTAGAAGAGATTCTTCTACTGTTTTTATTGAAAAAAAATATTTAATAATAATTATGTGGGAAAAGGCAACGACCAGCATTAATATGTGAAATATATTTATTAAGATTAAAGTACAAAGGACAAAACATTACTACATAGAACATAAAAGTTACATGAGCGTGAGCTGCACGTCTTGCAGTCTCACTGCCCAACTCTCGTCTCCAATAATGGCGGGAAAGCATCACGTGATTAATGACGTGACGCAACATGGCCAGCATGGCGCCATACAGGATACGGGATGTGTCAGCGCTTCCCACAATTATATATTATTTATATTAAACTAACATAAATATTTGTATTCATATACATTTTTTTACATAAACAGTATCGCTTTTTAGTGAGTTAGTTTATATTGAACCAGGAATTTCACTTTATAATTTTATTTTATATGAAATCGATGCACTTTTAACTAATATTAATCCTTCTCGTGATATTTCGTGCACATAGGGAATCGTACTGTCCTCTAATGTCATAAGCTCTGCCCTTGTCTAAATGATGCACCATTACTAGAATGCTCATGAAATTATATTTGGGAGGAATGTTAGAAACAGTGAAAAACATGAGACAAATTACTTGTGACAGTAAGTTTTATATGCGTTTTTCGATAAATAAAGATTAATATCTTGCATAAAATGGATTTGATCGAAAAACTAACTCTGTTGCAGCTGGGGTAACATAAAGTTTGAGAACATGACATTACATTTAGAACCCAACTTGGTATATAACTTCACTTAGATAATTTCATTGAAATCTTAAGTCATGGAAAAAATATGGATGTGAAATGAAGCCACAGTGTTGACTGAGAAGAATAGATTGAAATTTTGGGTAAATTATTTATATATGTATTGCTATAAGCCAATTATAGAAAATCATTATAAATTTTATAAATAATTATATTTTTTTAATAAATGCGCGTTTTAACTTTACAAAGAAAGTTCCATAGCAATAATGCACTAATTTCTATTCTCATCAGAATATTTAAAGGAAAAAAAAAGAGTTATCTACCCTAGTCCCTATGAGCAATTTTCAATTTGAATATTTAAAAAAAAAATTATTTTTCTTAAGATCTCTCTCTGTTCAAAGTTACATCTTGTAGTTGAGATGTTCTTCTGGTAATACTGAAATTGAAACATTTCCTCAACGACTATTGAGAAAATGTCTTCATTATCGTGCTGAATGATGCATTCCAGTATTTAATTTATTTATTGTTTTTCATTTATTTTGGGAAAGTTATAATATTCTTTGATTGTTATAATAGTGCATATATATTATTTAAGGCATTATGGTATAAAAAATAGAATGTTCTGTTTTTGCAGAAATAGCAAAAAATGTGTTCAATTTTCGACCAATTTTTAAATAAAAATACTACAGCAAAAAGGAGTATAAAGCTCTATGATACTGATAATTCTATGAATAGGTATAGTATCTTTATAAAATTACTAGAATGTTCCTTTCATAGAATAAACTCGAGACTAATTTTTTACTGCAGAATCATTGCCATTTTCATTCAAAATCTGAATGCATATCTTAGAATCAAACTGACAATTAATCGCTCCCTCAAAATGCTTAGAACACGTCATTTATGAGTGGGTGTCAGTAAGAAATGATCATAATTTTGAACACAGTAATAAAAAATGCAATGAATGATAATTTCAAACTAAAAGGAAAGTATTACTAATTTATTACTTATGGACTTAACTGCTATTCATGTTGATGTATTTGCTCAAAGCGCTGAATCCGTTTGAAAATCCCGATCTCACAGAACACCGTTGGCTCATTTGAGCTCGTCATCAGTATCAGACCACTGAGAAAAGTTTTCATGGGTGCAAACAGATGAAAACCTGAGTGTACCAAACCTGGACCGTATAGTGAGCGCCCGAAAGCTTTCTAATCTAATCCTTACCGTTTTCTTCACGTTAATGCAATGATACGACAACCTCAAGGGGATCAACGACTTATCATCGTCTTGAATATCACGCATAAATTTGTGTTTTGGAAGTTTTGAAATGTCGGTTTTGAAATTTCTGTAAGCTATGAATAGGAGGTAAGGTCTGTTTCTTTAATTTAACTCCATTTAAAAAAGAAGATACTTTGCTTTATTTAGCTAAGTTATTATGAAATAACTTATATTAGAAACAATACCCGAAATATAAACTCCCTTCGCATTTTTTTATACTTAATAAGCATTTACTGATTTTAAATCTTATTTATTTCCTTAATCCAGGTAAATTTTATTAATAAATTTGTGCAAAATATCGCTAACTTGTTTAATGTGGGCGCAAACTTTGCCTTTTTTTCTTTAGACCTTCACCGATTTTAAATAGCAATTTGATTGTCAGTCTAAATTTTTCGAAAGCTGCCAAAAATGCGAAAATGAATTATTAAGTTACCATTAATTACTTTAAAAGTGTTTACATTTTTAAAGAAACATCTTCCAGAAGTTTTCCTCCTCATCCGATAATAATGTCGAAATGCGAAAATAAAACCTCAGCGACCTATAAATATGCTAAACTAGTTTACTAAACAGCACCTCAGGGGCGTTAAAGATTCAAGACTGCAATTTAGTGAGCTTTTTAAAAGTTCCAAAAGCGGGTATGTAATTTTTTTCTCCCCTAGTCTCCAGAATTCTTTAGATGAAGTTGATTAAAAAAGGGCGCTAGAAATTAGAATAAAGAAATAGCTGAAATACGTGCCTAAAACACCCTTCCTTGTAGAAGAAAAGCAAAAATCAGGAACAAAAATATTTGTCATATCTTTGTGTTTTCAGGCAGAAGCGCTCTGCTTCCATTTAAGAATTTAGGGATGGGAGCTAGATGTCAACAAAGATACTGTAGCGAAAAATTTAAGCTTTTTGTTGAGTCTACTTAATTAGGTCTTCCCCTAAGAGCCGCTTATGAAGAGAAATTTTTCATTCTCATTCCCATTTTGCAGCAGAAGCAAAACTTCGAAAGTTACAACAGTGAGTTGTTTGCCTTAAAATGTTTTCATCATTGACTTACATGTCTTAATATTTGTCGAAATGCAATTACATTCAAGGTTTTATTGAAGATTTGTAGCATATTAGTTTGTTAAAGTTCTTTTTTTTAAACTATATTCAAAAGAATGTGGCATTCACAGTCATGTGTCATGCACCATTTTTTCAATAAATGTCCAAATATTTTCTTGATTCTAAGAGCAAACTAAATTTTGCTTATAAAGTTTGTGGCCCTAACTACTATTTACTGATTTATTGCAAATCTGCGCTATTGAAGATATGTTTATAAACTCAATTAAAAAGAACTTTGAGTATTGATACAATTATGTTATTTGAGTTAGTATTTATTGAATCAACATTACCAAAATTTACAAATTTATTTGCAATGATAAATGACCACACTTGCAGGAAATTAATTTCTTTTTTTGCTTTCTCTATTCGCAGTATAGAGAAAGTGTAGTAATCGTCAAAAAATTCGAACTCGAGATTTTGACTCATCTTCGCGTTTTAGATTTCCCTGAGTTTGAAAGACATATTTTTAGAAAATGTCTGTCTCTGTGTGACAAAGATAACTCACAAACGCTTTGAGATAGACAGATGAAATTGGGTATACGGTATGTGCACAAATTTCCGAATTTCTATAAAATTTTGAGTGAAATCTGATTAGAGGAAGGTTGTTTGTCTGCCTGTTCGAATATAAGTTAACAAGGTAACAACAAAACGAAGAGAGCTAGATGGATAAAATTCGGTTCACAGATTTATTTCTATAGTGTCGATGCCTATACAAGTTTGAGCGAACACGATAATTAAAAAACACAATGACTTAAATATATCAAATTCGGAGTGTGATTTTTACGTCTACAAGTGTAGTTTATGTCAACATTTTGTTTCAATGGGTTGGTAAAAACATGTCTAAAACACAAATTTGATTTTAGATAGTATTACCTGCATTCCAGGGAGTAATTGCCAAAAATCTCTCCGAAGTTGACACAGTTACATTAAAAATTCTGAATTCACGCCAAAGCTTACAATATTTCTCAACTATTGTAAGCCAATGCCAAGCAAAGCGTTCTCTGGGATAACACCACTATTAGAAAGTATACGAGAAAATTTGGGGGAGACCATTCCCAATGGTTAAAAATGTGTCATGTGGTAAGTAGTATGTGATAACTTGTTAATAACGAATATAAAGCTAACTTAAAGGAATTTTCCAAATAAAAAACTTCATTTCACATTTTTGTAAAAAAAAAAAATAAATAAAAAAAAATCACACGAGTGATGAAATAATAGACAGATTCATTCTTCTCAAGAGTGGAATTGAAAGATTTATTTCATTTGCCTTAATACATATACAGGTAGTCTATCGGTTCAAATGGAGCACCACCTGTAAGAATATTTCTAAATGCGATTTAAAATTTCGTAAACACTTATTTCTGGTTGCAGGTGTGGAATAAGCAAAATAGACAAAAAAATTGTAAAAATACTGTAGATACCTTAGTTATTTCTAATCAATCTACTTTCTAAAAATCATTTTCTAGTCACTGGAACTCCTGCTTCACTGTAACATTAACCTACCGAATTGTGAGGGCTATTATTTTCTCACTGTGATAAAAATACGGTGTCAAGAAATGTTCTTCAAAAAATTTAAAATACTTGCCTACGTTCTCTTTTTCGGCTCTCTGGTTTCCTTAGCAGTTCGCTGTTGTACCGTCCTTCGCTCACTTGAAATCAAGTCGCTCTGGAGTCGAATTTGTTCGAACCTCTTCAGTCTTATTGGAACTTCAACTGAAGTGAGCTGGAGTTCGATGATATAAAAAGAAAGATGAGACGAGAGCGGAGAGACTTTGGTTTCTGCACTGTGTGATGGCCAAATCCTGAACTCTCTTTATATTTAGCGATTTTAAATTAGTTTTTTTTTAAATCCCCAGAGATTTTAAAATGTTAAACCTGTTTTTTATTTATGTTTAATTTTAATTGTGTCTATGTTTGTGAATAAATGTCTTGTGTGTTTTTTAAAACTATGTTTTCCTTCTCAAGACATTACACTGTGCTGCCTTTGACATAACTTTATCAAAGAAATCATGAAAAAAAATATAAAATTGAACTAATTCCTTAAAATTATAAGGAATACAAATTGTTAAAGAACTACACACTTATTTCGCCCTAGACTGTTTTTTTACACACACATACAATCACGCGCACACACATATATATTTCTAAGCAAAAACAATTGGTAAGAGTCACTGACCGTAAACTGGTAGATGAATATAAGGCAAAACTGCCGCTTGTAAATACAATACAAAAATTTAAAGAATTACTTTGTTATTAATTTATGTAAAATGAAGTTGGATAATACTTAAGCAATGTATCGCAATTGCATATCATTGAATTTAATTTTGGTAACAATTGAGGATGTCAAGTTGCAAGACAAAATGTCCCACTTGAACATAAGACATATACCGGATACCCATTCTAATCATGGCACAATAGCTTGTTTCTAAAATATCTGGAAAACGGTATATATTTTCAGTTTGAAAATTTTTTGAAATGAATTACATAATATTATTTCGCGTTGTTTGAATAAAGAAAAGCAATTTTAAAAACTTTACCAAATTGACCATATTTTGAAAAATAGTACTGATTAAGATATGCAACTTTCAATATCCCAGTTATAGATGATTTTAGATAATTTTAGTGAACACCTAATTAAAAATCCACTAATTAATGCAACAGCCTTGCTCTTACCGGCCGTTAATTAATTTAAAATAACAAAATTAAAAATGTCATAATTCAGTCGGTTTAGTCATTGAAGTCTTAAACTTTTATTGTTTATATGTTACTCATGAATACTTTGCTAAATATTACTAATACAGCAAGCTTTATACACCTACTTTAAAGCTAATATATAATTAATTTATCGTGTGCTATTTGTCTATCATCAAAGCTATAAATGCGCATTATATTCTATTGTATTATATACTTTACATTATACTAAACAATATATGAGGGATTAAATAATCTTTCCATAAGTTACTGCTAGAAGTGAGCTTAAATTAGTAAGTAAGCTCCTAAAATATGTTAAAAGCATTTAATATAGGAGTGACTTATTTATAGTTAAAAATAGGACATTGCCTATCCGTTTCATAAGCAAGATTCGTGATATTATAAAACCGTAATTTTTAAAATAAAAAAGTAAGAAATATTTAACTTTAAAATATTATTTAATTAATAATTTCTCCAAAATGAAATGTATGGATATAAATAAAAACTATTAAGAAAATTAAGAGTAAACAGAAAAATAACAATGTTAGCATTAGTTAAAACTAATCGAAATCATTTAAGAAACTCGCAGAGTGGCATGAATGCTTTGTCTTATGTTTACCAAGCAATTCAGATTTCCTGAATATATATTGTATTAAGAAAATTTTAAAAAGAACCTGCTTAAAATAAATGTAAATCTCATAATCTGAAAATGCTTTTCTGGCATGTCATCATAAATCCAAAGACACTCCGGTTTAAAATATTTCATGAAAGGACTTTGTATAAATAATTATACAATGTTTGTTTATAATTAATAAATGCATTAATATGATATTACTTTGTTAATTATGTATTTAATACATATTATTAATTGTGCATTACAAGCATAAATATCATAAATGTTTCTCAACATTAAAAGATAGGTGATTACGACGCCAAATATGCTTATTCCATTTTAAAACAGCGAGACTGGTCCTTCGAAATTTCTCCGCATACTCTCCAAGAACTTTTAATCCCTCTTCCTAAGTATAAAATTGTGGAATATGGGTGAGACCACGAATACCATGTATGGCTTTTATGAAAGATACGAAATATAGAGCATTGAAAGGAATTTAACATTTTTACTGATTCTATATGGTGAGAATATATATTTTGGACGGCTTTTTGCCAAGTAACTGACACCAAATGTTTCCAAAGAATTATAATGATAGCCACAAGATAATGTGCCAATTTTTTTTAAGTCATTGTTCTTATGAATTATTGCGCTGACACGCATACAAAAGTACAGACCAACAGATGGTCAAAAGTTTGACAGATTTGACCGTCTGTTGATCTGTTCATATGGATTCTTATCAAATTTTGAACTAAAATTTAATAAGAATCCACATTTTTGATGCTAAACTTATGTCCCAAATGTTGCCCGCATAGCGTTTTGCGTTTTATAATTATCGAGTTATCTTGTATTCGAACAGCCAAACAAACTTATTTCTTCGGAATAGATGTCGTTCAAAATATGATAGAAATCTACAAATTTGATCGCCAGTCCATATACCAAATTTCATTCGTCTAGATAAGAACGATTTTAAAGTTCCATGTTAAGATACAGAAAGACATCCTGCCAAAAAGGTGTTTTACGGACTCAAAAATGTCTGAAATATGGTAATTCGTCAAAATCTCAATTTCGTGTTTTTTGACGATTACAATACTTCCTCTGCACTTCGTATATCAGAAAATAAAAGAGGGTTATCAAGAATGGAGTGTAAAAATTCTATTTTATTTTATTATGAAGAATTAATGAAATATTCCAAATAAATTTAATTTTAAATTTTATTTCCAGACCTGAAATCTTTTAAACCTCAGAGAGCTACACTTGCAACAGATTGATCTGCTATCTATTATAATGAATTCCAAGTGTTTAGCAGTTTTACTTTAAAATTTACAGTTCAGTGACTTACATATTAGAGGGAAATAAAAAAAGAAAATATGAAACAGTGGAAGTGTCTGATATTTTCGAAAAGTTCATCGCAAACTGTCAATCTGCCTTCGCCATCAGTTGGTTGGTATGTATTAAGGAAATGCTTGTCAGTTCCAGAGTCGAAGTAAATTAAAAATATATTTCAGAAGTAAACCCTTAAACAAGAACTGGGAAGTTTATTCTTACTAACTTTAGAAACGGTTGCTTATTGAAAATGTATTTCGAGCGGATAGCTATTTTTAGAAGCAGATAAACAACTTAGAACCAGGCATGATATGCAAAGTTTTGATGTTGGCGTATAACGTGAAAATGTTATTACTGAAAATATGATATATTTTCTCTAGATATCAATCCTAACTTTATAAACGTTTAGGAAGCGTTTTTTTACTGCGGAAAAATTAAAAAAAGTTGAAGGATTTTAGAAATAAAATTATTTAAAAAAGACATTTAAATTCTAATGTCAAGTAACAAAAATCCTTCTCTTTAATTCTTTAGAAGTTTTTTTTTTTTTTTTTTTTTTTTTTTTTTTTTTTTTAATATCTATTGCAATCTTCAAATTATGGTGACTTTTGACTGATGATTCATTATTAGTATTTAAATCATTATTTAAGTTTTCTTTGCATGATGATGGAAATTTCCATCATAACATTTAATAAACAAAAAAAATTGTACTCAAAACATGCGTACTGTAAATTAGTTGCTGCTGGCAACTTTTTTCACGACTATTGCGTAATAAAGAGCGTAGCTGCCGAAAATAAAATAAAATATCACAATCATTATATCGGGTTTGAACTTGTCATTCCGCTTTTTGTTGTGGATGGAAGAAAAATGCAATTTCTTGAATATTTTGTTATAACTTATCTGAGATTTTTTGCTAATAAAAGCGATAATGAGTGGAGGAATTTAGAAGAGAGGGACACTGAAGATTTTGTATTGAGCATAATATGTAAATTTGCGTGATGATGGATATTTCCATCATACTGTTTTTTTTAATTATTTTATATTATATATTTATAAAAGGAATTTTTCAAACATTTTTCCTTTAATCTAGAGCACGAATTATATCAGCCTAATTTTTTTCACAAAAAAAGAAGAAAAAATCATGCAAAGAAGAGTTAAATTAGCTAATTTAGAATAGAACATACAAATATACAATATAGAATACAGAAATATAAAGCAAATGCGCGACTCGGAGCAGAATGCGAATTCGTGTACTCATGGTGTTAACGGTAAATTTTGCGATGGAAGCAGTACGGTAGGAATGTTGATTTAACAATCCGAGCAACATTTTTCTAGGCTTCGATAATCCCTTCTAAACCCTCAACCAAGGATTACTCTAATGCATCGTGATATAGCGTATTGAACACTTAGGCTGTAAGCCGTAAATTGCACACTGTTTGTTCGTATGAATGCAATCTTTTTTACTTATCCTTTTTATCTAGAGATGCGCAGTTAGTGTGGGCATTTTGAGATCGTTCTGAATTACAATATATCATTTATTTATTTCATGAAAAGCACTTAAAGAAATGGTTTCTGAAGGATAAAATAATTGAAGTTCGAGCAATTCTATGCAAAAGATATGTTACATTATAAGAAATATTTTATATTTTGGTTGAATATCTTACCCTCAATTTTTAATAACGCTCTACAATAATAAAAATGTTTTCTAAGTGCTCATTGATTCTTTGACATAAATCCTTTTAAATTAAAATATTAGTAAAAAAAATAAATAAATAATAATTACAAAAAGGCTTTGTTTAATGATTAACCTGTCGCAAATATTAAGGTAATGTAGAGAGGAGTTACTATTTGGATTTCTTTTTAAAAATTTTCTATTCTTTAATTTAGAAAATAAAAACGTGCTGCAGAAATTTCTTTTTCTTATTTTTCTGTCCGGTGCGAAAATTGCATCCAGTGGATTTTATTGGAATTCTGCCTTTATGCTGTTCTGAAAATCTGCTAAGATTATAAGTTTTGACCTTGTCATCTAACCAAGGATCAAAATTACCAAGTTTCTTCTAATGTTTTAAAACAAGCAGTTGTGTGGAAACAAATAAACTGAACCACACCGAGTTAAACTTTTTTTTTTATGAAATCCCAAATTTAATAATTTGAAGGTTTTTCTGATTGAATTTTGATATATCTAATGAGGTCGCTTACCCAAAAAATAAATTGCTTATTCTATTAAAATACAAACATCGCTTGAAAAGCAACTCTCTTATTCTAATTCGGTGCATTTTATATAAAAAATAAATTCGATGCATTTCATTTGAAATATATTCTACTTCAGAACAAATATTTCTTGTTAGAAAAATTAATTCCATTTTGGGAGCACAAGTATAAAGAAATCCTCAGTTTTGGAATAATAAAATACAAAATCCTTTGTTTGAAAAGAAAAGAACGTCTCAAAATGCAATTCAATAAACATTTTAAGTAAATATCATGCAAATCGAAAAATCCATCGACAAACACATCACAGGCTAACTAATTAATTAAATAAACAGCCTCAGTAGTTTGTCTCGGAATATTTTATTTGGTAGATAGCGAAGAAGGCTATTAAAGAATCTGATTACATTAAACGAATTTAATTTGATTAAAGGATAATCCTTCATGTTCTGTTTTAAACAATATTTATGTATAAAGTGAGCACACCATCAACATATTTATTTTTGATAAATATTTCTGCAAACATATATTTACTACAGAAATGCTTTTGCGTAGGCCACTTAACGAAGAGCTGCCGAGTACTTTCCTTTTATACTTGTAAATGAAATGAATCAGAAAAAGAGTTAAGCAAGTATGCGCTTCAAAAATTAAAATTAAATAGTAGATGATTAGTATGATGGAAAATAATTAATGCAAATTCAACAAAAAGAGATTTGATGTAAAAAGTACAATTAGCATTTCTTAGTCAACATTTATAGTTGTCTCATTGCTTTGATATATGTGGTAAAGGATGTGGAATAATGAATGATTTTTACTTGGATTGAATTCGATCGAATTGCTTGATTTGTTCGCTTAATGTCTCATTTTTACTTAGACCGAATTGTTTGTTATGTTCGCTTAATATCACATTTTTAATTAGATCGAATTGTTTATTTTATAAATTTAATGTGTCATTTTACAAGAAAATAGAAGATTTCGGCATGAATCTTGTACTTTCAGACAACTGTCTTACAAAGAGGATGACCTTTTATCGCTTACATTATTCTCCAGTGTTTTTCGCGACCTCCCGCTGGTGAGGTGTGCTGTGGATGGGGGGGGGGTCCCAGCTCAGGTGTCGTCCTTCTCTTCTCACTACGGTTCAAAATTACGAGGTCTGTTAAATTTAACGTAATTAAAATTACGTGAGGGCTGTTAAATTTAGCTTGTTCCAACATTCAGCATGCATACGAGATCTTCGGTAGAAATGAATAAAACATTCATGATCTTCAGATTTATCCCAAATAAGAATACGGTTGAACCAATCAATTCAATTAAAAATGGCTGACACGGAATTTGTGAAGAATGTTAAAATACAGATGACCGATAAAAGTTTGAAATGTAGTGTAGCAATGAATTTAACAGATCGATAATTTATTTAAGAACTTTATACATGTATTATTTTCGGACACATTTAGAGCGAGAGTTTTTATTTACTGATCATAAATTTACTACTAATAATAAAAAAATTCAAAAAATCTGTTTCGAAATTATAATTACGAAGAGCATCATCTTATAAAGTAAATCATGTAAATTTATAGTAGCAGGTAATTGGCACTGATTATCTGTCTTTGCAAGCATTTGTAATAGTTTAATAACTGATATGCCCGGCGTTTCTCGGGATTAAATCATTTTAAGTGAAATATATTTAACGCAAAATGTACTTTTGTATAAAAACTTATAATGTACAAAATAATTTAATCCTCTTAATTCTTTATCATCTGCTTTTAATTAAGATGAGTGTATCTAATGAATAAGATAATTTTTAAAAACCTTTGATACGTAACTTTCACCACAAATCATTTACATTTTTTTATTATTATTATTAGGCAAATTTTATTCACCACTGTTGAAAAAAAAGGAAGCGTGGTTTTAGCGTCTGAGTAATCTAGCTTATGTATCTATTTGTGCGTTTAATATTTGTCTGTTCATTCTGGTTTCTTATGCTTTATAATCCAGTTACTGTGTCAAATGGATTGCCAAAATCTCTCAGACATCTAAGCGTTATTCATGTATGAATTTAACGGCTACCAAAAGGAATCCATATACATTTTTTTAAAAATAAAGAATAATATTTATGAAATACTAAATCATATTTGAAAAACTCCGAACTTGAAATATCATAAAATGTTAGTCAATATATAATATTTTTCAACGTTCATCAACTGAATGAACTTTCATGGTTCAGGGTTCAACTGAAGAAATATCGAAATCTGTTGATACCAGGTACATGGCAGAACACAATACATTCTCCTTAGAGAAGATAAAAACGATTTGAAAAAGGTAAAAAAGATTCATTAAAGATGCATTCTTATTAGATTTGAAAAAAAGAAAATCTACAATTGAAAGCTGACAAAATGAATTAAGCTCACGAAAAAGAAGAACTTCGTATTTTACATATATTTTTTAAACATTCAATATAATTTCCAAATTTTTATACCTATCTTTACCCTTAATAGTCACTTACAAGAAAAAAGTTTATTTTCCTACTCATAGAATTTACATTGTATACAGTTGATTGCATCCTGTTGTAATATTATGGAATCTGAACACATACAGAAAGATTACGCCTATTATTCTGAATCGTAGTTTCTTTAGACATTTTGCGAGTCGGCTAATAATTTAATAAGGACTTATTTTTGAATATGAGATTATTATTACTGTTATCTATTTCTCAGTATTACTCCCACACTTTCCAAAAGCTCGTTTATTCTATGCATCTAAAGATTTTTTCACATATCAGAATTTCTATTGCTCACATGGATGTTGTGAGCCAAAAAATAACTTTTTAAAGACATTTTTATACCATAATCATTCCATTAAAACGATGTATTGATAGAAATTATTCAGAAAAATTAAAAACCATTTTCTTCTCAAATTTTCTTAAATTAATTTGTTTATTCTCTCGTAAATAAACATTATATTGAAATTTTGAAGACATATTAAAGAGAGCAACTCAAAAAAAGATATAAAATTTTCTAAATATTTAAAATATCAATACTTTAATTAAAAAACATAATATTAATTTAATAAAATAGAATTAACTCATTATTCATCCTAAGACTAAAAATTCTGAAACAAAATTATATAAAAAAAAACTCATTTTCACCTGTACAGCTATAACATTTAGGTATAAATAAAGATATACGATATCCACAAGGAAAAAAATGACATACAAGTTTATATAAATAATGTTACAGTAGAAAATATAATAACTATAATTAAAAATTCACTTAAATGTTTATGAATAATTATAGAAAATTCCATAGATAGCTGCGTTTTATTCTGTAAAAGTTAATGCCATAGCTTTTTTTATAAAAATCAAAACAGAAAAAAAAAATTCATTCAGAAACATACATTTTCACAAAGCAAACCCGGAAGTGCTTTTGTTCCTTTTCAAAAAAAGTAACGAGGCTATCTTAACAATTATTACAAACTCTGAGACAAATCCACCGATGGCAATTCAAAATAACCGAAAATCCTTTTCCTTCCTTAACAATCAAAAACCCTTCTGAAGTAAAAGCCATATCGTTTCTATGAGAAGTGGATTGTTAGAAAACATGATCTTGAGTAAAAAACCAGGACTCTGAGAATCCCTTTTAAAAGCCTCCTTGTGTGAGTAACGGAAACCGGAAGAGTCAAAATGAGTCTTCAAATCGAATCGAGCGAATCATTAAAAAGATCGATTGGAGCGAGGTGATTAACGAAAAGGTCGGCGACGCTTGTGTTCTCCAAATAATGCTCCCTTAGGCGGTCTTTCCCCAAAATACAGTTCCTAATGGCAGATTAACGTTCCTGCTAACAATGGTCTTCTATCGAATTTCCAACCGAAAAAATTTTTTCCTTCAATTTCATCCCGTGCCGCTAATTTGATCAGGAATCGCATTACTAACATAGAATGCAACAACTCGTCTTTTCACAAAACTCCTTATTATCGTGCCCTCCATTTATTTTTTCTGTCTTACCCCTTTTCTGCCGCTAATGACACAGCCTCTGTCTGCTCTTGACCACTCGCTCGCTCTCTGCTAATCAATTGGAGGCTTTCTTCCAGATTCCATCGATTCACATCATTAGGAAGAGTTAGTTGGTGTCTATCCCAAGCAACTGGACACGCACGCATTCCTGCCCCAAGATAAAGATCCCGATTCACTTTTTACGCCTCGCTACGTTTCTCGGATATTTTACTAGAATAGATAGAGATACCAAACATTGCAGTAAGCTCTTGGCTTCCCACTGGAGACAGTGATCGCATTTAAGTCACCCGATCCACTTACCCATTATGGTAATTTTTCTTATTAATCAATTATTTTTTTTTCTTGAATGAATTAGGCATAAAAATATATTTACTTATTCTTTCATTCATTCTCAGATTATAAGTTCACCATCCAACATTCATTTTCATGGGAATAGATGATTCTTCTGATACTTTCTTATTCCAATCGCTACATTAAATGCTAACTTTCATTTGAGCCCAAAATTTTAAAATTGTTCTCGTTTTTTATTCAATTGACCTTTCTTCTTATCATTGTATAATTCACTCTATTCACAAAAAATTCAACATTTTAAATATAATTGAAAATCATCTTACTTGATTATATAAGAGATTTCTAAGCATTTTTTAGAACCCAACATTGCTTTGCTAACTTCAGATTAATGGAAATCTATCACATTAAATACATTTGATATATTCAAATAAATATTCTGAATGATTAATGTTGACATATGGTCTAGGACAATATATGCATTCTTTTTAAGTCTAATAATTAAGTCTGAATTAATATTCAGATAATCTGAAGAAACAGAAAATTTCCATTTTCATTTCAGTATCAAATGAAGAAATTTGGAATAATTGATTTATATAAAAAGTAATGGAAATATTTACTATTTATGCTTAGTTATAAAGCAGGCTCTGAGTTTTCATTATGTTTCTTTTCGCATTTAGGATCTTTCAAATTTTCTACTTGATGATGCATTCTGAAGATGATGCTAAATTTTACCGTCACTCGTTTCTTTAACAAAATCACAAGTCTTTGTATATCATTATATGAGAGCAATAATATTTTAATTAAATTGTTATAATTCTTATCTGTCATTTTAAGTACAGAAAGAAATATTATGAAAATATACTGATATGTTTATTTTAAGTAAAGTACATTTAAGTATTCTTTTCAATTTTCAGGTCTTGAGATATTTTCAAGAAGATTCCTGCAAAAGGTCAAAATACTATGCTGCATGGGAGTCTATGATAAATACAAAGCAACTCTCAAACTGTTTGAGATTTTATATTTTATCTTTATTATTTTATGGAATAGATATTACATTATTTACTTTAATGTGGAGTGGCTATTCATATGTGATGCTATACCTTTGCAACGAGGAGATTTGCTACTAATTACTATTGCAACCCTGATATTAGCAGTCAAAATTTAACTAAATGAAATAAGATTTCTTCATTGTTCGAAATGAAATGGACCATAAAATTTAGAAATAGATGAGAAGAATTTATAGCCTAATCATTTGTTTGTAATGATTTTAACCAGAGAGATTATATTTTTTACACTAAGTATTCTTTTAAATGACGAAATATGTTGTACTTAAAAAGATTAATGTAAAATAATATGTGGTAAAATAATATTCTGTATGTGAAATAAAGTTAAATTAAAAAAAAAGAGTTTTGCTCTATCACTGAAGAATGTTGATTTGTTTGTTATATTGGCTATACATTTTATTTTTAATAGCAAATATTAAAAAAAATTAAGAACAACTAAAACCAGTCCATTTAATTCAAAAGAAATTCTCAGCTTAAATAACAAAACAACAAAAAAAAACTAGTTAAGTATAAAAACATTACAATATCAGACATTTTAACTATTTTAAATAGTTAAGGAAGTTTCCTAAATGACACAGCCAAAAATTTTATTGCAAGAAAATATCTTTCATTTTCATCATGCATTTTTAACTAGTAATGTATTTTGAATAAAAGTGCATCTCTAGAAATTGGTTTATACAGTTTCTTCAGAAGGAAGCGATTAAATGAATATTTGAATTGGTTAAATTATACCTCTATGGCTTCTGTTAAACAAATAAGGAAGATAATTGCGAACAGATAGTGAATCGTTTAATGATGTTAGACCACCCATGGTTGTAATTGGAAAAGATAAAGCTATTATTTGCTTTCCAAGACAAATGCAGATTAACCATCTAATTAAAACATCCATGTAACATCTCATCATGTAGTTACAAACCGTGAAATGTACTCTTCTAATTGCATTTTGGAAAGACAGCAGAAAGGTAAAAATGTTTTTATAAATTTTTGTAACATTTCTATCAAATGCGTTAAAGAGATTGATAGAGGGAAAAAATTAATGATTTAAGGATATTACAGCATATATAAGGTTAAAATGAGTTCTTTTCACCTTGTCTGCGAAATATAAAAAAGGCGGGATTTTTTTTAATCAGTTGAAACATTGATTTGCGAAATGCGATTAGTTCTTATATTCTAATTCAAAGATCTGTGTTTTTATTCCAGCTGAAAACACAATTTTCAAATTTCATGGAATATATTTTATGGATTCCAAATCTATCCATTTTATAGATAATCTATAATAGACGTTATGACATATATATTTAAGATTTTACTCGCACTGAGTTTTTTATCAATTTAAGACTTTCACTCATTTTCTGGTATGAAAATTGTATTTTTCAGATTTTAAATTCTATGTTTTTATTTATCTTAAATTAATTCCTAGATGGCTCTATTTCGATTTTTAATTCTTGATGAATTTTTGTTGCAACCATCTAACAAATGTTATGAATATTTATGTAAGTATACCAAATTTGTTAACAATTTATTATAGTTTAAAACTTTTAAATGCGCCTTTTGAATTTTATGATTTTCGAGGATTATATGTATTTTTTTAGATACAAATAAATGTTTTTACTGAAGCATATGAAATATTCTACAAGAATGCATCTTTATAAAATTGTTAGCTTGATTCTGTGACAGGGACATTACATATGATTTAATGAAAATTACTGTTTTCAAAAAGTTAATTTTAAGGTTCAGAATCTGGTATACGAAATTAAATTTCTGGATTACAGTAAAGTTTAAAGAATGGCATGTTTTTCAATAATTATTTCAAAATTCTTTGGCTTAAAAATTTATAGATTTAATCTTATTAATAAAATATATAATAATAAACTTATTATAAAAACCTATTTATTACTAAATGAAATTAATATTGTTATCTGGAATTTTAACATTTGTATTTAGCAAAAGGATATATACATTTATTTCTCCACTAAACAAAATTATTTAGGAAAATATACAACAAAAGTAAACATAAAATAGTATGAATCTGTTGATGTGCTTTAAAATTAAATTCTATGTTTCATTCAAACTCTGTAGTAGTTTGGTATAAAATGTTTTCTATCACAAAATACAACAGTGTGTTTTAATGGGAAATGTTTCACATTGTTTGAGGTTAATTGCATTTTAGAACTAATTCTAATTTTGCATAAAACATACGTCAAAAATATAATTCCCTTCTTTACATTAAATGCAAATAACAGTATTATATGACGCAAATAACAATCAATATGACGATGAGGAAATATTTACTCAGTAATAGACGGCTTTTTATTTTCCTTAAAAGCAATAACAAAACATATGACAGCATCATCAGTATCCCTAGTCTTCTCTCTGGAAATTATATTTACAAAATTTCTGTTAGTTTTTTATACACGGAATTGCAAAAGATTACAATTTGTTCCTCCTTACCCTCAAAATACTTTCATAAATTACAGATACATGATTTTAAAGTAAGTGTTTCTATGTGTCTTTTTATTAGATCTTTTCTTATCAAAATTTGTAATATTTTTGGTAAATTGAATTATCTGAATATGGTATGAAATTGTTTATGCATAATTAATGTAACTAATAAAACAATAATTTGAAATTTTCCTATTGTAAGCCAATTCATGTATCTCTCCAATTTTATGAAAAAGGCATTCAGGTGCTGTTAAATTGTAATATTAACTGCTCTTTATTTACTCAGTGTTTTGAATTCCTTTTTTCATTCTGAAAGACGCGCATGATTTCCAAAATGATAATGGCTCTGAACTTTTGATGGATGGATATGATCTTATCGCACACTGAATCCATTCTTGAGTATAAGGTATTGTTTTAATTACTAATGATGAAAGGAATTTAAATCATTCATTGATGATAATTTTTGTTCAGAGTCTTAATAATAATACAATAATCCTTACGAAAATACTTATTTTTAATTAATGTACCCCCAATAACAAATTGTTCAGAATTCCTAAAGTTACACTGTGGAATAATATAGGATTTGATTGAAATCGGTGGTTCGTAAAACACACCTCTTAGTACGCTATACTCAATTATTATAAGAACTAATTGACATATAACTTTAGTTTAAGTTATTATACATTCAGAACAGGATGCAAGTTATTTTACGATCTAAGGTGATCTCCAAATTGCTTCCATCTTATTCATAACATAGTAGACCGAAGAGGCTAATAATTCACATTTGTGTAGAGCAGAATTTGTCGCTACTTCCAGAGATTATCAGACAGAGACAATTCCCTAGAAACCCATTCTACAGATTTTCAATAAGATTAGAATACTAGGATGGGTTTAATATGATAACCACTTCATTCGACCATCATATTAACTTTATCCCAAGTCTGCTGCTAAATTCTGTGGGAATGGACAGCATTTCGCATTTACGGTAATCTGAATCGATTTTGATAAAGTAGCTAAATAGAAGGATTAGTTCTGCGCATGTAATATATATCTCAGAACTATTTGATAACGAATACAACTAAATTTGTTCATCAAAAAGATGTGCTGTAGAAGAAAACAGACACATTTATAAAAGCAACTTTCAGGCGTTTAATAGTGACTTTTCTGAATAAACACAGCACTAATACTACTTTCAAAACAATACTAAGAAAGGCCTGATCCATAGATATGTGTTATAGTCCCCTTGATTTATAGATTATTCTTAATAATAACTGCGGTTAGTCTAGTAATAACCAGTAATTATCAATCCTAATCGGCCTTTTAATTTGGTTTTTATTAATAATTACCCCGATTCATATTAAAAATTTCAAACTAAACATTCACAATAACATATATACACATTACTTGCTAAACATGTTTCTTTAACATTTTAGTTACCATTTCATCTTTAAATCTCAATTCGAGTTTATTTTATGCATGTAAAGAAGGCTATGTGAATTCAAATCAAAATTAACATGAATGTGGAATGTAGTTTCAGAGACGTTCGACATTTTGGTTACTTTGGTTATACGGAATGATATTCATATATCCTTAGAATCTATTCAAATAAAATTCAACGAATTAATGCGTGCATGAGTATATATGTTAGATCCACATCATATAGATCTCATTGAAAATTCATACACATTGACCAACATTTTCATTCTCACTGACCAACTAAAAATATTTTACAAGATAATCAATTCCAAACTAATCTTTAATAATTAATATAAAGGTTATATTATTGATGGTATATTGACTGCAAGATTATTGTTATTATAAATTCAAATTTAAAATTTGGTTCCATTTCAGTTTTTTGTTTTTGAACTTCTCTTTCTGATTATGTACAATTTAATATAATTCTTCTTTCGATGATAGCGAATTTAATATTTCACATTATAATATTTATGATTTCTTAGTCAAAATATACCAAACGAGCAAAAATATTGATTTCTTCTAGAAATTGAATTACTCATGAAAAGCTGAATAATTTATGAATAAATAAATAAAATTTCAATGAAATAAACGATTTTTATGTTCATAAAATTAATTACTTATCGAATCCGTGGAAGAAGACTTTCGAGCGTAAATCATTTATAAACTTGTGAAATACTCGAAATGAATTGCAGTCTAATTACTATAAAGATGTTGTTAAATCAACAATGTCTAAATTATCGGGAAAACATAATTGATCATCACAAGTTAAAAACTGGAGAGCTTATATTCTTATACGGTGTGACATAATTATATTGGCAGTTTTCTGATTCGACTTTGCTATGTCAATACATAATAACTTATAAAGGCTGAGACAGCTGCTCCTTAAATGAAGAGACCTCTTTCACATGACACTTCATTGCACTTGATCAAAGAGTGGAAGGCTCTTCAAGCTCCGCTATGTGATATATCTGATTTCTAATTAGGCGGCTCTAAATATCAGTATTAGAAAATCGATGGCACTTACCTTTGGTTACCGGTTACATAAATATAGATAATCATATCTGAGCTGCATTAGGAATGCTTAAAGTAAATGTGCGCCTATAAAAGTAAATGTATTTGGAATATTCATGGTAATACAACTTTTTATTTTCAAGTGAAATCTGGAAGGCTGTATAACATTAGAGGTTTTTATTCTTAAAAGAAAGAAATGGTTACTTAGAAGAATGTTTCCATATTATTACTGTGTTAGTAAATTAAGTTTTATCTTGAAATGATAATAAATGCTTTTGAAATTCTAGAATGCAAAAGACATCAATAAATCATGCTCTTTAAATTACAGAATTCCCCCCTCCTTATTTTAAGAATGATGACCACTTTAGTCTTAAAAATGGTGCTAAAGTTTAATATTGTGACTATGAAGTGAGACAACTTGCTCGTCACCTAGCCAGAAAATCAATATCTACCATTTCATTTTTAATAAACAATTTGTTTGTATAAAGAAAAAAGTATAAATTTACAAAGTAATAGATCACCATCGATTTGGTATCAAAAGAAACTTTTTTATTATTTGGTATCAAATCTGATTTGGTATCAAAATTGATTTGGTATCAAAAGAAACTTTATTATTATTAATATTAAGAAGAGAACGCATGAAATGTACATTTTTATATTCTTTAATTAAAAAAAGTGTGTCATCGCTAGACGCGAAGCAAAGGAATACTAACTAGATATGAAGTTCTCTTTATCTTTCTTTCTGAAAGTGTTTTCCGTTAACCACACGACACAACATTCTGGAGTGGAAGCTAGAGAAAAATCCATACAAATTCGCCAAAAGATTGGAAATCATGACCAAATAAATGCAGATTTTATGCATTTTGATGTATATTCAAAGTGTCATCGAGTACGTTTAAAATTTGCGAAATATATTAACAATTTTTAGTTTTCTGCTGCTTCCCTACCTATACCTAACGTTAGGCTTTTTCTTACTTCAGATAGTTCCAATTCCTATTATAGTTTTTTTTTATTCCTGTGAAACTCACATTGAAATAAAATTGAATGCATTCAATTTTACAATTTCAATTGAATGCGTTCAATTTTGTTCTTATTGAAATTTCAGTTGAATAGAAAATTTCCATTTGAAATTTGTTTTATTATTCTCCATATCATTCCTAAACGCTTACTCTATATTATCTGCACTGAAAATTTCATTCTGGTTCTATGAACAGTACGATCGAACTTAAATATTCTATAAAATACCACTTTTGGTTCATTAAATTCAAAAATGTTAGCGTAGTTAATATCTTTGTCCTTTATGCAGTGCATTTTAGAATCGCCACTAATAAAATATTTAACCAACACTTTCTTTCGTTAATTTCAAACTAACGATGAGATGAATATAATAATTATTACCTTTAGCCAACCCATTTATTAAGGTTATTGAGGCAATGAAACCTAAGACAAATACTTGAAAAAGATTTCAAAACGCACAATAGTTTTAAGGAACAGAAAGCCAAGTCAATTTATTTTCCGTCACTTTATTTGGCATTACATCAAGGAAAGGAATTCCTCCATAGTTTTAACAGTGCATATACGCTCTACTGCAAAGAATAAATTCCTGGAATTCTTCAACAGCCTTTGGTTTATAATTCTGTTTCAGAAAAGGATGAATTAAAGGCTGCTGTAGCGTGCAAAGGTAACTTCAACGCGATTTAATCTAGTCACCTATTGGAAATATAATCTTTAATGCTACTTTTGTATTATATTCACTAAACTTTATTCTTTAATGCTATGTTTGTATTTTATTCATATAAGGTTGCAAATCATGGAATCTTATATGAAGAGCATGCGTTTGATATAAATTATTTTTAATAACTTTTTCCTTTTCAATTTAAATTCGCAGTTCTTCTAATCAGTCACTGAATAGAATATTTAAACTTTTTTTTACCCTTTACATTAATGTATTAGCCTAAAATTGACAAAGATGCATAGTATCCGTAAAACAAATATAGATAATGCAATCCTCATTTTACAAAGCAATACAAAAATAATTCTACAAAAGTTGTCTAGTCACTTAACCAAAAGATATAAATTACGATCCGAAGGAAATTTTTCAATTGATCTAAATAAGCGCTACTGAAAATCAAAAATAATTAAAATTGTCATAAATTAAAATGGCTAAATTAGGATTATCCCAAATGTCAAATTTACTTTCACATAACTTATAGAATTGTGAATTAAATAATCCTTCCAATTAAAAGTATTTGGTATGTTATAAAGAACTCAGGAAATTCAAGAACTCATATTTGAAAGAAAATGTATGGCAGCTATATATTCATAGTGTCACAAAAATTTAAAATATTGCTAAAAATATAAATGTTGGAAATTATTTTTATGAGTATTTTAATAGAAAATATATTTTAAAGTCATAAAGATTTTTTTTTAGTAAATGTATAATTATTAATTAATTAGTAACGAAAGATTATATTAAATCAATTCTTTCTCAAAAGAAAAGATACGATAAAAAATATGGCAAAATTATGGTGGCAAAATCAATGTCTTTACAGAGGAATATTTTAATTAAACTCGATATATGGAGAAATATTTTAATTAACCTTACTTTTCGAAGCATTTTTATGATACCGTACAATTATTCTATAGACCAAATGTGATGTTTCAGCTTTGAATATCAAGAGATTAAATGCAAAATATTACTTCAGTAATTATTCATGGAAAAGCAACCAATAAACAAAGGATATCACAATATTTTATTTACAATGTATTATTCCGCAATTTTTCTTTAAAATCCTTACAAATTGAAAAGTAATCTTAGTAAAATTTTAGACATTTTAAAATAAAGAAATTGTGTAGATATAATCATCAAACAACTTGTAAAATAATCATGATTTTGAAGTAAAAATGTGAAAGAATAATTTAACTGCCTTTTTGTTACTTTTTGATGAATAGTTTTTGAATTTCGACTTTAGTATTGATTTAAAAAAATTCTTGTAATATTTCAAAGGTAATATGGTAGAAATACTTGTCAATTTAACAGAATGTTAATAAAAATTCACTTTGATACCATTTCAGTTATACAACATTTATAGTTGTGCTTTCATTCTCGCTTTCAAACTTTTTAATAATTTTTAGAAAAATAATATTGCAAACTCACAATGCTACAAAAGGCAACTCACAGAAACTTCTATTAAATATTGGTTTATAAACTAAAAATTCTTATGTCAGAGAAAAATTGAATTATTTTTAATCAAATAACATAACTGTCTAACAAACTGATATCAATACAATCTTAAGATTTATAGCAATGACAATCTTTCTTCCCCCCCCCCCCCCCCAAGTTTCTGAACTTTTAAAAAACCCTGAAAAAAATAAGTTTCTATTGCGAAATGGTACAAGAGAAAACTGGCAAATCCTTTTGTTAAGACAAATTTTTAAAGCAAATCTTATCAGTGAAAAATCATTGTAATTCTCCACCACTTCACAACAAGTGAAAAAGTTTTATGTGCTGAGAAGAATTATATTGTCCAATAAGTTTCTCCAATGAATTTTTGCCTTCTTTGTTGACTAAGCATTGACTACGTATTTATCTTCTTCTATACATCTCCCCAAAACTAAAAGAAACTAAAACTCTTAAGACCCTAAATTCTGGCATGGAATGGTAACAACAACTTGATAAGAACAAATTCGAATGGAATTTAGGATAGAGCAGTTAACTTATTCTTTTTCTCCCTTGAGCAGAGTTTCTTAACAGCACTCAAGGGTACGATTAGAGTAAGAACCTCTGACCAATGAACTTGGGGCCTAAGAACTAGTCTTAACTGTTCTCGTCAATGACTTTTCTCCACATCCATCTAATTTAGTAATATATATATTCTTTAAAGAATTTTACTTTTAATGGTAGCTCATTTTAATAACGTTATTGTGAGATTTGTAGGAAACTCAATAAAAGGGTTCTTTTCTTCATTCAAAAGCATAAATAAGAGCTAGATTTTGAGAAGTGCCTGTTATTAAATTTTTTGAATAAGATATTTATGTTCGGTAAACACGGGAAAAGTTGGATGCGTAAGAGGCAGTTGCACTTAACTTTACTTTGAATTTTATAGAGTTCTAACAAAATAGCGAAATTTCTCTTGAATGCGTAAGAGTGAATACTTATAAGTTAATAGTCAGGAAGAGTTTTATGAAAAACTGGTCTAAGAAAGGTTAACAAAAAACTGTTATGTGGCTCGAAATTGAAAAACACGTTAGATTATTCATGAATTTATTTTTACGAAACAGAATTAAAATTAATTATTTTTTCATTACCAATCTATGTATAATAAATATTTATATTTTGTTTTAAGTTGGCAGATTCATATCTTAATTTTTTTGGATTCAATCGTTTATTTTTCTTGCTATATTTATCCCGAAGCTTTGAAATTACTTTGCATTATGCCTGTATCAAACTTTTCATTCTGATATTTATACCTATACATTATAACTATATCATAATTATTATCAATATTCACAATAAATTCAATTTTTATTTGGAAAAAAATCGCAGGAATATTTGCTTTGATTTTTACTTCTCAAATTCCACCAATAATCTAAAAAATATATAAAATATAAATCATTTTAAATCTGTATAGTTAAAAATATATTTCTCACTCCGAAAATGTTTCATCCGTGTTTTGAAATCATTCTGTATTTTTATGACTATTTTTAAAGATCCTAAATAAAATCTCCCCGATCCATCATTAATTACGATTTGAAAGAAAACAATTATATTTTTACAATTAAATAATCAAGGTGTCACAATTTAAAATTAACATTAAAATCTTATTTTTCAGTATAAAACATTGCATTTTTATAAAAGCAATCAATGAATTTTCTGAGGTTCTTTCCCATAAAATTTTTTTTCAAGATTTTACTATGAAGACGTTGATTGTCTTTGAATTCGTCTTTAATATCCGGAAAATTCGTTTAGTGGAAGGTATTGATGGATGGTATCCGATTATTATAATATAATAATATAATTATTTTACAAGAAATGCAGTATAATATAATCAGAATAGTACAATATTTTATTTCATAGTAGCATTTTTGAAAAAGAAATGGCTACGATTTCTCGAAACATGTACTTCATAAAATAGCAACTGAAGCTTTTGAATATTAAAAACTATTATTATATATAATTAACCTAATGAAATATTTTAATAAGAAAAGCTATAAGTTTATAATTTTCTTAATATATGGTGATTAGATGAAAATGATCCAATGTGTAACTTTTCCCCAAATAGCAAAATTAAGTACATGTTTTGTAATATTAATGAGAAGAAACTGTTTTGAATAATCAATTTTACGTTTTTACGGAAAACAATTTTATTAAACTATTTATTAAATAATTCTGAGAAACACTGATATAATCAATAAGTCATTGTGTCTGATAACGTTATAGTGTGCGTAGCACTATGACTTTTTAAATGAACTTCAAATTACAAAATGATATGATATCAAACAATTTGTATTTCAACAATAAGTAACAAAAATATGAAAGATGATATATCTAGGATATGGATAAGTTAAGAATAAGCTTCCTGGAAAACATATACACAAAAGAATAATAATATTGCAATGGAAAAATGCATAATGTTTTTTTCTTTCTGAATTAAATAATATCAGACTAAGGTCGCATGAAATTTGTAAATCCGGGAATTTGACATTTTGTGCGATGCATTCTCTTCTTAAATATATAATTTCCTCTCACATTGCCATTTAAAATCGATAAAGAAATTTGTCTTGATAAAGAAATCTGCCTGAAATTTAGAACTTCACTAATTTTCATTAATTAAAAACAAAATCCATCTTTAATGTCTGAAATCACAGAATTTATTAAGAAGGACATTTAAATAGTTATTTTGAAGCTGTTGAAATAATTTTAAAAGGATATAATCCTTCCGCATCGCCAAAAATGATCCTGTTTTACTGAAAAGAAAAGAAGAAAAACAAACCTTATTTCCAAATCAAGAATAACTTAGATTCCACTGTTTTCCGAAATAGGAAATCAAATGATGCCTATTTATTTGTTTCTACAATGTCTGATGCAAGGAACGTATCAAAAAGCAAGTTCCGTCAATAATTAATTTGAAGAGTGTACAAAAGAAGCAAAAATTTTATTCAAAATCCTTTTCCGTGGGGAATGCAATTCCAATATTTACTCTACATTTACGACAGGTGCGGTACTACCAGCATTGATTCAGGAAAAGCTCTAGGGAAGACCTTTCAGCACAGTTCTGCACATTCAATTAACCCTAATCCCGCGTTAGGAGTTGGCTTGGCTTGGAATAAGGTTGTTCACATTAACTACACCTCTTGGCTTAGGTCTTTTCGTTTACAGATTTTTTATTCACCTACAGAGAAAGTCGATTTGGGGATAAAGCTTCCTTTCGCGTTTCATTTTATCCTTCTGGTTTCTGTAGCAGTGTTGTCCAGAATGCGGAAGAAAGGAAGCACTGAGGAAAGACTTTCTTCCTGATTTAAATTTAACGCCTTTACAAAGTAAATGAAACTGCCCGTGAAAAGAGGCAATTTAGAAAGTAAGCTGTGAATGATTTGAAGTAGAACAGTTTTGTTCGTGTTTAGTCAGTGCCATTTTCCCCCTCAAAAACCCATTAATAGTTCTAATATTAGATTAATTTTTATTATAAAATGTTCAATGCGATATTTCTGAAATATGGAAATCGTTTGTGGAGTAAACATGAAATTCTGTATAATTTTAAAAGATTTAAAACATTAAATAGATAAGCACACATTCACACTTTTTTCAGATAACTTGAAGAGAGAAACAAAAGGTATTGCCTAAAAATATTAAAAAGTGATTATGACTCTCTAAATTAATTCTGAATATTACTTATCATTTTGGCTCCTAGAATTTGTATTTATTTCTAACAGCAGCATTTATTTCTAAGCTCAGCTTCCTATTTTGGGTAGTGGATTAATACGTTTTTAATATTCCTTGCTAACAGCTGTAAATTCAATAAGATCTGCAATTATTCTTAATTAATCCTTTAGATCCTAGAAAATATGGCCATATATACATAATATGAAACAATTTGTGTGATAAAAAAATGGTTCCTAAAATGTAGGGAATGTTGCAAAGCCATCTAGTTATTCAATAAATTACTCAAAAAATCTTATCCCTGGAAGGCATTTTCTGGACTCAAGACTTCATTTGCAGCAATAAATAAAATTTTAAATTCTTCATAACACGTGAATTATCATTTTAAATGATGTTCAATATTATCTTATGATATTAGAAATTATAATTGATTCCGGGATAATATATAAGTTCTTAAATAAAATTTGTGAAAGATAATTAATCTACATTTCATGGATTTGAAAACTTGAATTTGAGATATTAAAAATACAAGAATTTCAGCTATTCAGGGTAAAACGCTTGAATGGAAACTAATATGCTCATATTTTTGAAATTAAGCAAGATCTGTTTTCCCACTCAATTATTTAACATAGAAAAAAATCTTGGGGAAAATATAAAATATTTATGAATGCCTTTGATATTTTAATTTAGTTTATTGTTGAAATTACAATTATTAGTGGACTTATTCTAAGATTGTATGTTATACGTATGATATCCACAATATACTAATTTTATATCAAAATATATCTACCACTTATTCATTTTGCGCATATATTATTGACTGAAAAAGTCTATAAAGGATGCTAAATTCTACATTAAATGTGTTTAAATATTCCCTTTAACTATAAGAAATTGAGAAGAAATGTCAGTTTCTAAAGGAAATTTAACCGGAAAGAGTGTAAGAAGCATTAACTGGAGTTTTAATTTTTTTACCCAGAAGATTTATGAGTTTAGAACAGGATTCCACTCATAGTTTCTCTTCGTCATTTGTTTCCGTGTAAAATTTGAAATTTTTATTTCTTACTTCAAATGAGAAAGATTTTCAATTAAACTTCTCAGCAATATTACAAAAGGTGATACAAGCATATGTTGTCACTGATTTAACTACCCTAAAATTGATGTAGACATCACATGTAGATTGGTACCCATACTCTGAAAATCTCTAATAAAAATTTAACATGAATTTTTATATGCACATTCTACATTTTTTCGCTCGAAAAGCATTAATAGACAGAAATTTTGAAAAAAAAACATTAAATATTTATTAAACAAAAAGCATTAATGTTGAAAGTTCTTATATTCATTTTTCTGCTATGAAATCGATAGTTAGAATAGCTAGAAACCAATGTTGTAGCCAGAGAAACAATTCAAATCAAGTAAGAATGAACTAATGACTCTCTTTTTGATTCCAGTAATATCACGTGTTAGGAATAAATAATGAAAATAAATATTGAAGACATCCGACTTAACAAAACTTTTATATGCTTGACGGACTTGCTTAACTCTTCCTAAAAATCAATATTCTGAACATCTAGAAGCTGGTGGTGCTACTCCTACAGGATGAATTCCATCGTAGTAAGAATTAGCTATTATCAGAGAACTCTTCAATTTTTGCACAGGAAGTTTTGCTTCCCGAAAGAATATGTGCACATAATAAATAAGAGGTTAAAACAGAAATGCGGAACTGACACCTCGTTTCCTGACGTGAAATATTCTCCATTGGGAGGAAGTTTAGAAAATGCATGCGCTGACATGTTTCCGGAATTTCCGGCAACACCTGACATCTAATTATCTCTTCTAAAGTTTCGTTTCATCGGACTGTGACGTCATGACTGAATCTTGTTAGCTGTCTTCTGATGCTTGGCGTTCTGAATTTTTCCCCAGAAAAGTAGAATCTTGCAAAACATAAAGGAGAATTTTTAATGAATTCTGCTCGTCTAAAATTCTAATAATCGTTGAAAAGCTTATAAATAAAGTATCTAAATTTTGATGAATATTTTGTAGAAAAGTAATATAATCCTACGCGTTAGCTGAAAGAATATTGTATTAAACTAGGAAAAAGACACCTGTTCGTATTTTTCGCATTCTATCCATGCGTTGTTTATTTCATTATCTTCAAACTAGAGTAGAATTATTTATGTTCCAATTTGAAGTTATATTCAAATTAACATCTCACAGACTTCGTAAATTTAAACCATGATCAGTTGTCTAAATGCCATTTAAGAGAAGCCACCCCCCCCCTCTTTAAATTTCCACAACGGTCGAACTAAAGAATCAGACAAGGAAGGCCAATCTACGTAGAGGATCTTATGTGGAATCATGTCACAATCGCGCAACATTCTTGTTCTGCAGGTACTGGGCGCCACTCCGTTCTTAAAAGTTTGAAATTCTTTTCAAATGGATATATAAACAGTTCTTTAGTTAATAACCATAAATATATTAAAAGTTACTTTCAATTTCTCTTATTTTGTAAGTATTATTTTGTAATAAAATATTTTTTACATATTAGAAGTAATTCTTAAAAAACTTTATTTTCAAAAAAAAAATTATTCATTTCGATGTCTAATTTAAAATTTAATTAACGAAATGTATTATTTTTAAAAATTATTTACAATGAAATTCATTATTTTTAAATTGTATTTGATCTACTTCTGTTTTCATTAAGTCAAAAGTAATTTTTAAGTAAAGAATTAAAAGTAAATATTAAAAGTAATTGTAAGTAAAATATTCGAAGCAATTATAAGTGAAATATTAAAAGTAATTATTAAATAAAATATTAAGTAAATTATTATTTTCATAATACCAAAATAATGGTGAACGAATATATTAATAATTTGGAGAGTCATTAAAATTATTTGAAATTGTACATTTTTGCATTCACATGGAAAAAATGTAAGATATATTTTTATCTCAAAATTTAATTGTAGATCCTTTTTCGATACGGATTGCATTCCCAGGTTTTTATACCATTTAAGATTATGAACAATATTATAAAAATTACAGTTACAGTCGACGAATTTTCTGTAATTTAAAACTTACTTAAGAAATATTGAACATCTAAAACAAATAGCAATAAATTTAAACAAACACAAAGGCCATTTTCTTGATAAAATAATTACGGAGTTCGGTATTGATCAATGATAAATAGAAATAATTTGATCAGCAGGTTTGTAAATTTAAAAAGCTACAGTCCTACAAATTATTTATTAGAAATAATTTTTTTCATTTTTAGTGATTCGTTATACTTTGTGATTGACATACTACGAGCCGATGAATAAAAATTATATCTCGCCACAATGACGGAGATTCTTAGATAATTTTAAAAGAGCGACTTGTAATAAAATACAGAGGGTATTTACACGTTTTTTTAAAATGGTTTCCATGAAGAATTTTAAAAGAAAGCAGATGTTTTAGAATAAAAATGTCTCTAAACATTTCATTAAATGAAATGAGAAAAAAAATTGTTCTTTTAAAATTATTCACCTTTTGAAATGTGGTATATAAACGAACTGTGAATTGAAAGATATGTTTGTGAAATTCATGGTATTAAAATTTCAAACAGCAAAATAAAGCATTATTAATCAGAAGAATGTAAACACTAATTATTACCACCACATGGAAAGAAGCCTCGGAAATCGTAGGATGGTTTAAAATTTTCCTAAAGTGAAACTGGTAGTAACAAGATACAATGTGCCAACACAGAAATCATATGAAAAGTCTTAAATTACATTTGCAGAAACAATAAATAAAATAATATGCAGACGTTTATAATTAAAAAAACAATAACTAAGGAATACAATGTTCTCTGTAACATCTTTTGCATTACAAAAAATTATTATTACCTTAAAATATCAAAGGCATTTTCCTTTTTTAAACATTATTATTCCAATAATATTTTTATTTTTATTCTAATGTTGCCATGCGCAGTCAACATAAAATTATCGAAACAAAGATTATATATGGTTTGTTGAGGTTACATTTAGCAGATTTCGCCGAGGCATGTATTCCCCATGTAGAAAAGTTTGAAGATCCTCGTATGAAAACTATTTAACAGGAGATAAATTTAAATGTACTGTGACCCTTGATAAAGCATTGGTATTCCTAAATGACTGCAACAAAAATAAATCTATTTACTATAAAAAACGAAGATAAAAAATGTGCAAATTTATTTCTGTCAACAGTAAGGGATTTATGATTGTCGCAAGGTTCTCCCACAATGTGGAACTAAACAAAAAGAGTGCATAAATTTGCAAAAACTTCAACTCAACTTACTATCAACAGACGGTTTTAATACCTATATATACATAAGAAATTCCATTTCTTTATCCTGATCACTTTCAAAAAGTGAAATTTTATTAAGACAAATCGACAATTCATACTTCGAAAAGCATCATTGCATTCTTTGAAAAAATGACGACTGATATAGGTATTGCCTGTACAACTTTTAAGCATATTCCTAGAAAGTCCCCTGACGTTTCACTTAACGGATTATTGTGCCATCTCTATATATGTTATCTGTTGAAATATTCTCTAGGGGAAGTTGAATAAAAAACAATAGCTCTAGGAGTTAAAAAATTCCTTCTATAGTAGGAATCATGATGTAGTCTTATATTCAGAAAAAAAGCTATCAAACCAAGCACTTAAAAATAGTTACATTCTAATTTTAATCAAACGTTCTCGAAGTTCTAAAAACGTATAAAAATTTCCGTATTATAGCAATGGAAAGTATTCTCTTACTTTGGTTTATATTTTTTACCACTGATGAAATCTTTTTTATCTATTCTTACACTTTAAGAAGGGACGAAATGATGTTTGATTAAAAATGCATAATAATAATTTCTTGTACTTTATTTTACTATATAATAATTGATTTAAATGATAAAAATATTAAAATATAAAAAATGGAGTTATAAGCTAAAATTTAAGAATTTAATAATTAATTCACTATTCTCATTATTACACCAATTTACCCATAATTGTTCCGAAATTAATAATAAAATTGGTATTATCAGCCATTGTGACGCTAATTAACTATTTGCTGCTTTCCATTTTCTAATGAATTTATAACTATTCAAATTAGTACTTTTTTTTTAATATTGTAAAAATAAATTTTTATATATTTAAGGCCAGAAAATATCGTCTTATTTCTTCTAATATTCTTTCCTCAAACGCTAACATTTTCCAGACGCAAATAATTTGTCATTTTTATTTCTGTTGACGTTTGATATCTTAAGCAATAAGTTTTCTGAATAAGTCTGTGATCACCAGACAAGTTTTAATAATATCAGAGCATTCAGGGAAACAAAACGAAGGATGGAACTTTTTCATTTCATACATAGGTTTTAAGTAAAAGACATCACACTGAAAGTTAATAAATTTCCAAAAGAAGTTTTCCCAAATGTCTGTTATTTCGTCACACGGATTCATATATCAGTTTGAATTTTATTAAAATTTTAAAAAGAATCATTAATGGCGTCTTTTATTTAGATTGGAATAAGGATTATAGCTAAATTTCATCTCAATCATGAACATATTCTAAATGAATTCAGTCACTTCGCTATCGCAAATATTATAAATAATGTGAGCAATATCACTTTACGATTATCTGATGCACATCAGATACATTGTGACAGTTTTATCTTTTGCATCCATTAGAAAATTACAAGAAAAAAAATGCAGCAACATAGATTGACAACCAATAGACAGTAGTGTGCTAAATGAAAATAGATGTTTTTGTTCGTCATGTAACAATAAGAGGCATTAAATCAATCCGTTACTTTCTTCTGTGCAATTTTCCGTCAATGGTTTATTTTAGTTAAATTAACGTTTCATTTTAAAAGTTATACAAGGATTATTTGGGAGTGGAATCCAGTAATTTTGAAACTGTGATGTGTTAGCGTCGATGACTTTTAAGCATGCATCACTTTTCAAACTTCCACACCTTTGACAAATTTAACTTGAACGAGGAACAGAGGATGTGTCGCAGAATTGGATGTCAAAATTGAGGTAATCCAATTAACTAATAATCTAATTAACTAACTGAGATGCTAACTTCAAGAATCTTCTAGGAGACCGATTGTACCAGTGCCAGTCTGAACTCTCCGATGCTTAGATTTTTCACATTCAAGAAGGTAATATGTTGGAATCGTATTCCTAAAACCTATCTGCAATTTTGAAAAGGTTGAATTTATTCTGATTTGCTCAACCAGGGGTTTCTTAATGGTTACATGACTATAGCGATCATAAAACTATTTCTTAGTGTTGATGAAAATTTAACACAAAAAGAAAGTATGTTTTGAAATTATTGTAATTTATTAGTCATTTTGAAACAGTTATTTTAGACAGTCTTTCCCAACTTAATTTGTGATCCTTCATGGATAATGTAATTCATCACAGGATTATGTGTATAGGAAAAAAAGGTTAATGAATTTTTGTATCTAACCTTGGAATTCTTGTTTCAAAATAACATGCTTCTATTAAGTTCTTTATGATTTTATTGACCTTTATTTGTAGACTCATTGTTAGGACCCTTTTGTTGTCAAAAGATTAAACCACTGCATTTCTATGAAAACAATTCTCACCTTTATTTTCATTTATTTTCGTGAGTAAAAAATAATTCAAATGCCAATTTTCTTTACATTCCATTTCAATGTTAATTAAACACATTTAATTTCTCTGGAAAAACATGAATAATGGCTAAAGGAATAAGTACGTGCAGTGTCACTGTCCCCTAGCACAGTTATTATTAATAATTTTCTTTATATTGAAGTTGTCAGTAAAGGCAAATTAAACATATATAACTTCTTTGGAAAGCCATGAATGATTGATAATGAAATATGAAAATGTAGCGTCACTGTCACATAACATACTGTATGTAACATATAGTATGTTTATGTGACATATAGTGACATATTATACTGTGTATGATGCACAAAAATTTAATTGCAAGTTTCATTACAACTAGGTGTGGGTTTGCGTATTTTTATCTTTTGCAAGAGTCGGAGTGAACAACGAAATTTATTTTGATGCAGCACGATTGATTCTTAATCTTTTACTTCTCATTCAAGTACATAGAAAGTTTTTAAAAATCGATAAGTAAAAGAATACCGATTAGTTCCTTTGCAGTCCACAGAAAATCTTAGATGTTTACATACTGCCAACAAATTCTGTACTCATTTATAACGTTTATGAATAACTAATTTTAATGAAATATTTTATAATTATAGCAACATAACATAAGAGAACTTAACATAGAAATATGATAAAAATGATTTTGAAATAATTAGAAATTTGCACTTAATTTCAATTTTTTAGTTTTAGAATTACTTAACTTCTTGTTGAACTTAAATTTTGCTGGATCTGCGAACTAAATTTAGTTAACATAAATATACTGTTTAATATTTTTAGTTGTCAGTATTTTTATATAGCTCTCCGATTTGTACTAAAAAAACATGTAAGAAGTACGCGAATATATTATTTTACCATTCAGAGAAATTAGAATATTATTTTCATTATAAACAAAAATAAGTCTTTTTTTAAAAAAATTCGGTAAATATTTTTTCATTCAAATAAGTACGTAATTATTGAGCCATCCAGATACATTAAGGAGCACAAAAGATTTTTATCCTCTTATTTCGTTCATCGAAGCAATAAATTCAAATGAAAAATATTAATACCAAATGGAATATTTATTTGCTTGATCATAAATCGTTATCCATCTTGTGAAACTGAATATTTTGTGTAAGCACACAAATAATTCAGTTCGCTCTTATTTCCAGATATTGGAATGCGAACAGCCACTGGCTACAAAATCCCCTACATACAAAAGGCATTAACGATATACATCGATTACAGACATCGAGTCGCTGGTGAACATTGATTTCCGATATTTTTTCCGTAGGTTTTACAAGTGTCTGGAAGAGGATGGATGCATCATGTCTAGATTTCATACTCAAGTTATTAGGATCTTATAATACACCGAGATTCAAAATGTTTTAAAAATAAAATGCGGTCTCTAATCTATTCAGAAACTTTTTTTTATCTGTCTAATTTTGTAATATTGGATATTTTCTTCAATTGTTGGCAAATGAAAGTGAAGCGAAGTTCTGGAGCTTTATTGTAAAAGAATTTTCATTGGCTTCAATAATTTGAATTCATAAAATCAATAATGTTAGATTGTCAATAAAGTAATTCTGATAAATCGATTTTATCATCTCATGATTTATAATTGAAGTGAAAATATATGTTACTTAGGAATGGAAATAATAATAAATAAATAGTTTGGAACCATTATCACCAATTTTTAACAAATTAAATTAAAATTTCTAGCTTTCCATTTAAATAAATAAAATGAGTAAAGTAAATGCATTATGAATTAAATAGCGAATGGAATAAACTAAATAATTTTATTTTAATAATGTAACATTGGTAATTAAAAGAATGTACCAATTCTTTTATTACAATTCATTAGACCAGAAGAAAAAGCTAAACATTTTATTCGTAGAATCTACAAATCAATAATTTTTAATTTAAAATTAACACTGTATCTGAATTTTTCGATATAGAACATTCGATATTTTCTTGAATTCTAATAATTAATAATGTTATTAAAATAGAATATGTCTTATTATAACTGTAATATACAGTATTTTAAGAAATTAATCAGCAGGCTTAACTGCATTAAGTTGTTTACAAAGTAATTATGACCAATGTAAGAAGCTTCTTAAAAATTTAAGATACCTCTAAAATATTTACTTCGGAAATAAATTGCTTAAATTCAGTTTCTCGGTTAATACAAACAATAGAAATATTTTATTCATGGCTTGCAAAAGATTTATCTTTAATTTGAAATGCTGAAATGCCTTAACATACATTTATACATGGCGATTAGAAGTGCTTAGTAGTAATAAAAGTTAATCTTTAGTCTATTTAAAATTGCATTTCGTACTCGTGTTCAAATATTTTTTTTCTTCTTAATAGTACTAAAATAGTGTTAACTATTTTAACAATCAAAAACCAAGAAACAATTTTTTTCTATAACTTTTATCACTAAGGTAGGTTATTTTATTAAAACTGGAATAAGTCCTCAACTTTTCTAATTAAATTATGCATTTGATACTATTGATGTTCATAGTAATAACTTTAAGTAATTAAGATTACAATTCTATTTTTTCAAATTTGTTTTTATTCACAAATGCGTCATACGAAAGGCAAAAGTTTAATGAAAAGGAAAGATATACTATCACAAGTGAAAAAATATACCAGACATCAATTATCTTTCTTTAATATGAGCTTCAGTGGAAATAAAAAGCTTTTAGTAGCTATTACAGATTTTGAAATTGTAAGTAGTGATCACTAATTTAAGAAAGAATTTTTCAAAATGCTGTGAAAAAAACGATGAGATGCTTTTTTACAGTGCTTCGAAAAATAAAAAAAAATAAAAAGGATGTGACAAGTTTTCACAATGCTATGAAAAAAAAAACAAACAAAAAAACTAGACATTCTTTTACAACGCGGCAACCGAAGTAGATTATTTTCTGCAATATGTACAATATCTATGTAAGTGGTTGTTTCCAATCCATCCTATTATTAATTCTTTCATGGAAACATAGTAGTTCTTTAAAGGAATGGTTTTATTATTAGCATATTTTAAATAATAAACCACAAAAAGAAACGCAGTTTCAGCGTGTATATATACGTATATGTTCATAAAATTAATATCTTTCGTAATCGTTAAAGATAAAATAAAGTTTATATCTTTATATTTCATGATAACGTACCTTAATAATGTCGAAAACAGCCCTCACAATATAAAAACATATTCTATAAATTGTTTTTTTTCAAAATCGAGATGATATAAATCAAATAAATAACGAACGCATAAAATAATCCATATGCTGTATTTATTCTTTTTTTTTTTGGATTGAACAATGTTTTCAATGAATACAAAAATTTAGTCGCTGAAGTTTCGTTCTTATTCTGGAATTCAAAACCATATACAGTAGACTCCCGATTATCCACGGGCGGGTTATACGCGCCTGCCGCACAGTTTTTTTTTTTTTTTTTGACTGATTTTTTCAAAAAGGTGCAGTTTTACAGTTATGCTTTTGTAATTACATAATACATTACAGTATTAAAACAGTACATATGTATTAATTTTTCTGTGTATCCTTGACGCCTCTCGTAAATACAAATCACTTTTCTGTTTTCATTAACAAAATGCAATTTAGGTTAGTTTTGAGTGATATACTAAAATATTAAGCGTTAGTTAAACATTCTGCTATTTATTTTACGTTTTATTGTACATAAAACGATTTTTTCAAAGTTGGAATGACTGTTTTCTTTTTTGCTATACCCGCTTTTAGCTTTTTTCGGATTATCCGCGAATTTTGTTATCCGCGGCGGCCGCGCCACCCAATTGCACGGATAATCGGGAGTGTACTGTATATAATTTGTTTCATATTGCAAATAATCTAATTTCATCTTTAAACTTTTAAAATATTTTATTCTCCAGAGCATCCAATTTCATGTCAATGCGTTTATGGAATTTTTTACCATGACTTAAATCATATCACCACATATTATGAAAATAAGACAAAGATATTCATTTTTTTTTACAATTTTTTGCTGTGACAAAATATAATTTCCCATGTAACGACTATGAAAATTGTAAAGAAATTCATCGAATAAAATTTAAATTTGCATAATCAATAATTATACACTTAATCATAAACCTCAGTTGAGTTTTGAATATATATTCTCTGGTGAAATAAATAGTTCGCTTGAAATGTTTTTAACAAATGAATCTAATTAATCATCATCTTCAGAATAAAGTATCCCTAAAAGATGAATGATATCGGATAAGTAGGTTCAAAGAGGCTGATGATTAACATCAGAAATTAATGCGCCCAATTTATCAAGACACATTTAGTTTATCATGTTTCTTTTATCTCTAATTATTTAATCGCTCTTTTAAGACGTTATATGATTTGTGCTTTTAATCACCTTTTTAGAAAGAAAATGATTTACTTGTTGATTAATTAACACTTTCAATTTCAAATAACGTATCCACAGGATAATTGAAATATTTCTTTAAATAATGTAAAGATAAAAATTACATTATATCACATTTTTTAAATACATCAAAGGAACTGTCAACAATTGATATGTGCAGGATTTGTGTGCATTCTTGAAACAATTTAAGTTATTTTGTTTAAGATATAACAGAGTTTTCAATAATGTAAGGGTATCATATACACCGTCGTGAAAATAATTTCCTGGGTGCTTACAGATGTACTTACTATTTAGGTTTATGTTAAAATGACCGAGCGGTCTAAGGTGATACATTGAATGATTCACCGTTCTCTGCTACTTGAAATGTAGCTTGGTTTCATTTACGTTAAACTTTGAGAGAGCACTGGGACTATTTAGAATCGAAACTATCAACTCCAAACTGCGGTCAGATGACAAGAATGATATGTGAGTGGATATGTCACACAAACATAAAAGCATTTGACTCTTAGGTTTTTCACGCATGACGAAGTTTCAGTGGAACGTGAGATCTCGAATCAGCAATCCTACTATTTTGAAATCGCAGCTTGCGGTTATCGGGTGAAAATAGCTTTGCGTAAAGTTTCCTTTGAAATCAATCCTATGAATCAAAATTTCTACAGCTGAACTTCAAATTACTGGAAGATGAAATCTTAAAATAGTTCTCTAAAGAAGAGATTTTTACAAAGAAATATGATTTCCTCCTTTTCAATTCATAATGGGATATTTATTTAACCATATTTAGCTTCATTTCTCTATTCAAAATGGTGTATGAATCATGAAAGCTGACAGGTAAGGTTTACAAAACCTACATGTCACTACATATGAAACAGTGCATCATGGAATGGAAACACGCAACATGCCTGTCAACATTCAGAAAAACAAAGAAAAAGAAGTACGAAATAAAAGAAAAACTACGATTAAAAAACTAAAAAAAAAGTAAGAAATTTATTATAAAATTCGATGAAAATGTCAAAATAAGAAAATAAAAGTATATGGAAGAATAAAGCATGTAAACATAAGTAAAGAAAATTATATGAAACAGTCAGATATTGAAAGATTTCTGAGTTAGGAGTTTGTGAACACCTATCATTGAAAAGTTTTGGAAATCGCAATATAAAACAGGGATACAAAAGTAGAGTTTTCAGGGGGGCTTTCAAATAGAATCTCTAGGTATCTCTTTCATGTTTCCACATCTCAATTTTCAAAACATGTTTAGCCCTTCCCTCTTCTGCTTCACTGTTACACTTATCATTTTTATCAAAGTATCTCCCCTGGTACATCTTGAAGATTTCATATCTAGTAAAAAACTGATTCTGGATGAAGTCATATTTTAATCTTTTTATCAAAAATTGAACGACTTATTTTACCTTTTGCAAGAATAGACGATTTTTCTAGAAAAAAAAATCCATGGATATTTTCTTTAATTTTCTCTTCATTTTAATTTCTGAATCAAAACATTTGTTATCCGAGTATAAATTTTAGGTTGCGAGCTTTACAAAATCTTCTGCTCATTTTTTTTGTCCCATTTGGACTTTAACCCAAATAAATTGAATTCCTTTAAATTCAATTAAAGGAATTCAATATAAATTCAATCTCCGGTAAGTTTCAACCACCATCTCGATAACCTGCTGCTGTTTTCTCTCTATATCAGCAAATGTAACATTTACATAAAGGGCAATATTAAAGGACAGGGGACTATTTTTATCGACTGAGTGATTAGATTTGAACCATACGCTATGAAGTATTTATTATTATTATTATTATTATTTATTTATTTTTTAATTTCCACTTTGAAGCAACATTAGAGCTATTTTGGGATGAACCTCGTCCGAGTTCTGAATCAGGTTCAGAAGAGGTCGGCACCTGAGCTTTCAGTTTCCTCTCATTCAGACTCATTTATACTTCTTCGGTGGAATTATGTCCCCCCCTCCGGCCCGAAGTCATGATTTTACCACCAGACCACTGCGTTCAATGCCAAGGAAAAATTCTTATGATTTAATGGTATTGCATCCTTATATTAAAACCTTATTGCATTCTTATATTAAAATGAATTCTTAATCATAAGAATTCTTGGTGTGAAATTCTTATGATTTAACGGTACTGCATTCTTATGATTCAATGAACCAGCATTTTTCTTCTGTATTTGGAAATAAATTGAAAAGAAACAAAATATAATATTCCTGTCCTATCTGTTGAAATGTCAGGTAATGAGAATTATTACATGTCTAATTTACGTAGTAAAATATTAGGAAACACTGACCGCTGAAGTTTATTGTCTGAATGAACTGCAAAAAAGTAATTAATAAATACGATTGATTGATCTAAAAATCAGTTTTAAAGATATTCGGGATTCTTAACGTTTTTATAGGAAATGTACTAAATTTAATACTCAATGTTGGGTTAAAATAAGCATAATAATTTTTTGAATGCAGAAATAAATAATTAATTATTAAGTTGCAAAAACACCACCTGAAATGCTATAGAAGGCATATACTACTGTATAATTCTAGTTGTTTAGAATGCTATTTAATTACTAGAAATTTAATTTATCACTTGATTTAAAAAATATTTGCTTATTATAATCTTTAATATCACATAGAAGAAATCATAACATATAACCATTATAACTGACGTTTGTTGTTTAAAAGGTCTTATAAAAAATAGCTGGCAGAGGTCGAATAACTAACTCATTTTATATCTTTAGAAGGACAGTTAAGTAGTACGGAGGAGAAGCTGAAGCATAATAAATCGTGTGTCAGAAAATGTTCGTTGATTTACTGAATTTTAAGAAGATTAGGAGAAAGTTCAAGTATTGGATGCACTATTTGACGTATAAATATTCATAAAGAAAATTTTATATTATTTTTCTTGAAAATTAATTTAATTTTTTCTACTATATTCATTCAGAACTATTATCGTTGGAAACATATCGTGAAATGTGAATATATATGAATGGCTGAAAGATCGTCTAAGTAAAATCGCTATTCTAAACTTGGTGGATTGATGGATGCACTTTAGGCTTTTAAAGTTTACAAACATGTATGAAGTCAATATATATACATAAATAATTGAAATAGGACTTTTGAGAACTAAAAAAAATTCGATTGTTTCTCATTATGTTTTAACACTAATTGCTAAACGTCATTGTAATTTTTTAATAACACTATCTAGATTCTACTGTATACATCACATAAACTTATTTTACTGGAATCTGTATTTAAACGATTATGATATGGGAAATCTCACTTCCAATGTATAGATGTTTCATGCTATTTTCCGAACAATTTATTCAATAATCACAAAATAATGAAATACTATTTAGGAATTAATGTATGTATAACATAATACATCAGTGCGCTGCCAAAACGTTAGAATTAAGAATTTTTGAATGATTGTATATTTTTCAGGAATACTAACTAGATCACAATATAAATTCTACGCTTGTTGTGTTGTTCTTTTGTGTGTTCACAAAAGAAACTTTATAACTCCAGAAAAAATCCATTCAATCTTAAATAGGTGTGTTATTTAGTTACAACCAAGTATTAAACTTATGAAATATTCTTCGTAAACTGAAATAAAAGCTGTTTAATAACATACTAATATATATATTATTTAAATATTGTTTTAATATTATGCAATTAAATAAGTAAACAATAATAACAGTAAGAGAATAATGTTTACTATTATTATTCAGAATTAAGAGTTACTAATGACGTTACTTTTTAAGTTACTTCATAAATCTGTTATGAATCTTATCTTATAATATCTATAATATAACTTTCCGAAGTATTGGAAATCTAACAAAATAAACATTAAAAAAAATGTTTTATGATTGCAAATTCAATGAGAATACAATATTAAGTTATCTCCTCGGGTTAAAGATAACTCATAACGGCTGCAAAACCAATATAATTAACTATTGGAAATCATAATCATTGAAAATGTTTAAATCAAAGATTTAGCCTATATGTTCTGTCTGAGACTTATTATAGTCACTCAACTATTCCATAATTATTCCATAATAACTATTATAAAATATTTGGCGAAAACATTTAAAAAACTAACAAAACTATTCTTTTGAAATTTTTTAACGGCGCTAACTTCATTATATCATAAATCTTAAAACCATTCGTTTCCTTTGCAAATCAATTACACCAAATTCATGCCATGCAAGCACACCAAAAATTAAATTCCCCAAAAGAGAATATTTTATGCCATTTCTGTAACCACACATTCAATAAGAGCAAAATATTCAATTTCTATCCCAAGCATCATTTGCGTGAAATACCTATATAATTAATTAAAAGTGATAAAACCATAATTAGAGAAACTCCCCCAAATAAGGTACATAGCCCATCCAATCCGAGACATGTCATATTCTCTCATTGATTCATCCTGGAAAAGGCGTATTAGGAAAACTGATTAAAATTTTGGTGGAGAATTTTTGAAACACGTGCTAGGAAAGACGATTAACGTAGGAAGTCCTATATAGGCAGAGAGTCTAGGAAAATCGATAGGAAGTTTTGGTGGCATTCTGCATTTCTCTCTAAAGCGGTATCGATAAATTTGTAACGCCTTGAATTATTCAAGTGAGCGTGAGACGTTGTTATCGACTTGCAAATAAATTGAGAGAGGATAGCTGCTAGTCTTTCTTTGTCAGCTTGTATTATTCTGATTCCCATATTAAATGGCTGCCTCAAAATTATTCTTCATTGAATCGCCTTTTGTCAATTATATCTAGGAATTCACAGTAAGCTGATATTTTCTCTTAGGGAAGGGCTAATACATAAAGCGACATTTGTAATTGAATGATATTAATGGGTGAATGGAACAAAGCAGAATATCAGAAATTATATCTCAAAACAAGAGACATCCATAATTTGAACACTAATGAAATGTCATTTAATAATACTGGATAGTTCAATGAATAAGTAGACTTAAATTGTTTTTATTAGCTGTGCAGATGCTACATCTGAACAATATATTTTTATTCATCTATTGGCAGATATACTAGCATTAGGATTTCTTATTTTCTCATTCAGAACTAATCTGGCTACTCTATAATAACCATCTAGGTAGTTTTGCTACTCAATTCCGTTGTACCACTCCATGCGTAAAGACAAAGCTTTATTAATGATTTAAAAAAAGAGCATTTAATTCAACGTGCTGTAGAAAGAAATTAGGATTTTATCCGATAATAGCTTAACGAAGGAAGAGAGGTTCAGATTTCTTTGACAAAATACTGTTACTTTTTTTTCTCCAAATGCTGTTAGAAAGTATCACTCCACAGTCAGATGGTTATGCACAATCTTATAAAAAAGATACTAGTGTGAAGGTATTTTAAGAATAAGATTAATTTTCATTTATTATGATAAAATGAATTGGATTGAGCTCTGTTTGAAGTATATAATAAATTACGATAACTATTGAAAAATTACGATAATAACTGAAAAAATGCTATAGATCTTTAATGCTGAGAGAATTTTGTTACTCATTCTTTTACACACCATTTACTCAATTATCTATAGCCATTACTCTAACAGTTTTAAGAGATAATATAAATTAGAACTGCATCGAGACCAAGGAAAAGTTTTTCACGTGTTCAAGGAGAGAAAAACAGATTACGAGCTTTTAAATGTATTTCTAAATTACATAAGGAAATTTTTAAATAATTTAAATTCTAATTCCAATAAAAAATTATCTATAATACTTTCATAAATTTCTTTTATAAGCCTTTAATGGCAAATATGGCAAAATTTCATGCAAAATTTTGTTACTCATTCTTTTAAACACCATTTTCTCAATTATCTATAGCCATTACTCTAACAGTTTTAAGAGATAATATAAATTAGAACTGAATCGAGACCAAGGAAAAGTTTTTCATGTGTTCAAGAAGAGAAAACAGATTACGAGCTTTTAAATGTATTTCTAAATTACATAAGGAAATTTTTAAATAATTTAAATTCTAATTCCAATAAAAAATTATCTGTAATACTTTCATAAATTTCTTTTATAAGCCTTTAATGGCAAATATGGCAAAATTTCATGCAAAATTTTGTTACTCATTCTTTTAAACACCATTTTCTCAATTATCTATAGCCATTACTCTAACAGTTTTAAGAGATAATATAAATTAGAACTGCATCGAGACCAAGGAAAAGTTTTTCACGTGTTCAAGGAGAGAAAACAGATTACGAGCTTTTAAATGTATTTCTAAATTACATAAGGAAATTTTTAAATAATTTAAATTCTAATTCCAATAAAAAATTATCTGTAATACTTTCATAAATTTCTTTTATAAGCCTTTAATGGCAAATATGTATTTTGAAAAAAAAAATGTAAACTCTGATTTTTGAAAAAATAATCAGCACATAAATCTAAGAGTAATAATTTATTTTGCGTTTTCATTTACATTTCCAATTTCATGGAAAAATTCAAATAAATCATAATATAAAATTTCCTTGAATTCAGTATTATTAAGTTCACTAAGAAAATAACTTGCGTATTTTTTTAATATTTTCAAGACATTTAAAGCTTATATTAGCCTTTATACTACATCAGTATCTAAAATTAATAAAATAAAATTAATTCTTAATTTAATAAAATTTCGAAATTCGGATGTTAAGTAAAAATTTTTTATTCAATACTTTAAAAGCTAATTAATTAGAAGAAAATGTAACTGCGTTTGGATCAATTAATCCTCAAACTGCAATTCTTTAATTCATTTGAAATCTAACTCATTATCATTTTACAGAAATGTCGAAAACTTAAATGCTATTTTAAGTCTCCACAAAAAGGAACAATTAGCCATTTCCGAGTTATTCCAATTTAAAATCTTTTATCCCTTCAGCTCACTCATGACTCACTCATTAATTCTTATTTCCTATTATTACCAATAAATATTTTTGGTGTATTTGGACATAAAATAGATGAAAAGACTGAAGTGATTTACAAGCTTACGAAAATATCTCACAAATCACTTGTTCAAGGAAAATACAAATCTAATAACTTGGTGACAAGACATATATTCCAGTTAAGCTAGCACCTATATTGCCCGTAAAGTAATAGCATAAAACATATCAATCTTTCTAAGGAACAAATTTACTAGAAAAAAATAAACTCCTAATCAATTAGAAGGCGATTTAAATCTTTCTCGTTTATTAAGAAGGGATATTATATAGAATGCATCTCCATTTTACAATCTTCATCAACGCATTTGATTCTTGATATAAGAATCCAGTGAGTAATTCAGATAGCTGAATACCCGTTGATACCAGAACCACAGATATGAGATCAACCATGCAATATTACCGTCTCTTCCAGGGCATTACTGTACTGCTCCCGACTGTGACATCCCATACCTCTCCAGAGCATCGTTGAATATCCATCCTACTGTCGAGATCTCACTCAGCCATGCCTCCCAGCTTAGGTTAGCATCGAATATATATTATTGTCCTGAACCACTCCCGTGCAGGACGGATATGTGCTAATCAATTACTTCCGTGAAAGGCTTAATTAACCTAAGGTCAGCAGAAAGCGTGCTGAAATGAAAGGATTGTTTGTTTAATCTATTCATTTCTTTTAAATAGCAGTTTTTTTTTCATGAGGATTTAAATCATGATGATTAGAGGAAAATCAGTTTAGTTCACTATATTGTTAAATTAATTGATTATATATTAGAGGTGGGTAAAGAAATGATCCAATAGTGGAAATAATCATTACTAAAGATCAAAAACCTAAATATCAATATTTTCTAAAGACCAATCCTTGTTTGTTTTGGTTTCTAATGTAAAATACTAAATGAAGATAGTTACCAAATGCATATCGTCTTGTAAAGAAATATGTTTTGAATGATGCATATTAATACCATTAATTTCCCTACAGTAGTTATATAACTTACTAGATTTCGGAGAGATTTTCTATAGTCTTTTTTTACAACTATATGGTTAAACATTTTATTTCATTTCTTGAATATATATATATATATATATATATGATCTTCCAAACACTTAAATTCATAGCAATGAAAGAGGAAAAAAGACAAAATAATATTATAATATTTATAAAATAGCTTACCTGTGAATTAAAAAGCATAGCCAATGCGATGATTTCCAAATGTCTGAAAAAATCCCTGACTATGCCCGTTGATTTGATTGAACATTTTAGAACCTTTTATAAATTTTTAAAATAATTTTCGCCTTCTACTTTTCTTGTATTTTAATCAACATTTTGAAACTTTTATCTTTATAATTTAAAGTGAAATAAGATTATAAGAAAAGAAACTATTTTTAACGACTGACAAATATATACGTATATGATGGAGAATTATCATTTTCGCCCGCAACAGTTACGGAAAAAGTATATTCTTTATTAGAATTTTATTTCTGAAAGATAATAAAATCATATAAAATTCTTCCGAAAAATGTTTAAGCCGCTTATACCAATGTAAACTTTAAAAGAACTTCATTTCCTTTGTGTTTAATCAAATAAGACATCTTAAAAGAACAATTACCGTTGAGTAAGTCATGTATTTTTATAACCTTTTTCTTTCAATGATGTATGTCGGAAGCAATATTTCCGGACTCATAAATAGGTAATGACATGAAAATAACTTTTCTACTTTCCATTTTAAAAAGTAACAATCATACTTTATTATAAATTGAGATTTTGTATTCATCTTGCGATATTTTTTCTTTGTTTCGATATGATTTTATTATAATATAAAATTATAAATATATTTATAATTATTTTTAAAATATATTTATAAAATTATAATTTTATGACGACATGTGATATATGTTTTGATCGTATATTGGTGAATAATTTTTGGAAATCATGATATTTTTATGTAGAGGAGGATGCTCCTCAAATTTTAGAAATTGCGAATGTTGATATTTCTGATTTCAGCATTAGTGTTAATGATGCTGCTGATGATCAAGAAAATAAATTTAAGTTAAAACCAATATTAGACAGTATCTCCAGAGAAAATGAAGATTCTATTGATGATAATGAAGTATATTCTGCATTATTAGAACTACATTTTGGCGTCCTACGTCTGAACGTCAATTTTGGAAGAAAACTGTAAAGAAAATATTTACAAAACTTTACTATGAAAGGATATATTTAATATTTTAGAAAGAAAATGTTATTGCTCTAAATGTATCATTCAGTAATATCAAAGTGGTTTTAGGGAGCACCGATGCTCTTTTCATGTTAAGAAACCCTAGAGCTGGCATATTCTGCGCCAAATCTGGGCAAGATCTAATTTCATTACGAGAAAAAAGTTTTTCCCAAGAAAAAATAATTTAAGAATATTAGAATATAGTCAAGCTGCATAAGAACTACAATAAAAAAGGGACAAGCTATTGAAGGGGAAACCTATTATAGACAGAGTAAGGAATTGATATCTTATGTTATTTTGCAATGACATTCTTGCAATAGATGATGTTTTTCATAGGAATATGCTACGTAAAACAGTTTATTCGAAGAAAGCCAAAGGACCAAACAACATTCTAGAAGGTTAAAAAAAATTCGTTCTCTCTACCCAAATATGGTTTAGTATTACATTTTAAAGTCTACGAAGGTAAAAAAATTCGATGCTTTCGAGCTATTTATCTTGGAGTGTGAGGCACAACTGAGCTAAGTTTAATAGAAACTGTTAGCAAGCGAAAAAAAATTTTAGAGCTGTTTCACTACTATTACTTTAAAAGAATAATTTAAAATATAAAAATTGCCGCCACACAGCCCATAATAAAATCTAATGGTTCTAAAACTATCCATTTTACACATCCATCCATTTGACAAAACTTTCCATTGTCTATTCACATCATGAGGCCAATACAAAGATAACAAATGCATTCAAGTTCCAAAACCTATAATAGTAAAAGAATAGAATGAAAATATAGGGGTAATCAATGATGAACAGGAATATAAGTTATTGTAAAACAAAAAAAAATCGAACTAAAATTTGGACTGTTAAAACAATAGTATTTTTTTAATTATCACACATAGATGCATGGATCCTGACGACAGAAGTTGCAGAAAGAGATAAATTTGAGCAATTTTTAGATTTTAAAATTACAATTGCAGAGCAATTTTTAAGAGACGCTGAAATCATTGATTATAGCATGAATGAAAGGCAAACGATGTCATTAAGTTCTCGAAAATGAAAAATGTTAGATATAAGTGTAGAAAGTACATCGAAAAACAAACGATGACTGATCCATTGTTTGAAAATAATGGATGTGAAATATTCTTTTACATGCAAAAATAAGGGATGATCTAAGTAGACAAAAATAATATGCATAAAATGTGCAACGTAGTTTTTATCTAATTGTCTGAAGTGATTGCTTCATCGAGATATATTTACAAATTTTTTACAATAATTTCATCAAAAAATGTATTTTCAATTCAATTTCCTTAGTTTTTAATTATATTTTTTCAAGCCATTGTAAACAAAATTGCACAGATTTTTTTTTGCAAAAATTAAAGAAATAAATTTAAATTTATTTGTTAGTTTCGTAATTCATATTTTTAAAATTAGAAAAACTAATATCCAATGTTCATTCAATTAACGGGCATGAAAGCCAAGATTTAAGGAAAAACTAGTTGAAAATTAATTATATAGAGGGATTACATAATCTTATCAGGAGTATTAATCTAAGTTTTCGTTGAAAGTGATCGAAAATTATGTCTCAAGATGATAACATATTTGATAAAATTAAATAACAAAAGGATTTAAAATTCGATAGCACATTTAATATTAAATTTATGAATAAAATTTGCTTTCTCAATTTAAATGAAAATGCTATCACAGCATTCTATATTTCTTGTTTATAAATCCTATTAATTATTCGTATTGTAATTCAAAATAATGCTTAGTTAATTAAGTAAAATTTATAGCACGCTCCTTTTCTGAAAAAAAATTATTTTGAAGGCTGAACTTTAATAGCTTACAGTGTGGAAATCAAACAAATATTCATTCATATATCACAGAATCTAAAATATTTGGTTATGTTATGGAATAATTAAATCTATACTTATATATAAAACTCAATGTGTGTGTGTGTGTGTGTGTGTGTTGGCGCTCTACTGAAAAGACCATTTGACCTACAGCTACCAAATTTGGTACGTGTATACCTTGGAGGTCGGGAAAGTGCACCTGGGGTCCCTTTTTTTGAAATTTTAACTATTAATTAAAAACTAACTTTTCCGCCAAAAAAATCGTTTCATTTTTCCCACCGCCAAATGAGTAAGGCTTCAGTTTTTTTTTTTTTTTCCAACAGCAATGAAGCTAGGGCTAACATTTTTCGGCTGATTATTTCAAACGATTCTGTTTATTTTCGTAATGTTTTATGCATTTAACATTAAACATTGTTAATTAATCGATCTTTCAGATTCATTCTGGAGTACTTTTGAATTAAAATAAAACATATTAAAGGAAATTAAAAATTTCTAATTTACATAGCGTTATCCCAACTGGCGTGGAAAAATTCACGCATTTGTGTTACCGTAACTAGCGTTAAAAATTCACGCATGCGCATTGTATTCTGATTGTTTACATTTCAACGGAAGCGGGCTCGATTTAAATTATTTTTAGGTTAGTTCTATGCTTTTGTAATTAAATTGTATTTATGTTAGTTTAAGTTCATCGTTTTTTAAGTAATTTTTTTTAACCTGTTTTCGACCGATTATTTTAAACGATTCTGTTTATTTTCTTAGTGTTTGATGCATTTAAAATTAAACATTGTTAATTAATATATCTGCTCAAGATGAATCTGAAAAAATTTTGTTGACAAATTCTTGAGTTATTACATAAATTAAGAAATATATTCTTTAGTGCCCATAAGGTTTAAATGCTCAGTGACTTTGTTTTCAGTAATCATATTACAAAAAAAATGCTTTGTTTCAGTAAAAAATATTATTTTATTAATTGCAGATTAATCATTTCCACTTTAATTTAAAGCATAAATTCTACGGGAGCTAACAGAAAATTGGAGAGATACAGATTACGTTATGACTGAAGGCCTTTATAATATTTTGAGTGAATTGAAATTAGAAGTTTAAAATATTTTAATGAAGAAGTTATTAAACTAGGAATTACATAAAATAGTTAATTATTAAAATTTTAACGATCATCGGCGAACCGCTGGTTACCGCTTTTAACGGCGAACCGCTGGTCGCCAAAGGCGGCTAGTATTCAATAAAATCATAGTCTTTTTTTTTATTCTAGATTCTTTATATGTGATCTTCGTGATAATAATTACTTAAAATGTACTAGAAATATACTGGAAACTGTCGCGAATAACAAATTACACAATATAAAATTGTAAGCGGAAAAAAATTAAAAATATGAAAAAATAACGAAAAAATATTTGAATAGAAGTGTTATTTAAAATTCCGAAGAATTATTTTAAAAAGAATGATTTGGAACTAACATCACATTGCTGATTAATTAAGAGAATTTAAATTTAAAAATAGAAGACAGGTTAATAAAAAATCGAGCAAACCTTTTAAAATGTCAGTTCTGGCAGAGAAATAGAATATGTTTTCCACTTATCGATTCATTGAAAGACAAGATCAGTGGCTTTTTTTAATTATCAGTTGATTTATTTGTTCTTATTATCATTAATTGGTAATAAACCATAACACTCGCGATGATTGAATATGACTAGGCTGTGAGATTATCTTTAGGATGATTAGAGAACATGGATGGTAATCGAATAGAGTAAACTGCATGTGGTTTAGTGTACAAGATAGTTGTGATCCGCTTTTTCTAAGAAACATATCTACTGATAGAGACTACAATGTAAGCTTTCCCGTAAAAAGAAGTTTCAAAGAGGAAAACATTGAAAGAGGTTGACCAAGATAACAATTAATAAAGTAGAAAAATAAAGTCATCTTCACCTTTTATTTCAGTCATACAAATGAAGTTTAATAGTCTGTAGTTTTATCTACAGAACTGCATGTGATTAAGAATTAAATAACTGTGCCGGCGCTGCCGAGCTTTTTTTAATTTTTATTTCTCATCAGAAATATTAATAAGGCAAAGACTGCCCTTTTAGTAAGTAAATGTAAACGAAAATAATTGGTATGACACCATATTTAAATTTTTTGACAACATTTAATTGACGTAGGACGAAACATAACACACAAGAACACTATTACAAAATTTAGTACGTGAACCTCATAGAGCTCCGAAAATCCATCTCTTTTTTTCTCAGCACCGTCTCTCCCGCCGTCCTTCTCCTCCACCCTCTTCCCTTCAGTTCGTTTTCTGGTTCTAATCATCAGCAGCGCCCTCACAAACTGGATTGATTTCTTTAGTCTATTTTTTTTAATTACGTAAAATTGTGAAGATGTATTCTTCTTTTTAAACTCAAACAAGTAAAAATATATTATATATATGCTAGATACATAGATGTATTTTTTCAGAACTTCAATTTTGATGCTGTCTCAAATTTTCTTTTATCTTACCAATTTTCTTTTATCTTTTATCTAATTAGCCCTCATATTTATTTAAAACGGCATTTTAATTTAATCAAAATGAACTAAAAACCAAAGAGTGGAGAAGTTAGATCAAAACACTTACTTTGCATTTTTAGAAAAACTGTACGCAGATTAAAAATATCGGTATTTAATATCCAGAGTTTTAATACGACAAAATTGTAGTGTGTCTATCTCATTTGCGATGCTAAACATTTCCCGAAATTAGATTTTGAATTTGTACAAAGTGTTAGTTATATTGCAACAAGTTAATTATTTATAGTGAACATTTAATTTTAGTTACAGTGGACAATTCAATTTCAAACAGCATGCACAGGAGAATTATTGTAAGCAGTTATATAAATGAATAAAACGATGAAAATATTTGATTAAAGAAAATTTAACCGAAATATTTATTGTGTTGATTAGTTGAATACTGAATTGCTATGGAAACGGTACTGAAAATCCAGACATAATTTTGGAGCAGGATAGTTTGTGGAATGTTAATAATGCCACGTATAGGCAGCAGATTGTACCAGAATAACAAGTGTTTTAGGGTTTGATATATGAATGTATTAATATGAAATCCAGTGGGAAAATGTAATTAAAATTGTTTCAATCAAAAATGTAAAATAAAATTTAATTTTTATAATTGCTAATTAGATAACCATGTTTTACATTTTTTTCTGTTTCGTATTGGCCTAAATACTCTCTAAATTTCCAATTGAATAACATAAAAAGCTTGATTTTCAATTAAGTAATATGTATCATACGTAAATTTATTTCAACTTGAGAAGAAACTTCTGTTGTTAAGTAATTTTTTTTATTTATTATTAAGTTGATTATGTGCATATTAACTATGGCCGTTCTAACATCTATTGATGTGGTACATCATTATATGAGAATATTGGATGCACTCTACGAATGAAGGAAGAATTGAGATGAAGTGGGAAATTAAACAACAATCAATTATTGTTTTAAAAGTAGTAGATGCATCCAAGTCTTTAACCTTTCTTATAAATTTACAGCAAATTGCATATGGATTTCTTAAAAGCACAGTACAAGTTATTTCTAGTGGGCTGAATTAGGTCTTTAGGTGACATACTTAATTTAACGATACTCTGCGCAGAGTTACACTAATTGAAAATTTGGCGATATTTCATTACTTATAAAAGGATTGATTGGAGAGAGAAATCCATAAGCAATAGACGTTCATTTGTTCTCTTTCGCGATAAGTTTTCAAGAATCCACTTAAAAACATTGTAAAATACTGTTAAAATGTATCGTAGAAAATCCAAATCCAATCTTTGAAGTCAGAGAGGGATTAAAATTTTTCTGCTGAATATCAGGAAGAAAAATCTTTAACATGCTTAATAAGAAGTGAAGAAAAACAGTTTAAACCATTTTAAGAGCTTAGAGAAAGTTTCAGAGATGTAAGGTTTAAAATCACATTATAAGGAATCCACTCCATGAAGTACAAACAAAAAATCGTGTTAAGTATAGCTTATATTTCTTTTAAATGAGATTGATGGTGTTAGTGGATTTCAAACAGTTTTATAGTTTAATACTTTCTAAAATTCTGCAATCTATAATAAGATATTTTATTAAAACTGCGTGAATGCTTAATGTCATCTTTTTTCAGTTAGAAATAAAGCTCAAATGAATATTAATGAGATATAATCTTTAATAAAATAAAAATTGAAAATTTTGCGAAACATATACTAAATTTATATATATGTAGTCAGACAGCAGATATCAAATTATCGTCTTCAGAATTGAAATCGTAGATCCCACTACGAAGATTCATTAAGATTCATACGCTATAGATCCTCTGATGTTGTCAAAATTTCTCCTGCTTGTGCGATGTAAAAAATCGAAAAGGAGATGCCCACTCAGATATTATCCTCGCCATCTGACCGTATGTTGAATATCGTAAGTCCTTCACAAATAGTGCAGTCTTTAACGAAAGCTTAAATTGATAGTTATGGGAAAATTCATATTTAATATAACTGTTTCTAGATAAATAATTTTTACATTAACCGATTTATTTCAAAATAATTTAAATAAAAGATAGGTACAGATTAGTCTGGAATAAAGAAAAGAATTTTAAATGCAAGGTTATATAAATAATCATGACAATATACATTGGTTATAAATAGGTGAAAATTTACTTTTTTAGTGAATACTTAATATTGGTGCGCTTTGAAGATATGTTTTTGGTAAATCTGTCCTCGTAATAAGTTTATGAATACGGCGACGTTCATAAGAGCAAATACAATGAAAGTGGCTTGCTTTTTTGGGCATTTTCAGGTAATTTCTAGGGAAATTTCGTTGAAATTCTTTGACCATAAAAATTTCGTGAGACTAAATTCAGCATTTTGCGTTTTCAGCTTTGTTATACGTCTGCATTGATGCCAGAAGTCACAAAGATTAATGAAAAAATCGCGGAATATACTTCACTCAAATGTGGAAAACAGACATCTTGGAATATCTACCTTCAATTCTAGTATAAGGCACTAATAATGTACAAATGAAATGGTGTCTTCTAATTAACATTTCATAAATATTCAGTTGTGGAACTGAGCTCACAATTTATCTAAATACCAGAAATATATACTCTGCACGATGAAATTCTATATTTAAACTTGTCAAATATCATTGCGCGTTTTCTATTAGATTAATAGGCATAGCAACGTATATGACGTCATTAATGGAAGACCGTGTCGTTCTTATCACCTATGTACGATTAACTTCATTTGTCACGTGCTGTAGTACGGCTTTAAAACAGCATTCAAATCAAAGTAAATCACTCTATATATTTATCCTATATATTTGAAACAGGAATATTTTGTACAGGTGGAAATTTTCGACTCAATCCTTTTTAATCAGTTTTCAACTTATGATGAAATTCGAACTATTTAATACTTAAATATACATTTATAATTGTGGAAATTTTGTAACAATTTCCAGTACAATAATTAAAGTGAAGTTTTAACATGAAAAATTTACTGTCCTTGTGTTTTTATCAAATAATGATGATGAGAGCTCCATTTTTGTATTACATATGCTTCATATAAAGAAAAAAAATGATAGATTTTGAAATTAAAAGGAAAGGGAGCTAACAAATTAAATAAGAAATACCACTGCTTATTTATTTGATTTAGAGTAAAAATGTGTTGAGGCTAATTAAATATAGAAGGGGCTGGTGATGAAATCCCCTGGAGGAATGTTTTTAAAAACAAACGCAAAAGCATGATTTGAATGAAAAGGAATATGCGAAGCATTTTAATTTCGGTATAAAAAAAGTATTTACATTAAATCAAAGAATGGATTTTAAACACTGTGGCTTTTCTTTTCCCTTTCTTCTGATATCTTATTCCGCTTTTCTTCTTTTTCGACTTATATTTGTATTGAAACTGGAAAAAGTGACTAATTTATCAAATGAACATTTTTAAGAATCCGCATTCTCCAGTGAAGTCGCCGCTTTGCGAATAAAAAGTAATTTAAGTAAGCAATTGCACTTTTATTGAAATTTCCTCTGTAGTTCCTATTGCTAAAAGTTCTGCCTCACAAATTAAAGTAATTTTTCACCATAGAGAACTAAAGTTTCTAAATGATAAAGAAAAATGAATTTTTGAAGTACATAACAATTCAGGAAGTAAATACACATGCTTCATTTAAGAAGAACGGGACTAAAGAACTTATTAAAGTATTTCCATTCATAAAAGGCTCTCAATACAATTTAAACAAAAAAAAATATTTTACTTTCAATGAAATATTAAATAAAATCATTAAACCTTTTTTGAAAATAGGATGCGGTTCTTTCAAATAGATGCTTAAAATAATTTCTAATACAAGATAATGATGGCGTCGTTAAATCATATTTCTTCCAAACTTATATGTGATAATAAAATGAATCAACCAGTGACATGCTTCAAAAATTTAGTAGTTAAATATTAGTTCTTAATAAAAATAGAAAATTCTTTTCAAGCAAGTGTTATTTTAAGGTTTAGATTGGCTAATTACCTATTTCTAACTCATTGTTTTATCAAATGAATAATTGCTAATGCTATTGGCATCATTCTTTAGAATTATTTTAAATTACATTTAAGTATTATATAAAAGATAAAAATGTCTGTATGATATACTTGAGATGGGTATCAGAATGATTAAATCTTCTTAGATAAGGAATGAATTATCCCATAATCAAGCTAGTATTATTTAACATTTCATCTTATTTCTTTTATATCGGTTAAGAAGCTAAATGGTATTAAGCTTAAATAAATTAACATTAATTATAATTTTGTTCATAATTTTCGTAAGCAGAATTAGTTTATATATTGGGTATCTTCTCGTGCTCAGATAATAATACATCATGGTTCTAGAGAGGCATGGATATAATGCAACTAATCCAATCCTTTAATTAAGTATAATGTGGTCTGTGGTCAATTAGAACAAAGGCATAAGAGATAAAAAAAAGTAATTAAAATGCAGATCTTCAAGTCATTTATATACAGTTGAGCCATATGATAAGCCATTTATATATTGCTGAGAACGATTAAAATAATGAAAGAATTAATGAATTAACAAAAAATCAAAATTAATCAAAAGTATCTAACTTCACTCTGAAGAGAATGAAATTGCAGGATTATTAATATCATCAATATAACCATTTTATATCTAACTAGCTGTCTTTGGAGACCAGATTGTTTACCGTCTTCAGTTGTGTTGCTAAAAGTTTCAACTGGATATTTTATGAAGCTTGCTCTTGATAATTTTCTAGACAAAATATTTTTGAACTTAAAATGTGGTATAAGCGAAAACATATTTTATTCTATTTCCTACACCTTTTTTTTTATTGTAAAATGCATCTCTCTAATTTTCTGTCGTCTCACCTAAAATATCATATTTAATTTGAGAAATGAAACTGTTTGAACTCTTATTCATAGAAAAAAGGTCAGAAAATTGAATTGTTCAGTTTTAAAGTTCGATGCGTCCAAAATATTTTACATAGTTTATGTAAAAAGGAGTTTTCAATAAAAATTTCTCTCATTCAGGAAGAAATTCAGTGTGTTAAAATACGAAAGCAATTTTTAAACAGTAAGAAGTACAATGTAGTTTTTATATATCCAATTACATTTCATTTAAAAGTAGAAGTATTTACAAATGAACGCACTAAAAAATACTGTAATTCTTTAATCGGGAAGTCAAACCCTAATTATAACAATATTAAATGCATTCTTTGAATAAAAATATATTCATTATGCAAAAGTAAGCCGAAATTGTATATTTTCATCATCAATAATGAAAAAAGTCAGGACGAAATATTAGTAGAAACAATGAAAACGATTTGAATTTTCTTCCAACAATGATATTGTTGTCAAATGCGCTTAAAATATTTTTTTAAGTAGGATAAAAATTGGAAAAACATTATACCGCAAATAATTTGGTCGCTTTTAAATGATATTTTTTTTTTCAGTTTTAATCTCTGATAAAAATAACTTTTGAGTTATAATATTTTTAGAGTTTATCGAGAAAATTTTAATTGTTCAAATTTCAAAGAATCACTCGTAGGTGCCCACTCGCATCCTATAAAGCATATATGTTCTAAGTATGGTAACTCTAGGACAAACAGTCTGTCTGTAGACCATCAACACATAAATATTTATCTTTAATTTAAGCTCGATACCTTATGGTGCCAATGAAAGAAGATATTAATTTCACATCTAAGCAATTTGCATGGATGTCTTTTTAATATCAGTTCGCTTAAATCTAGTTTTGAAATGCATACATGACATTTGATTCTTCTGGTGATTTTACCAATATTTACAGTCAATGACTTTTAATATTTAAATAGAAAGGTTTTAATGTAATTGAAAACTGAAATCTGAGGTTCGCATCATAGGAAGAGAACGCCAGTAAATTTGAATTCGTATGGATGTGAGGAATCTCCATTCGTGGTTATGAAATAAAACTGGCGAGTTGAAAGGACGAATAAAATTGACAGGTCTTTTTTTTAAATATATCTGATGACAAAGCCAAAATATAATGTTTATTAAAAAAAAAGGTCTTAAAAACACTCAAGACATTAAAAAGTAGGCATTACTTATTTTATGGAAAATAGATGCGTCAGCGAAACGTGAGATTCTGATAGAAATAATCTAAATAATTTAGGGTTTCAATCAAATATGTATTGTTACATATTTGGATTCACAGGTGATTATATAAGAATTTTTTCTCATTATATTAAATGTCTGAATAGAATTGTTTTCAGAACTTCATTCTTTTGTCAAAATATTTTAAAATTCATACTTTTAATGAAGAAACTATGTTCACCTTTTTAGAACACTAATAAAATATTATTTTTAAAATCTTTGTTGTTGTCATTAGTTTCATTACTTTTTATTTTTCAATAAGTACCATATTTCATTATTATGTGTTATATAGAATTTAAAATCAATGTTTTTAAAATTCGCAACCAAAAGGTAGTATTTTTGATGAATAAAATTTTAATTAAAAGTAATTGATTACATGATAGTTAAATTCTGAAATTAAAATAATGTACTGCCATCGAAAACATACAACTATATGAATTTTTATACCCTTAGAACATTAAGAAATATTAGAAAATTCGATTTTTTAAATTCTACATTTTCAAGCATAAAACTAGTGAATCAAATAAAAACTTGCACAAACGAATTAATTATGTTAGTATATAAAGAAAATATTGTTATTTGAAAACGGTAGAAATTATTTAATTTATCAATTACCTTTTTAAAAAAATCATATTCAGAGAATGAAGCAATGCGAACTCAATGATTCTAGGTACTTCTTTTTGCTTAGCTAGACTTAATTTTTGATGGAAGATCATTCACAATGCATTTTGATTTTTCCGAAGTAAGTATACATTTAACAGGTGGGTTATATTTTGACTTTTAAGACCTTACTTCTACGACGAACGATTCATTCGCCTACTAGAAAGAATGAAAGAGCTGTGGTATTATTTTATCGAATTCGAGCCATATGTTTCATTTTGAGAAGAGTACCAGATGTCGTCTAAATTTAAATGCCATTTTAATATCTCTCATATGAATAGATTGATGCGTTTCAAAATTCAATCGAATTTGACTGAGTCTCGATTTTGCATACTTCAGCATATGATTCCTGCTCCAAAATCATATGCCAAACCAAATCGTCACTTAAATTCACATGAAAAATTTATATAAACGTGGGATAGAATTTTCACCAGGGTAAGAAATAAAATTTATTTCGAGGAATTCTAAATAAGAGCCGTTGTTAGGAAACCTAAAAATATGTACATGACCTTCCGCAGCTATTAAGTGCAGGAAAGCATTTTGATATGAATAAGAAAGGAAGTTTTACCCTGGCAGTTATTGTTGAAGTTTAATAAATGGGCCATGGAACTGAAATATTTAAAATTTCCTTCGATAGCGCAGTATGAAATATCAGTGTGTCCTAAAAATTCATAATATCTTTGATAGTCCACAAGATGTGGATCGCGCAATATCCACAGAGTTGAAAATTCATCAAAAGTAATTTATATTTATAAAATAATTTACGCCGTTTTTCTTAAAGCTGAAGTCAACAATTCTAATTCTTTTAAGTATTCTTTTAAAATATGTTACTATTTGGAAGATTCCAATATAATTAATTGTAAGCTTATGGTGATTAGAATATTTAAATATTTTCTGTAGAAAATTGAAGTGAATTCTTCATTTCTAAATTTTATTTCTTGGAATTCCCTAGAAGATGTCTGGTAAATTTGTTTAATTTTGGTTTTCAACATAATTCTACGACACCAAAAAAAATGATTACCCATATATAATTTCAAAAATGTTTTTTTCTATTTTTGTTTTGACAAAGCAATAGAAGAGAAGGAAAAGAGGCGTGAATTCTGAAAAAGATGAAAGCTATTTAGTCATTTGAATCCAAACGGAAGGTGATAAAAGTCATTGATGGCAGACAGGATGATTGGAGGGAGGTCCAGAGGCTGATGCATCACTGATACAATCGATTTCATTGCAGTTGATGACAAATATCATGATGTTTGTTTTGTTAAATGTTCACTAAAAGTTTTAGAGAACAAACTGAGTTATCCTTGTAAAGATTCTTTCTAGCATTGAGAATAATGATGACAACTAGTTTACGCTTTTTGAGCTACAAGATACGATTGATTTTCAAAAGAAGGCTGATCAATAAAACTATGAATAATAAGTTCACTTAAGTTATAAGTTGATAGGTTTGCGATTACCAACAAAGAGAAAGAATTGTCTATTCTTGGCTTTCAAGACACAAGTTATAGTTCATCATCAATCTTAGTATACATATATAAAATGTCGGATCTTCAAAAAAAAATGATATAGGACGCAACTGAAATTGTTGGTCAAAATATAAATTGTATGTTATATGTGGATAATCATTCTCTCGATATATGTGGATAATCATCCTCGGAATTGTCCTCTTATGATAAAAATGATTTCTTACAAATTGTACAAGTCTGAAAGGTATTCCAAATGTCTCATATCTAATCAAAGAAACGTAAATACCAATCATATGTTAAAGGATTGAAAAAGATTATTGTGAAAAGTTAAACTATAGTGCAACACTTATCTTCAGTCTAGAGAATTCAGATTTCTTGTGGATTTACACCAAATCTAAGGAAATGCTCAATTGTCCTGAATGGAGTTAATTCATGAAGTTATAGATACAACATTAAGAGTATTATAAATTACATGTCATGCACCTATTTTTTATAAACAGTTCTACAAGTAACAACGTGATTTACTAAATGTTATTGTAAATTCTTGAAGATGGTTTTAAATACGATCGCATTACTTGTGTTATAGCATTTAATCAATTGCTTTACATCAAAACAAAATAATGATGAGACGAAGGAGATTTTGTATGTACCCTTTCTTGAAGGCCGGGATAGCCTGGTTGGTAGAGCGTCTGATTCGCGTCACTTCGGTTGCGAATTCGAACCACGCTGGCCAAAGAATCCCCGCGTGCTTGGTGGCTGACGCGCGTTAAATCTGTCGTGGTCACAAAGTCCTCCATGTCGAGAGTAATACCACTGGGGGTACTGGATCAGGGGTGATCATTCTCTGATTCAGGTCTAAATTACGATCTGTGGTTCAGTGAATGAAACGTATGAATGAAGTCCGCCCCGTAAAAAGGGTTGTGACGTGTGTGTAGATAAGTCGTTCTCTTGGCCCTAGGTGGCGCTACTATAGAAACAAGAGACGCTCCTTATCAGGATTAAATCGGGTGTCTTCGAACAGCGGGCTTGTCCATGGCAAGTGCCATAAGAAACAAACAAACATATCCTTTCTTAAACTGATTGGTTTCATCGTGGTTCGTAGTGGCATCAAAAATGCTGTTTATGTTTTCCCTTTTGTCTACAAATTGTTGGTAGGCATGAATATTTTCGAGCTCTCGAAGTTCATATACTTCTGAATACTAATTCTTCATAATACTAATTAGAAACCCCAATTCACGGAAGAGTAAGGAAATTAATGTGATGTTATCAGCAATTTTGAAAATGATCTCAAAAAATGATTATCAATTTGAAATTTTTATAATTTCACTTGTCTTATAATTCGGAAGCTGAACAATCAGGCAATTATATTTATTTCATTGCTGTTAAATTCTTTCATTTCGGCATTTGAAATAAATACATTTTTTATGCCAAAAACTGTGTACATTAGGCAGACGGCTAATATCAAATACATGAATTAAACATTGTGATTTTTCAATTCCTTAAACTTCATAAATTATTGATTAGTTAATTAAATCTAATAATTTTAAATTTTCTATACCATTGTTATAAATTATATATTTAGATGTCATTTAAAATGACCGTTTCTTTAAAAGCCATCTGAAAGTGGAAAGTTTGACCTAAAGAATATCGATTTATCCTTTGAATTCCATTCTTTTGGTCTTTCCTACCTCCTTTAAATCATTCGAAAGAAATGATGAATTTTATAACTAGGATTGCATTATTTTTAGCAATAAAATGAATTAAAATTCTTCAGATGCTTACTATTGTATTTCACTTAGCCAAATTATTTAAGTCTTCAAAGTAATAAGCGGCAGGATTCTTATAAGTATGAAAGTTGTTTAAAAGGTGTTTATACAAGTTTTTCGAAAAAATACTGAAGGTTTTCAAAGAAATAATTGCATGTATTTTTATTTTTATGCTTTTAGTTTACTGATACTGCCAATTTTGTTTCGGCGACACTTTTCTTCAAACGATACATGAATCCAAAGGTTCCTGATGTTAATTAGTTACTAACTCGTTGTTCTCAGGTTACTTGAATGTTCAGTTACTGTAGGAATATATTAGAAAAATGTCTGATGTTAATTAGTTACTTACTCGTTGTTCTCAGGTTACTTGAAAGTTCATTTACTATAGAAATATATTAGAAGAATGAAAATAACTCAAAATGATCTTCCAACTCGCTTAATTAAGATTTCATGAATAATTATGGGTTTCACTCTCAATTTTTAATTCTTCACTTTTGGGGATGTTTCAAAATATCACGTATCTTTTCAAACCTTAGGTATAGTGTATCTAGTATTCATTACTGGCTCCTTCATAATATTCTGGCTGCAACGTTAAAATGTGTTTAATGAATTCGTGGATTAGACTGGCAACGATATAGTCATTTTTTATCTTGCTTATTTAAGTTATATGCGTTGTTTGACCCCTTTTTTTATAATATCAGGCTAATTCACATTTATTATGCTTTTCTGCTTTCACAATGAAGCCGCCGTCTTTATTCAAAATTGTACTAAAGAACTTTCCATTTACAATATTGTTTCCTTTATTCTTAAACTTAATTTAATTCTTAAATTTTCTTATCTTTTAAACATTTTCTTGGAAGCTTTGACCATTCCAAACTAAATTTGTATGCGATTTGAATTGATACAAAAAATAAAATCGATATTTGATTTTAATGCGATTTTTGATCTAAAGAATTTTGCTCATAAGTAAACAGTCTTCAAAAAACATATTTAAGTCGTTTTAGGCCTGATAATTGCAAAACTGAATCGATATTTTGGTTTTGTTTGCATTTTGTAAAATTTAATTTTGGTAAATTGAATTGGCTGCTATATAGGTATGGAAAAGTAATGGCTGTGGGGGAGAATGGGTGCGTTTTCACTTGAATGATCGAAGAAAAATATTGCTATTTATGGAAATATTAAACATTATGCTTCAAACTAGTATACTATGAATATCGCAAAATTTTTACAAAGGTAGTCTAAATAGTTTATCCTAAATTTTACGGTAAGCGACCAATCTTCACCACTTTGTTTTTCGAAAATAAAGTATTGCAGGTAAAATATTTCTAAGAGGAATATTGTGCAATTTTTTTATTGAAAACGGTAGTAAAATTTGTCATCTTTCTTCTGATGAGAAATATTCATAGTGATAAGATCGGAATTATCCTCTAAATATAAACAAAATTTAAGACAAACTGCCATCTTTACTCAGTGTCGATTTGAGGGAGAAAATTTGAATTCCAATGACAAATAAGGAATGAAATAAGCATGGTTTGTATAATAAAATATGATAAAAAATACTATTTACCGAAATGTATACATATAACGTAAAAAGGGGAAGGATGTAATACATTGGAAGAGCTTATGCTGGCAGGTTGACCTTTTTTTGTGCACTTATAGTAGTTAAGTGAATGCAAGAATAATGAATATTTCTGCACATTTACATAGAGCATAATTATTTAATAGTTAATTCCAGTGTTGCACGTCAATTATTCTTTTTCTGCTATAGCCCTGTAATGCTTAGAGAAGTCGGATACTTTCTACAATTTTTCTAAAAGTCCTAAAATAGGCTTCTTCAGTAAGACATATTCATATTTCATAATAGGAAATGTCTACATTCTCTTAGAGATTTTATTCAAGTGAAAATAAATGAAAAACTTTTCTATTTTAAATTTAGTGCAGAAAATATATCCCATCAATTTTCTTTACCACTATATTAATTGCTTATCCATTGATTAAAGCATACCCATTAATTTTTTGAAGTAAAATCATTTTTCATTTAATATTAAAGTTTCTCATATAGTTTTCAGTATGAACTTTATGTTTTCATAATAGGAATATATACTGTTGTCATTAAACATCACAGCTTCAATCCATATATCGTTAAATCAATGTTTTGTTAACATATTTCAAAAACAATTTCTAAATTGCTAGAGATTCAAAGAATTATTTTTACTTATCACATGTGCCAAATTTCAAAAACTGTTGAATATTGGATTTCTTATGAAAAGCATGCCGAAACATGTTTCTAAGAATTCAGTATCGAATTTCTAAGTTCGTAATGAATTTCGATTTAAAAAAAAAAAAAAAAAACATTACATTTTAGATTATCCAAATAATTTTATGTTTTCAAATTTTCCTAATTTTTTTAGATTTTCGAGGGATATTTAGACAGTAAAATATTTCAACTGGAAAATATATTCTTTAATTGAAAACTTGATTTCTCTGAATATTAACTTCGTAAACATATTTCTTTATTTATAAGAAAATAAATAAAAAAAATTGATGTTTATACATAATTTAAAAAATATATCAGCCTAATTGAATACGCTAATTCATAGCATTATGTATGTAAAATACTTGAAGGTTTTCTCTCTATTTTTCCTGTTATACAGGGTTAGCAGGAAATAAATTTCCCACATTAGAGAGTTCTAGAATGAGTTTTAATGGTCAAAATTAGATAAAATGAAATACTAATAATTTAACTGCAGAAACTCAAATAAAGCGCTCCGCATTTATAAAATAAATAAAAGAACTTTTGCACGAATATCCGCCGACAGGTGGTGCTGTAATACAAACCAAATATTTAACATGTTTTATAAATGTGGCATAGTATTTAAAAAAGCATTAAAACTGCTCAGCATGTCCTCCTTCCTTTTCAGCAATGTGCTCTAATCGTATAACTATATTTTCCGCATCTGACCGGATCAAAGACCAGATTAAATCTGTAGAAATACCAAGAGCAAGGTGTTGAATACTGCCCTTCAAATCTGGCATACATTCTGGCATTTGACGGTAGATACTGTCTTTCTGGAACCACAACCAATGACGCAGGGGATGGCATTCGGCGAACGAGGAAGCCGTGTTATAGGAAAATGCCCGCTCATCACTCTTGCATATGTGAAACGCTATCTCAGCAATTGCTTTACACAATGATCAATGTGAGGAGGTCCCCCATTTTGCATGAAAATGATGTCCTGAGTACACCCACGCTATTACACTGAGGGTTTACCAAATTTTTCAAGATATCACGTTACCGCTGTTCTTTGAAGGAACAAGTTCTGATCTCATTTGCGTTTATTTATTGAAAAAAATAAGAAAGTCATAAACCCACACCATACTATCACTTTTTCAAAATGCAAGAATTATTCATGCATATCTTGAGGGTTTTCCACTGACCAAATTCGACAATTGTGGATGTTTACTTGACATTGAGGCAAAACTGAACTTCATCACTCCACCGAATGTTTCATAGCCTAGTGACATCAACCGCCATTCTTACAAGAAAGGGAAGCGAAAAGTTTTGTGAGCCTCTGACACTCCGTCCTGCAATAGATGCACAGACTTGGTTTTGTAATGACAAAAATGCAACCCCTTCGTAAGAGCTTTCTTACGGTGGAATACGACATAACCATTACAGGGAAAACAGCTCGCATATTCACACTACATGCTGGATGGACTGCTGAGTTCAACGACAGCGGTAGCTCCAACTTCGACTCCAGAAGATTGGACTTTCTTTTGTACTCTACCTGGAAAAATGCCAAGTAGCAGAGTTGTTTCATATTTATATCTTATCTTACGTTTGGCACGTGGAGACATTGGACCTCTTAGAGACCACTTCATATGATTGAATTCTTTTACAGATGCAATGGAGATCTGCCCGCTCTGATAGAAAAAATTTATCAGTAGTGCTTTTTCTTTCAACGTACATTTGATCTGTGGAGTATTAATTAATGCTCAAGCAGAATCTGTCTTCTCTTTATCCAAAGAAGGATGATAATATACATGCGCAATATAGCAAATATTTCACACATCCAATATATGCAAATAAATATCATTTGTGTTAGAGCGCCATCTATTGATGAATTTTGGTCCTGAAATTTTTCATTTAGTAAAAGTTAAACACGTCATTTGAATTATTGTAGTTGAAATTTTATCACATTTGAATCAATTTCTAGAACCCTCTAAAGAATGAAGCTTATTTCTTGCGAATCCTGTATATTTGTGAAGTGTTTTGAATAGTAAACATAATAGAAATATTAATGTATGCAATGATTTTAAATGTATGCAAGCTATGGCTCTCCTATCCCGATGTTAAAACAATACACAGCTGCCTAATGAGGTAAATTTTCCTCACTTGGAAATAACTATTAATAAGTTCTAATCTAATATTCTACATTTTTGAATAAAGAATACTGAGGATCTTGTTGTACAATTATATAGAAAATCAAAGGATTATAGTATTGACTCTTCCTGTCTTTTAATTTATTTTTTTTTGCTGTTAAAATTGTATTTCATAATAAGATGTTTTTGTAGTACCCAACCACGTATTTTTATTCATAATTTTTATTTTTTGTATTTATTCATATTTTGAGCACTTAAAATTTATTGTATTATTCCATTGTGCAGACTTAAAATTTATTGTATTATTCTATTGTGCAGACTTAAAATGTATTGTATTATTGTATGAATTTGATCTGAATTATTACCTTCATATTAATTCTGCAATTATGCTGACTTCATTTGAATGATTTTCTTTAATATCTCGCAATTACAGAGACTAATAATCTCTTCTAAATGTCAATTGCTTTTTATCGTTTATCAAGGTTTGCACATTCTGAGTGATAGATCATGTGAAAATATTAATTTCAAGAACAGATTACCAATTCTGAATTGCGATTGTGAGATAAAGACGAAATCAGAATTGGCAATCCCTTTTCTAATCATTTGCATCACTCTAGAGGGAGAATAATTGAACCCGGTGGACGAGCTAGGCATGCTTACACGATGGTGCTGGGATGCAAACTGGTCTTGAACCTGAAACCTTCTGTCTCGAGACTTTACTTCTAGACCACCACGGCCTACTTTTCACTGGTGTTAGTTCATGAGGGCGGCACCCAAAGACCTGTTGTTTCTTTATCTTACGATATGTGCATTTTAAGAACTGTCGCATTATCCAAATTAGATGGAAGTTATTGAATCATAACTTTTTTCTTCAGAAACGGGAAGTATTACCATCCAGATTAAGACTTAACAGCTAATATATGACGTGATTTCTTTAATTCTTATTTCCATTTACAATCCAAGAACAAATTGCTATATATAAACACTAAAACTTTCTTGGAATACTACAAAATTTTTAGTAGTGCATCAAGCAATTTTATAACTTTCTAAGTGAATTAACCCATTCGTAGAGCCAAAAGTCAATTGGTTGGATATTTAATTACAATTATAGTGACTTTGAACCCGGATGGATGTTGAAAAATGATTGACAATTGTCTCAACAATGCAATTAGTTGTTCAAAAGCAGTAACTATAAATCTAGTTTATATAATGCTAATTTCATCTTACAGATTGTAGGTCAGATTCTTGAAGTATGGAAATCAAATTATTTGAGTTAATGCATTCTCTTTCAACAGCGTAATGAAAGTTATTTAACGATTTTGTTTCAGAGTATATAATCTAAATTGAAATGTCTGGTTTAAATATTGTTACAGTACAACATTTATTTAAATTGTAAAATGTTGTTTTCAAGCATTTCATTTGTAAGGAAATTATTTAAAATAAATTACATTTGCTTCTGCCTATGTTTAAAAATATGTTCATCTTTTAAAACTAATTTTTATAATTATATTTTAAGGTTTCAACAATTTTTTTTTAAAATTTAAGGATATTGCATTGATTAATTTGCCTTATATGTCTTCAAGTACTTCAATTTTCAGAAAACAGAAGAAAAATGATCGCATTCAACTTTCGAACACTCGTGTCCTATAATTCTTTTTCCGAAATTTTCATAATTAAGTTCCACAAAATCGAATATATTAGATAAATGCTAATAAACAATGTTACGGTGATTTTCTGAATGAGGTTACAAATCGTACAGAACTACTAATTAAAAAATTTAATTTTCTTTCTAAAAATATTCAAGGCAGGGAAGTTGTAGAAAGTAATTTATATAAAATGATGCATTGTATTGATTTCAAACTAGAGGTTAACTATGATATATTTCTATATTTTGCTGTGAAACAACAAAAAATTATTCTCCAATTTTGGAAAAATAATGAAAAAATTTCTACGTAAGCACATGTTAATGTGGATTATCTTCGGACTCTTGCACAAAGAATGACAATTAAATGAACCTAGTAGCACTTTATCCGACCCGCAGAATCCGAAAGCCTTTAAGTACCAGATGCTCATAATTAAAGTTCCCCAGTTTGGAGCTCAACCTAATTATCGGCATGGTACCAAATTTCTGATCTGTACTTGAGACGGCTAATGGGCTTGCATTAAAATAAATTTGCGTTAAGACAAGGGAGATTTCTACCTAAAAGTAAGTTTTGAAGGAAAACCAGCAGGAGTGGTATCTCCGAAAATTTCTCGCCTATTCTCCACAAAAGGCCTTATCCTCTTTTCCTGGATAAAAACGTGATGCTTAAATAAGGCTACGAATGCCTTGCATGGCAATGACAAACAATAGTGACGAAATAAAGATGTTTGAATTGAATATACATTTTATCATGTGAATTTGTATTTTGGATGCCTTTCTTCCGTCCGATTGAAACCAAAATTTGACACGGAACTGCAGTTATTATCAGATCGCACAACCAATATCATTGATTTATATACATGTGTTTATGAGTTATTATGTTTATATTCATGAGAAAATACAGACCACAGACGGTCAAGCTTTTGACAAATTTAGTTAAACATTTGATTCTAATCTACATTTATTTCTATGTTTCTATCTATGTTTTTTAATTATCGAGTTCACTTCTACTCGAACAACCAACCAGTCAACCATATTTCCTTTGATTGAATTTCTTTCAAAATTTGACTGAAATCTGTATTCGAAAGTCTGTATTCGAAATTTCATTCTTCTAGCTCAAAGCTTTTTGGAATTATCGTGTTGACAGATACTTCAGATTGTATGACAGGCATAATGACAAAAAAGGATTTCTCGAATTTAGGAAAGTTTGAAACGTGGGGATTCGTCAAAATCGCGAGTTCCAATATTTTGACGCTTATAATATTTCCTGTATTCTTCATATGCGAAAAAGTAATAAGAAATATGCAAAATTCTATGGACATTTATACGCCGTAGAGAAACGATTCGCATAATAGAAAATGGCATTATATGGGACACGCAAGATTGAACGAATTTATGAATACTCAAACATGTCTGATTGTGTAACTATGCGTATTGCTAATGAAATATTGTAGTTTTTAAACTGTCGGTTTATTGTTCATATAAAAGCATATAAGTGTATTAGATATCTGTTTTTCAAAACATAAAAGAATACGAAAATATTAAATTTATCCTACTTGTTATGCGAGATTGTTTATTGTGCTGTATGAAAAAGTCATAAATTTTTATTGCCTTATATGAATTCACGCTATACGGGAGAATGATAATGAGTTCACAGCACAGGTTTTTTTTCTATGTGAAGTGGAATCATCTGGAAGTCTAACCTTGCTATAACTTTCTTTACATGAACCTTATTAACACCTTATAAGGTAGGCTAGCAATCTATCCCTTTCCTGGTTGTTGAATGAATGAATACTTGAGCTCTTTCAGAAGGCCTGACCTTATCGCTTATTAGACTTAAATGGCATATGTTTATGCATGTAACTTAAGCTTTATAAATTTGAGCTTAAAAGCTTTTATAAATATGAACTGAAATATTTTAAATGAAATATTTTTTGTATTCCGTACAGTATTGTAAATTTTTTCTTCGTCGTACTTCAATACTCTTTCTTGCTGGAGATTTATCTTCCTGGAAGACCAATCAATGCTTTAAAATCAAAAGGTTGAAATTGATCTCCTGTTGTTGTATAAATGAATGAACCGTTTCTAAGACAATAAGAAAAATACTTGCTACCATATTCATCAACTTTTAAACGTCATTGGTAAAAATATTTTTCAAAATCTAATTAGAGCTGATATATATTACCAACATCTCATTAAAAGTCTTAATTATGTCTTTAAGTACATAATATGATTCTAACAATTAATTTACTGATTATCTTGTTCCTCTGTTATAATAATGGACCAACAGCTAACGTTGAATGGTTGGTATAAGGAAGGCCTTGCGCAATTTTTCAATGAAACGAAGGAATATTTATAGTTTATTAGATAGTTTATTTTTTCAAATTAGATTAGTTAAATAGGGTTTTTTTTCTCATATAAGACAACCTCTCTTGATCTATAATTAATTAATAAATAGCAATTTTACTTAATCAGATAGATAAAATTGTTTTCTTTATTCAAGATATCTTTAATGTGCCTTTACAAGAACAAAATGGTCCTTTAAAGGATGAACATACTTTTCGCTGTATAATATAAAACCATGTAAGTAATTAAATTTTAATTGCTTCTAACAAATGAATTCTAAAGCATAGTCAAAAGAAAGTATAAGTTTCTAATCTAGATTTTCAAAACTAGTATATATGTAAAATTTGTTTGTAACTGTTCGAATGATGTACTAAATAGAATAAGACGTTGAGGTGGTGTATCCGATTACATATATTTAATGTCGGAAATACGCCACTAAATGGAGATTGACGAACTACACTGTTCATTACAATTAAGTAGCATTTATGTTAATATTGTAGAAAATGTGTTTATATTATATTTTGAAAAATGAGTAATTACATTTTGATATTTATTTAAAATTATTTATCCGAAAATTTCGTCTGAGTGTCTTAAAATTCAAAAATTCTTGAAATTCGTCTTTAAATTCTAGCTTTCAGCAATTTAAATCTTACCAGCAAATTTTTAAAAATCTGTAATTATGTTTATTATTTTTTGCAATGAGACTATTTCATTTTGATTGAGGATTGATTTAGGCTGTAAATAAATACATGTTAATGATTTGTAAAAATAAGAATGTATTGCTAATTTAAAAATAGAATAGTAATGAAGTTCATATTTGTTTGTAATGTGGTTTTACTTATCATAAATACTTCAGTTTATAATTGTATATATCTGCGAAAAAAACGTGCCAGGCAATAATTGGCAATTAGTCTTTTTTTTTTCTTTCTTTCTTTTTCTTTTTCTTTCTTTCTTTTTTTTTCTTTTTTTTTTTTTTTGGAAAAAGCAAAAGACAAAGATATATGCTTTTACCAAAAATGCAACTTAAAAAGTCGCTAATTTCTTTTTTTTTAATGCTAGTCCTGCAACTAATAAAAAATATTGATTTTTGGAATTAGATTCTTTGAGATATTGTTTTCTAAAACCTGGAAAATTGGATACAAAAACAATATTTAAAAATATGGTAATTGGACGGAAAGGTTTAGAATAACAGCAAAGAAGCATTTCTTTTTAACATTCATTATTAAAAAAAGAGTTTATTCAAAACTTTCTTTTACACTAAAAGCTAAGAACAAACAAGAATTCTAAAACAAAGATGAATGGAAACTTCCTGTTCTTAAGAAGTACTTAAAATTTAACGAATTATTAGATTTTGCTTTTTTTCCCCCCTCTTCATCCAGGAACAACGAAAAATAATTTTCGAGGAAAGTCCAGTATTAGTGCTTTTGCTTTTCAATTACTTGCAAATCTTTCGTTTTTAATATTTTTCTTCAATAGCAAATGTATTAAGCTGATTTTCTCGCATAAAAACGTACCTTGTTTTATTCAAAGCTTTGAAATAATTATATTTTTATCACTAAGAAAAAAATTAATATTACAAAATAAAATAAACATTTCTCGTGTCATTAACCAGTTTTTGTTGTATTCTCTTTTTCTCAGTCTATATTGTTTTCTAGAATATCGATTTAAGAATTTTTCATTTATATATAATATGTTTGAAAATATTTATAAAACAAAAAGCCTATGACGTGCAAAGCCTGAGTTTAGATTTTTGTTTCCCACATAATTTCGTAATGAAATCCATTTGAAGGCAGCATTTAACCTATTGATATTGCAATTTCTATAATTTTCGAATAATTATATTAATATACATGACGACGCTAAAACCCCGACAATGAATATTAATATCTACTAAATGAGAGGTTTCAAAAAATATTCAACCTTTCTGGAACTAAATTAATTTGACTAATTTGGCATCAAAATCGTTTTTAGCGAAATTAATATGCTTTAGACAGCCAGAACAAGGTGAGCGAATAATTTACGCTATGTATAAATAGAATATCCCTATTAATACGTAATGATAATTGAAACCTTGTTGTTAAAATAATACAGTTTTGGTAGAGTTATGTTGAATTTTCAAACAATATTATTGCTTTTCTGCTGGTGTGGTATGGAAGTTTGAAGAGTGAGAGCCAACTCAAGTATTGTCATTGATATTTGACCTTAAATGTGAATTACTTGATTCGTCTTAAATAATAAAAAATATTACTTTAAAATAGGATTTAATACTGCTCAATTTTTTTTATCATTATGTGGAAAGAGTGGTTTTGGATTTTTTTTTGGGGGGGAGGGATGATAGACTTCTGAATTATATTGAATGTTTTAATTCTTATATAAAAGTCTTGAAAACTTCCCAAGCTAATATTCGATTCTAAAATTTTTTTAAATGCAAAAATTCGTCAGAAATAGTTTTATATCTGATATATCACATTTCTTTACATCTTTTGCTATTATTTTAACTAATAAAGTTACCGTTTCAAAACTTAAATAATATTTATATACCTTTCAGCACCGCACTTTGTGCCTTATTGAAACCCATGTTCATACTGAAGTTTCATTTGCAATAAATAGTAAACAGATGCCAAGCCACGCTTAGTTCTAATACCAATGATTATTATCTTCTAGTTTCGTGTTTCTCTGTATTCTGTGCACATTTGAGAATATATACATTTGTCATTCTCTCAATTGGAGAGGCTACATTATTCCTGTTCAATGAGAAAAATTACTATTTTTCAATTGTTTTTATAGAAATAATCTTCAGATGACATTTTTATTCTATTTTCACATCATGAACTAATGTTAAACAAATTATCTAATAATCATGCGCTTATATAACCTTTGTTTCATATTTGGTGTAACTATATAGTGTGTTAAAAGTTTTTTATATACGTTGCAGGACAAAATTACGTTATAGAGAATTTTCTTGGTTTGTACTTTTTTTTGAAAGAAATTTCACGATGACAGCACGATGAAAGTTACTGATTGAATTATTTTTACCGCTTCGAATTTTACTGAGTTAAATTAAGCTATATGTTATTTGCTTAATTGTTAATTGTACTGTGTTGATTGTTAAGATGATGGAAATATTTTTTTTTTAAAAAATTCACATATTTGTGTCGAATTTATAGATTTCTAGTATGTATACTTACTAAATAGGATAGTAAAATGATCAGTGTTGTAATTATATGTTTAGCATTTGGATGACTTACAATAATAGCTAGATATATTAGATAATTCATTCTTTCATTTAATTGCAATTATATTGAAAAGTTCAAAATATATTTCTGTTGTCCGTTCAAGGCCTATTTTTGTTAGTTCCAAAGATTTCTCATTAATTTTCTGCTCAGGAAGAATTTCTCAGAAATATAACATGTTCATATTGTGTTCCTAATATTTAAAATATTCTTATTTATAACTATCAATATTTGTTAATGAATTTATTTTATTTAAATTAAATTTTAATTTTTGAGACTTGGTAAAAATTGTTGATGCAGTAACTGGGTTTCTGAATTCGGAATCTCCATTTTAGCGTATATTTTGGCTTCCCTTTCTGTGCAATGAATATTTAAATTATGCATTTATAAATTGTTTAGTTTGTTTCTTTACACAGAAGTATTAAGGTGTTAAGGATAAATTTTATTAGATTGCCACAGTTTCATTTTAAACTATGTAGTAATTTATCTAGCTCTTCCATCAAAAGCAAAATGAAAGTTAAAATCAAATTTAATAAATAATTTAATTTCCAGTTGAAGAAATTTTGAGATTTCATACAAAAAAAATGCAACAAATTGTTTTAAATTTCCTAAAATTAAGTGATAAATATATTCATCAGTAAACATTCGAAGATATTCTTACCCTATCACTTACTGGTAAGTATACTCACCATTTTTATTTCGCCTGAGGGATCTCTGGTAAATTGTCTCTCCCGTTATTTTATAAATTAATAAGCAAACTAGAAAAATTTACATCATAATGCACCACAAAAAAAGGTTCATTTTGTGATGCCCTCGAGTTACGTATTGTAAATTATTACACATAAATATTCTCTGTTTTGGAAAGGTTTAAGATACAAAAAAATTGCTTGTACCAAGCCTGATAAGGCAATAACCCTATAACTTTTGAGATATACATGTTATTTGTATATGATGCAATCGATAGTAGCTTTCTGAATATCATGAATTTTAGTTGTCTTTCACCAGAGTGCAACAAGTCTGAAAAAGCCTTTATTGTTACATTTCAGGTTTCTTTTCTTTTCTCATTATTAAAAAATGACACAATATGAGTCGGAAACACTGCCGGTGATAAGCTTCCAACATTGTGCAGAATATGTTAAAGGAGGTGAATACTCCGATTGTAAGGAAAAAAATGGTGTTTGTAAGAAATTGCTAGTTGCTATTTACATATTTATTGCATTAAAGTGAGTTTCACCAAACATTCGATTCGTCAAATCATTTTCTATAGGGAAAAATCAAGTCTTTTTCTATGACTACTTTTAACATTTGTATGAAATAGTATTAAAATTGCTAAATCATTGAAAATTGTAGGATCCTTTTTATTTAAAATGCGTTCATTGGTTTAAGAATATAAGCTATAGAAATAAATTTAACGGCAAATGTGCGAAAATTAGACAGCACACAGTATTTAATCATCTTTGTTTCTAAATCGATGTTTAAGAATGATCAATGAACTACTTACTATTTACAACATTCAAAGTCCTGTTTAAAGCCTGTTGGATAGCTTTGCTCACCAACGAAACATTTTTACTTCTAAAAATCATCTGTTTAAATTTTTAATAAATTATACTAATTTAATTAAATGATGGATTATTTTGCTAAATATTTTGTAAAACCTGATGCACCAGATTATTTATCTTAAATAATTAAATTAATCATTGATATTGTTCTTTTGATTTTCACCTTTTCTGATTGTAACATCATTTTTTATTATTTTTTAGTGTGAAATATGCAAAGTGAAAACAAATTTTATACATGGTGTCAAACATTTTATTCACTGTAAAATAATAAATCTAGAACACATTCCATCAATTTTTGCAAGTCTAACGCAACACCAATAACTTTTGTTGAAAACAGCGTTAGATTGCCACAACATGTGTTTAAAGTGCTCGCATAAGTTAAAACATAGAAATAAAGCATATCTCTAGCAGAGATCATCTAAGAATCAATTCACATCGGTTTAGATTCAAAGTATATCCAACAACAATGCATTATCAAAGAGAACGATAAAAAACAATGTAGTACAATATGCATTACACGAAATCAAATCAAACACGGATATTTATTAAAAAAAATTCACATCATCTTCCTTCAGTGACTTCCATTGTAGAAAAGAATGTCAGCTCTTACAGCTCACATATTGAGACAGCATTTCATAACGGCAAAGGAAAACAACTACGGACATTTCAATAGGAAGACCTGAGACACAAGAGAAAATATGAAATATTGTGATCTTAATGACATTGAATGAAGAAATTGTTTCCTCATTCAGATCCATAGAATTTTAGACTTTTCGAAGCAAATTTAGGCTCAAATATTGAATTAATTTCTTTATTTATTATTAGAAAGTAATTTTCTTCGGTTATAGTTTTTCCACTTCAAAATTCTTAATAGCATTTATTCTCTCCTCCATACTATCAGAATTCATTAATTCTCATAGTAAAATAAAAAACAAATAACATGGAGCTTATTCAAAAATTTAATTGTTTCTTCAATAATTTATTCATATAATAAGATAATTAGTTTTGATAATAGCAAACAATAAACTGTATTTTGTTTTTGTTTCCAAATCGTCCATAAGTTCAGATTTATGTGTTTAATTATATAAATGAATTTTTCTGCTAATCTTTAATTAGATTCCTTAAAATTTATTTATTTTATGTTAATCAATTTTAATACTTTTAACGTAATTGAATTTCGGAAAATATAGAATTTTTATTCCTATTTAAAGCAATAAATATATTTTTTACAGACATCTGACCTGTATTGGGTTATTTAAATATTTTTAGTTCAGTATTTTGAATATGTGCTAATAGAATTGATATTTTTTTTGATAATGGTTGATACATATTTAACGTTTTCAAGTAGAATATATTTCAAAGGTACGAATAATGATTAGGTATTTTTTTTTTTATTTGATGCTATGCAAGTTTTGTATGAGGACGCTTATTGTCCAATTGCATTGACTCTTCCGAAAGTTTTATGAACAAAAATAAATGAATTCGTATGTTGGCGTATGTTTGGCGTTCGTATGTTTCAATTCAGCCAATGATATATCTACATTAATGTCTTGAGCACATAATTTTGATAATAATGCAAGTATTTATGCATACCATAATCAGACACAAAATAATTTGTTTCTAAAACAGTTTTTAAAATTATTTGAATTAATTTGTATCAACTAGTTATCTTAAATCTTATCCTTATTTCGTATAAAAGAGTCATCTGATAAGAAGTCAGGATATTTATCTTAATATTCTATAAAAAGAAAATGATTGAAGCAGTCTATTAATATTTGACAAAATAATCCCCGTTCTTCTCCATTATAGCTCAAGAAAAAATATCTACTGGTATATTGATATTTTATAGAGCACTCAGCTAATGAGCCGAAAGATCAAGAATATAGTTAGCAGACATGAAGAGAAATAAAAATTGAAATGGAATACTGCGCAGCAACATTTGCATCTAGTCGCTGAAATAGTATAATACTTACTCAGGTTCAAATTCCAGTGGAGAGGGAAGTTTATGCCTCTTAATAACCGATTGCATTCTTGGGTTCAGTAGATACAGTAAGGATATTTTACATAACTAATTTTATCTCCAATCAAGTCTTTAACAACACATATGAACATCATCTTTATGTATTTAAATACTGTGCTGATGATCCTGTAGGTGAGACTGAAAAACATTTGCAGCAATTTTTTTATGCGTCATTCTTATTTAGGCCTCTCTAACATTGCACAGTGCACCGCAATCTGTATTATAACAATATTGTAATAGAAACTTATTTATATTTTTGAATTGTACGTTTTGTCATCCCCGTGTGATGTCAGAATATGAATTCTGTATATCTTTAAATATTTCCGCAGTTTGCACACGATTAATTCTGGTTCGAGACGCCATATTTCAATATTTGTACTTCTTGATGCCTGATATCAACCATCTGAGTTTTTGGTAGCTTTGAAGAAGTAGTATGGATTATATTTTATTTCTCACACCGATCCTTTTTATCTTCAGAATATAAACTTTAATGCGATTTGGTGGGAAGAAAAATGGAACTGCTCCCATTTCGGTGAAAATCAAAAATAAATAATTTCATATAATATTATATGCAAATAAAATAATAAGAATAAATAAATAAATAATATATAAGTAATACCCAACAGGAGTATTGAACAACAAGGATCCACAAAATATTCTACATCATATAAAATAGCAGATTTGAAGAATTTATCGAATTTTAAAAACCGAATTTTATGAAGGAATAGATTCTTAAATCATTTTCTTTTAGATTTTCATTAAGTTTATTAAAACGAAAATTTTTCGTATGGATGCGGTATAACTGTGTCCTCTATTTTTCTTCAATTATGTATTAATGAATCAGAAATTTTAAAATGTTTAAGTTGATAAGGAAATTGTCAGTGTCTAATCAGAAAATACATTAAGCCTTTATTTTGAAGCAAAGTTTTAATTTACATGTCTCACGATTTCCTTAAACCATCTCTTCCATTTTTGTGTCATCATTATCATTACCAGTATCCTCTAATTTTCTTATTAGTTCTCAAGTTTTACAAATCATTTATATGTGTATCAATAATTTAGATTTCAGTTAATGGCCCATTAAACATTTCCAGGCTAATGTTTCCAACTGGCAACATCGAATTGAATCTTAAAGAAAGTTTACTTCGTATTTATTTGATAAATAATGGTTATTTTTGACTGAAAGCTTAATTTTTGAATGTAAAAATTAAGATTTTACATTCAAAAACTTAATTTTTAGATGTGAATAGGCGACGTACATAAATTCAAAAAAAATATGTTTCCATGCTAATTTTTGTGCACTGTAAAAAGTCATACAAATTTAAAGAAATCTATCCAAAATTTCAAAGAATTGATAGGAATCGATTCATAAAACTAAACATGTAATAAAGTAAATAAGAAATTTGTTCGATATAATTTAGTAAAGCTCTCCTGAATGGTTGTCACCATTCTTTGAATAAAAGAATTGCACCTATTTTGAATTTCCACTGGAAATGAAAACGATAAGTAAGATTCTTTCTTATACAAAAGTAAATCTCTTAATTTTGGTGGAAACAATTAATTTTATCAGTAATCTGGAGAATTAGCATCTGGAGTTTAAATGTAGTGGATTTGCATTTCTTTGCTATTGGAATGAAAAAATTTTAGTGATCTTTATTCCCAATCAAATTCACTGAAATATATTCCATGATTTAAGGAAAATGGATATAGAACAAGCATTGCTGTCATAGATAGAATTCTAACATGGATGGGTCGATCAGTATGACAAAACATTATCTTCCGTTCAATATTCAATAAGATTTAGTGGTGGAATTTATATGCACATGCACTAAATATAGTTGTTGTCCACGGCTGGTTAAAATACACAGTAGCTCAACGAAAGGATAACCAATTACTTCTTTTGTAGGTTCGTGTAGAAGTCGTAAATGATCTCTTTTTAAAAAAGGATAATAAAGGATACTGACATCAACCAGGATCTTAAGTTAACTGCTGAGCATTGGGAAAATGATGGTGTTTACCATATTGCCACAACTGAATTCATAATGTGCAGAAAAACAAGATTTCAGTGTAATAAATTCAGAAAAAGACCGTGGGATGTAGCTATAAAATGTAGCTTTCTGCTTTTTTTTCTGAAAAAATGTATTTGCCACTCATTGAAATTCTTAAATTTTCAATAGAATTCATATCTTTACTTAATTTTGAAAATTAATTTTTCATTCCTTTACGTATTACTGAGTCGTATTATCACTATATTAAATTTTATGGCATATTCAAAAATGACCACTTTTTTCGATTTGGAATTTCGTAAAAAATCACATGTTTCTGTATTTTAATTAAAGTATTACAAGATGTAATATCCAAAAAGTAATTAAAAATTATCGATATGAATCCGATCTTTAAAAAACTAGGTTCGACAAGAGATACGGCACAGTAAAAGCAATTTTATATGCGCAACATTTAGAAATCAGTATTAAATATTACCTAATGACGGGTTTCAAAAACAAAATATTTTCTCTTTTGTATATGATTCTCTGTTATTAAACGTTTATTAAATGTTGTTAGCTATGATTGAAATAACAGTCTTAAGATAGAAGAAAAATAAATATATGTAAAGTACAAAGGTCTTTAAAGAATGTTCAGGTTAGGTGCTTAATTAGGAGAACATAAAAAAAAAATAAAAAAAATGTTGTATAGATAAAACCAATTTATAATCCCTCATTCTGAATATTTCACTGTACTTATATTTCTTTTTCATTAGAAACATTGCTATCTCCAAAAATGCTTATCGTTTACAAAACATAAAAATGATATTTCTAGCTGAAATTCAGGAGAGAACGCATATTTTATTTAATGGGTAGACTGAATAAAATATGTGGTCGAAATATCTTAATATACATATATAAATCTTTACTGAGATTTAACTCAATGTGATTGTTATTTTTTGAATGTAATACAAAGATTGCACAAAACAGTATGAAAATTAGATTATACTCACAAAGAGGTTTTCTTCTTTTTGTAAGCAATCGTAACTATTACAAAATAAAAATAACTATCAAATATCTTGCTCAACCAATTACGAAAGAAATTTTTCCTAACTAAAGTTGTAGTTTTTTTCCTCGTCTTCAATGTTTCATAAAATCCTTAAGGGAACAGTGGAATTTGAAATAAGCAAAAATGGACAAAAACATTAAATTTTATTTTTATCGTTTCATCACCAAAATATATATTTATATCAAACTAAAATAATGTTATAAAATGTATTTTTCATTAAAATAAATATTTGTAGGCTCGGAAAAAAATAGTACACTTTAATGACTTCTCTGAAGATGATATTGTAATTAGATTTAAATGTTTTTGAAATGTTCCAGGCCACTTAATTTTTGAAGAAATTAAAAAGAATTAAAAACAAAGATTTCGGTTGAACATTAAAAGAAAATAGGGTATGCGTTTTATATTTCGAGTTTATTTTATATCGTTCAAAGTTAATTTTAGTTCAGAAAAAAATAAAATTCCTATTAAAATTCAATAAGCGTACATAAAAATTTTTCTAAAAAATTAGCTTTTATTGGAATTATAAAATCATGCACAGTTTTGTTCCAAATAAATTAATATTAGATAATAAGGAAATAATAATATGAAATATTAAAAATTAAGTCGCCTGGAATATTTTGAACTTTTTTAAAATTATATATATTCTAATTGTTTAAAAAATAATATATTTCGTTTTAAAATTTTAAAAGAAATTTGAGTTACTTATATTTTAATAAATATGCATAAAAATTTCATAATCCTAAGTGAATAATTAATAAAAATGTCTTACAGAGTCAACCGTCCCCTTAAGTGAAAAATATCTATTTGATGTTTATTACTAAATTCTGAAATTATATATGTTGTTCGTAATAATGGCTTAAAGCCAAATTTCTTGATGTTGAGCCGAGCATGTAATGAAAATAAAAATATAATATCATCAATAAATATAGCAATTAAAATCATTCATGGCCAAAATTAAAATTAAATCTGAGCAAAGATTTCTTCTAATCATTTGCCTCAGAAAGATTTACATAATATTATTAAAATTCTTTTTCGGTTGTTCGAATTTAAAAAAAATTATAAATTGCGTAAAGCTCAATTTTTTAAAGAAAACGTGAAACCTTATGTATTATCTCTGAACATCATGCCTCATGTTTTTTATAGTAGAGTAAGTTTGGCTCATATTAATGAAATAAATTAATAAAAAAGTCATTTACGATTGAACTCGAATATTAAAGAAAATGAATATCTGCAAATTAGTCAGATATCATTTTTTTTCTTTGTTATAATTTAATAGTAAAAAAATAATGAATGAAGATAAATGAACATAAAAAAGTGAAAAATGGGCATGAAAGCAGGTAGTAAAAGCACGCATAACGTTTATTTTTAAAGCGCAAAATAACACATAAATAATTCATAATTTGCCTCAACTGTTCTATGCTCTTGGGAGCACTCTAGCGGTAAGTTCATTTAAAAGCAAAACAGAATTATAAAATTAAATTGTGTTTTCAAAAGTTTGGTGAAAAAATAACGTGATATGCTCTTATTATACTTACATGCAATTATACGTATTCACTGTGTTACATAATTAATGTCTTTTTGATAATTCTTCCAATTTTTGAATAATTTTTTTATTGTAAACTGGTACTAATCTTTTACTTTTTTGCCACCTAATTGAACTAAATAGTTTATTTCCAAATTTTATGCTTTTAAATATTAATTTCATATATTTTCATGCCAAGTTTTGAGCCTATTTTTTATGAATTAAAAAAAGCACCATTAGGTTATTCCAACAATCTATTGAGCTACAACTTATATGAATATCGAACACTTCCCATAAACGAATTTCGCAGTCATCTTGTAACTGGCTTTAAGTCGTAAACGATTTATTCGAGACAATATTTAATACAAAGTGTTACTGCACATTTTTTCCGAAACAGCGCATTTTAAATATTTCGTTAGAACTCGCAGATCACAATATTTCGTTTCAATTTCTCTTAGTTGCACTAAGTCTCATTTTTTACTCATCTTCCGAAGAAATACATCTTCACATTATACAAAAACATCCACATTTACCAAAATGTAAATTCAATGATCCACAGAACTAAAAAAAATTTTCCAGAAATCTCAGGTGACGGCCCTGAAAAAAAAAGCACACCATTAAACACTTAATATACTTATTCCACCAAGAATACCACGTTGTGAACGTCTGGTTGTTTGGTGAAGCATATCATATACACTTTAAATGTAATATCAAGGAATATGTAAACAATCGACAACCGCCACAAGATTCTGCTAATGACGTCGGATGACTGACTCAGTGAGAAAGGTTGCTTTCTCGCCATCTCTCCAAAATGGAAACTTGATCCATTCATACCGGCATCTCCTGAGTTTGTTGAGGAGGAGCCGGATTTTGCTTCTGTATACCACAATGTGGCAGCAACGGTTGAGCCTCTGGCATGGCGTTATCTGAAGCTGCAGGTGGTACCATGACGGGTTTCGGGGGTACCTTTGGGGGAAGCATGCGCACCCCTTGTTGTGTGGGATGGATGATCTGATGATGATGATGCGTGTAATCTGGGGGCAATCCTGGAGGACAAATAGCCATGGGAGAAGAAGCACTGGCAGCACTGGGTTTGCTCTGATTCGGTATCACGATGGTTTCTCGTTCGCCAGCTCGTCGGACCTGAGAAGTAAAGAATAATTTAATTATAGCCTTGCATTACGCCTTCTGGACCCCGTTTATAAAGCCGTTTGGTTTCCTTTCGATGTGGATTTATGAAGAGGGTTTTATATATTTTTTAAGATGCATAACCACGGCAGGATTAGTTTCTATTTTAATGGAATTTAAATGAATAATATTTTTTTTCCCACCTTAACGTCAGCGGAGACAAGGGAGGGGAGTGGTACATGCGTTTGGTGCCAGTTTTGGTTGGAGCAACACAGAAGCAAAATATTAAGATTGTTTCAACTTTTAGAGCCTATACGACTTGTCGACGGTGAAATAAACTGTTATTTGCATTTCTAATACTAAATAATAATTTGACAGTTTTTTTAACTGTTATTTGCTTACTTTTGTACGAAAATTAGTTCCAAATTAAGGCTTTATGTTAATTAAATCACCATTAATTAATCAATTCACCAAAGAATTCGGAGAAATCTTAATAAAATGTGAAATCAATCCTTGAGATGCAACTTTAACTTAATTGACCTAATCTCCATGCAATCATGAATATTATGGAAAAAAGGAAGTAAACATTCTTTCTGTTCGTTTTTGTCCGTGAAAGAATGGAATTACTTTAGCAATTAAATTGTTATTTGGATAATTGTATATTCTTTGCATAAAGCGAATATTATTTGCGCATTTTCTCATTTTCTGCCTCTATTCAATAATTACGAGAAAATGAATCATAACTGAAGAAGAATGGAATTAAAAGAACTAGTCAAATCACATCAACACGTAACGACATTCGAACCAATTTATGGCATTTCCTTAAACTCTTTGGATAACTTTATCTAGAGAAATAAATTACAAAACACATGAAATGACTAATAGGAATATATATATATATATATATATATATATATATATATATATATATATATATATATATATATATAATATTCCTTTTTCCAATGACTTATTTTTTAAGACTTTGATTGATCTGTGGGTTGCCAATGTATTTCAAAAAAGAATACATTTAATAAGCAATATAAAGCTGAAACTAAAGCATTTTAGATTATAATATGATATTATAGCTATGTTATTTTTATCATTTAAAGCGCACGAGATTTAATGAACTCACATTTCTAGACAGACAAATAATCACACAGACGAGCACATACAGATTGAACGAAAAAAAAATACCTTTAAATGTTCGATAATGCAAGCAAATATCGTTGATTTCTTTTTACAAACGAAGCATGCAGAAACACTAAAATAACAATCAATCTTATAGACCTAATAACTACACAGACTTCAATCAGGCATTTCTACAACTATCACAGTGGGGGTGCATACAACCAGAGATGTGCATTAAAATTAACAACAAAATGACCGTACAAAAGGAAACAAAAACAATTTTACTTAATCGATATAAATAATAATATAATTCCAAACATGTGCCAGGATTTTAAAAAATAAAGAAAACAATCTCTACATTATTCCAACAATTAGATATTTTATCATCCGTTTCAATTTTGAATATTCCAGCTTCCAAATCAACATCGTGGCAACAATATACGTGTATTTAGTTGTTCCATAGAAAAAACAGGAGGTTGGATATATATATTTATCTAATATCATTAACTAAAATGTTTATCTAGTCATTAAACAATTCATGCGACAAACATAAGGTTGGGTGACAGAAAACAAAACCACCAGAGGGAACTAACAAACATCAACAATAGAATCAAACATTTTCTTACTTCAAATTCCCAGAGATTGTACTTATCCCTATCAATATTACTGTCTTTATCGCTGTCGCCGTGTGTTTGATGGTGAAAGGCTTCTTCATCACCTGGCTCTTCCCCATCAGTTCCATAAACGTTGCCATCCTGTAAATCAAAAATACTTTACAATATTTATTTTTGATCCCAATGCTATTCATGGGTTAGTGGATTTAACCGGAAACACACGGCGACAGGAAGGGAAGAAGCGTTTTCATTCTATTTTTGCTCTCTGAAATATAAGGATAATTTATTTAAATTTTAAATGATGTATGAGCCCTAATGGGCTCTGATAAGTGGGAGATAAGAATGTTTCCCTCCATAATTAGTTTTAGAAAGAAATAACGATAGTAATTAAAATTCACTTTTGACGAATTTATTAAGATAAGGGTTGTATTTTAGTAAAAAAAAATATGTATTTGGTTCAGATTTTGGGCATCAAATGAATCTCGCTTTCATAGAAAATTAAAGTAATTGTTATAGATAAAAAGATATATTTTCGTTGTTGCAAATAAAATGAATGGATTCTCTGAAAATCGTAATCATAGCAAATATCATGAATTCAGAAATTCTCTGAATGTTTTCATACAGTGCGACTGAATTACATTATATTTTCCTATTTATTCGTGACATTGGCATTGAGTGGAAATTGTTGAGCTGAATAGCCTGAAAATCCATCTTTGTTGCATTACATAAAACTGCACATGCGTGTAAAAAAAAAAAAAAATCTGGCAACTCTCTTTACGAAAATGTAACCGAGGCTATATAGTCGAGTGTAAATCTTTGATCAATTAAACCTAGAATTGTGTAAAGAAAGCTACGATCATTAGCATAAGAATCAAATTGAAAAAGGAAATCTGCCTACACAATCGTGAGACCTGCATTACAGTTTTATTGTTTGGCCTTGTTTAATTCTTTTAATATATTGCATTTTTCAATTCTTTTTTTGTTATTATTAAAGGAATAAAGATGATGCATATTTTGACTACTACTATATTTCAGAAATACTGAAAAATGTTGTGACAGTTAAGATTAATCTCATTCAAATGTCTTCGATAAATTGCACAAATGTACATCCCCTATTCAAATAATTAAATGTGAAAGTAATTCTTAAACTTTGTGGCTTTTGAAATTGAAAATAAATTCCTAACTTTAATCGATTAAAAAAGAAATGAAATTAATGATGAAAATAAGCTGGAACTAATATTAGTTTAAATGTTTTTTTCATGAATGTTTAAATTAAATATCTCATCAATTCGCCATATATGACTTTACCTTTTCCTATGGGTATTGATTCTGACAATAAAACGTTAGTAAGGGAAAATATTTTTAAAGAGCATGAAGACATTTCTTAAGTTGGATACTATAATGACGGTAGCAGTTACTGCATTCTTATCAAAAAATTCAAGTCAAATGAAATTTTACTATTATGAACTTGTGCAAAGAATTCAATTTTTTACAAACTGTCAAATAAGATGCCTCAATAAACTTTCCAGTCTCACCACAAATGTTATATCATTTTACTCATTACTTTACCTATTATTTTCCTTTTATTTTGTGCTGTAACACTATGTTCTTAATCTTTCAGAAAGATGTGTAATGGTTCCTAAAGTTCTGTTGATGATACGCAATCGACTAGTATCATACATGTATAAAGTGACTTGATAGTAAGTCATTCACGATAGAGGGTTTTCTTCTAAAGAGCCATCATTGGAAGGGAACAGTATAGGTAAAATAGAGGTGCAATTTCTAATCTTACTCGTAAACCAATAACTTTGCATAATTATTTTATGTCTGTGGAAAACATCATGGATGCTGATATTTTTATGTCCAAGTTGCTTCATGGATGTCAGTGATGTGGTAATGTATAAATTAGTGTGTGTATCAGTGATGTATAAAACAACGAACAATTACATCTGCATGCATTTGTGGTGGCAAATTAATTACATTTAATTGTGAAATTTAGGGGAGGGGCAGACACAATGGTGCTATCCATTGAAAAGCATTTAGTGGATACCGTACAAAGTCAGCGCTAGTCTGCAAAAGCAAAATGTATACAGTCCCTCTTTACATGAAGGATCTCTTGATGAATCAGCGACGTGGTTGTTGATCAGTCTTGACATCTCAGTAGCTTACAGACATTATTTTGGGATCTAAGCATACTTAGAAATTACATATAAATTGATAATATATTACTTAGTAGATACTGATGACAGATATATTTGAATTTTATGAAAACATTAATGTATCTACATTTACCCAAAATGTAAACTTCTATTTATTTCATATCTGATTTCTGGTCGAAATACAAAACTGTGTCCTAAATGCATACAAATTTCGAATTCTTTGAAATCATCTAATATATCTTCCGAAAAGCATTTCTTATTTGAATAAATACAGTTTGCAACAGAAATTCAACAAAAACTTGCATTCAAAATAAGATTACTATATCTAAGAGATAAAAAGAGTGAGAATTGAATCTAATCACTTAAATGTAAAAAAATGTAAATGTGTTTTATTCCAAACTTCACCAAATATTTTTAAAAATGAGTTGTAAAGTACTCAAATTTCAAGAAATAACTATATTTTATATTTTATGCATACTTTATTTATTTCGTCTCGTCTGAATAAATTACTTTTGACGTATCATGTTTTAAATTTAGTTTTTATTTATATACTTACAAAAGAATTTGCAAGTAGTGGAATAAGGAACACTTCTGCAAACTTAAACTCTTATTTATCTTTCATCTTGTATTTTAAAATGTATCCATTCTATGTAAAGTTCTTTTTGCTTTGCATCCTATTATTTTAAAAGAGAAAGTTGGAATGATTATCGGAGTATCGAATCATTTTCAATGTTTTAATATGGTAAAATGTTATGGGAATTCTTTTTATATCTTTACAGATAGCATAAAACACACGCATTACATTTAAATTTGAGCATATGGTTATATTCAAAGTTTAAGAATTATTCTTTAGATATCGTACTTAAGAAGCACATGAAATGCGTGATCATTAGGTTTTTTCAAATATTTTGAAAAATGTTAAGATTTTAACAGATTTTATGATTAATTTTGAAATATATTTATATTCATACAATTATAAATCACGTTGTACTTATTAAGAAAAATAAAAAAAAAAAAAACTTGAATGCTGACCTCATATACGCATAAAATCGCTTCTTAACTCTGACATAAATTTTCTTGGATACTCTTTTGTTTCTCATATTAGTAATTTTTGCATCAACCAAATTAAAGCACAAATACCATTATTTTTATGACAATTCCTTGTCGTTTGTGCAATGAAATATTTCGTATATCAATAATTGTATATATTTTACAAATTGAATTTAGTATTTATATAATGGAATGTTATTCAATCTTCCATTATATAAATAATATAATTTCCATTATATTTCTTATTCACATTTATCGAAACACTGTCGTCATTTTTGAAAAGAAAAATATACTGCATACATTTTTAAATTTATCAATAATATGCATTTCTGAAATAAATTTTTAAAAATAAGAAATGTAACAAACAAATCTTTTTTTCAATAAGTGTGCGTTTTGTTATTAAAACTCTGTTTTTTGTTTTATCATTTAAAGCGCCTATTTCGTTCAGAACAGTTTCTCCCACTTTTGTTGAGAACATTTGCAATTTATCCTGTTTATTTCGCACTTACGATTTTGAAGCCATTCTTTAAAAATCTCTTTCATTCAAAAAATTCCTTCTAAAGTAATCCTAATCAATTCTTCAAAGTTTTTCTTTTAAATCAAATCACATTTTAGTAAGTGCTTAATAAATGAAGATAATGAATTTCAGTCCAATTAATGCTAAAGATAAAAGTCCACTTCAATTAAAACACTCTTTTCATCGCAAGTTTGATATAGATATTTCTTGACTGATTAAATTTTTCCTTAAATACCACGATTGCAATTTACTTGAGTTACGAGTAAAGCAAAAAGCGTAACTCTCCCAACAAATTCTTTTTATTCTGCTGCAGAAACCTGGCAACGCCTGCCTAAATAAAGAGATGTTAATAAAGTAGAACTCTTTTGCGCCATTTTGAAAAGCTTTTAGGAAAATTTTGCAATGGCTTTCTCTTGTCATTAGACTAGCACATTATCTCGGGAAATGTTATGCTTGTTGTTTATTCATTCCGTAAGTTTGTGGATAAAGAAAGCTAATTACTAATGATAGTTTTACAATTTGTTGTTTAAATGGGCTGATGCATTAACTTAAGACTTATTCAAGTTTGACTCTAAGTAGGAAAAAACAATACCGTTTTCCTGATTCTCATTAGGTGTTTTCGCTTATATACGTCAAGTAAGCAACTTATTATATTTTTTAATGAGATAATTGATATATAGACTAGTTTTCTTTGTAAGGCATCAATTTTCTTTTGAAGATTTATAATACGTTGTTCATTTTTTATCAGTCTATGATAGACAATGTATTTATACAGCAGCTTGGAATATGGTTTCGAATAATAAAAAAAGTAATTTTTCTTAGTTTTCTAAATAATTATTAAACATATTCACTTTTATTTGATTATGTAATTAGTTAGATTATTAACTCAATTAGAATTTTTTGATAATGTTATTCTTAAATTATTTGAGTTTTATTTTGTCAGCTTGTAATCAGTCTCTGAGTTATTCATATACTTGAGACTTATTCAAGTTTGAATGTAAGCTTAGTAAAACTTTAAGATTTGCGATTTTCATTAATATTTTTTCGTTTATATGATTGCCTTCAACAGTGATTCAAATAAAATTTCATATTAAATTAATTTCCAGAAATTATAATAAAAGTATTTATATCAGAAATTTTAATTTTTTATTAATTTTAATTTGTTTTATATTTGCCATTTATAATCTATTCTACATATCCAATTTATTTGAATTAAAAAAAAAGAAATGCTCTCAAAACTAGAATAATAGAAAAATAAATACTTATAAAGGGCTTTCAATTTTATCCATTTAATATTAGTAATTTATATTTTATTGTTAAGAAATAATATAATTGAGGGATAAGACCTTGGAATTATTAAATTGCTACAGTATTTAGAATGCGAATAAAAATTTAAGAATAATTACCTATATGAATGGGACAAATATTGCCAATAATATTTTGATAAGATTTCCTGTTATTATTTTGGTTTTATTTTATCGTACTTCGCTGTCATTGCAACGAAATTAGTGAAATTGCTGTCAATTTAATTGCAAAATTGCGCAAAGAGTGAAAAATTATATGCAAGATTTTGCTTCCTTATATTAAAATTTAGCATTAAATATTTATGCGTAATATTTCATATTTGTTTCGTTAACTATTACATTACTTTTTAGAAAGTTAATGGAATAGTCAATCATAAAATCATCAAAATTTTTAAGATTTGTTGAGAAGTCTGTAGAGTAAACTTAATAACTAAGTAAAAATAGTAATTGGGAGTTTTTTGTAATATTTACTTTTTGTATAAATCACAAAATATAATTGGTAAAGTCGCATTGATATCACTTAGAAAAGATAGCAAATGATAAATTTTCCGAAATAAAAAAAGAAGAAATTCATTAAATGCGGCTGCGTTAAATTCCCCAGTTTTCTTAGGATATTTTAAGGGATATTTCTCAGAAAATTTGACATTTCAATCGACAGTAATTTAATAGCATGAAATTCATTAAAATTGCAGAAAATATATGTTTTCATTCAAAATTGCATATAAGAGCCCAACTACTTTAAAAATCTTTAGAGATTTGAAATTATTTTAATGAGTTCCCTCTAAAATCTGTTTGAGTTTACTTATTAAAAATGTAAATTCTTAGCTAGTAGAAATGAATGTGAATTTTAAAATTTTAACTTATAAAATATTATGATTATCAGCAGATATTCGCAATTTCACCAATGAATTAATCTATTCAGTTTGTAGGGAGAGTAGAATAATATCAGCTTAAGTTTTCCGTACAAATAAAAAGAAAAATAGTGCTTTTAAATTAACTTGCGGTCTCAGGACATCTCTCCACCTGATTTCATAATGACTTTGAGGGCCAGACAGCATTTCCAACATTAACAATAATACAGCGAGAAAAGCATTCCCTTCTAAAAATGCCCTTGAGTCAGTACAGCACTGAAAGTGAGAATTAAGAGAAAACAAACCCGGCGGCACAGTTACTTTTAGCAGAAGGTTCATCTTATTGAATCATCATTATCCCTGAAGATCTGTAGAATTCTTTCCTTCCTCCTTTAAGTGGTAAGTTAAGATCTAATTCCAAAAGGGTAAAATTGCGAGTTTAAAACAAAAGCTGGTTTGGATGCATTTTATTTGCTTTAACAAATAGTTGCCTGAGTAAGAAATGCATTAAGTCTTGACTCTGAATGGACCTGAGGAGAAATTTCCGATTGGAATTATCCTTTGAATTTCGGAGAAGAATCGTTAAGAAACAATCATTCAGTGAGAAATCGCAAGGAATTTAATAAATTTTGAAGGATGGAACTGGATAGTTTCTGTTGTTTTTCTGTTATAAAAAGAAAATGACAAAATTCTAATCATGAAGTAATCTTGAATACGAAAAGAGAGATTTTTATCAGGACATATATATCAGGACTGGAAAAAAGTTAGATATTAAGTTGTAGTTTTTATCCTTTATATTCATTGCTCAAATTTTATTATTGGTCAAATGGCAAAACTCTACGCTTCTGGTGTTTGTATATGATTTACAGAATCCATTACTTCTAAAATAGATTGACTTGGATATAATACCATTACATTTCGTTACTGTTTACATCTGCATGAGTAAAATTTATACCAGACTTTTGATTCAATATTTAATGTTTTGGTTGCCATATTTCACAAGAATATGTGCGTATTTAATAGAGATTTTTTGGACTCTTTCATAATATATATGAAATGAAATATAAATCGAAATTACGGATATCCTACTGCGAAAAATATTGTTTTCGTATTCAAAATTAAGATAAATACGTGATGGGTAGTTATTTAACTTTTCTTCATAATTTTACAAGTATGCCTCATATTAAGCTAGAAAAAGAAATATGTATATAAAATAAAACAGATTTTAAATCTGAGACCTTCTATGGAGTGCAAAAATCTATATTAATCAGGTATTTTTATGAGCAAATATATCTTCAATTTCTAATAGCAAAATTTTATTGCTGATAAATCATTAAGGAACTTAATTTTTTTTTAAATTTAGACATATATGTAGAAAAACGAAGGTAAACAATTTAAATAATCTAATCTAAATAAACAGAGATTACAATAACTTAAAATCGTAAATAATTATATTTTAAATTCTTGCGTATAAATAAGCATGTATCCAAGAATAATTTTTGAATGTAATTTTATCAGAATAGCATATGCTAATTTATTAATTTACCATAATTGAAACTAATTTTTGCGCTAAAATTATGAGAATGATTAAGATTCAAGTATACATTCAAAAGTAAAAACAAAAAACAAATCGCCTTTCTATCCTTCAAATGTACATTATTTATCTTTTTACAAAATGAATAACTAATTAAATAAAGTGTAATTACACTAAATTTCTCAAAATTAAATTAAAGTAATCCTGAGATTAAATTTGAAGTTTTAAGCATCTTAGATTATAGTAAAACGTGCATTGAAGTGCTTTTTCTGAAATTATCAATGGCATTTGCATAGGAATAAAGGTATTTAAAATATATTTTTAAAGAATTTGATAAGCGCAACATTACAGAAATGTTTTAATATTTTTCTAAAATGTTTTAAATGTACTTTAATTATGCTTCTAGATTAAGAAGGAATGTTAATTTGCAAAGAATTCGAAAAAAACTTATCTTGTTACTTCATTTACTTTGTTACAATAAAGTTAAACAATTACGTCAGAGTTCATTAAATGATTATTTATTTAAAAGAAACAGACGCATTTTCTAATTTTTCTAGCATATTTCTAATTAATAATTTTAATGAAATAAGGGTGTCAGTATAATTTCTTTCTGTAATAAGCATAACGTTAGTTTATATCCAGTTAAAAATGAAAATAAAATCATAAATATAAAAAAATAAAAAATAAAAAGATTTGGTATGAAAAATGATAAAGTAAATAATAATGCGATAAATATATTTAATATAAATATATTCACAGAATTCTGTTATTCAAGAAATTATAAAGATGTGTGTTGTAATATAAATAAAAAGAAAACAATCAGCACCATTTTTTATGAAAAGAAACGAATCAACTGCAATGAGGCGTATAGATTAATTATTCAATCATTACTATTAAGAAATAGCAGCAGCAAAACTTTTTTTGCGATATGGCTTTGTGAGACTGTCTATATTTCAAAATATTATTTTGAAGTTGATTTGTTATTGTATTTTATATCTAAATATGAATTTATCGAATGCATTGTATGTGCATTTGCATTTACAGGGGTTAGAAATATTTGTCAAATATTTTTTACGAATCGCCATTCTCCATGGAAATAAAATTCCAACACTGATTTTTGCTATACTTTTATTAGATTCATTTTCCTTCTGGAGTTTCACTACAGACATCCATTTTAAGATGCTTTCTTCATGAAAAATGTTAGAAATAGTTTTCAAATTGATATAATATCATAATTTTAAGATATTTTCAAATTCATACTATTTAAAAATCGCATATTATTAAAATAAAGTACTAAAAGTTATGTCCCAAAATTTAATTCAGCTTGCTGATTCGTAAAGAATTTTTTCTGAATGCTTGATCATAATAGTAATTTAAAAACACGGCACGTAGTCTATTTCCTTTACCCATTAAATCCAGCAATGCATAAATTTTAAATTTCAAAAATTAATTTTTGGTATAATATTTCAACTCAGGTTATTCATTTAAAAACATTCCATTAATAGAAATTTAATTGAAAATATTCTTTTAATTCAAAAATATGATCAGTAATTTCTTTTAATTATTCAAAATTACTTTAACGACCTAAAAATGCTAAAGACGTAAATATATTGAGCAATGTAGGATTACAATAAACATCCAAAAGTATTTGTATTAGACAGTTTAATTTTCAAATTGAATTGTGACTGGTAAAAGATTTTTTTCCCACAAAGATTAAAAATTTAATGTAGTAGGTTTGTAATATGTATTCCAAGCCATTTTTAAATTTTATTTGTGTTTGAATTTCAAGACGGAAATTAATTTAAAACAATTTCTTCATGAAGTCTAAGGAATTTTTTATTTAATATTTCGAAATTGAGACATTTCTATTTAATTTAATTCCTTTGGATTATATTTGAATTCTTTATCGTTACTTCTGAAATTTATCAGAAATTATTCCATAAATGAGAATCCTACAAAATTTTTATTTTCAGTTCATTACCATAAGTATAAAACGGCAATTTACCTTATAATTCCTTTTCTGTAGCTTCATTTCCATCCTATTCTTATCGCGCTGATAGTAAACTCCAGCAAAGATAAGAATATTTAAAACCAGTAGCGAAGTGCCCACTGCGATCGTCACACTTAGGGCTGTAGAATACGAGCTTTCTTGAATGTAGACTGATCGAGTTTCATTCAGTCCGGCTGTAGTTTCAGCAGTGGCTCCAGAAGGTTTCTTTGGAGGTTTCTGGGGGGCTTCAGTGGTGGACGTTGAGGTCGACAAAGTAGCATTTTTGGCAGAAACAGAAGTTACTGTGGATAAAGCCTGCTGAGGTCCACTTAAGAATGGCCCGGATGTACCTGTAGAAGCATCATCACCATCCGCGAGAGGTCTAACTATTCCATCATAAGTGAGAGGGTTGTTATGGTCATCTAAGAGATGATGCTGTGGCACTACCGAAGCAGTACCAGGACGGTGGAGCTGCGGTATAAGATTCAACCAAAATGATAAACGGTGAGCTCTGTAGTGGTCACGGATTTTTGGTTTCATTCCTATAAAAAAAAAGATAATATTGTTAAGAACAATAAAGCAAAAGCCATTGTATCTGTAGAAAAAATGTTAAACTAAAAGTAATAGATGATTTTGATTATTTTTTCCAATTTAAACAATATTTTACATAAATAGTTCGGAAGGAATTTTTCTTCTTACAGAGAGGGATTAAATGATCTTGCAGTCGAATATAAATTTGGAAATGCCACGTTTGAGTATTAGCCTGATAATACGAAAAAAAAAAAACTGAAATGACTAATTTTTATTAGAAGTACGCCATCAATATAAATTTCACAGGTATCTCCATGCGTTTCTTCAAAAATTCCAAGTATTTCTGATACATTTCCCTTCATTTATGGCGTCAATAATGCGATACCAGATCTTTCTCTTTATCTATTACTATTGTTTTCTGATTGTTATTGTGTTACCGGCTTTGATGGCGTTTTGGAGGCCTGTTAAAACATGATAATAGATTTTTGTGGTCAAGGAATAAATCCACCTCATTAAATACAATAATTTCTTTACCAAGACGTCTTTCTATAGCATTGAAACAAGGCAGTTTTGATACAATGCCCAAAAAGAAAAAAATATCATTTTTATTCGAATATACTTTCATTTTTGTCCAATATAATCTTAACATCCTTTAAATATCGTTTATTTTAACATCTATACAGTCTATTTAATTCAAAAGTTTAACCTATTTATTTCAAATACTATTTATCTCACTTTTGTTTCCAAGGCAAAAATTGTTATTGAATAGTATATAAACGATTGAGCTGTTTCAAGCGAAACTTCTGAAACATGCAAGTTAGACACTTAAAAATGGAATAATTTTTCGTGCCTAGTGATTTTTTCTCACTAATTAAAAATTTGACATTAAAGTAAAGAATGAGAAATTTTTAAAAAAAGCATTAAGGTAAATGAGAGAAGATAGAAATTATTCTATCATATGAATTCATATTTTCTGAATTGAATTTAAAGTAAAAGTAATCTACATGAATTAGCAAAATATCGCATGAAGAATTTCTTCAATAGTTATGTATAAACGTCAGGAGTGTATCGGAATCAAATGCATCTTTTTGCCAGTATTTTAAACAGAATATTTGATTGGTTTAAATTTAAAGCATGGTTCATATTTTAAATCTTGAGAAATTTAGCTATTGCATTACTCTTTACCCAAGCTTATTCAGGCATAATTAACATTTATATGTCCACGTGTTTAATAACAAAGAGCATGGGAAAAATAAAAGCCACCTGATGAAATCCTAAACAATGATGTAAAACTTCATTTTACTCTTTGATATTGCCACAAATGGTGCATGATTACATCTTATTGTTATTAAAACCTTGTAGATGCATCCCAATGTTTTATTACTTACAAAATAGTTATGTCCTTTTAAAGATAAATACAGATTTTTTTTACTACTTGAATCTTTTACAAATAGTCAGCAGTTACATTGGATTAAAATAAAACATCATATGTTGGAGGTACTATATATATCCAAGGTAATTGAGGCACAAGAAATGTTTCATAATGCAAAAATATAAATAGAATGGCGAAACGTAAAAACCTACTTCTTAACATACGAATTCAGTGAGAATGAATAGAGAATTTCTTAGTTTTTTAAGAAAGAATTTGTAAACGATATCAAATATCTATTAGAAATCTAAGTCACAATATTTCGAGAGATAGCTTGTTTCCTCAGTAATTGTTAAAGTAATGTTTCGATTAATTAAAAATTATTAGCAAAATGTTTCAGATTCCAAATCTCTGATTAATTATGTCCTTTCACATTTCCAAAATAATCTTCTCAACAATAATTACCCGTTATTTTTGTATTTATATTATTGATGAAATCTTTTTTTCAAATATTGGAATGTGAGATAATACTTTAAGATAGAAGAGTACAGTTGCAGTATGGCATTCTTTAATATTTTTTTTTAATTTTTAATACATCGAATGCCTCAAATGACATTGTGTCATTTGAGAGAATAGGGACTTAATGTTTTAAGATATTGAATGAAATTAACATCTAAACATTGGTCATCAAAGTTGAAATTTATTATTATTATTATTATTTTTAATTATAAAACTGGCATTACTTGCATATCGCTTTATACTGTAGAATATAATAAGAATCGCTTTATACTGCAGAATTGAAATAAGGTTTATTTCATCATGTTTATTTGCAAGAAACCAAATTTTTCTTTTTCCCTATTGTATATACCCTTATTTTGTTTTTTAACATGTGATTTCTTTCATAAGGCAAATTCTTCACCAAAGCATTTGTGATTGTGACTTAATAAGAACACATACATCAGAAATACTTTTTTTTCTATTTTCAATTAGTAAATTAAATCAAGAATATCTCCTTAAAAAGCATCGAACATTGATGTTTTTCCGAAAGAGCACATATAAAATATTTGTATTCTACTTAATTCCCTCACGCATATATAAAAAGCCTCCATAATGTGAATTACTCTTCTTGATTAACAGATAGTGGCTTTTTGCAAGGAGCTTCACCACTATAATTAAAAAATTAAATATTAATTTAAGACAGACGTAAAAAGAACAAACATGTTATGCCTTCAGATGCTTGCAAACAAAAATTAGACAGCTACCAGATATAAAAAAAAAGTTAATGTAATTGAGATAAATGTTTTAACATTTCTGCAGTCAATTCTTTTTCTGATGAGATTATGTCAGTGAAAAGAAATGTTTATTCATAACAAAAAATTACAAAGTAAGCGAAATAATTATCAGTTTTTAGTTTTTATAATACACTATGTTATAAAAAAGCAAAATAATGTAACAAAAAAAACCCCAAAAATTAAAAATTCGATTATTCAAAAGACAATTAAGATCTATGACGTAATATGCAGGGTGCTACATTTCTTGTAAAGAATTGTCATCTTGTATGCATATATTTTTTTCTTTTTATAAACGACTCTGAATATGATTTTTTTTCTCGGAAGAAAACATGATTCAAATTTAGGAAAAATGTTTCGACAATCTTATTCCTTAGACACATCAGCATCAACTTAACAAAATTTTAAAACTCTTAAAAATCTTTCACGATTCAGGCACGCAATAGAAATATATTGATATGAAATTCAAAGATTTAAATGAATTCTATACAAATAAATATTATGTACGCAAAACTTTTCTAAAATTCGTGTTCTATGAATATTTATCTAAAAGAGAATTACAACACATCCCCAAATCAGCTGGTAAGGAATTAGCTGGTCTAATTAACTGGTAAGGAATATTTAACTCTCAAGGAGTTAATGCGACACATACAAAGAGTCTTTCTTATCACAAAATTGAGTATGCAGATTCCTTGTTAATTTGAAACAAACAGGCACTTTTAATTGTAAAATTTTCAGAAGATGAACAGAGCGAACTAATTTTGGTCATGGTATAGTGTAACAACTTTTTAGATACCTTCCGTTTTATTTCTCCATTTATCTTTAATTTTGTTTATGAAATTAACATCCAGTTTTGACGATAAACAATGGCATTTTTGGGTCTATAAAAAGTTCACAAATTTGAAGCTTTACACACTCCCTCCACTGACTTACAACAGAATAGAGTAGCGTTTCCTCAATTTCAGTTTAACTTTCACACTGCACATCTTTGACGGCATTGGGCCTTGAGCACCGATATCTTCTGATTCTGTCATTATTCGCCATTAATTCCCAACAATAATGTCCTGAAGCCCAACAATACTTGAGCCTGAATAATACATACATCATCATCGTAGTTGTCCTAATAACTTCACAATATTCTTGAGTATTCATAATTTCGAACAGCATCGTAAACATATTTAACTATTTCTCGATCCAGTTCCATATTTTAAAAGACTAAAAAACACACTTTCTTTAAAAATTCTTATTTTTAATTATTTCAAGGAAGTTTCCTGAAATGCTTCAAAACTACTATCATACAGCCTTTTGTTAAAATCACCTTCTTAAGTGATCGAGTATTCATTCTTAAGTTAACTTCATTTAATTCCAGTAATTGCTTAATTGTACCTTGCAACCAAAACGAATTTTAAATATGTTTTTAAAAACTTATGAATTCTTTATAAATTATAGTCTTTCCAAGAAACGAAGTATATATATTTTTTTTATTTTTTCTTATTTTTCAATTATCTCAGTTGAAAAATGAGTTCAGCAACGAAAAATATCTTCGCCAAATGAATTTTTGCATTAGCATCTAGCTGTAAGTAAGTATGCGACAATGTTTGACGCAAGATAATTTTTGTAAATTATTATGAATTATAGTTTACAATTGGCCTATTGAAAAAAAATGATTGTTGAAATATTTAGTAATAGTACTTGAAAGTTGCATTTTGATTTAAAATTGAAAGATTATTCATTCAAAAAGAGTAGCAATAACAACCATTCATATTACTTATTAAGTTCTTTAACTCTTTCAAATATGGTGATTTATTTCCTGAATCACTTATATCATTTGCATGGTTGATGAGTTTTAAGCAACTTAATAAAAAATGTAATCTTAATGAATAATCTTAACAATCTTAATATCATAATTTTAATTTTTAGCTTTTAAAATAAACTTCCTTCATTAAGTTGTTTAAAAACTGAACCACCATGCTTTAAATACTTCTTTATAAGTCGTTCAAGAAATAAATCACCATGGTTGAAAGAGTTAATAAATAGAACAATTATTTTTATATTCATATGTCAAGCATGAAACATAATAAATGGTATTACTATAAATATTAAGCATTTTAACAAAATTTGATTACTTCGTTTATTTCAATATATTTTTGTTTAAAATTATCAATACCTAATTGTCAAAAAGAGTGTACCTGCATTTGTTAACCAACATGATTTTAAAATTTATTTTTCGAAGTAACAGTTTCCTTTTTAATTTATAGTCTTTATCAAAGGTTGAATATATTTTCATTTTATTCCTTAATTACCTACACTGAAAAATGAGTAAATCAAATAAAAATATCTCATATTTTTTAAAAGGAGGGTAAGCTCTCATTAGCATTCAGCTATAATTACACAATGCATGATCCTGTATGAAACATGATATCATTTGTAACAGCCAATTAAATTAGAAATGATATTACATTCTAAAGCTTAGTTCCTGAGCTTAAAGAATTTTATTATTTAAAAAAAATAATAATAGGATTTCTTTTTACAGCATTTTAAATAATGCTTCATTACGATCATGTTCATTAAATTAAATGCCCTTGGTTATTTTATAGCATATTAAACTAGTAAAACTATAAAAGGGTAGCATTTTCACAGTTTCTTAAGAAGAATTTGGTAACAATAATATGATACCGCTTCCATTATAATGCCTTAAAGATGCCATTATAAAACTGAATTTCTTTATTCAATCCTTTTTTGTTTCATTTTCAGAACGTGCATATAAGTTTAAATAAAAGTTTTCCCAAGAAGAGACTCATTAACTGTCCCTCCGAATGTCTTTCCAGGAATTAATAGGGTTATTTGATAACCTTATTTTCTTGAAGATGTTTTGCTTGAACTAGTCTTTTTTTTAATTTTAAATCTTGAAATAAAATTTATACATGCTCTAAAAAACTGGGAAAGGAAGTTAAATGATTTTTGTTAGATCGATATTCAGCATTTTGTGTTATCCTTATTGTTCAGCCGACTGAAATTCTAACATATATCATATTTTGTTTTTTATTTATATTAGAAGTTACAGAACATCTCGTTAAATTTACAGATAGTTTCATATAAAACAAATATAAATGGGAATTATTAACTGAAATAAAGAGAAGGGGAAATAATACTTTTATTGTGAAAAAAATAGTAATTGGAAACCGTACAACGAATGTTAACTTTCCACCTTCGGGCGTGTCATTATTTTATTTGCATAAAACCACTGGCAAAATTCAAATACTATTTATATGAATACTTTGGTATTAGAATAAGCCCAAATACTTTTGTAAAAGTGCAAATTGTTAATTTATGTGCAAAACTAAAATGCCATTTCTTGCAAAAAGCTGTAAATAATTGAGGAGCGGTGTTTTGCCTTACCCGAGGGAAGAATAACAGCCTAAACAATTAAAAATAAATATCATCTGTTACCTATGATATGAGTATTTTACTCATATAGGTTTTTACTCATTACCTATATGAGTATAAACTTCACTACAGTTTTAAATATATTACAAAAAAGATATTTTATATTATAACAAAAACAGGCTTTTGAGAAATTTTATGCTTTTGGAATTTCAATATATTATTGTTCTGAAACTTTTGTTAGAATAAAAAAAAAGATTTGTGTTTTCAAATTGAAATTAAATTCTATTTCAATCGAAATTGTGTTAAAATGAAATTAGAAATGAAAAGTAGCCGACTACGTTCAAAGCAATATTTTTGAAAAATTGGATTTTTTAAAAACTATTTATGGTTTTTAGATGTATTGTCAATTATAAACACTATATATACAAAAAAATTATTTGGAAATATAATATATTTTGAGAAATAGGCAAATTTGTAGTAAATTTTAATGAAATTTAACCTAAACGGTTAACACTCTACACAAAATTGTAATGCAGGAATCTTATTTTTCTTTGTACACAGGTTATAGAATATAATGATGAATGAAATGAACCAAAATCTAAGAAACATTTTGAGATGCAAAGAAATTATGGGTAAAAATGTACGTATATATACATTTTTTCCATAAATTTACAACTTAACTTTTCTAAAAACACCTATAAATGAAAAAGTATTTCACCAACAATAAAACTTTTGGTTCATTTCATTTTCCACAGTATTTAAAACACACGCTGAAATTTTTATGTAAATACCTTTATTAGTTTTTGAGGTATCATGTTAACGGTGGATAATTTTTATGAAAATTAAAGTTTGAGAAAATTGAAGTTAAATAATTTTTTAGCTAAAATTTTTCCTGGAAATTTCTCCTGGATGATAGGTCAGACGTTCCTTTTCCTAGAAAATACTATTTTGGAAAGAGGAAAGCCTGAACTACAAGAAATCATAATAAAAGAAGAATTCGCCAATGTGGTCGATAACCAGGGTGTTTAACGTAGTCGCATACCTTTTAAATTAATATTTAAATTTGTCATCTCTGTATCGAAACTTTATTTAACATAAAATATTTATATAGATTAGATATATCTAATTTTAAAAAATTAATAGGCAATGAATATTTTAATGTACATACATACTAATTTTAGAATAATAATATGAAGTGACAATTGTATATGGGAATTTTTCATTCAATCAGATATTTAGTATAATAATTTTATATTTCAGCATTGTTTTAATTATTAATAAATCCGGAAAATGGCTAGAATTTTAAATATATTCTCAATGTTTTTGTTGAAATTCACCTTTCCCGATTCCTAGTGAAAAAAGTAAATTTAAAGTAAGTTTACAAAGTTTTCCTGTAAGTAGAAATATTAACATTTCCTTTTCAGAATTTGAAAGTTTTATTTTTATCATTTATCCTAATTTCTGAAAATAATTTACAAGTCCTACTTAAATAATCAGGATTGTTAAAATCATCCTTTCCATAAAATAAGATTTTGCAACCTTGAGTGCATGTTTAAGAGCTAAATCAAGAAACTTATCATTTAAAATAAATCATCACTATTCATTGTTTTAGCCTGCAAAATAATGTAGTACAAATATAAGTTAATATAATAGATTCCTTTGCAGCAAATATTCACATAAAAAGAAAGAAACATAGCGTTTGTTTATGTTTGAAAAATTGCAATACATCTTTTATGTTTCCTTTAACAGACACACATAGAGGCAGAGAGAGACAGAGAGAAATAACAATAAACTCACAGTGAAACATAAATAGAAAAATAATAAAAAAAAGAAAGAGATCATGGAATGAATATCATTAAATACTGCATGCCAGGAAATGTAGCTCATTGATAAACAGAGACTGTTTTTTTTCTACCAAGGATCTTATGATTATGATTCGTCTAATTTCTAGAAGTGAAAGACATTCGTACATCGGTATATTTATTTCTCAGTTGTAGAACGCTTATTAATCTTTTAATTAAATTATCGCATAAACTAAATGAATAATTTTTACGGCTACCACTATTTTCTTCTTTATCATTTGACATTTTGCAAATAAATAATGAAAACTTTAAATTATTTTCCATTCAAATAAAAAAAAAATTGAAAATAAATGTTAAGTAAACATGATGCTATCCATAATTTTTTTAAGTTGAGATTGCGGGTGATGTTTCAACTGCTCATTTCTAGATGTTTGGAATGAAATATTTGCCCATCGATTACATTTTTGTCATCGCTTTTCATTAAAAAAGCCTTCTTCTAAAAATTCACTTTGAAAATAAAGAGCTTTGAAATTGAATTGATTAACCGAATATCAATTGCAAGTTATTCGATTTCAGCTTAATCTTCCATTGCATTTTAAATATCGCAAAATATATTTAGTATTCTTTGGAATTTAATATATATCTTATGCGTTTGATAAGAAATTTATCTCTATTTTTAACATCCGTCTACAATTGAGATTAAAGATTTTCTTGTGTGAGTATATTCACATTTTTTTTTCTACATTTTTAAAAATGGAATAAATAAATAAATTTTTAACGATAGTTTTTTTTTTCAAAACCTGTCAAAAATGAATCTTATCTTTACGAACTGACTCTAGTTCCTACTCTTAAATGAATAAAAACAAAAATGTATTAAATAACATAATGATGCCAAAGAAGCTTTAAACAGGCTTGTTTTAAGGTAAAACGATAAATACTGTAATTTTTTTCTAAAAGTTTGTCTAAAATTAGTTAGATCTATATAAATAATTTGATTTCAAGGCAAAATCTTGATTTAAAATCACACTGACATTTAATATAATTTGTAAGTGATTAAGGTTAGTTTTGAGGTAGCTTGACATTTATTTGTAGCACTCTTCAAAATTTTACTTCAAGAAATCAAGAAAATTGGCTGAAGGAATTTCCAATTTGTCAATTAGTGTTCAAAGACTTTATCAACATTCCAATGAAGTATAAGGGCTCTCCACTGTAAAATGTTCACAATGGCATCTCAATTTGACAGTGTGTAAAATGCAAAGAGAAACCACATCATAGATGCGTTATATGTTGTAATGGGTCTAAAATTTACTGAACGAGTTCTAAGAAACTAAGATAATATCTTTTAAATAAGAATTTAATTATACAGAATAAATGTAAATAGCATTAAAAAATTCCGTTTAAATATATACCTAACTTTAAAATATCTCAAAATCATATTCTCTACTTCATAATTTAGCGTAATGATATATCGTGTAAATTCCTCCACGTTTTCTTAAGTTGTCATTATTTATAGAAATTGTAATTATTTAATAATTGCTTCTTAGTGTTTTTAATTTCAAACTTACTTGAAGAAAAGTTGTATAATATTTAATATAAAATATTGCATTCAAAAGTTCCATAAGAGTTCAAAGTATCTTAGCAGCATAAAAAAGCAAAATATATATTTGTGAAATTCTACTTCAAAATTAACAATCTCCCGTTGCGATCTGAATTTCCTAAGTATAATTAAATGAAAAAATTACACTACAGAATTGCTCAAGTGTTCTGATTATTTAAATAACAGAAACAAGTTTTTCTAAACTTCTTAATAGAGCTCATTTTCCGAACTTGTAATGCATAAAAGGAATAAAAACTTTAAAATACTTTTTTAAATTGATAGTCTGCTTATTGTATAGTGCAAAAGTAGTCGCAGGTAAAAGTCAGGTTTTTTCCCCCACTTCTTATTTCCTAAAAGTGCTTTCTCTGAACACAACAGAAGAGAGGTAATTTACTTTTTCACTTACTTGGCGATGCATAGAAATTTCTTAATTAAAATACAGAAACTATCGTTATTTAAAATTTAAATACGTTTTTCTTGATTCCGCTGAAGAACGTTGCATATTAAATTGAAATTTAATTATTTTCACATTTTTAGAGCAAATGTAGGGTGTTTCAGATAATGTTTTACATAAGCCTCAAGCAGACTAAGGTAAGAAATAAATGTACTTAGAAATAAATTTTTATAATAAAAATAAAATAGTCCGAAAAGTTAAATTTTTTAAGTGAAGAGCAGTGAATTTATTATCTTAATTTAAGTAGCGAAAATATTGCTAAAATTCTCTTTAGAGGTTTTATGAATTTCAGATGCAAAATCTGTTCAGCGTTGGTTTCTAAAAAGGTATGAGTATCAAATTATTAAATTTTAATCAACTTTTGATTTTAAGTGCTAGGATGATAAATATTAGAAAGATAATGAAGTAAATTTCATCGCATTAAAGAAGTAAAAAAGATATTTTAGGTCATTATGTTCTTGATTTTTTTTTTTTTTTTTTACTTATCTAATACTAAAAAGCTAAGTGAGATTTAACTACAGATCAGGCACTAGTATGTTGCACTGAATCAAAAAAATTTCATCGTATTCTCCTAAATTATAACGTAAAAAAATATTTTTTTACTATTTTTTTAATTAAAATAAACATTCTCGTCATGAATTGTGGGAAATTTCAATGGATTCCAGTTTTGAAAAAAATAAATATCGTCTTGATTTATATTTTTTTAAATTTTGTTTGATTTAATCATGCTAGAATGGAATTAAGTGTCTAGTGTCAGGAGCAATATTGCAGTGGACTGTGGTACAACACAGGAGATACGTTCCGCGTAACAGGAAATCACGTTACATTGAACGTATTTTCTGACGAATTTATACAAGCGCAAATAATTTGTATGAAACAGGTAAATATGTGCATATACTTTCTAATCACCATTTAAAAAAAATATGTGAATACGTTAAATTAATCTTATGAGTAAATACGAGGGTTTTTATTAGGTTGTACAATTAGGTAGTATTTATTAGGTTAGGTCATGATATACGAATTCACTATACAAGGTGGCGAATTGTACTGAAATCAAAATACTTTTATTTTTTAAGCTGGCGATTTCCTTCTTGTTATATGGATTTCGAAAAATACAAATATCTTCAAAATTCATATTTTTTATTTCCTTAAAAATAATTCAAATTCATTAGATACAAGCTATGCACATTTGACTAACTTCATTTTGAAATATTTTGCTTTGTACCATCAAAAGACACGTTAAATTCTACGATTTAACTATATATAATGAAATACTAAATTATTTGGGCAATTATTTTTGTTGTGTAACAGTTTCGTGACGTAAATTCTCTGTCATCGTCAATTCTTTACCGTCCATTTATATTTCCAACAGTAATAATTTTTCGTAGAGCTCAGTTAGAGAAAGGCAGCATTATTTAAGTTTTCACATATTTACTTTATACAGTTAAAATTTTAAGAACTCGTCAATTTCGTCTTTTTTGTACATTATCATTTCATTTGAATTAGTACATCAAGTTATTATGTGTTAAAATAATAGCTTATCTTAAATTCCAAACAAAAATACCCATCGCTATAGGAAGAATATTATATTGCAAATCTATCGAGACCTGCAATTTTAATGTTAAAATAATTATAATCTACCTATTTCTCTCGTGCCCTATTTTTAATAATCAGCACATAAAATTATCATATTAAAAAATCAAAGGGTTTCATATGCTTATTAAAAAATAAAAATGCAAAATCATAGCACCGGCTTATGCAACTAAATGTCAAATAATTATAAATTTCATCTTACCTATCAATAAGTACTTCTGATGCACCGTTTCATACTGAGACCAAGCGAATTTTTCAAAGCGCCCTCTTGCCTTGTCGGTAGCTAAACTCTCCAATTCCTGGTGAGGCGTAATATTAGGATCGCTGTATGAAAAAAAGGAGAAAAATAACAATTAGGTACATGAAAATAACAAAATTTAAGCATGTAAATACATAAAGGTAAAAGGATAAACAAATTAAGAATGAAATATGATAAAATACAAAGCAATTTAATTAAGTAGGCATAATGAAACATAATTAGAATGCAATGAGATAGCGAGAATAAGTATTATTTTATTCACAATTCAAAATATTTCCACAATTTTTGACACCTTCAGTTGATCATAATGGTTAAACTAAGCAGTGTATATTTTGCCTAGTTTAAGAATCCTGAATGGGATTCTTGAGTTTGAGCAGATATAATTGAGTAGAATTTAGTTTAAAGCACCAATAAGATGTTCTCCATTATAAAAATATGTATTTAAGATTAAAGTGGTTAGATTTCAAATTATTTTCCGTAGCTTCATGTTGGCGCAATATGGCCATATATGGTTTTTGCGCCATGAAACACCACAAAACCAAAAGAAAACCGTAGCTTCATGACTGTTAAAATTACGTTATTCAAATCTCTCGTAGTTTCTATGTATTCCCAGTTTCAGTTGTTTAGGCAATGCATGAAGAATCATAAAATTCAATTACATATATATTTTTTTAAAAAAACCTAAGAATTAATTGCAATAATATAGAAATAAAAAATAGGATGATTTAGAAATCCATTGACATATTAAAAAACGTATGAATAAAAGCTAATGAAAACTATAAATATATCAAGTATATTTGTTGCTAAAATAAAAAGCTCCTTTTTTTCATTTTAATTCCAAATTTTATTGAATGAAATTATTTACTAAAAGGTGAAATTATTTGCTAAAGCATTTGAAAAAACAAATGCAAAAACTAAACATTAAACTTTATGTAATGATATTTCAACTATTTTTCTAACTTCTTAGTAGATTTTAAATAAATTCTAAATTTATTAAACACATTTACTCTCAATATAGTTGATGCGTAGTTAAAGCAAAGTATAATTATTCATTTTAAATTAGTATTTGCCACTATCAAATAATTTACTAGATCTTCCATCAACAATTATATGTAATATTTAACAACTGAAATTGACGCTTCTTCGGATATTCTTTTAAATATTGAACATGTATGACATGCATCTGAATGATTACATTCATTACATTTCAATATTTCATTGAATGATACAGTTTACTTAAGTCGTGTATACCTCAAATATGAAATATATATAATTTCCTAACATATTCTTTGTTTAAGTATATTTAAATACTGGGCAGGTTTAAACTAATAATCAATGAATTTAACTCATATTCAATCAACAGATCCATGCTAAATTAAAGAAATTCATTTTAAATAACTATACGTTAGATAAAATGCATCAAAGATTCAAAAATTCTACAATTAAATATTATCAAATGCAAACATGCTCCAGGTATTTTTCAACTCCTATAGAGAATGATTCTGTATGAATTAAATCATTCGCATTCAAAATAATAAATGCTAAAATCGAAGAAATATCTGATAGTTCATGTTAAATCAAAATTGAATTGAATCAAATGAGCCAGTGATAAAATTCACGATTCAAAAATGTTATCATTAAATATTCACTAACAGTTAAATTGATTTAAATATTTTTTTTTAAATTTCTGAATCAGTTTCATTGAAATCAAGCAATGGGAAGCAATGTTAAAATCAATTCCTAACAGTGTAATAAAATTCTTCCCCTTCGAAGTCTTTAACCAAAGTTAGCAAACTAATGATAACAAAGTAATTGGCTGAAATTGCAATTTCATGCATAATAGCATCATCTCTCTAAGGTACTGTTATGAGTAACGCCTGACAGGTTATAAGCGGCATTAACGGACTACAACTTTAATCTTATCACATCCGTGCTAGCCGGTTTTATGTGCTTTTCCTCAGTTCGCACACAGCTGAGAAAGAGATACGGTAGATGGAACGCAGGCGCTCAGAATTGATTCATTCTACGGATAGTTCGAAAAGAAGATTTTAAAACACGGCGATGAGGCCTTATATCGAAGCTATTTTATTACGGCCAGTGAATAATTAAATAAAAATATAAATCAATGCTTGTTACAGACAGCTTTAAAGGAATTGTTGCTTAGAAAACTCATGATACAGACTCTATTACGTGTATTCTGAAAAGATCCATTATTGTATTGAAATCATTGTCGGCTACTTTTCATGCGTAAGGTTTTAAGGCCTTTTTGAATTTGATTACGGTGCACAATAGTTCATTCAATTTGTTAACTACCATGAAATATTTTGCTAAACCGAGCTTAGATGCAAAGTTTACGATGCATTTTCCTAGCACATAAATAAGAGAGATTTAAATTTGTAACAAGTTGCTGAGCAAGAACTCAGCAACCTGTCTGAGTTCATTTATCTAAGTAAAATGAAGTTTCCTAATTAAGCTATATTATCAAAATAAAAATATCAACGTATCAAATTGAAGAAGTGCCTATTAATGAGCAAATTTTTAGTTGTAAACTCAACACCTTTCTGTGTTGGAGGATCTTGTTATCAGCGATTTTAATTTAAAAATATTTGAAATAGTTTGCTTCAAACTTTTTTTGAATATTCATTTGGGATATTCTTTCCATGTGGAAGTAATGCTTGGAAGTTTTGTCCTTCCTGAAAATAATGTTTCTTGTTTATTTTGTACTAAGGCGTATAATGGCATGTATTTGGCGATGTTTTTGAACTAAGGAAACGGAATATTTCTCTTCGGAAAACGTAAAAGCATATTCTTCAACCCACAGCTTTATTTACATGGGATATTTTGAAAGAAGTTTAAATTTAAAAGTAGCAGAAGGTATTTCTCATTTCAAATATTAAGCTGTTTCTTTAAATTCATGTTCCAAGTCATTTGCTTATTTTTATCCATTATTGAAATCGTTCGAAAAATGTCTGAAATATGTTGCAATAAACTTCCCACTTGTATATATCGAAGCTGAAGGAGCTGGAGGGCTAATATGCAAGATACTGAAAGAATAAGAGTTTCATGGAGAGCACTAATTTTCTCAGATACTTACACATAACAAAAGTTATTTCTTATATGAATTTTCTTAGGAGCCCTTAGTTGTTTGTTAAAGGACATAGTTACATCTTGTGATATCTGAAGGAAAACAAACAACAAGATAAACATTGGTCCGCATATATAGATGTAAGCGCCCTAGAGGCTCAGCGCAAATGACACACCATGACAATATCGAGCAGGTCTTTCTTCATTGTAAGACTTTGCTGCTAAAAATATCACGAATAACACCTCGATTCCCTACCAAACATTCTCAAAGAAAATAAATCTTGCCAAAAGCTTGACTTCAAGGGTGTTTCTTTTTTTTTTTCATTTTTTTTTTTTTCCCTCATGCCATCCAGTGGGTACGAGAGACGGAAGCTCCCATGAGTAAAGAGAGAAAGATACCAAGAATGAGTCGTACGAGCTTACGGCGAAGTACGAGCAGCAAGCCTTCGATTCCAAAAATTTATCTTTCTAGAAGTTAAGGCAGTTTGTTACGCCGCCCGGCTATCAAGAAAAGGAAAGTTTCTGGAAGAAATAAAATCTATCAGATAGCTTCCTTACTTTTGTCAATCAACTTCAGATTTCTAGCAGTTGAAAATTTTCACATTAGCTCTTCGATCTTGGGGAACTTTCTTGGTATATTTTGTTCCGATGCAAAAGTTTGTGATGAATGATTTTATATCAAATTTTCATAGAAAATTCTAAGCTCATCTGATTCAACTTTTTAAAATAATTTTTTTTCAGACTAAAATTTTCAAATATGGTATTCTATATTTGTATTTGTTTTCAGTATATTTATAGTATTTAATGATAATGAAAAATGTATAAAAAAGCACTTGTTATATCGAAGTATACGTGCGATGAATTTAATTTACATACATCCAAAAGGGCCAGAAAATCATTGTTCAACTTTAAAAACAGCCATATATTTTGATTCCGAGATATAAGTTAATTTTAATTACTTCTTCTTCTGTTCACAAATAAATTATCTTATTATTTTTTTCAATGATTCATTGTTAGCAAATACATATTTCCATTCGATGAGTGTACTTGAATGTTCCACTTTCAAAATTCTTATCGGTCTAAGGTATAACCTTGTTAAAACAACGAAAAAACGAATTGAATAAATGTGTCACGATCTGAAGCGGGAAAATATTAATCAATCCTGAGAATTTTGCTAAATGTCAATTTTTACAATCGCTCGCTTGTTTTGGTAAGATTTAAATAAAAGAACTATTTTCTGAACTCCATGCCACTTTATTTAAAAAATAATGCGAGATATGACAAGACATTATTATAATTATTACATATGAATGTCAAGTGCTAGAAAAGCATTTAAGCGCAGGCATCCACTGAGGTAACCAATGTACAGATAGAAATAAGAAATACAGTAAGTACTGGGCGTTACCAATGGGAAGAAGGGAGGAATAAAAGGTTTTCAGGGAAAGCCATAGCCAGTAAATTGAGTGGGGTGGAGTCGAAGTAAAAAGCAGTAGGAGTTGATAGAGGGATTCTGAAGTGTATCCCGGAGGAGATGTTCGTAGGTTGATTATAGAATACATTCTTGGAGGAATTGTTTGCACTTCTGTTCTGTGTAAAAGCGCAAAGAAGCACCGGTGGTATTGGTGTTGGGGAGGTGAGACACACACACGCATATATATATATATATATATATATATATATATATATATATATATATATATATATATATATAAGCCTTATTTTGTTTGAAGCAGAATGCAGGTTGGAAAACATTGAAAAGACTTTGAGTTTTTAAATTCATTTTAAATTCATTAAATTCATTCATCCATCCATCACAGGAAGGCATAATTATTTACAATCAGAGACGCGGACAAGGCCCGTCCACAACAGCGTGGAACAAAAGAAGTAAGGAAGGGGCGAACCAAATGATCACTAGTCTTATATAACATGAAAAGCCATGGGGATTCCGGGATGGGATTTCCGGCCACGAGCGGATTGAATACACGTGTTGACCTTTGACAAGGGAAACGGAGGGATCATTTTCACTTGACACATGGAACCGATGGCGTAGTAATTTTTACGCAGCTTCATATGTGGAATGGGATCAGGAAACAAGAGAACACTTTAGACTGACCCCGACATGGGCCGAATTAGGCAAAAAATTTAGGAAATTAATTTGAATTAAATTAGATATTAAAATATCATTTTTTATGTGTAGGTGTGTGTGTGTGTGTGTGTGTGTGTGTGTGTGTAATGATATTTTAAACTTTAATTTCCAAAATTTTATCGTTATTCAGCTCATAGTAACTTCATTCTAAAATATTCTCTTATTTACTGATCCCATTCCACTTTCTCTATTTAACTGAGGCTTTGTGAAAATGCTTTCGTCAGCGGTTCCCACGCTCCGAGTGAGAGGATGGGACATTGCTGATCTAAACAAATTCTTTTTAAAAACTCCCTGTGTTTCCCTTGTCTAAATCGGCACGTCTGAGGAATCCCTATCAGAACCTTAATAGTATATAAGCACTGTGAATAATATTTTCCCTATCAAAATATGGTATATAAGGCCAGGGATAGTTTATTTCGCTCTCTTCTTGCTTTTTTCGCTCTTGTGCCACGCTGTGAGCGGACGTGCCTTTTCCGCTCCGCTCGTACATAAACCTTCCTTCCGGGATGCAATAAATACTAACTTTAAAATCGAAAGTCTCTTCACTGTTTTCGAAACTGCCTTTTGATTCAAAAATTATATGTTTACATTTAAAGAGTTGACGGGATTTACCTGTGCAAAATTGTCAAATTAATTAAAAGAAATTAAATCCGCGATAGAGGCAAGGAAAATGAATCACACAATAGCTCCTTCTTAGCCAAATTAAGTTCATCTGTTGAATTTCTAGAGAAAAAGGGCCAAAATAGCTTTGTGCACTATATGATTTAATTTTTAGTATTTTGTTACAAGTATTGATTATTTAAGTTTACATATTTTCACAAATATAATTCTTTGTCTTGTTATGCCTCTAATATAAAAGGATGAAAGAGATTTTTGTATTAATGTAAAGGTAAGGGAAGCTGGGTATCTCTATTAATATGCTAGCATCATTTTTGAACTAATTTTAAATATTATTCTCTTACTTAGTTACCATTGTAGAGTATGGTTGTGTGTCAAAGGGCCTTGACTCACTTCCAGGTCTTGCGGTGGGGGGGGGGAGATTTGTAATGATATTTTAAACTTGAATTTCAATTCTAATTAATTTCCAAAGTTTTATCGTAATCCAGACCATAGTAACTTCATTCTAAAATATTCTTTTATTACCTGATCCCATTCCACTTTCTCTATTTCATTAATTTAGCTAAAGCTTTGTGAAAATGCTTTCGTCAGCGGTTCCTACGCTCCGAGTGAGGGGATGGAAAATTGCTGTTCTAAACAAATTCTTTTTAAAAGATCCCTGTGTTTCCCTTGTCTAAATCTGCGCGTCTGAGAAATTCCTATCAGAATCTTAATAGTATATAAGCACTGTGAATAATATTTTCCCTATCAAAATATGATATATAAGACCAGGGATAGTTTATTTCGCTCTCTTCTTGCTTTTTTCGCTCTTATGCCACGCTGTGAGCGGACGTGCCTTGTCCGCTGCGCCTGTACATAAACCTGTCTCCCGGGATGCAATAAATGCAAACTTTAAAATCGAAAGTCTCTTTACTGTTTTCGAAACTGCTTTTTGATATATATATATATATATATATATATATATATATATATATATATATATATATATATATATATATATATATATATATATATAACAAAGTTAAAAGATCTCAATTTGCATTTAGAAATAATTTAAGCAACTAAAATATTCACCTTAATCTATCAGCAGTTAAATGAATATATTCTAAAGAGAACATTTTTGAGTAATGAGAGAGAAACAGAAAGAAGAAAATTAAAATATGAATAATCGAAAAATGACCAAACATTGTATGATAGTAGATATGTAATCGTACTAAATGAGCAATATTTTAGCTTGTTTGTGATATAATGTCTCCTGATGGTATCTTAAAATTGTGTCGTTTATAAATACTATCATAAGTAATGATATTTGTTAATAAAATTTTTTCCCATCTGACACAAAATTAGAATCATACCACCATCAATAAATTACTCCACTCGTTTTATTACCATTTAGAAATAAAAATTAATTCTTATAACGATTATATTCGTATCTTAAGTCTTATTAAAATTTATGAAGCATTTGCTAGAGTAATTCTGAAATTACTTCATTTATTAGAATCTAATATGACTATTTTACAGACGTCATTCAACATGAAAACTTAAAGGATTTTTTAAACTTTTTTTTTACTTTCTTAATTTTTGCATTCAATTGACAAATCTTTTAATAGTTTTGCACATTTCAATAAGTTATAGTTAACATGTTCTACGTAAGAAAGAAACGAATGTTAATGCTCAGATTACTATCTAATTTATATTTCAGGTAATAGATAATATACTTAAATCAATGTTTAATATATTTAAGTCTATAGTTAATAATAATATATATTTTTAAGACAATATATTTTGCATTGATATTAGAAAACTATTTATTTTAAAATGAAAAGCACTTGTTTCATTATAAGAATGAGGTGTGTGTTGCTGAATTTATAATTATTATTCTTCATAAATTATAGAAAATGAATAAATGCATTTGGCGCTTTTTATTTGTTTGAAAAGAACAAAATATTTTTTTGACCCAAAAATGTTAAAGATTATATAATGACACACTTTCATGACATGTAGAGAAATATATCCGCGAGTTCATAATGCTCAATTTAAAGAGAGAAATCGGGAAAAAATATAGAATATAAAGAATTTAAACGTTAAATTTATTTTATATACTACATGGTTTTCAATTTTTACTATTTTAAATTATTATTTAGCACAGTATGAAACCTTTGAGTAAAACCATTATTTCAAATATCACACGCTTTATCGTATTATTCAACCCGGCTCTGAAACAGAGAATCTCATTATTCTCAAACAATGGTAAATCAAGATCCATAAGAGCGTCATAGCAAACGCATTCTAATTCAATTTCGAGTCCATATCTTCTGACTAAAGCACATAAAATTAATTCCCTGACCATATCAAATCCTTCTATCTTGACACAAGCTTAACAGTTCCCCTATTTATATGTCCCGATGTTTGAACAATAGATCGCTAATTTTGTAGAAAAGACCGGGCCATCGGTTTAAGCAAGTATTTTCGTATGTACACTGCAGCGTGTCTAAAGTGTTCCCAACTTTTCGTCCCTCGTTCCTTCATTAATTGTTGCGTGCCGCGCCAATTGCACGAATGCCTTACTGTAGTCTAGCTCACACCGGTATTAAAATTTCGAATGAAGCTAGGACCATCACAATCGCTCTGTGCGCTTACCTTGAATAGCTAGCTCATTGGAAATTCTGATTCACCCGCCTTCCGTTCTGATCGCTCGCTTGATGCCTTAATGCATGGAACTAAATGGAACTGATGGAAAGGCATGAAGATCTCATAGGCATCTTCAAACGGTTACCACGGAAAACTTTATTTCCGTATCCGCTAATGGTGTCTAACTGCTTTTCTGGAACATTTCTTGTCCAAACAAAGGAAAAGCGATTGCTAGAAATTCCAATCACGCAACGAAGATGTTGATGATTCGAGGAATTTCATTTTCCTAATCATTTTCAGCATCGCTGTGAAATTCGATTTTCTTTACCACTCCCAGTCTTTTAAGATGTCGTGAGAAGAATCCAGTAAAATGTGATTTCATGAATTTGCTGAAAAATTTGCTTTAATACGAAATTTCATTTGGAGTTAAAAATATTTGAATGTTTTATGGATTTATTTTCTTTTTATGGTGAAACTAGACGGAATAGATTCATCGTTTATCAAAATATTACAACTTTAAACAAGAAATACGAAATTTCTTTTTATTAAAGCTGTTTAAACTAATGATAAGAATGAGTATAATTATTTTTTGTGTGGAAGGCAAAATCTTGTATTTTTTTTACACTAATATTTGTTAACTTAAATGTGTGGCGATGACATTATTCGTGTTTAACTTATCATGCCGTTTAAAAATTTTCTATAAAAATTCCCTTTAAAATATTTTATGTCATTTCATAAATATTTCTTTTTCAACATCCTATATACCAAAGTATGAATATAATGTTCAAGTTTGTATCGAGATAAATATCCCAAATACAATAAGCTAATAAAATAATCTATCAATAAGCAAATATATATTGCCATGCCGGCGTCCTGGCATAGGAGTAGCCCGGGTTCGAGTCCCGATTTGGGCATGGTGAGATGTGTGAACGTGCTCTCCTGTAAAAAGGGGTTGTGCAAGCGAATGAATGATGCGTGAGTAGCTAAGTTGTTCTCTTGGCCCTAGTTGACGCTACTATAAAAACAAGAGACGCCCCGGCTTAAATCGGCTGTCTTCGTAACAGCGGGCTTGTCTGTAGCAGGTGCCATAAGAAACAACAGCATATTTTGCCACTACTGCACGTACCGAATGTATTGTTAAAGCATTATTGTAACGTGGATCATAATTGTGAGAACATTCTTAAACTTAAAAAAATATCTTTTTGGCCTTAAAAATAAAATTAAAGGTTTTATTAATAATAAATTTCGATATTTAAAATTTGAAAACTCTTTTACTAAATTTATAATTTTAAATCTAATTAAATTCAAGCTTAATATAAGAAGAAACGATTTACTATTTAAAAATAAAAATAATTTAAATAGAGAATTCAGTGAAGTGTGATTTTTGGATATTAGTTTCGAAAACATGAAGTTACCTAAAATTATGCACAATAATAAAGAATTTTTCCTTTAAAGAATAATGCAATTGTTTCAATAGCATTTAGTTATTTAGCAACTTTAAGGAAACAAATTTGTAATTATAATTACTATAGAAAATTTTTAGATAAAATAAACAAAAGAGATTTTAATTGTAACAATGAAATTCATAAAGATCATATAAATGCTGATAAAGGATATATCATTACAGGGAATTTAAAAATAATTAATTCAAACTCTTTACGAGAATTTATGGAAAAGGGGAGCAAAATATAGACTGAGAGAAAAATTAAATATTAAAAACCTTAATTTCTAATGCACAAGATATGGATATTTTTATGTCCAACTTATCTAGGAAATACCATTTACCTCCAGAAGGCTTCGGAGAATGGAAAGTGATGATTTTAGAGGAAATTAATTTTAAACTTAACTCCGATAGTGGCAGATCTAAAGAAAGATGAGTTTATTTTAACAAATTGTTGAAAAGAGAAATAAATTTAAAAGAGATGTTTATTATTAATTTAGTAGATAAGGCACCAAACAATTTCTGTTTAATTTGTAATTATTATTATAAAGAACTATTAATTAACGAATATCATTCTAATTCGAAGTACATTTTAAAGAGAACCGAAAAAGAGAAATTGGGTAAGCGCATGCTAGCTTTCGCTAAAAAGACTAAGATAAAGACTTGTCGTTTAAGCTATCCTTATTTGTTTCCAACAGTTAAATTCCATTAAAAAAACCTTTAAAATTTAGATTCGTAACTTGTAATACTGGTAGTTATAATTTTCTGTATGAGAAAAGATTGTTTCAAATACCTAAAAATTATCTTGAATAAAGTTTAAAATGAGGATAATTTTATAATTAATAGTAACAAAGAAGTTCTGGAATTTCTAAAAGATAACAATATTAATAAACTTAAAACTTATGATTTTGAAAATCAGTACATAAAATCTACCTCATGAAATATTAATAGATGTCTGTATTTTTATATATGATGAATAGAAATTTTATTGCAAAAAATGATTGGTTTGAATTATGTAAATTTAATATTTCCGAAAATTATATTTTTAACGGGATTAGTTTTTATAAACAAGTGAAGAGAATTCCAATGGGAACAGCTTTATCAAGTGTTTTAGCTAATATTTTTCTACATTACTATGAGAAAAAAAATTAAACATGATTTAATCAATGGTTGGATATACAGTGATGATTTACTTTTGTTAAACATAGATAATGTTAATGTTGTTATTAATTATTATCCAGAAGATTTAAGTTTAACTAAAACGAACGAAAGTCAACACAAAGCTGCCTATCTGGATTTAAAAATAGAAATTTCTAATAGAAAAACTTTAGTAAATATTTGCGATAAAAGAGGTGAATTTAATTTCAAAATAATTAATCTTTTTAATTACCATTCTAATTTAAATTCTAAAGTTTCCGAAATTTTGATTTTCTTTCAATTTAACAAGATTAAAAAATTTGTAATAACAAAATTTCGCATATTGAAGCAACAAACATTAAAAATTTAACTTCTAATGCTTTTCCCAAACGCTTTTGCAATGGTAGAAGTTTTTTAATAAGAGAGGGTTTATATATTTTCTGACATATATTTAATTATTTTTTAATTATTTTTCTCAATTAAAGATATGCTTTCTAATTTATGTTCTTTCTTTTTCAACTCAATAGATGGCACTGAGATCGTTCTGTTTATTTCATATGATGACTAAGCACCTTGAATTTGCTTTGTAGGCGTATTCAGCTTTAAACGCGGGAAAGTTGAATTTACTTTAATATGACTGCCTTCAGTGATAAGTTTAATTTTCTTCATAAATTCTTTCGAAGTATTTTTGGTTCAACAGGTATGTTCTTTACTTTTATTTTATTGATGTTTCTTGGTGTTATAAATTGATAATGGTCTTATAATGGTTTAGTTTGATTCCATATTTCTGTGGTCTTGCTGAGGTTTGAATTTTGAAATAATATTTTGTTTATAATTATTGTGTCATTTATAATCATTACTTTTTGATATTACTTCTTGTTTTCAAAAGCCTCAATTTCTTGGGATTTTTCGGGTGACGAGGGGTGGATATTTGGACGAAAGTCAGACCTTAGATGAAAAATAATCCCTGGTTTGAATCCCTGCCTGAGGGTGTCCCTTGAAAAGATCTTCAGGCCGAATTCCTCTTTTCCTTCTTTTTTATTCGATTTATTCATTATTGCATTTAAGCTTAATATTTATTTCTAATCTGGTTAAGTTCATCTCTGTTATTGATGTAGCTCTCAAAGTACAATGCTACGTTTGTTAGTAAATATTTACTTCTGAATTATTTTCATAAAGATTGATTTTTGTTTTGGTTGATATTTTCTCTGATAATATCATTCTGCTTTGTAAAATGTATCTTTAAAACTAGTATAATAATTCATCCTAATGAAAATGAAATTGTGTGTTCTGTAAGAAAAATTCAAATTGAAATACGTTAAAAATAGGCAATAAATGCATTTTTCATGTGTATTTATTAGATATTGCTAAAACGGATTGTTAAGAAAATATATGTCGTCATGACAGATAACTTGGATTGAATCCCCCCCCCCCTTTTTTTAGGAAGTAGGTGAAAATTATTCTTGAAATTTCCATTAATGAATAATTCATTTTTACATCATTAAACTGAAAATTAACTGACTTTTTAATTTAATGATATAAAAAGCAGTTAATGAATACCTTCTAGAAAAACGCATTACATTATAATTTTTCCATACTCAATCTACTTTAAATGCAAGCTATTAAAAGAAATGTCCATTATAAGCCCTATTCGAATTTTGGCTGTTGTATAATATATGAAATATTATTAGTTAAATACCACAAGAATGCAAATTCAAATTCTAGTAAATGATTGAGAATTATAATGTTACTATAAATGATTACATATATGCAGTGAACAAATGATTCCTAACTGTTTGAAATTCTGCAAAATCTTTCTCTCTATTGAGGCCAGTTTCCTCCCATAATTGTTTGCTCAAGATATCGGTTGATGCATAAATCTAATCTGATTTAGATATCTGCATCATCGATTCCCTTTATTAAACTTGTAATTAAACTGTCTGCACTGTTAAGTTGACTGTCAGCTGAAATGTTACATGGGAGAGATTGTTAAATAATTTGCCACTTACAACCCACATACTTCATGAATCTTTTAAGCTGTTCTAAAATTCTCACGTTTACAGATAGAGAACAATTGCATCATAAAATTAAAGCATTCGATTTAATATTTTCTACAATGTAATTATGAAATATTTCTATGTCTGCACATATTAATATCTTACAATGATATTCCTGTAAATTGCTGAGATTTAAGATTCATTTGACAATAAAAATGGAGAAAATATTCAGTGATCAAAAGGTAAAAATGAAACTAAATCTAAAATAAGTTAAATAATACCTGTTTAATAAATTTAAATTGATATGAAGAATAAACCAAAGATTTTCAAAGATCAAAAAGGAAAAGTTAAGCTTTATAAGAGAAAACACTTCTATTAGCGTGATAAAATGTAATAAATAATTTATTCTACCAGCAATATAAAAGACAAAGCATGCATCGTAATACCTTGAGACGCTAAAATAAATACGCTAAACCAATTGAAGTTTGTTATAATCAAAATATATTTTAATTTTTGATAAATGTTCAAGAAGTTTATTTATTTATTTTTACTTTTTTTTTTTTTTTGAGGTTCGAATTTTTTTTTTACTGTATTGTTTTCACCGTCTCATGATTTTATGAATTTTGATTAAATCAGACATATATTTGATAATTTTTCCTACATTTTAGTATGCTATCAAAAGCGTATTCTTTAATTTTTTTGATATTTTCTATCGTTTAATCTTTAATCCGCTGAGCAATGGAAACGACTATTGTTCCTTCTTCAGCTTCAAAAACAAGTTGTTAAAAAACACAATTCTTTTATATATGTATGTTTTCTAAAACATGCACCCATAAAAAATTCTTAGTATTTCAGAGAAACAATTTATGGCAAAATGTTCGGTTTTATTAACTTTAAAAGGCTAATTTTTCTCATCTGAAACTTGTATTATAAAAAAATAATTGGGTATTCACAGGATTAATAATTTTCATAATTCAATATTTTTTATTATCATACTGCAGTAATGAAATATTTAAATGAACCTTTTTAAAATTCGCTTAGTGTCGCTTAATACGCTTACGCGTATTGAACTCAAACTTAATAAAATTAAGCCGTCAGTTGGTAAGTATTTTGAAATATTACATTGTCATTGGGGGCTTACAAAACTATGTAAAATTTTATCTAACATACCAAAAAGCGCGTAAAAACTCGATAATAGAGCTTCATCCTTACAAACATTAAATAAATTAAAATAAAAGCGTATAAAAAGAATAATTTCTTTAGATAAAAAGTGCTGAATAATTTTCATGAAACACTTTTGCCTCCATCCTATTTACTAGTTACAAGAAATCTAAAGCATTTATGCATGCAGTTAAAATATCATTCCCTGGTTCTAAAGTCGATATCTGAAGTTTGTTGGGAATTATTCAAAAATTCTGAATTGTTTATATGACAACAGATGAACCACTGAAATATCCGCATCAAACATATTTAAAGATATTGGTCCCGCAATGAAAAGGCCTTTCTTACCTGAAAATCACTCTTAACATTTAAGAAGTACACTTACTGCAGTACTTTTCATACATTATGCCATAAAAGCAAAGCATATTTTTGAAATAAATGGAGTAAGCATTTTGTTTTAAATCCTTTCTCAAATGTTCAGTACAAGTTCTATCAATTTCACATCCAAAAATAGTGATACGCATGATCACTGCATGAAATGCTTTTTTCTAATTTGAAGCATTTTTTTATTTAAATATATCTCTTAGCTAAGAATTTTGGTTATTTTTGAAAAATGATTCATTTGTTAGCAACAAACAAAAAACGAAACCAATCAAATCATTGTAGAATATAAAAATATTATTCTTAGCATTTTGCAAAAGTATTCAGTGTTATTTGCTTTTAGGATTATTTGTTTTGTGTCTATCCTTAGAAAATTTTGCTTTGTCTCTTCTGGTTAGTGCGTAAATAATTAGAGTACTTTGTGTTAAATATATATGTAAAGTACTTGTCTACTCGAATGTAAATGAATGCGAAAATTGCATAAAGCAAAGAAATAGAGAAATAGAATTTGGCAGCTAATTTTTATGGCACTATTATACATATGAGTCAGATCTTGAAAGTAAATGATCAAAAAAGGAATTCCCTATTTTTTTACACGATGCGACTAAGCTGAACTGTGACAGCCTATAAAAACAAATATTTAAGAATATAAAGAGACGAACTCTCCAACTGGTTTAAAGTTTGTTCAGCATAGTTGTAAGAGTAAAGAATAATTTCAATAAAAGAAATAGAAGAAAGATCTTCAAATAATATAGACAGATGATTCAATAGATGCATGCTAATGAAAAAGAACGACTGTAAATTTTGTCATAGTTTATATACGAGGTTTAAGCGCTAACACAAAAGCAAAAACGATGATGCAATCATGTGTTCCCATTTTAAATAGATAAAAACTACTTTCCTTTTATCAGTATTATTTGTTCAACTTAATTTGATACTGCGATATTAAAAAAAATTGCCATTGACTTATTTTCATTGGCCACGATAGGGCAGGGGTGGCCTGGTGGTAAGGTCTCGGATTCGGAACCGGAGAGTTTCAGGTTCGTGAACCGATTTCACCGAAGAACCGTCGTGTAAGGGGGTTTGTTGCACGTTAAATCCGGCATGACCAAGCGTCCTCCCGCTAGTGTGGTCTGGAGAGGTAGGTGCCAGCTCAGGTGTCGTCCTCGTCGTCTGAGCGCGGTTCAAAATTACGAGATCCGTCCCAAAATAGCCCTAGTGTTACTTCAAACGGGACGTTAATATAAAAAATCCAAATCATTGTCCACGAATGTATTTATGGGCAAAAAGCCTTAATAAAATTAAAGGAAAAATACATAACTTGAGGTTTCTCAAAATAAAAATGCATTGAAGTTTAGTGGAAATATTCATGGCATATTAAAGGGCATGAACGCCCAATTATCGCATTGAAATCTTCTGGAGATATTCTTTTAAGACAGATGAGAGATATTCTCACAAGACTCCAAAAGAAAATCTATTTGTTTTGATGGGAATAAGAATACCGTTGTATTATAATAGTATATTATTATGTATAGATTATAATTTCGTTGTTGTTCCAAGTTGTAAAGGATTGAGAAAGGCAAATGTTATCTAAAAAATTAATTTAGCACTTTGCTAATCTTTTCAAATATCGCAACCAATGAAAAATTTATCAAGCTTATTGAATAGATTTTCCCTGAAATTACTCCTTTTTTCTGAAAAGAAACAATTTATCCATAGAATAAAATGTCTTTTCATTACGCTCGTAAACTCTGTATCTACTATTTCCTTTTGGCATTTCTGTAAAAAAAATAAGATGAATTTGTATTCAAATTGTGTCTTAATTAGAAAAATATTTTAGAGAAATACTCCAATTAATGTATTGTCCATTAACAATGAAAAAATTGAGTTCCCTCAATGCTTTAGTTCAATTAATATAAAAGATTTTACTGTCGATATTATTTACAAAACACCATTGTATATTAATCAAATAAGTTATAAACCACGTTTATGATGGGGTTTCATAGTGTAATATTCTTTCGTGTTATTCTTCTAATCTATAAAGAATTTTAAATATTTATTAAAAAATTTTCTACTTTTGCGCAATCGCAACGGAAAATTTAAAAACAAATTAGAAGGCCATCGAGTTTCAATAAAGCGTATATGAAATGCGATGCTTTTGGTTGGCATTTCTTTCAAATTTTAGAAAACGACTTTAAGTTATGAATGTTTTATAAATTATATTCTGTCACTTTAACAATATACCCAAGTTCCTAATTGCTTTATAAATTTAAAAGTATTTTAAAATATTTAATGATATGCATGTATTAAAAATATTCATTTCGGAACCAGCTGTTGTATTTATAAATGAGAAATTTTCATGTGCCCCAAATTAGTTATATACTAGAATATTTTAATGTTTATGTAATTCATACGTAGTATATGAAGATCTAAAAAAGCAGAATTTCAAATAATGCAAATCTGTTAAGACAAAACATCGAAATTAACTTTAATCCCCTGAAAAAAAAGATATGTATATAATTTATATGTATACTATATGAATATAAATCATTATATGCTTCTTTGTCTCTTTATACATAAACGTAATTATTTCCATGATTGAACTTTCAGAAAATGAAAGTATCAACTATCAGATGAAAGAAAGAAATGAATATTTATTTACGTTGTGTTAAGTAAACAGGTATTTCATAAACGTTTGCGCCATCATTTTATAAGTATCCTAATTATTTTCTGAGAACAAGTTTTGACAAATAGTGTTAGTGTCAACTATCAGACGAAACAGCAAGGAAGTTGATGGCTGAGCCAACTTTTAGGCCTAAATGTGGTCGATCGAATCAACCCCAAAGTGTTTATCATTGTTGCTTAAATGAATTAACGTAGCAAAAGAGCGCATAGACAAAAGATCTGGAGGTCTCCCAGAGCCAAAATTTCAGAGAAGTGGCCTTAAATCTTAAGTGGTTGGCGACTAGTCGACGGGTATTGTCAACGCCCACATTTACCGACTTAACTTTGCCTGGCTTCTCTTTGTCGACCAGAGGCAATTTATCATTTGTTTTCGGTTGCAAGGAAAAAAAAATACGAAGTAGGTCAAGAGGCATCGATTTAGATGGAAAACAAATACTTACAATGTTTACTTTCACACTTCTTTGTCTTACTGTTCTTACTTATACGCAAAATCTTTTATTTTACATTTACTTGTCGATTTTTTTTCCGTTTTTCTTCTTTTTAAAATGGTGGAGAAATTATTAATTAGTGTTTGTAAAGTAAACTTCCCAGAAATTAAAAAGATGGTCTTTCAGTTCTTAGACCTTTTTTTTAAAAGTGAAGTATTGTTAAAAAGTGATTTTTCTGCTAAACTTGTTAATATTTGATTAGACAGTAAGCCTTCACCATACTCTTCAGATACTGTATTGCATATATTATTAATATATGTATAGCAGATAATGTAAATATTTGAAAAAATAGTTTAAATACAATTTCTTTTTAAAATATTTAAAAGGATATTTTCAATATTAAAATTTTATTTTTCACATTAAAAGAACACATGGTGTTTCACACAATAGAATTAATAGTTAACTGTATTTAGTATAGTTAGGTAATTTTTTAATGTTACGTTGATCTTCTCTATTCATGTAATAACAGACAGGAATATATAATAAATTATTTTATTTTTGTTATTATTTATTCTCCATTTATCTAAGTATGAAATATATATTGCTATTAAGATATTACATTAATTATGAATTCGTTTTTGATTTCAAGTCCTTTTTCAGTCATATATTTCGCTTTAAATATTTAAAATTAAGATGTATATTAGATGTTATTTTGTTGTCCTGCATCAATTTAAAAAGAAATTGAAGTTCCGAAAGTTAATTCAACAGACATTTCTCAGCATTACGGCATTTAAATCTCAATCTCATGGGCGAAGTTCCATTATTGATTTATGCTATCTTGTCTTTTTGGTATACATTATCATGACATCGTAAGCGGGAATGCGCCGGATTTCGATCGAGATATAAGGCTTATGCAAATAAAAGACTCTGTGACATCTTTAGTAAAGTATGCATTAAATAGTTATACATGAGCACATAATGTATATTAATGCTCTTAGGTGGAGATGGTCTCAGTGCGGAATTTCCAGTAATCTTAAAATTTCCATTTTGTTAACTACAAATGGGATTCCACATATTCTAGTTAGATATTTTGGGCATTAATGGTTTAACTCTTTCGAATAAAATTAAAATAATCAACTTCAGAATGTGCGCGTCGTTTACGGCTATTTATAAATTTCGGTCGCCCCTAAAGCTGACAGTGATTGATCGTCTCTTGTAATGAATTCGTGGCATATCACATAAGCCCCTTATGCACACTGAGACTGCCTGCACAATCACCTGTCAATCTGACTGATGTGACACTCGCTTGAGAATGTTCCACTGGAAATCAATTCTTAAAATAAAAGAAACTCTGTTGTTTCTCTCCCAAATGTATAGGGAGGAAACAATGAATTGTTTCCTGTTTTGATAGAGTATCAAAGGAAAATAAATGCCACTGTAGAAAACTACACGAAAATAATGGAGAAATGGTTTCCTTTATCAAGGCAGCGATTACTGCGTAGAACTTTTATCATCTTGTTTGTGTTTGGAAGAAGGCTTTGATATGGACGTAGATTATAAATGTGACAAGAAATCAATGTGGTTTCAAAATTTTGCAGTTCGTAATATTTTGAGAAAGAAATATTTCTATTCCCACTGGAAATTTTAATCATAATATTTCAGATCAAATTAAAGTTATAAATAAGTAACAATAAAGAGTATGCATCACATTCAAAGCATTGTCTTTCTGTAGAGGACTATCTAAGATTTGAATTGGATTCTTTAATAATTTTCGAAATAGTCTTTCTGTAATTAATGTTAACTGATGTTAATCATTTAATAGTTTTCAAAATTATGACATTGGATTGGAAGCTATGAGAATAGTACTTTATTCAGGATGTTAATTTAATACAGTGTTATACCCTGAACATGAAATAATTGGATCAATTCTTATAAAAAAGCATGATTTAATCATTAATTATTTCTTATTATAGGTCACTTTTTTAAACATTTCTTAAAAATTCAGCCCCATAATAGTAAAGTGTTGAATTGAAAAATTATTTTATAAATTAGTAAAAATTTAATAAGATGGCCACATCGGTCTGGAAACGATGTACTAAAGCGAGAATCTGTCAAAGGATGAGGGGGTTACTGACATGCTAATTCAGGCTGTATATTTCAAGGGACAAGAATATACTGCCTATCTCCTAAGAAAGCCGAAAGACAAAAGGGGTATGTTTATTCAATGCCCAAAAGTATCGCTTATTCTCATAAGAAGCTCTTTCTAGGATTGGAATACTTAGTCTGTCATTAATCTACAAGGACTGAAATGTTGTTTTGAAATTTCTTGTTCTCGGATAAAAATGCCGTGTTGGCATATAAACAGTAAATATAATGAATAGAAATTCTTACAGGCAAACATATTTCGATAAAATTATTTCTCATTGTTTATACTTCCATCCTAAAGATTTTGTTTTCAGGGGAAAAAAAAGGGCTCTTTAATATTTGGTGGTAGAAGTCACCATCTTCTATCGCTTCGCTCGCCAAAGCATTACTGTTTCCATCACAGTAAAAATGAAGCAGAATGATCTGAGAAAGAACCACGTGCTACTTGTGAGTTCAAAAACCTTTCTTTTAGTCTTTCAAAAGTTCTTTCCTGTAAAAATTATACAATTGTGTCTCTCACTGTATAAAGAGTCGTAAAACATTTTTCTTGATAAACGAAATCCCGGCAAGCAGTATGATCTCCAAAACAGTCCTCAGTTTTTTTATTCCAATTAAAACTGGAATATTGCCAGTTAACGCAAAAGTTGTTTTCATCGTCTAATATACCTCTTTTGAGGATGTAATTTATTAGGGAATGGAAGACTATTTATTAAGGATAGTTTCAACATTATTCGTTCCCACTGCAGTGAGTCTAGTTTTTCAATCAACCGGCAACTCAAATGAACCTATTTATATTTTGAATTGATACTTTTTAGAGAATCGAACATCTACAACTCATTGATGAACAATCCGGTTATTCATTTCAAACATTCATGAAGCAAATTCATTCGGCATTTCAATTAACCTGTTTTGAATAGCCAACAATCATAAATCTATTAAAATCCTACATATATTTGGTAATTCGCTTCTTACGTGCGAATGAAGCTGCTGAAACTTTCTGTATTTCACGTTTAAATAAATATATTAGAATCAATTTACGTGATGATACTATTTCGTGACAAACTTTGGAATGTTATTCACCAGATTTCTAACTAAATGCTGCCCTGCTTAGGCGTTCTTCATCTAACCTGACGCCGTTTTAATAGTGTTTGCGTTTGTATGAAATCTTCTTGAGGTAAAAAATCAATGTTGTTCAAACTTCGGCTGCTATCACGCACAAATGAAGGCCAAATGCTGTACGAAAATGTTTTTAAAGTTCCCACTTAAGAATTCTGACCTATTAAATCCATGTATTATTAAACTTAAGCATCCAATATCTGCAGTTTTTGGTCTTTCAGATTTTTGTAACGTACTGCAATACGTATTTTGAATAAACCTTAAAAAATAATAATTTAATATAGTTTAAATAAAATTATTATATATATTGCCGTTTTTAAGAAATTATCAATATAATTTTAATTAGACATGCTCTAATAATGACAGCGAATAAATATAAATATAAAACGATAATAAATAAAGTTCAAAAAATAATATAAAATCCCTTACAATTATAGTTTGAACAGTTATATAAAAAATTAGGAACAGTAACGCAAGAAATATAAAGCAAAACATAAATAAGTAGTTATTCATACATATATAAGCAGAAAATGCAGGATGTGTAGGTGATTCGAAGTTGAAGTGGGATGCATTACAATATCTTGAACTCATTAATTATTGGATAGGTCATCCAATTCTACGTGGATAAACCTGAAGGATATTTCTTTAGAAATACCCAAAGAAAAGAAAGCAGTCAGAAAATCTTATGTCCCCATAAATCGAATCAAACTACATACTTTTAGGATAAAATGAAGGAAATGGCCGCTTTAATATATTTTTATATCATATTTCCTATCTTCAATGATTTATGAAAAAATAAAATATATCTGAAGACACTTCATATTTCCTTCGCTTAGAAAATGATTACATAGACAAGAATTCTCATCTGGGGATGAGAACTAGTACACTTTCACGATATTTTTTGGCAGAAAAATTTCAAATATTTCCTCAAGTATTCGGATCTGGCGTGATAAATAAAGAGCAAAAAATAATGATATGAAATTTAGCGAAGAAACTAGCAAGAAAATTCTTTCATCTAATCAGCTCAAATTCCAAGAGAAATCTAAATACGTATTGTCGGCATATTTAGCGAAAATTCCTTTGGAATTTATAAATGAAAAATCTGAAAAACTTACTGTTGATTTAGTAATTCATCATTCGTTCGTTGATACTAATTACAAGAAAATATTCTTAATTCGTGGTGTTATTTTATAATGACAGTTTAAATTATTACGAAACAACGGAATGTTCTGGCTAGACTGAAATTTAATCCGAGGTTATATTTTTGCTTTTCTGTTTTAACTGTGAAATTCGCGTATTTCTGAACTGAAACATCTTTTTTTTAAGTATGAAATGCGAGTCGAGCACATAGGGTCTTCAAGCCGATTGTACAATATTTGTGATTCCAAATAAAATTGGTTAGAAGCCTGACCTGCTTCAAAAATAAAAAGTAAATTGGCATTGCTCCTTTAAGATCAAAATAATTATTTAAAGAAAAACAATATTTCGGATATTAGATCAAGGAATTCGAATTTTTTTTTTTAATAATATGAATGAAGACATTTATGTCTTGAATTTTTAAAAAAATGTCATCCAATTTAGTGCTATTTAATGGAGTATCTATAAATTACTTATTGACTATAAAATTTATATTAATTTATTTTTAGTAATTTATGATATTTTGAAAGCGTATTAGTTTGTATCTAAACAGCTGTTAATTTTTGTATCTTTAATTAACAAAGACAATCAATAATACGTTAAAGAAGAAAAAGATCATAATAATTTCATTAATCCTGATGTTATTATCTCCAAAATACTTTTCTCTCTCATATTTTTTAATAAAGATGTTATTCCCTTCCCGGCGTATAGCTGCGAAGCGTTACTGTAAATGACTTGGATATCATTGACGAACAATTCTTATAAGCTATACATCTTTGGCATGAATTTAGCATTGATGCTTAATACATCGTGTGATGGCTAGTAAGGACCAAGTCAAAAGAAGGCGAATAAATGTGTTCTTTTTGTTTTAGAATGCCATCTCTGTGGCTGTTTTATCATATCAAGGGAAAAGAAAGAAAAACTTATTATTTCAAGGATATCAATGTCTTTAAAAATAACAAATATATTTATTAATGATTGGTTATCGGCAATTATTCTTTAACGATTCACTTATATTTTGTTAATACTTGTATTGTTATTTTAAAATATGCTGAATGATCTTAAACTTATTTGTACCTGTTGGAATCATCAGAGTTTAATATTTGATCGTACTCACAAAAATGATAATCTTATAACTGAGTAAAGCAGATAATCTGAGTAAACGAAAAATAAAAGGTAAAATGTATGATTAAAATGATTTCTTAAAATTTAACGATTATTTAAGTTTAAAACTTGACAAATATGGGTGTGGTTTTTTTTAAATATTTTTATATGGTAGCCTGAATGTATATCTAGATTTTCTCAATATGTATTGAGAAAATCAGGAATATTTTCTACAATTTCTGAATGAAAGAAAAATACCGAATTAATGGTACGAAAGAACTTTCTAAAACCTCTCCAGGGAAAATAATAAATAACAGAGCATGTTGTAGTAAAAAATATATATATATATATCGTTAGAAATCAAAATTTAAAGAAATACCGTATCCGAAAAAGAAATTAAAAAACAGCAAAAAAAAAGTCAGTTGAGAAAAGTATTGAAATTTTTTAACTAAAAATAATAATCTTATACATCGCAAGTTGAATACATTATCGATTTGAAATCGAATAAAGCCTAAAGCAAGCAGAAATTCTTCCTTTGTTTCCTTTGATAAAATTTACTTTAGGAGTTGAGTCATTATTAAAATAGATATATTTCCGCATAATGATTGCTGTTGGCTCGTACAATTAACTTTTTTTTCTGGCAGAAAAAAAAAATATTTTTTAACTCAAATTTATGTTTGTAATTTAATATAATTTACGGCGGAAAGGATTTTACTTTGACTTCTATTCAGGAATAAATTTACTTTAATAATTTCTATTTTTTCCATACATTTCTTCCAGTATTTTTATCATTAGTTTTGCAGTGATATCAATAGTAGTTAGACAAATGAAACACTCGTCCTCATCTATAATTAGATCAAGAAATATATATTGCTCTAATTTTAATAAATATACTGGATTGTATACGTCTTCCTTTAATGCCGATAGAATTTAACTCTTTCTTAGTGGAAGTAAACACTAAACCCTGTAAAGACAATGAATATATGGCAAATACATCATGTCACTTTAAAAAAAAAAAAAAAAAAATTCTGCAATCCATTTTCTACCATCATTTTTCTGATATTGAGATTAGGAACAGTTGATATATCAAACAATTCTTTCTAAATAATGAATCTGTCAGAAAAATAGGAAATTCAGATGAAAGAATTACTGGACAGGTCATTGATAATTAAAATATATTGTCCATTCCAATGGCTTTATGACTAATTAAAAAAAACTCCGATGACAAATAAATTTAGTCAATACGCTTAAGGTGATACTTTAGAAAAAGAAAGTAAAACTTTCTATAAGATAATTAGATGGCTGATAGATTTTTCCTGTAAAGAGAATAAAATCCTAGTGGAATAATGATTCAGCTTCTGCAAAATTATACTGGTATAGAATTTGTATCGTTCACAAGGAATATGCTAATGCAGTGCTGCTAGTCAATTATTAGTAACAAAATCAGATATATATTTCTGTAGAACTGAGATGGGAGGCAAATTGCACAGCGAATTTGAAACCATTTCTTACATGTTTTATAAAGATCTCTTAAGGTCTGATCTATAAAAATGAGAAGGATAAATTTTTTTTTGTTAGTATTTAGACCAAGTTCACTAATCTCTTTTGTACAAGGTTACGAAGTTTGAGAAAAAGCGTTAAAAATAATACAATTCACTAAAGTTTTAATAGAAAATAGTACAGTATAAAAGTTAAATACCTTCTGCAACAAAAAAGTCTGAATATGGCAATTCTGTAATGATCCCCTACCTTAATCTCAGCATCGAAACCAGATTTTAAAAAAACATATTTCCGATTATAGGAGTACTATGCACTTAAAATCCGTTACAGGTCAATTTTTCTTCCACTAATGTGGTGTGGAATACTGCATAGCTATCAATCACAATTTGAAACCATATTTTTTTTTTTTTTTAAAGCAGGACCATCGCGTAACTACAAGATGGTAATCGGATAAATTTTTTTACGTTTTATAACTATTTGAATAATATTTTTTTAGCACTTTTTTTAACATTTTTAGAAAATTATTCAATTACTCGATTATAAAGGAGCAAGATTTAAGCTTAATTTTTAACTTAATTGAAATAACAGAAATCCCAAATATAACGTTATAGGCAAATTATAAATTTAGTGTATTGGTAAGATCACGTTTTTGAAATGCATCTGACAAGTTTGGATATGAATTATTTAAAACAATCGGTTTGTAGACTGATTAAAACTAGTTTCATTATTCACTCCAATATTGGGTAAAATATAGTTATTTTAAGATTGCTAAATTTCGATGGGAAGTTTTTCATACATGAGGAAAAGAGGTTGGTAAAGAGATGCATATGTAATGATGATTCAAATGTCTGTTTGTTAACGAAATAAAAATAAAAATCCTTTTGTCATGGCTTTTTTTAAATTTTTTTTTCGTCATTTCATTACGTTATTTACTTTGCACAGTTCTGAAATACGTAGCCTAGAGTCTTGATTATCATATGACCATGGAATATTTATGTATAGTTGTCTGGATAGATATATTTTTATGAAACCTAATTTGTGCTTAAATCTGGGGTATATATATATATAATATAAAGGGGAAACATCAGCATTTGTTTAAACACCAGCATACGATTCTATTTGAGTTGTATTTTTGTTTTGTTAGATTCTTTCATTTATCGTTGCTTTGATTACAAATTTCTATTTTTATTACTTTTTCGAGCGTCATTCTTGCCCCTTTATTAAAACCGTCGATTTGCAGACAACTTCCTAAAGGCTTTAACCCTATGACACACACCATTTATTATCCAACTTGTTTTCCGGTTTTGTTGTAACATGTTTCTAAACTCAGCTTCGTTACAATTTTATTTGATGCTTTATTTACCCTGTTGTCTAGTAAGGGAGTATTTAAAGCGATGAATGCATGAAAGAGTATGTACTTCCTTATTTCTCTCGTAAAATCTTTTTTAATTGTATTTCTTCGTAAAAATGTGTCTAGTAAATAAACAACACACTAGAGATCGTTATTACTTTTTACTTATATTGAACTGGAAATCTGTTAGCATTTAAGTGGATTCGAAATTGGGCATTCGAAAGACTTTGCTTTCAGTAAGCTTATCGATTAAATAAACAGTAGTTAAGAGTTTAATGTAGAAATAAATTGAATGTAGAAAATAAAAAAAAATACTTTGAAAACCTATGACATTTTTTGTTTAATATTAGAATAAGTTTTTATCTTTTTTTTTCATTGAATTGATTTAAAAGTGAAGAAAAGTACTTTATAAAGTAACATTAATGAGTCTTAATATTGGCATTAGTTGTACTTTCTGAAACAAAATGTTTTGATGCAAGATTCGAAAACATTGTATTAAAATGAAGGAATTTACCGTTAAAATAAGAATTTTGACGTGTCTGTTAGTTATGATTCACAAGGTACACGGATGCGAGCTAAGACAAAAAAGAACTGTTGATGCAATTAAAGATAACTTGTAGTTTAATGTTAATTAATGTTTCGCATTTATGTTTCTCACGCAACAATTTCTCATTTTCCATCTAAACATTAACTACTCTTTTTTTTTCCTCTACCTTGTTATTAAAGTATAAATTAATAGCAGAATAAAATTAAATATTATTATTAAATAGAATTCCGATTTCTTAGTATTCAAAATATTAAGAAATCGGAATGAAATGAAAAATTTATTTAATGCTCAACAATGTACAGAATCAACAGCTTGGATTATCAAGCATTCGATTTATCATTTACTTATTTTGGGAGAATAAAGATATGGAAGAGTGCAAATAGTTAATTCAAACTATAAAATCTTGTAAGCAATGCGCTCGTAAATTTAAACTGCTATCAGAACGAAGGTATTAATTTACTGAAGGTAATTTACTGATATTATCGGCACAACCTCGCTCCATTCCCCAATTTTCGAACGCCATTTCCAAAAGGAAGGATCAGAAGTTTAATCCACGATGACAGGTTTAATATAAATCAGCTAGATATCCAACTAGAAGTCTGCTGTCAAAATTATACTGGCTGTCCATAAACTAAAAATTAACTTAAAAATTTTCCCTTTATTTAAGTAGCTGCTAATGCTTCTAAAAGGAAAAAAAAAATGTGTTTATTTTTTCGACGAACAAAAATTTATCGTTATTGACCAAATTAGCTTTGAAACTCAATTAAAAAAAAAAAAAGAATCATCGCATATGAATTTAAAGTCAAAGAGGAAAAAAAAAGTATATTCTATCCATCCTAATTCTTCAAACAGTGATAAGTTACTATTGGAAGTGCTAATAGTATGTCAGCCATTAAAATAAATTTTTGAACTGTGTCAAAACAAAACCAGTAAGCAAAATAACATTTCTTTGCAATTCCTTTTAAGAATACTTTCGACCAAATATACTTCACCAAGCATATGTTTTCAAATACATTTGATTCATGGGATCTATTTTAAATTTTATAGAAACTTCATGGACACTCAGAATTTTAAAATATGGTAAAGGAAAGATAAAGTTTCAAACTTCATATAAATGTTTGATTTTTATAAACCAGGATGGTAATAAAATATTTTTTTTTTCATTTTATTGCATTGAACTGTATTTTATTAAAGACCGTTCATTTAGTATGATTGAAATTTCATTTCTCTCTTTTTTTTTTAATCCGAATTGTCAATGTCTTTTCTTGTGCCAATGTAAAATAAAGTTTTATTTGGTACAAGAATTTTCACAATGCATATTTAGAATCAAATGAAATTTCAAATTTGAACACTTCATCCCCTTAGAACCAAGAATAGGTTAGATTATTATCATTATACATTAGACTATTATTACTATAAGATTTACTACTATAGAAAGGATATCGGTAAATAAAATTATTGTATTTCTTACGTTTATGTCAATTTTAAACGAAAAGGTGATAAATGTGAAAATATTGTATTAATTTACTAAACCATTTTAGTTAATTAAAAATAGTAATTTGGAAACACTGTATTTAAATTAAATAGCCATGCTCACCAATGAAAGTAAGATTCAAATTATAAACTAAGATTAAAAAAAAGGAAAGTAAATCAAAGTAGATGAAAGTAAGATTCAAATTCTAAACTAAGATTAAAAAAAAGGAGAGAAAATGAGAAAATCAAAGTAGATATTTAAAACAGAGAGCAAATAACAATGTGGGTTGATGAAATGTTTATCCAGTGGAAAATATTTGTTTATGCAATTTTTGACAGCCTACTTTTAAGTATTCATCTATTTATATTTAAAAGTATTAAAATTTAAGTAAGCTCATTTCCTATTAGAAGATTTCAGATCTATTCATACAGTAAAGGAGTCGCATACTATTCATGGCCCAACAGAAAATTTAAAAATAGTAAGAGGTAGAGATATATTTTGAATTCGAATAAATGTTCTAAATGCTCTAAATGACGTAATGAGTTAATTTTTTGTTGTTTGGGAATAAATATACTTCTGAATAAATTACAGAGTCTAATTTTTCATATGCTCGCTCAGCCCCATCGGTCATATTTTGTATAATAATCATGACGCATTCAATTCTAAACAGAAATGTCTGTCTTCTATGACTAAAACTGATCAAGTTATGGAGCTTTATATATTACCATTTATACGAGTTTAGAAAATTTCGATTACTTCTTCGAGGAAGATTTGCCAATCAAGACATGACACTTCCTTGAAGCAATCGTTGATTAATATATATTAACGAAACTCCACGCTTCATAACTCTGATGGCTCTTGCAGGGATAGAAGTGGAATTTTTAAGCTTTAATGCTTAGTGTGCAATTGTAAATAGTTAATTATAAGGATATTTTAATAAATATTATTAGGAACTATATACAAAATTAAATAAAATTAAATTTTCCTGCTATTTTACTTCTATTTGAATATATATTTTTTATTAGTTGAAATAAAATATAATTGGTTATGTGGTTTGAAACATTCTTAAATTTTTTATTTCAATCTACATTTCATGTTTGCATAGAGGGAATTTTGTTATTAATTTTTCATTCACTTTCTTTTGCATTAGGAATCGGAAATTTTTTTCGGTTATTGGTTCCTCAAGAATAAGGAATAGTTATAAAAATTTCACGGGCTTAGTCATAAATTAATATATTAATTCAACTAAAAATTTATTTTCCAGAAATGGCGCATCCTGGAAATTAATTTAAGAAATATTTATTATCAGACTATTTGAAATATAGAAACATGAATTAAAAATGTAATAAAATAAACATTAGAAAATTAAAAAAAATAAAATGATTTTAAGCAGGATTTTACACGTGTAAAAAAGCAGAAAATATTTTTTTTATCGAAACTCAATATATTATGAGCTTATTGAGTTTATGATATTATTGTAACATCACAAACTCAAGAAATATTATTATATAAAGTCAAAGTGTAATACTAAGAAAAAAAATCTAGGATATTGAATGCATAAAGATATGATAATGAGATTAAAATTCTACTTTAGAGTATTTTTATAGGAATTTTGTTTTTACGGCTATGATTTGTTATTCCTTTATTGTTAAAAAATAATTTAAATATGAAATTGTGTGTGTATGTGTTAATCAAATCACTCAATATCAAAAGAAAACTTGTAAAAGGGTTAAATGTAAAAATAGGAAGAAGAACGGGATAAAGGTATAACCATAAATTTCTTAAATAAAATTCATTAAATAAAAATGTAATGAAAAATTAATTTTGTCTAATTTAAAATACGATTGTTATTTGAATTTACTTCAAACTTTTCTATTTGGGCCTCATCCGTTTACGATTTTTGCTATGACTTAACAATTCTTCATTATTATTTTTTTTCATTTTAATGTACTGATAAAAGCGTCTGTTAAAAATGCTTTCGTATTTATTATTTTAACTAATAATGTACGCTATGGCAATTGAATTAATTGGATATATTTATATGATTTAAAGGCAAATAATTTGAACTTTTTTATTATTATGAATGAAAATTAATAATAACATTAATGAAATTTTATTTTGGGAACGCAGTTGTCTTTCAGGTTAGATGACATTTGCTATTTCATTATAAGCACATTACGAGATATAAATGGATTTTCTAGTAATATCGCAATTTTATCAGCTGATGATTATTGATTGAAAATTTCGATCATGCAATAAACCATTCACTAACACAAAAAGTTAGATGTCTTTATACGAATTAATGAATTCATTCTTCGAAAATCCATATAAAGAAATGTTTTGTTATAATTGCAATCGAATTCAGGCAGCAACATCTGATGCCACGATAATGGAATGTATTTAGCAGCACTTGTAGCTTCATGATTATCTTTTGGATTAAAGTATACAAAACATTGAAAAGTTTTCAAAATACAGTAAGACTTACCCAGACTTTGCAAAGTTTATCCAGTACGACATAACAGCTTCAGATAAAGACATTTCAGCCTTGGTATAATTTCGAGGGAAATGAGATAAAGTCCCAACCAGCGGCGCTCCGAATAAATAGGCTAAATCTTCGCCATGAATTGCACCATGCCTTTGCGGATAATCCCCATTCTCAGTTTGGTATCCAAACACATAGAAGTAAGTTTTGGATTGGGTTTTGGAATGGTAATTTCCAGTTCTGATTAAAGGAGCAACAGTAAGTCCGTCTCCTAATGCTTCCAAGGTAGAATCCAGAATGCTTATGGGATGTTGCACAGGTCGGGTCCAATCAGTGTATTCGTTCACGATAGTCAGAAATATTTCTTGCATGTGGTAGTTGAAAAGATTTCTGACTAAAGTGCGAAGCAATCTATCTCTTCTGTTAGCATCTATCCCAACTTTTTCTTCATTTGATGATAAATGGTAAAAATTCTCAGCTCTGGTTACACCAAAAAGCAAATCGTACTGCCCAAATAAACTTTCTTTTTCTTTCATTGGTGTCAGTGGATCCACAGGAATTACTATGCCATCAACGGTCGGTCCAAATGCTGAAAGATGTTCTGGAACCATAACCTGGACTCGCATGATATCTGCCAGAGGCCTCTGTCTCATGCAATCTAACATTGGACCACTTTCCGTAGTAGGGCAATTTAAGGTTGAGCACACCTGGCGGCCGTAAGTAAGCGCATCATGAGCTATAGCCCAAGGGCTTAAGGCGGATCCGCTCTGCATGATTGCTCGTTGGAATAATCCTGAAAGAACAAAGATATCACATTAGTCAATCTCTTGATTCTTCTTTTTCCTTTCATATAAGAAAAAATACGCAGGAAATACTTGTGCTCGCTTCAGATTGAAATCTAGAGTTATGTAAATTAGTTTTGGAATTTTAAATATACGCTAAATATTTTTGCACCATTCATTTGTCATACAAAAATGAATGTAACTGACATTTTTCTATAAGCGCGTTGAGTACTAAAATATTACTATTTAAATATTGAAATTTTAATAGTTCCAAATGTCCATTTAAAATAATTGCATTTATGTTTATGAATATTTATAATAAATGCACATATTTAATATTTTTATTTAAAAATTCATATACTGTCAAGAATAAATAATGTGTAATTGTAAGGTTGTAAATTTAAAATTATATTTAATTTGACTAGAAAGGTGTACATATATAATTGCATATCTTATAAAAATTAGATTATCACTATTTTTGAATTGTATTTATCTATACTTATAATAAAGCAAGGTGTGCGTGTGTGTTGGCGCTCTACAAGCCAGACCGTTCGACTTATAGCTACCAAATTTGCCACATATATACCTTGGAGGTCGGGAATGTGCACCTGGGATCCCTTTTCTGAATTTTTAATTCGAATTTTAATTATTAATTAATAATTAACCTTTTCGCCAAAACTCTTTTCATTTCCCCACCGCCAAATGAGTAAGACTTCAATTTTTTCCCCCGCGCTAAAGAGGTTAGTCTTAAGAAATTTTCGGCCAATTATTTCAAACGATTATGTTTATTTTCTTAATATTTGATGCATTTAAAATTAAACATTGTTAATGAATCGATCTTTCAGATTCATTCTGAAGTGATTTTGAATTAAAATAAAACGGAAAAAAGGAAATTAAAAATTTCTAATCTGCATAGCGTTACCCCAACTAGCATAGTAAATTCACGCATTTGCGTTACCATAATTGGCGTTGAAAATTCATGCATGCGCATTGTGTTCTGATTATTGGCAACTATTTTCAACGGATACGGACTTGGTTTTGAAGGCTTAGCATAATTTCGACAGATTATTTCAAATGATTCTGTTTATTTTCTTAGTGTTTGATACATTTAAAACTAAACATTGTTAATTAATCGATCTGTTCATGATGAATATGAGAAAATTTTGTTGAAAACTTCTTGAGATATTATATAAATTAAGATATTCTTTAGTGACCATAAGGTTTAAATACTTAGCGACTCTGTTTTCAGTACTCATATTAAAAAAAATCTGATATCAATTGCACTTTAATCATTTCCACTTTAACTTAAAGCATAAATTCTACTGGAACTAACAAAAAATTAGAGAGATTCATATTACGTTACTGCTGCAGGCCTTTATAATATTATGAGTGAATTATATGACTACCAAAATTTGAAGCTTTAAAATATTTTGAAGAAGCTATTATAATAGGAGTTACATAAAATATTAATTATTAAAATTTTAACGAGCATTAAGATTGGCGAACCGGCTGGTCACCAAAGGCGTCAAGTAATTAATAACCTTATTAGTGAAAGTATATGGCTTTTAGGTACTTTCTGACACATTTCAAATAAATAGTTAAAATAAATATTCTGCAATACTACCAATTATTGTAATGGATAACTTGTAATAGTACCAATTTTTGTAAAGAACAGTTTGCAGTAGTATAGAAGTATATAGTTAAGGAATAGTTTGACGTATTGCAACTGATTGCAATGAATAGATTTCATTGATAATGAAAACTATTATTGAACTCTTATTTCAAAATAATCCTGAATTATACTGATATCTCTTTTCTTACACCATTACTTCTCCATGATTCCAGCATACCCCTATATATATATATTATATTATACAGATTACGAATATACGGTTACAAATGTTTCTGTTGAGACGTTGAAATGCTTCATTGCATTGCCGCAGGAATAATGTTCTTTCCTTGAATTATCAAATTAGAGACAAATCTATATATTGCAGATTCCAGATTCACACATCGGCATATTTTATAAAAACAGACTCCTGATTGGTAACATTGTAAATGTTTTCAATTCATTTTTTATTCACATTTTGGCCGAATAACTGATACCATTTAAATAATACTATCAGTATTTATTATCAATAGATTAAAGTGTATTTCGAGTTTTCAATATATATTATAACATCTGCCTATTAAATCGCCGTTATTATTCATTAATATTTTTATATTTAATATACATTAATATTTTAACCTCTAAGTCTCTCTAAACGTATTGACTTTAAGTAATTTTATATAAATGTTGATTTATCTATAAAATTGCACGTCAAAATAATCTAATAAATATTTAGTTATTTAGAGATATTCCGAAAAGAAATTTTGCTGTGAATTCTTAAATGTTTTTGTATAAAAATAATAAATCAAGTATTTTATCTTAAATATTGTAGATGCCGATTAATTATTCTAGCATATAATGAATAACAAATCTAAACTCAAACATATTTTTCGACTCGTTTCCTTGCGATATCAGCATTTTCCGTATGATAATTATACGGCCAATCTTAGAAATAGAATGTACGGAGAAATTCAGATGTCGGAAGAAAATGCGAAAACAAGTTGACTTTTAGGGATGCAAAACGTTCGTAATGTTTAGTGAATATATAAACACCAATTTCTAATGCAAATTCCCTTAGCTGAAGCAGATTGCTAACTAAATCACTTTACCTTTAAGAGTTTGAACTTCTCTTTTAACAAAATAAATGCTCACAAATTCCTATTCTCAAAGGATTGAGAGATTTATCTGCAAGCTTTCAGAATGTATAGATTACATCTTGATGTAGGTTGAGAAATTCTAAGAATGGAAATAATTTTTTAAGCTAAGCAGAGATTTTAAAGAGAATTGGGGATTGAAGCGAGTTATATTTATTGAAATGACGGTGCGCCGATCCTAGCTGTATGCAACATATTTTGGTAAATTTTAATTGATTTACTAACAAGTAAGTTTTTCTGATATAATTCAAATGTAAGGTCGGAAGAATCTATGTGTTATTTTGTTTGAATTTAGAACACCTGAAACTATTCCAGCACCTGGTTTTTTTTCTAAAGAAAATCAATTCAAGCTGAAGCAAAATTTTGGTTACAGCAAAAAAATCAATCTAGATACAAACATTAATATTATAAATTATTACAGCTAATTGAAAAAAATATTTCTCATATAATAATTTTCATTGATTAAATAGTTTTTATTAATTAATCTGTTCCGTAGAACATCAATAATAAAATAATTAGAAAACAAATAGTTGTCCCCCAATTTCATAGAAAAAAACAAATTTGACCCATGCACTGCAAGAGAAATTTACAGAAGCTTAATTTTACTGCAGTTTCCTATGAGATATTTCGTAAATAGCAGTGCATGGGTTAAATTTTTAGAAAAATCCCAAAAATGAATATGAATTCAGCCATAAAAAGTTATTAAATCATTTAAATGAAATAATATTTGACTTGATGTAAAGAAATACGCCATTAGAATTCTGAAAAAAAATGTTCAAAATTGCAGATATTATTTTCAAACTAGAACAAGTGGAATTTACATATTGTTCACTATTCCCTTAAAGTGAGTTTTATTTCTCTAGATTTTTGGGGATTCATTTGTTATTTTAAGATAGACCTTGTATTAAAATTGTGAAATTTAAATGAGTTTTACGGTGCCATTCAATCTTCTCAATTTAAAAAAGAGGCGAATAAACAATATTCGCAAAATGTTCACATTATCTTTTTAATTATGGCAATACAGGATACCAAGTTGCCCAATATTATGGCAAAAGACCATCAAAATTTTATAATGCACCTGAATTTTCAAGGATCTGAGCATTCGAAAAAAACTTGTTGTTCTGCTTATCAGTTTAGAAAAAATCAAAGCATAAATTTTCCCACATAATCACACATAGGATTATACCTATGTTCCTTAATTTAAATTTTGTTTAATTTGAGAATGTCCTTGATCTATTATTTTTCAATCAAAAATAACATAAATATCTGATCTCCAAGTTCAACGCAATAAAATTCATATTTGGCAAGATTGTAGAGTTTAGTCCATTTATTTCGGAAAATAATTTTAAAAGTTAAACTAACAGCTTTGTATTAAATATCCGTTGTTTGAAAATATGAATTGCTTTTCAAATTCAGAGCATGAGATTTGGTAAATATTGTGAGACATTTTTTTTTCATTTTTTGGTAGTCATTAATTTACAAGCATAGTCATCATCATCAGTTATTTCTTGATGTGTTATCAAATATATATATTTCTATATACAAAGTTGTCATTGCTATCTGTATCCTACAATAATCATCCGAATTCGAAGGTACATAAATGCATTTTTTTAATAAAAGAACGGGGTCACAATTTTCAAAACATGGAAATTATAAATGTCTTCCTTCGATAGTAAGTAAAATATATTCTATCAAAATTTTGAGTTAAAATCTTACAGTAATTTTGGTTAAAAATGGGGGTTACGAAAAATTTGGTTTAAAACTCTGAAATTGAAAACTCTGAAAAGGAATCTCTTCGTTTTCCGTTCATTCTTTCATAATAATCATTTAACACATTCATCACTGTAATAGTGTTCTCGCTAATATTCCTTAGTGGTTCACACCAGCTGGTCCATTGTCCACTTAAGAAGAGATCTATAATGGCCCCATTTATTTTCTTAAATGTTATTTATTCAAATACTTCAAACTTCTTACTGAAAATTCATGATGACATGAAAATATATATTAATATCTTTATTAATCATATTCTGGTGCATCGATTAAGTTTTAAAAATATTATGTCACTTAAGATAGCATCACCAGTATTAAAGATTATTAGAACAAGCTTTATAGGATATTACCCAGGATAGACTGAATCTATACTGAAAAGCTATTAGTCAACATTGCAAAATGTCATTTAAAGAGAATATCTTACTTTAGGGAATTCACAATACTTTTCCGATCTTTAAATGAAGTATAGATAAATAATCTTTTCGTCTCTTCCCTAATTTTAAATGCCCTTTTTAAATTTAAATTTGTATGCAATTACATTATATTATTTACCCGAAAATATTACCAGGTTAGAAAGTGCTACTTTTTTTGTTTCAGTTATAATCAATAATTTAATCAGTGATATATTATTTTTCCTAACAAAGAAACATAAGACAAAGCCTAAACATAAATCAACGTTTTTTGTCGATTGTCCATTCAGTTTAAATTCGAAAAGGGCCTAAAGAATGACTCCGCTTCAGAAATGGCACTATTGGTATTCGCTTATATACACATATAATACAACGAGATTGAGTAGACATCAAATGTTATTTAATGCTTATAAAAAGTAATCATCTTTCAGTGGCTGTAAAATTTTTTCTTTGATAAAAGTTTGCAGTACATTTGATAAAAAGAATAAAGTTCAGTCATTAAAAGTTATCTTTTGTAGCACTAGTGGAAATTGAATCGATGAGCCATCACTACCAGCGTTAAGAAAATAAATTAGCTAATCTTAATGGAAAAATAATCAACTCGTGTGTTTATCTTAGGGAATATTGCTTTTTCTTAGATAATGAATTCGTCAAACACTGAATTCCAGTAACAAGCTTCAGAAATAAGAAATCTATTCATCGGCCTTAAATAAAATTTGGAATTGACAAATGAGGTTTCAGTAATTAATAATGTTTGAATCTTACCTCGTGCCATAGGTGAAATCATTAGCAAGTTCACAAACGCAGCACCATGTCCTTGACCTATAATTGTTACATTTTTTGGATCTCCTCCGAATTCCGCAATGTTTGCTTGTACCCAGTGCAGGGCAGCTACCTGATCCATCAAACCGTAATTGCCTCTGGCAGATCCTTCAGTGGCTGGCAAGAAACCTGAAAAGGAAAAAGAAACAGGTTAACACGGGTAAAAAAAAGAAACGTAGAATCTAATGGAAATTCTTTGATAGAAATGCATAAATTTATGCTGATTTAACCTATTGGCAAATCCTCGAACAATTCACTTGTTTTTATGTTTGAAAAACTCAAGATTTGAAGTCTAAGTTATAGAATTTATATAAAATAAAAAAATATTGGGGGGTTTATATTTCTGATCATAGCTGCAATAGTTGATAGAAATATACTTTATGACCACTGGGATGAAAACTAGGTATTATACAGGGAGTATTGTAATTTACTTATTAGCCAAAATAAGATTTGAGCTAATTTACAATAAATAGCATGAAAAGAAATTTTGTACAGCCAGATTATAACTTTTTACTATTTAATTACAATTGTAATACAATTTTTATCATATTACAATGAATCCACATTTTTTGAACCGAACAGATATTTTATACAAATTAGTTCCTCTTTATAACGACATGTGATTTCAATATATCTCGATATTACGAATTCAAGTGTTCTGGGAACAAATATTTAATACCTATAAGAAATACTAGAAAATACAGTTTTGCAAAAGTTATATCTATACGATTTGCACTTTTTTTTATAATTAAAATGGAGAAGTAAATTAGCATTCTAACGCTAAACCAAATAAATCTATCATTCAGTATTACTCATAGTTTTATAAGAAATATCGTAAACGGTAGTATTTAAAAAGATTTGGTAGCATGTCTTTGTATTTTAGAAGCTGATATTTATATTGATACAGGAGCATTACTATTATCATTCAAAACAAGATTTGCCAGGAGCCAAAGGCAGCAAATTTACTCATCAGTTATTTTTATTTTGTTTGAAATGGATTTTTTCAATTTTATGTTTTAACTGTAAAACAAGTTACAATATAGATATGGATTTTTGAATTTTGCGATGCAATCGATATTTAATAAATCCATTCATATTTATTACATTTTGCAAACTAATTACTCATAATAAATCTGTTGACAAATCACGTAATTTATTTTTACACATTTTATTTATTGTATAAAATAAAGACAAAATAAAATAAAATAAAGTATAGTATAAAGTTATAAAACATATAAAAACTGCGAAACATTATCCCTGTCAAAGAATCATGAATGTGACAAGAACTAGAGCATAACATTTATATTAATTATTCAAGAGTTATAAAAATTTCACTGAAAAAAAATACATTTTCAGTGGCTCAGAAAAATATAATCTAATTAGTATTTCCTTTAAATATGAAAAAGAATGAAAATGTCTGCGAGATGAAAGAAACTTTTTTTCATTATCTTTTCTACATTATAGTGTAAAGAAGTAGTCGTATTTAGTGGTCTAATTATTTTTTGTCACCAACTTTACTAACGTTTTTTGAATGATTTTGCAGCTTCTTTTTATATAACTGATTCTGTACATAATGATAGATTGAATCCACTGTCGTTAACAATTTTAAAGTTAAAATTGACCTGATTATCAATTGTTTATTGTAAGAAGTTTTCCTTTTATCAATGATCATATATTTAAAATCGCATATATGAAACGCTAATTTTGAAAGTTTTCTTTATTATATTAACAAGGGTAATCTTTTGGTATTTTCAGTCAAATGACATGCTTCCACGTTAAAATGACGATTAAAATTCACTACATTCATTTTTAGATATTTCAAGTAATCAGATTTTATGGTATGAGTCATTTTGTAATGGCATTCAAGATTTTTAAAACAAAAATATTTTTATTTCTTTATTTAAAACAAAGAAAACTATCAAAGTATGTTAAATTATCAACATCCTATCTCACAAGATGCAAATCTCGCATTCCCAAAGACGCACTCTGGAAAAGTTTTACAATAAAAGCTTGATAAACTCTGGATAGTTTCTATTCTGATACTATCAACAAAGACAAAAATTTTGATACATCATTTACGAAAATCTATACTTCATGGCGAAAATAATAGAAGAAATAGCCATTTGGTGCATTATGCTAACCAAAATATCACCTGCTCTTTCAGACCGCTGGAGATAAAAAAAAAAATCACCTGCTCTTTCAAACCGCTGGAGATCAAAAATATCACCTGCTCTTTTTGATGACCAAGCATTATGTATTTCCAGCGACATTTTAGGGAAGATAATTTTCTAAAATATGAGACATTAATATCAGTTCACTTGCGGAATGTCTTTCCCATGACTTATGGATCAATGCCCATAACAGAAGACACGTACATATTAGCGGTTTAGTTAATTGGCAATGAGATAGCTGTGCATGACACCGCTGGCCCAAGTGTAATTAATAACCCTTACTCCACGAGATAATATACCGTGGAAGTATTAACTGTAGTTTAAAATTTTTCAATGTGTTACTTAACCGAATTCAGGCACTTGAATAATTGTTGTGTTGCATTTTTACTTGCAATCAAGATCTCAAGAGCTTCATTTAAATGCTTCTTTGATTAAGTTCCATTAGACGATAAAGTTAATGATGTGTTTAAAGTTTAACTCACGTAAATACATTCGATTGGGATAAAAGGCGAGCTTGGCTTTACTGTGTGAGGAATGTCATTATTCTGTAAAAAGCAATTTAATTTGAATGAACTAGTTTTAGCTGGATAATGAAAAGCGATTAAACTTACGATTTGACAAAACATGCTGTTTTTTTTCTTAATGCGCGCTAATGTTTCAAAATATATAAAAACATAAATTTTGAATATTATGCATTGTATCAAATAGCAATTTTCGTTATGGTGCATTGTTATTTATGTAAGAAATAGATAAGTCTATGTAACAGATGATATTCGGATTTCAGAAATTTTTTAGTAAATGTCCAGACACAGTTCAAATATTTTAACTTCAATGTATATTGCTGTGATTTTGTTTTAATTCGAAATTATAATTTGTTGAAAATTTTTAGTTGTGGATTACAACTGTGAACATTCCAGCATATTTGGATAAGTAAATACTGAAAATTAAGGGTTAAATAGTTAAAATATTTCTTTGAATAAATCATAATAATTAAGATTTAATTCTTTTGTGAGCAATATTCTTTTTTTTTGTGTGCAACTTTAATTAATCATCAATTTTCTGTCTGTTTACTTCCCATAAATAAAAATAATTTTTTTAAAAAGTCTACTTATATTATTTATAATTTTATATTTCATATGCAATATTACATGAACTGTTTCCACTGCTACACATTGCAGTAAAAGTATTCAAAAGGCTAAAATTTCATCCAGGACCATAGTTTCAGAAATAGCAACGCCCTACAAGAAAGCTTGTGCTTTTCGCAATGTCTAACATTTCTTATTTTGCGATATAATCTTCCAAGAATATATCTACTTTTCAGATATTTTCTGTGCATTCTTCAGTTTAGTTTTCTAATGTTGATAAAATAAACCACAGCTGACTTTCTTTGTATATCATCATCTTCATGCAATTTTACTTAAATTTAGAAACTTTCGTCTTTTAATAATTTACAAAATTAGAAGTTTTGTTCTAGTAACTAGCTTTCGTAACGTTGATGGCATGAAGACCAAATTCTTCTTTACTATAATTCTTGAAAATATCATATTGAAGTTATGTTTCACACTTCTGATGCACCTAGTTATGAATTCTTCTTAGATTATTGATAGTAGGAAGATTTTTGATGCATTTTGCTATTCCTTGCACTTAAATGTATTTTAACTAATGATATAATGTACTTTTGTAGATTATCTGTCCAGAAAAAAAATACGCATTAATATTATAAGTTTAGAAGAGTTATGCTTTTACTTATAATTCTTTTGTCCTTAAATGTTATCCAATCTGAAGTTTTCCAAAAATTTGCTAGACATAGTAATATGTTGAATTATAACTTTTTGCAACGTTACAGTGTTGCTATTTATTCTTAGATATTTATTGTTAGATATTATTCTTAGATATTTTATTGTTTTAGGGCACTAGAGAGCTTCTTTCCTACTACCTCTGTATTTTTTTAATCGTGGATATCTAAAACAGCATATGCAGTTTGGATTTGCTTTGAGAATTATGATGTTTAATAAATATTAATGTTTTTGAATATATCAGTAATAGATGTCCTTTATACATGTTAATTTTTTAAAAAAATTATGAAATAAATTTGAGACGTATAAAAACGTTTTTTTTTATTGGATAAACATTTAAATATCAATGACATCAAGACCTGAAGTTTGTGCTATAAATAAATTTATTCTTTGCATGAAATGATTGAATTACATAATTATAACTGCAACAGAATTCAAGAATTTCACAAATAGATTTAAAATTTGCTTTATTTCTTAACAGTATAGAAAAATACTAAACTCGTTTGAGCCCCTAAACCAGATTTTAACTTTTGAGATTACACGAATATTAAAACCGTATCCTGCAGAATATTAAATTGCAGAGATTTACGGTAGTACATTTCTTCAGTAAGAGTAATGTCAAACTCTTGCATGTAATTAAGGCTTTTAGGAGACATAGCACGACCTCTAAGAATGACTTTTATAAAATTAATAGCTGCGGCGTAAGGTTGAATAAGAATACCACATTTATCAAAAGCTCATTTACATAAACATATTCGCACAATGTGTTGAAACCGAGCAGGTTTCAAAAGAATTTTGAAATAACTTAAATGCATATTCTTTTCTTAGCAATTCAAATGTATACAAATTAAAAAGGAGATTATTTGTAAGAAATATAATTACTAAGAAATTTCCAGCATATATTAATTAAACCAACTCTTTAAATAATATTTTCAGTAATTTTAAATCAAATGGTTGCTTATCTGCTCCTGTATGATTCTTCATAATTATCTCTATTTAGCTTAGAGGGATGCACATTTGAAAAAAATAAATTTTAGCCTTTTTAAGAAAATTTGAATTGAAATAGATAAATTTAATTCAGGAAATCTTAATTAAGAAATTAATTTATTGTGAATTAATAAAATTGAAATGAAAAATTTACCATATGTATATATGTATAAATTTACAGAAATTACGGTTTTATGAAAAGCTCGCATTGAAGAATTATCTTGTAAATAATTATTATAAAGAAGTGTGAAGTGATTTAAATAAATTTGAAATAAGTATTTGGAGAAATCGACATACTGTGAAAGAAGGAAATAAATACCAAAAAACGAGTGATGCTCAAATTCGTTTTAATGTATTCAAGAAAGAAATGAATTCAAAAATTTGTATTTAATTTGTCAAATATTTGAAATGAAACTTAATTCAACTAGAATTATTTCAACAACGTTTTAGCTGAAGAAAAATTACCGCACACATGCAAATATATATACATTCTTGAATTTGAAACAATATGATTTTTTAAAAGTAACATTATGTTTCAAGTGGAACGCATCAGATAGAAGGCTTTATACGGATATATGGAAGAAAGAACAAAATTAAATGCTTAAAGAACAATGCGGATATATAAATAAAGCTTGAAAACGATTAAAAATCAAAAGAGTCGGGGACAAAAAATAATTCGAGTAAGAAGAAATTTTATTTACTCAAAAGGAAGGAAATCATTCACAATAGAAGCACAAACCATTGTTTCACTCTATTTAGAATTCACAGAGTGGAAATCGTTTGAAATTTTAGTCGCTGTGTGTCCAAAGGAAAACTGCTCATGTCATTAATTAATGTGACTTTTTCAAAAAAAATAGAGGAAGAATTGATTCTTCGGAGAGATATCCAGTTTAATAATAAAGAAGATTTCACTGGAGCATAAAGGATGGTATCTGGATAAATTCTGAAAACCGGTCTTTTCTTCAAATAATAACATGTGAGCAAAGAAAGATTTCCAATAGAGTGGTGCTTTCGTTTAAAAGCATATTTCAAATGCATCATAAGATTTACACAGTCACTGAACAGTTTAATTTCTTAAAATTTCTTCCGTTCTCTCTCTCACTGAAATAAACTAAAAAAAGAAATAAACATTGTTTTCCCTCTCCTCATTTTTACTTTTCAAAACTTTGCCTTTCATAATAAAAGCGCAATATTTTTGCGAAAATGCCTTTTTTTGGTACACTAATGGCGTGTTTTCTAGAGCAGAATACTTTCTCTCCTATAAATGTGAGAAAGGCAGCTTTGCATTTTTACTAAGTTTAGAAAAAGCACATAAATCATTTGCATCCTGAAATAGAATTTGTCCCCTATTAAATCAGGAACGCTATTATAGTAACCAAACCAATACACCAGCTCCATTTTTGAACAAATATGTCACTTTTAACGAACTAGTTTCAAAAAATCTATAACCACTGATAATTCGTATTGCCTCTGCAGCACTTCTTACTTTCCTTTGAATTCTTTTTCAAAACCAGATAAGATATTTCAAAAATGTCATGGTATATTGAATTATGCTAAAACGCTACCGTCAGTTCTTATCTTTTCAGGAAATGGTAATAAATTGGGGAAATAGTGATCATAGGTAACTTGGAGACGGGCCTTGTGCTGTAATAACAAATCATATTGATTTCTAAATTCAGCTTTTAGACTTTATATTGTAACAAGTACTCATCTCAACTTTAGAAGATTTCTTTTTCTAAAGATAGTAGTGACTGATGAAAAGAATATTAGACTTAAGGTAGTGTTGAATTCAAAAAGGAATGTTTCTAATGTAAGCCAAATTTGGATATTTAAATTAGGCATTTACGACAAAATAAATATTAAAAAATAAATACTAATATTAATGACCTATAAAGTGGCAGCTTCTGACTCTTTAAAAATTACTGTATAAAGTATCACTTATGGAAGACTTGCTGAATTGTAACCATTTTCGATATTGATTCTTGACAACTGAAATAAATCAGCCGAGCATCAGTTCCAATATATTTTGAAGATGTTATCCCAGCCAATTTAAAAGTCCTCCAAATATTTTAAAAAATTAGTTTTAAACAAGAATAATAAACATTTTGGGCCTTAAATTTTGATTTAAGAGTGAAATGTTAATTCGTTAGAATATTTTCGAATGTGCTATGAAGCGTAGATAAATTTTGCGTACTTCTTATATAATGGGCTTGCTACTTATAGTTTTTATTCTTGATTTTAACTTATGATCCTTAGCATTAGAATCGGGTAATAAGTATAAAAAAAATTTAAAACATTTTCTTTTATCAGTGTATTAAAAATGAAAGATAATTCGTTTTTGTTAAAAAACTGTGTTCTAAATAAATAAAAAAGCGTGAAACTTAGGTAGAAGTAAATTGAAATCAGAATCATTGGTATAATGAATTTTAATATTTTTACAATGGATATTTGGATATTCATATAATGATATTCACTAAGATTTTATAGCATTCTTGTGTTTTTTTTAAATCTCAATCTTTAACGATTCTCTTTCGACCTCAAGATTTTTGATGAAAAATTATTTTATCTTTTTAACCCTTCACCCAACTGGAACGTACAGAGTAATCCAGCGAATTTCTCTTGTAACGGTTCGACGTAGAAAGTCGTTCTCTGATTATTATTCAAGCAGCTAAAACGTAGAAAGTCGTTTTCTGAAAGTTGTCCCAAGATCGTCTCCGACGTGTAGAGTATTATCAAAGCTTCCCCATTTTGCGATAAAGATATTTTACGAAAATTCTGATGATGGATAATCAACGGTCAGTGGATTAATACACTGATAAAAAAATATTTTAAAATATTTTTTTATTTATTATTTTCTAATATTTAGTCTTTATTTCTTATGATTAATAATTTAGCCTAAAAAAAGGCTCTAAACATCGAAGCCGTATCCGAGAATAGATGACTGGCACGCTGGTGCTACAAAACCCTATGCAAACCACTGTAAGAAATGGCCAGGCTTTCTTTCCGCTTAAATTCCTATTGTGATCAGTCATATAAAATTTCGCCATGAAAAAAACTACCTTCTATTGCAGATGTCTTAGAATGAACATTCTAATTTGAATATAATCGATGTTTTTTGTTTTATTTGAAAAGTAAGAATTCATGTTATATGAGTAATGCTCTAATATAATATATAAAAATAAAATTATTCTCCAATATTCTTAATTTTTTACTTTAATCAGTATTTATCAAAAATGTGAATGCCATAACGAAACTAATAAAGCACTGGATTCTGATTGAAATACTCTAAACCAATTTGAATTTTAATCACATTTCCAATATATTTTAACTTTAAATGCTTATTCATTCGATAAATATATGCCAATGAACATATTTAATCATATGATTGCATTGTGCATTTTTTTTATATTGCTTGATTTTCAATTAAGCTATTTCCTTTTTCTTTACAGCACTAATAAATGGCTTAAAATCTTTTCATATTAATTTTTGTCTTTCAAATATTTTATAACTCATGTCTACAAATATTATGGGATGCAAAACTTAAAATTCCTCAAATTAATTTCTAGAGACCGCTACTTCTATGAAAATTATTTTCAGCTAAACAAATATATTAATTGATGATCAAGAACTTTTAAATTCTTAAGATATTCTGTTATTATCGGAAACTGATAAATGCAGGTAATTTCAGAACTGCAGTACATGAGGGAGATAGAGAAAAATCCATTATACTGTTCCATCCTTAAAAACAAAGTTATGTAAAAGTATTTACCAAAGGTATTTTATTCCCTTTTATCCTCTTAATCCTGAAATACACCCATATTTTTCAGTAAAATCTGAATATGCCCCTAACAAATATTCTATAGTTTAAAAATCTGATTTAAAACATTGTCGGGCGTTCCTATTCGTCCCCCAAAGCAGTTCTATTGTCTATCTTTAAGCATTTCCTCTTTTGATAGTGACCGTCACCTTATGAGTGACTATGAATACGGAAAATTTCCGGTTTCAACTTACTGACAGAATAACTTTTCAAGAGGTCACATAGTTTCACTTTCACATAGAGAAAAAGATGAGAGGAATTTTTAAGTTACATTATTTTCTAAATGTCGGCTAGAAACGGAGTCTATAGAAACCGTTCTTTTGCAGAGGTTTTAGATAAAATTGTTTGAAAGAATTGTAACTATTAGAATTGGATTCTGTTCTGAAATTCAAATCAAGGTAGATCGAAATTTAAAATAATGGAAAAATGAATTTACCGATTTTTTTAGAAATTCTTTACTTTTAGGCTATAATGATCCGAAATGTTTTTGGTGATAATATAAGCGTTTTCTATGTATTATTTACTTGGGGGAACTCTTTCCCTTAATAGTAAATTTTAAGAACGTGGCATCTGAATTCAACTTACTTAATTATACATTACATGCTGGAAACAATAGGTAAGAAACAGAAGAAAGTATTGACAGTGTTATAACCAATATAACCGTATCGTGAAATTAAGAAAATGGATGATGGTCTCCTTAAATATGATCTCGAACTCCTCTCGCAGTGTTCCATTATCATAATAAAGTGCATGTTTGCGAATCTCTGCAGTGCAGCTGCTTTAATAATTGCCTTCTACCACCTAATACAACAACATGTTAGCATTTCAACGTTTCTAGTCGGAATAAATAGTTGGCTGAACATATATCTTTTGTTTGCATATGTTAAAGTCAACAATTTAAACAGGAAACGTTTCTCATTTGAGAATATCACACTTGATTTACTTATACGTAACGATTTTCCGCCCTTATCTAAGGATGACCTTATTTTATTCTCACTGGGGACATTCTAATTAAAACTGGCCAGAAGTGAACTGTCCAGTGAACATGTTAGAAGCGGTTTATATTTGATCGAGCGTCGCAGATTCGAAACAGTTGACTGAATCTCTTAACGAATGCAGTCCTTTCAGAGAACTTATAGCTATTGAGGGGTAGAATTTAATCCAGAGACACGCACATTCAAGAATTTATTATTCATATATTTTAATTGGTAAGAGGGGAAACGACTTAGAGTCGATCACATAATATCATTGCTGGTGTAAATCAGGTAGGCGTATAATAGGATGCTGTCTTGGAACCGTTACAGTTAAATGGTACTCTGTATGGTCAAAATGAAAAAAAAATGGTATATGATATTTTTGTTTCTATTAATGATAAATACTGATGAATATTAAGAATAAAATTCCAAAAAGATGATTATTTAAAATGAGAATTATAATGTAAATGAAATATAATTCAGCCTTTTTTTAGAAAAAATTCATTATTCTGGCGACAGGCGATATTTTCCATGGTGAGTCGCTGAGTTAGGGCGTATTAAAATTATTACCTTAAAAGAAAGAAAGAATGGGTTGCTTTTCCTCATCCAAATAATGATAAATATACAAGATTAATTGATCCTAAAACATTTTTAACAAATTTGAACCCAGAATTTTAATAAAATAGTTGTATTCTATCTAATTTTGTGTGAAATTTCCATTATTTCAAACATATGTAAAAGAAGTTTTGTTATAAAATTGCCTCTTTTTTTCAGTTTTGCTCTGTATTTTCTTATAATTTTATTATAAATAAGAAATATTATATTGAAATTGTGCAGTGCCCGAATGGAAAAAAAATGTCTTAAGCGTACTTCAGATTGCCCATAATTCAGACAAAAAGAACCAAAAATAGAAAAATTCAGGCTTCGATATTTTTTTTTTTTTTTTTTTTTTTTTGAAAAGGCCGAAGAGGGTAATTCCAGCTATTTGTACTTTATTTCTGTAAACAATTCCATTAAAAATTCTTTAAGTTATATATGTAATTGAAAAAGTATTTTGGTTAATATATTGTTTCATATGCCATATTATTTTAAATATATTATGCATCTTGCATTTTTCACTTGGCATCATACTGAAACATAAAAAGTCGAAAATAGGATGTTCAAAGACACGAAGATTTAGATTAATCATGCAACTTGAAACGCGTAAATTGACATCATGAACGTTAAATAATGTTTCATATTAAATTGAAACAAATGCTTTAAACAATTTTGGAAAAAAATAATTGCTGTTCCAATTTTTTAGAATCCATTTCTGATAATGGAGGACAATGTTTTTTTTATAGGATGCCTTTCTTTTATTTTAAGCATAATACGGATGCCTTCAAACGCAAAATTCTAAATTTCAGATTCTCTCAGAATACGTATGCTACTTATTGCTGCTGAGGTAATTTTTTAAATAGCTGTGATCATACCTTAAATTGTTCTTTTTCATTGTTCCGATCTTTTAAGTGAATCCTTTTTTAGCTCTATTTTTCTACTAAAAGAATCTTCTATACTAGAAATAGAATTCCATTGCTATCATTTGTCGCGTTTCTCTGGACCTTTAATAGAAGGCTTTTTGCAATTCGCCATGTTTTTTCAACTTTTTTATTTCTTCTTTTCTTATTCTTACGGGCAATACTTTGTGAAGCACGAATTCAACCTGATTTGCCTTGGCCTTACGATTTCCAGCTTCCATTTGCCCTAACTGAGGCTCATAGTAGAAGGCCACATAATTCAATTTGGGGACTGTGCTTCGGTCTTCAGGTTTTTCATGAAATGTCCTTTCGTTTCTTGATTTTTCTTCTTTTTTTCTTCATTCCCTTTTACTCTGATCTCGCTTCACATTTACTTTTATCTTTATTATGCATTCTGTCTTCTTTTCTTCGATGCATCTCCATTTGTTTTTGTTTCTCTACTCTTTACGCTGTTGGCCATCAAAAACGAATGCGCTAAAGTCGTTGATTCACTTAAAACCGACACATTAAGCATTTCATAGGAGTTTATGTAACAATTCAGCAACCATTTAATTTCCTTTCTTAACTTAAAAAGGAAAATGTTACCTTTCTCTATTGATACACTCCCATTTTATTAGATGCGTAGTTTTTCGATTTGAATTAGTAAACTTACCAAACATAACCACTTGTTAAGTTGAAGTTGAATTCTAATTATAAAAAAATTAAGAAACCCCCATTGCTTTGTTTTTTCTAATTTTCTAATAATTAAATTAGGCGTTCCGAAACGAGACATTTTTATTGGTATTGATTCTATATTTACTATTTAAAAAGTTTAATATGAAATTATGTTGCAATATTTACATTTAAAACGTCAAATTGTATTGCAATATTTTTCTTTTTTATGAATATTGCATTCAAGACCGATATCTTGCAAGAATCTGCAAAAATAAAGCAGAAGTGTTTGCAAATCTCTGCACTGTTTTTTCGATTCTATTTCCATGAAGTACTTGAAACCAATTTTCCTCCGAGATCTAAATAAAATTATTTTTTTATGGAATTTTCTCAGAATATGTTTTTAAAACTCTATTACTGTAAAAAACTTGAAATGTGTTGCAACTTGCTTTCTTTCTTGGGGATAAAATAAGCAGCAGTACCAAAAATGACAACCGAGACAATAGCAACGAAGAATAAAATTCAGATTAATTGCACACAACTTAAGAGAATCGCAGAAATTTAAAACAGAAATACATCCATTTCTTACAGAAAGAAACTGATAATGAAAATAAAGTATATATGATAGAATTTAAATTAAAAACTTTTAAAATAGAATATATGTAAATAATTTCAAAAGTAGGAATAAAATCTCACATTTCAAAGTGATGCATAATTGTCTTTTATTAAATGATTTTAAAATAACTGGATAATATATTTATTGAATTTACATATTGAATTTTTGAATCAAAATTGGATAAATTTATGCACTTGTTAGAAAGCCTTATACTTTTTATCAAGCAATTTTAGACAGAATTTTAAGAATAACATTATTTGGTGCTCTTCAAAAAGGCCACAGCTCAAATATTCATAATGTAGCATAAATAATAAATTTGCAATGCATAGGTTTTCACAGCTGACAATGGAAGGGCAAACTTATTCAATTATTTTCCTAATTTTAGTAAAATAATAATTATGTATTCATTAGTTTATTTTAAATTATTTAGCAAGTACATCAGTTTAAGAAAATCTTTTCTTACTGGATTCAAATATTACTTAATTCTTCGTGCTACTTCACTTAAAAATATAAAGAAAGGAGGTGTAACATATTACTCATCAGAATGTCATCTCAATATTTTTGCTGTCACATGCTCAGAGATTACTTAAAAAATCTTATGAAATTTGATAAATTACCTTATTAGAATGGTGCCGATGAAAAATCTCAGAACAGGGAAAATTTGAATTACAAATTAAAGAGTCGGAGTATGGCATAAACAGATATTAACAAACTTATCCATCTATGACTAAAGTAAAGCACTTTAGATGCATGTGTCATTCTTCCGTCATATATTAAAAATCATAATAAATTGCCTTTGACAGACATATCGAAATAAAATAGTAAAAAGACACTAAGAAACTAATTTAAAATCTTCAAAGGGTCTAAACTGTTTCTGATATGCAGTTTTGGCAGAAAAATAAATGAACCCTCTGTTATTTACTTAGATCATGATTAGATAATTACAAATGTGAATTAAATGCTTTCTTCGAAATAGGATATATCTTTCCGGCCGAAGTGCAATTTGACAGCTGAGTGGTATTTAAATGCAAGAGTTAGTGCTGTTAAATTTCAAAAAGCAATTATTCATCACGGCTTGCGATGAAGTGAATGCGTATTCTCTTTTCTAGCTTTGATTTTTAAATTCTGATATAAATTTAATGCAGCTTACATCTACACGATAAAAGGAAATTAAAAAACTAAACTAAAAGGGCTTTTAGTAAATTGTCGAGAATCTAATAGTTCAGTAAAATTCTGATGATAAAAATCGCCAGTCGCTGTTTGAATTAGGTAATTTGTTTCAGAGTAACCAATTTATTTCTTTTAAATTGGCTGATCACATTTTATAAATAAAAAGCATTATGTATTAATTTTAATTACAAACTTCAGAGATAAATCTTACAAGTTTAAAATAAATTGATGAGAAAGATATTCTATTGAGTGCTTAAAATCTTTTTGTTGAAATCGCTATAAAGCAATTTCAGTAGTTCTTATTTCACTTTTTGATTTTATTGTTGAGTAATATGAACTGTGCATTAGGATGCTTTTGATGGACACTTTACAAGAAAACATTGAATCAAATGGCGATGATATAAACCATTTTCCATAGTGTGAATTATATATCAGATAAGAATATCGATGATCAAATGAATAAATATAATATTTAGAATGAATTTGTATTATATTTTAAAACTTCATTCTGAAACTAATTCTGTTTATGCCAAAATGTTAACCAAAATGCGCCTCGTATCCTCGGTGGATTGGTAAAATGGTATCGGCTTCAGGACTTGGAATTTATATATTCGAGGCACAATAAAATCTAAGATCCGTTTGTTTACGTTTATTCCGTCAGGGTAAATGTCCCCAGCTGGTATGTCGTATATATTCGGAGAAAGATGAACGTTTAGGTGTCTTCCGTATCATTGCATAGGTGATCAAAATGACGAGAGTTACTCCAAAACAGTCCTTCTCAAAGGAAGTCTTTTCTTTGACTAAGCAAAGCTAATCTTAATCGAATGCATGTAGAATGAAATTGAACTATGCCGAGTAGATAAATAAAATTATACAGCTCATGAATGTTACTCGTTTTTTCTTTAAGTTGAATTCTGCTAATTAAAACTACAAATTACATACAAAGTGCAACTAGGTATGTAATGTTTAGGATATTGGATGTAAAAACGGAATTTGAAACTATATTTAGTTCTGCAATTAATACTGATAGCCTCAAATTGAAAAATATTAAAATCTAAACACTATATGAAAAAATAATGGAAAATTATAGACAATATGGCTTTATCAGCATATACATACAGTATTACTATTATTAGAGAATATAAATTACTCGAAGAATTAATTAAAAGTTGATAAGAAATTTGACGAGATATATTCAATACAACAATGCCATTTAAACAATTTGCACCATTTACCAAATGTTTCGTTTTGGTAAAATTTCGTTTGATACTCGTAAAGAGTTGTGGATTTTTTTGATGAAATTTTGAATAAATTCACCCATAAAAAGAAAATAAATCGCTGGGTCAGGATTATGTTTCATAATATTCTGGATATTTTTGCTTACAAAGATTTATTCTTTACACATTTGTAAATTCTCAATGAAATGAAAATATATCGAGAAAAAAAAAGGTTGGTTTTAGAAGAACTAGATAATTCAATAGGTGTATAAAATTGAATTTCAGGCATTATAATGTTCTCCCTAGAAATGAATAAACACGTAATATAGGTTAAAAGAAAACACTGATTTATCAACTTTCAGTTTAAATTACAATTGAGTAAATTACATTTCCGGTACAGATGCTGTCCATCGAGCGATGATAGTAAAAAAAAAATGCTTTGTATAAGAATTACAAAAAAAAAAAAAAAAAAAAAAAAAACATGCATGTAAGTTTAATGTGGAATGTTTTTGTCTATTTTGTGAATAAAAATGATTCAATTTTATTCAAATAAAAATTAATTTTCCAGGTATATTAAATTCATATTTTTATATTTAAGAATTCTGTAATAATTTTCAGCCATATTTACTTCAGTCAAAACTATTCTTTTTCATCTCGCGTAACATTGTTCTTAAACATGAAACATATAATTATCTGCTGTTAGTATTTAATGTTCAGCTCATATTGACTCCGCCATTAAATATTAACTTTAATATAGTAAATGCGAAGATAAGAACAGGGTCAAAAGAAAAAAATTATTTTTATATTTCAAGGTGAAATCGATCGCTGCAGTTTATATTTAATTTTCAAAACATTATTCCATATGCAATTGATTAAAATATAATGGCATTAAAATTTCAAATAAAAATATAGATATTTAGAGTTAGCAAGAAATAAGTTTCCTTCTTCTAAGGGCTCTAAAATGCGTTTTTATTGGTTAAAAAAAAAGATATAATTTGAACTTCAGGGCTTGAAATTTATTAAATAAAAATATTTAAGTACAAAAATTCGCTTTCTTGCTTTGTAGCACATGTAAAACATTTAATATTAAGTTAATATACTAATGTCGTTAGCATTAATATAATAACATGATATTAAATGTTAAATATAAATATATTAACTTAATATCATTAATATATTAATGTTGTTGTCTTTTGTAAAGTATACATATTATAGTAAATATGCTTTACAAATGTTAAATAAAGCAAAACATTCTAATAAAAATGCTCAGTACGGAACCATTCATGTTCACCAATGTGCTCTAATAGCACAATCAAGTTTTCCACAGATGACAGACTTCTGCCAGAGTATCAAGAGCGCTCGCCGAAAGTTGCCCTTGAGATGTGGCATAGAAGCCGATCTTTGACGATGGATATTGTCCTTCAGGAAACCTTATAAACGGAAATCCCAGGAAGTGATATACGGCAAATGAAGACTTCGTATTATTGGAAAATGACGGCTGATCACCCTGCATCTACGAAATGTTGTCTTAGCAATTGCTTTTCTCAGCGATCAATGTGAGCAGATGTCCCGTGATGGGACCGATTTGGATTCCAATTGCAGATACGACGCAATGATAAAAGTAGCCATAAAGCCAAACCCTACTGTGAATTTTACAGGGCACAAAGGTTGTTCCTCGACAATGTGAAGGTATTCTGAGGCCCAAATTCGTCAGTTGTGGGTATTAATTTGCTCACTGAGGAAAAAGTGGGTTTCGTCACTCCACAGAATGGTGACATCAACAACCATTTCAGCAATATATTGAAGTCCAAATTGTTTTTTGAATCTCTTTTTCAATTAAATTTTCAATATATGCAAATAAACACCATTTGAGATATAGAGTTATCTATTAGTGAATCTTTACTAATATTTTTTATTTAATAAATGCAAAACGTATGAGTTGAATTATCTATTGTTCAAATTTTATCTAATTTGGTACAATAGAACGCATTCTATAGCCCCATGAAGGGGGAACATAATTTCTTGTTAACCTCGTATACCTCAAAAATTTAAAGCATATGGTTTCGTGATTTTTGTAATGGAATACCTTCAAGAAGAAATCATACAAAAAGAAAAGTGAATTGCTAAGAAATTAAAATATTTATTTCAAAAGGTTTTCTTAGGAAGCATAGGAAAAAGAACTTCACTGATGAAATTTTTTGTTCAGGAGAGGAGGGGGATGGGGGAAGCAAACTTCTGATTCTTCGAAAGCCAAGAATGTGTACATTACGCAGACCTTGGAGCTCTAAAAGTTTCACGATGTTAATAATAAAAACGAATAATCTAATCTAAAAATATTTGAATAGATACAATAGCTGAAATATCTTCCGCCAATAGTTGGAGATTAACTATCGTATATGTTCATGTTTCTTCTTTGAATAATATCCGTATTTTCAGATTTATATATTATAAATGAGTATCCTTAATAAATGTTTTTCTGCTCAGAGTTTATATCCAATAAAATGTCAAAGAAACAAGATCTGTCTAAGAGAATATCATATATACAAAGCTCTTCAGCAAAGAAAATTTCGGAATAATTGGATGGAAATGTTGAAATGTTGTTCATTTTTCATTTATTCAATAAATGTCTTTTATTTTCCATTGTATTTAATAAGGTTAACCCTTAACTGGGGAGTGCGGTCTGTCAGACCGCTAACAATGGACTTTCGGTCATCCATATTCTATTTTTAGCTTAATCGAAGGGATTGACCCAGTAGCTTACTGTTTCGTGACCTTCAATACACGCGCACTTTGTCAACCTGTTTCAGCGGATGATTTTTAAAAAATAATTGAGCTATTTCTTTGCACGGCGTCTGTAAGACCGAACCTCCCTGTTAATGTTCTAGTATTAAAAAAGGCTTAGCAGATGGTGCTAAAACTTGGCCTTAGAAATATCATCCAACCTATTGATCATCGTTATGAAGCATAGCTCTAGAGGGTAATAAATGATGCAGAAAGGGATTTTAATGATGAGGATAATTGTACAAATGATTTTTTTCGATGAAAGTTCGCATTCGGTGATTCTGATATGTATGTTCAAATATAGTTAATTTGTTTAGTGATAATGTATTTTGAAAAATTTCTAAAATATATTAATATACCAAGAAAAATGTCTACATAATTTATAGGCTAATTTTATACTAGAATCTAACCGGTATGTTTAAAATGCCCCCGAAAATCGATGATGCCAATAAAAAAGGGGCCAATTATACCCATTGTCAGTTTTTTTTCATATAATTGTTGAATTTTCCATTATATTTTTTTCTATATAATTTTTGTATACTGGAAAAATAAATGATTTAAAAATAATAAGTAATGTCTTTTCAAGAATATTGTTTTTTAGAACATGTAATTTCAGAAGAAAAGGCATGTTTATATTCAATTAATTTTTTCAATGATAATATATTTTGAAAAATTTCTAAAACATATTTATGCATCAAGAAAAATATCTGCAGAATATATTGGCATATTTTCATACTAATACTTTCATTAGAAAATTAAATTTGTGAATAAACAAAATGCTGTCTCGTAAACCGCACCTCCCCAGTTAACTCCTAAACTTTCACCTCCCCAGTTAAATAAGGAGAATAGATTTTATTTGTTTGACTGACATCAATTCTAAAACTTTAAAACAGGAAAAGAGAACTGGAGAACAGAATAAAGAGATTAATTAACATTAAATTTATGGCAATCACAATACAAAATATTTCAAGCATACAAAACAGCTTTTTTTGGAAATTAAACTCCTGTATTTATGTTCAAATGAGGTAGTCTATTTATAGATTAAAAAAATTATGATAGAATGATATAATATTTTTTCAGTAATGTGATTTTTTTATAAAGTATTTTTTTTTCTTAAATAGATTGGAAAGATTTGATAAAACATTCATTTAATTTTTTTCCTAGAATTACAAATTTATAGTTTACTGTGATATAAAACTTTACGGCGAAGAAAAATATTTTCACTCTTTTTAAATGAGGCTTCATTAAGTAATAAAATATAATTACGTTTTGTGTCCTATAAAATATTTATCACGTGGAGATTAACAATTCATTTTATACGGAATTAAAACAAATAAAATACGATCATCGTTTACACTTCATTTTTTAAAATTTATTATTCTAGATTTTTCTGAAATTATTCTTTGAAATATGTAGTCAAAAGATATAAAAAAAATGAAAAAATGCAAAGCCTCGTTTTTTAATAGAAATAAATGAAATATTATAACCAACATTAAATTTAAAAAATGTCCTTCTGATTTCCTAAAAAAATTTACCATGGAACATCTATTTCCTTAAATGAATCTTTGTCTTCTTAACTTTGTTAAAAATGTATTATAAAATTTGATAGCAAATGATAGCTAATAATTCATTTTATATAAAAACATAATCTTCTAACAAACAAACATTAAATGTAATGTTTGTTTTATTTCATAATTTTTATTAGTAAATTCAAGTAGAAATTTGACTTCCGGATTTTATATCAAAAATTCACAAATAAATTGTAAAAATGCTTTAGAAATCCTGAGCTAATGATTCATTTTCGATCTTAATTTCGTAACACTATGTAGGAAATATGAACATCTCACGGTATTTTAACTTTCCAAAGTATAGATACCGAATGGGTCACTCGATCTTCCTTTTAATGACCTACACTGAGAAGAAAACGACTCAGTAATGGTGCAGCAGCTTCTCGATAAATATTATTTCCCAATGATACTTTCAAAAGATGCTCGCTGGAGAAATTTTCAGCTGCACTCTTTAATGGGATTTGGTTCTTCGCCTTGAAAAATGCTGCTCAGAAGTATGCGAAAAAGTACTGGAATGAGCTCGGAAAAATAGAGCTCATTTTAAGAGTTCAAAACTAGGTTGGAAAGCTTGAATAATGAGTTTCTTTTAAAACTTACTGGCTTTCTGACAGAAATTGATAATATAGGTTTGTGTAAAAATGTTATAAAAAAATCCAGGGTGCATCAATATAAAACCTTTTCAGTAAGTGCTTTTTTAATTTTTAGAATTAAGCAAAAATTATTAATTTGTTGTGTTTAAATTTATATTGTACATATTTTCATCTGAAAATGCGACTCAAATCGAAATAAAATATATATACTCAGAAACTGTAAATCAAACGTTTAAATTACTGCATTAATTGATTCAAATGCTTAAATAATAATAAATGTCATTATAAACATTGTTTTCTTGAAAAGAAAGGCATATAATATTTATAGAAATAACTGGCATTTATTGTTCAAAACTCTCATTGCGATTACTGTTATTTTGCGATTTAAATAATTTTTCTGTTACAGCGACTCAACTTATTACTGTATATTAACAACTTATATAATTATTCAGATTTTATTTATTAAGATTTTTACTCAATTGATAATTATTTTATTTTAAATTTGTTTGCAGCAATCATGCATAAAATATACTTCAACTCTCTGATTGCATATAAGGAAGAGATTAAGCATTGCATATGTTGCAATCTTCCTCATAATATTAGAATAAATCTTGAAATCCTGTGAATTTCCAAAATCTGTATTGAAAATATAAAATAAACATAATATGTGAAAAATAAGACTAAAAATAAAATCAATGGAATAATATCAGGGGGCACGAAATATTTGTTTATATTTTGGAAAATTTAAAAGATAATCAAAATATATGCCGATGAAATGAAATATATAGAATAAAGTGAAACATGTATTCGGTTTTACTTATGAACTTGGAGTATAAGTAATATTAAAAAGTTTGAATTTGGTATTTTAAGGCTCTTTACGACGTAATAAAGGCTCTCTATTTGTTTCTTTTAAGAGATAAAACCGAATTTATAATTTACTTTCGTCAAATAGGTGTCTATTTTATCTTAGAAGAACATTCTGAGGACATCCTAGCAAATAAAATTCTTTGAAAGTAAAATTCCATACTATTAATTTCCATATTATTAAATTTCAATGAGGCCACATTAAAAATTTTTTAAAACATCAAGTGGATTTTATCTATTATAGTTCATATATTTTAAAAAAATCAATTCCAAAGAACTATTTTTTATTATTTTTATTATTTTTGAATATAATCATCCTATTGGAGGTAAGGCATCTAAATAGTCTGATAAAAGAAATATAATAAAAAATATAATGATTTATTTATAGTTCTCTAAGTTTTGATATTTTTTAAATAATTCCATATCTTGCTTGATACAATCATCGTTTCAAGAAATGCAGTTTTTAATGACCTCCAATACCTCTCATTTTTTTTGAATAACTAGATCGTCTCAGGATGAAAGTTCGAAAAATTCTATTTCTTTTGCATAAAAATTTACTATTTGCTCAATGAAACTCTTAAGCAAATTTATAAGTCATTAAATAAAATGATTAATTTTCCTTACTATCTAATAGGATGGCGTTTTGATCCTACGTCAATGTATTCATTTTTTATCTAAATAAGTTTTTATAAAACATTTGAGATATTTATAAATTCTGCATAACTTTGTATAGAATTATAATGTTTTTGTGTGACTTAAAATCAAGTAATTTCAAAATATTAGAATTCATTGCACTTATAGAATATGAGAAATTTAGTTAAGTATCTCTCAAATCAGTAAATATAAAAATAAATTTTAAGTTTCATTATGTAATTTACTTTTTAGTAATATTACTTTTTGATACTATTTGAGTAGTAACGGGAAAACTTTATAATTTACTATTTTTCACTAGAAAATCAAATTATAAAAAGCAAATATTTCTATAATTACCAATAATATTGTATCAGATAGGAGTAGAACTTACCTAAGATTCCTAATCTATAGTTGATTGTTATAACAACCACATTTCCTAAGCTCGCAAGAATACTCCCATCATAAGGATTTCCAGCATTCCAATCATAAGACTCGCCATGGATGAAAACAAGAACTGGCAACTTCACCGGATCTCTTCCAGCTACAAAACGAAGAAAAACATGAAATTCAACTATAAAAATATTGGTCACTTTACATATATTAAATTGTTTGGAAGTTACATTAAAAATAGGAATATTTTTACACATTAATTTTCAAAGTGCTACAAGAAAGTAACACAAAAGATCAGAATAGATCATAAAATATATGAATAATGTTTATAAAAAAAGAAAGCAATATGTTTTAAATTAATATTATGAAATTTTTTTTTTTTTAAGATGGTACGTTTTGCACGTCATACTGATGTGTTTAATGCTCTAATAATATTTATATTCTTAATGTTTGCTGAATAAAAATTTTAAGAGAATTTAAATGAGAATGATTAGACAGAAATTAACGGTTTTGATTAGTTTTTAACTACATGTTATTCCTTGGTGAATATTCAGAAACTATAAATGGTGCATATAACACTTCTTCATGAAACGATTGTATGAATACGATTTCGGATTTAGTCTTATTTTGTGAGATAAGTGAATTATATAGAAATTAACACTTTTATAACAGTATATGTTTGTCTGTTAAGACGCGTTACAATGAAAATATCACAACGCTTACAAGAGATACTTAAATCATATGACTAAAGAACGTTAAATGAGATATTTCATCAAAATTTCTATTATGAAATTAAAAATGGGCAACTTTCTTTAGAAAATTTTCGGAAGCATGATGGGTATTCGGTTTAGATAGAATGATAATTCCATACTGATTTTCATAAGTCATCATTGTTGCACAAAATAATAACTATATACGTGTTTTAGTTTATTCATGCGAAGTGTAACATAAACTTACAAATACCGCAATGAATGAGAATTCCATTATGCATTCAGATTAATGAATTTCCCACTAAATCCAATACATTCAATGTGAAAACTGGCTCTGTAATTTAATTTTCCTTTTGGAATGGCATATTATTGTTTTAAGTTCCTGTATACGCTTAAAGTTCAATCTAAATGTATCTAAAATTTAGCATTTATATGTTTAGCCCAACATGACGAGAAATATATGAAAACCAAGCAATTTATAAATATTCTAATTGAAATTTAAAATTCCTGAGTTGTTTCTGTATTTTTAATTTATCAAATTGTAAATTAATTTTACAATTAATTACATATATTATAATAAAAATAATTATGCTTATTAATGTAACTGGAATTACGAGTCCAAATAAAAATTGAGTGAATCTAGCAAAATACTTTTTCTCCAAAATGTAAAATAGTACTAAATTTATTTAGTACTATTTCACCATTAGTATTTTTAGTATTATTTATTTAGTGCTATTAGCACTATTAATTTATTTAATACTGTTTCACAAGCATAATGTTTTAAATATAATCTCGCATGATTTTAGAGTAATTAAGATTTTTACACATTTTTAGTAATGTATTACTTAAATGGGGAATGAGGAACTGGGGAATAATGCATATAAAATGCTTAGAATTTACTTCAAATGTTTCTATAGCTTCTATTTCATTTAGATTCCGTGCACAAGAGTCCAGTTTTTAAAATACTCAATAAGGTGCTATTTGCGATCATAGCAATCAAAATCATTCTATTTATCAATCTATTCTACTTTATCAATTTATGCTTTAGAAGAGATTTTTTTGGAGATGTCAACAGCCGAATTTTATAAAATAATTAATATTTAAAATATCTGTTTGAGATATTGATATTTGATGGCCAAGAAAAATAACTTAGGGATCATATTATTAATTTTATTCAAATACGTTAATTGAATCGTTCATAATAAAATATAATTGTTCATGATTTGTTGAAAGAAAAGAATTATACAATAAAAAATCAAATATACTACAAAAGTATATATACTACAAAATATACTACAAAAATGACTGCGATTTAAGATTTTTTTATTCACACGGGAAAACCACTTGTAGCAGAAGTCTGTTTCTTACGCAAATGATATTTTAAAATTGCCTTGAATATACTCAAATATTTTATTCATGCTAAAATACATGTTTGGACTGGAAATTATATATATATAATATATATATATATATATATATATATATATAACTTCCCATTTTACATAAAACAGTCAGGCAAAAGAATTAAAATTTTATGGTATACTAAGTAGAGAAATAAATGCCAGAAAAATATACAGAATTAAGTTGGTTATATGATATCTAAAGAAGGAAAATATCATAAATGAAAAACAGAATAACATTAAACAATACAAGCACCATTTGAACAACATTTCAATTCCAAAAATTTGCCATTTGCTTCACTCATATATATAATATTTACCGAAACTGATTTTCAGAATGTATAGATACAAAGGCAATGAAAAAAAAAATTCAAAGTCAAACTAATGTAACAAAATGCAAAGAGTATAAAATAAATTTTAGTGCTTTCGGTATTCATTATCTAATTTTTAGATGTTTATTCTTAATAGCATGCTAAAATATCTAGTCACGAAATCTTCCATGCATAGTTTAAAGATATAAAAACAACGCAACTATACTCAAAAGTCCCTTACAAGCTCTTAGTGTTATTAAATGAGACTACAAGGAGCTTAATTGTCTATTTTAAGTACAGCAATATTGTAAAGAAAGGTGTAAAAATGGGATGGTTTAATAAGTTGGGAAGTAACGGGGAAAGACATTAGCGAAACAATTGTCGTATCCATCTGCTCTTTCAAACGACATATTAATCGCGGCATCTAAAGCATTATTTTTATTTCCAGCATCTGGCCCTAAGAAGATAAAAAAAAAAAAAAAAAAAAAAAAAAAAAACCTCCAGACAACCAACAAGCGACTGCTGAATTGTACTTTTACGAGCAACTTGAACAGCAAATTGAAATTATAGTATTGGGAAACATGGGTTCAGTGCCGTAATACCAGAAAACAAAAAGGGCGATAAATTTCTTCAACTGGCCCATTATAGTGCCCGTTTATAGCTAGAAGATTGACGTCAGCTTTGTCCGCTAACAGTTTTATACCTTTATTGATCAGATTATGAAGGTGAGTGAACAAAGAGAGACAGTTATGCGAACGAGACCTTGCCACATCTTATCACTAACAACAGGAAGTTTTTATGAGTTCCGTAATTTTTTTGTCACCCCCCTCGGAGCAGTTTTGTCGTTGGATCAATTGAAACATTCAGAATGCGACATATTCCAATTTATTTTCCGCTATAGAAATTTGTTTATTCTTCGAGACATAGCAAATATATTTAGATTGTGAAAAGTGAGCCATTGATCGATTGAGATTGTTCAAAAGTCCTATATATGGGTTTTAAGAATTTGCTGAAAGTAATTGTTTCAAGATATGAAATGATTTTAAATTCATCTGTGATGATAAAAATCTATAAATTTAATTTTTACCGCATTCATTTCAATTTCTGTTTACATAATTAATTCATATATTTTGCAAAACCTGATGTTTTTCCATGGTTTTAGTTGTATTTAAAATGCAAATGTATATTTTCCGAAGTACGCTGAATTAAAAGGATTCACAAAGCAATGTGTGTTGTGTTGATAAGATTCTTGTTGACAATGAAATTGTAAAATTAGATAAGTTTACTCTCATAATAGATTCATTTCATTTTTTCTTGTTTGTAAAATGCAAATTAAATGTCATTGTCCTCACAATAATGTGCGACTGGATGTCAATGAAAATATGGAATATACAATTTTCAGTTTTGTTTTCAATTAGGTTTCAATTTTGGTTTTAGTTTTAAAAAAATTCCTGTTAAAGTAAATATCAAACATATTTTTCAGTGACATTTATTGGATGTGAGCATTAGAAACATAACATATGAATAATTATTTCTAATATTGTTGTTCAACTTTAAAGGTAACTGAAGGAAAAATTGAACAGACCAAGCAATATTTGCGTACGGCCATAAAACATCTATGGAAGAGATGAAAACTACTTTTTACAAAGAACCTCAACTCGTGAGTACTCTTCAGATATTTTCGAAAATCCATGTATTTCAAAAATTTTCAGAGCAATGTTATCTTCAACTATCGTTCTTCTAGTCTTAAGCTCGAAATATCCCCTAGGCAACGGATTTAATAACAAATGGTGTGCATATGTTTTCTTGCATTATCCGAATATATTTTTATATATTGAATTCCTTTTTTCCATATAGACAATATATATATATATATATATATATATATATATATATAATATATAGTAATCGGAAAATTCTTTTTAAACTGTTTAAATTCAAAATGGCTGACACTGGAAGATTCTAAGTCTCGTATCTGCTGTGTTACCCTAAGCGGGACTACATCTCAATGAATAACGTATTGCAAGCTTCTACATTTTTAAGTTAGCATAAGAACTTCATGATTTTAAACATCGTTTGTTTTAATCATTTTCGAAACTAAATCATTTTCAAATGCATTAAATATTCTATATACATTAACACTATATTGATGGAAATTTAAGTAGTTGAAATGGAATTTTATGCAACCATCATCGATCTCTCTGCTTTTGTCGTTGACTAGATTAACTCTCTTTCCAGCGACGACAAAGAAACTGCATTTCTATTGCTGTGTACAATATGGTCAAAGATGTCTATAATATTGTAACATAATTATTCGTTTAGTCGCGCAAGAGAAAGGAATTATTCGCCAGCGTTGTTTATAAATAGGGAATAAAAATTATCCTTCATATTATGTAGAAGGAAAGAATAAAACTTCACAAAGCTCAAATGGTAAAGAGATTCTGGTAATACTGCATTTTTCTAAATATACATTTTTTTCACGAATAGAATCAATGCTCGGTATTTATTTTTTCATTTGTTAAATTATATAAGGACAAACTTGTTCTTTTGCTAAGCAAAATTATTGTTGTTGTTCTTACTTTATTACCATATTCGTTCCTACACAAGCATTTTTATAGAAAAATAATTAACTATATCAAGAAAAAATTTTTCTGTAAACGAAGATAAAAATTAATTAAATTTTCTTTTTCTACATAATTATTTTATCCAAATTAATTATGCTTATGATTTTTCTGTCATAAAAGCTTTAAAACCGGAAACACTTTGTCGAAAATATCTCATAAATTTTCATAGCCAAGAAATATTTAGCAAAAAACTTAGAATCTATAATTTAAAAATACACACAAAAAATGATTATACTAGCTATTCTGAATTGGTAGAACTCAAGTGGAAACATTATTTAAAGCTTGAGCTTGGTATAAAAATTTTGAAATTAAATGCGAGCAAATTCGATAAGTTTAAAAGATGCGTGATCTTGTCCATTACACGAGGTTGGCTTTCTGTGCTTCTTAACTCAGTCGAAACAGCTTGTTTAAAATGTTCTTTACTTTGAATAATGAAGCGGATATAAACTACTTATTATTTATACATTAAAACGATTTCAAGTAAAGAATGAAGCATTATTCATTCTACTTTTTATTTAGTAATATAGCTGGAGACCATTGAATCATCTTTTGGCTGGCTTCACCTTTGACTGGGATGAATTTCAGCTACATATATTTTCTTTTATGTAAACACTTTCATATTCAAAGAACATACATTTATGCATTCGTTCGCGAACAAACCATTTCCAGCAGCGGAACTCAACATTCATACTGAACTCATTTCAATAACTTAGCGAAGATCTTCAAATGCAAATGTCTGTCTTGATATTTATCACAATCTTTCCTTTTACGTAATCAATTTAAGCATGGAAGATAAATCTCTTAAAAGAGGAAGGCACGTTTTATGCAATCTTTGATATCTTTCTTAGACTTTTGTGAAGGGAAAAAGATCTGAACGAGAAAGAGGGGCCCCGCTAATGAGGTGTGCTTGATATTTCCTCCCCATTTCATTTTGCCTTTTTGCGCCCCTCGTTTCATTTCGTTTCTTGCAGATTAAATTTCTTTCAGAAAAAGAATTATCCATTAATTGGAAAAAGACTTTTATCAATCCTCTAAGCACTAACTATACGATGAAAGATAAAGAAATCCAACAGCTTGTTATGAAAGTATAAAAAAAATATCCTGAGTACTAAAAAAGGAATTTAATTCATTATATTACATGATTCTCGTAATCACTGATATCGTTCTTATCAACTAATAAGAATGACAAAGAACAATGAAAAATAATCAAAATATTAATACTTATCTTATTCTAAAGATAAGTTGTTCTCAGCACTTAGAATACATCAACTTGAATGCTGAATGTTAAAGCATCAAAGACTTAAGAGATTATGAAGCCCTTTTTTTTGCGGGTGCAGTTATCTCTTATGGTTATGAATAAAATTAATGAGACGTGATCCTTAAAATGTAAGGGCAAAAAAATAATTTTTGAAAGATAAGTGACGATAAAGTTAGATACAAACTTTTGAAAAGTTGCAAGTGTATTTATTGCTATTTCTCACTTCCAAGATTATACGTATACAATATAACGAGAGAGAGATAATATAGAAAAAAAAAATACGCGAGCATAAAGAATGTTCTTTAAGTTATTTGTGTAGTGAATACGGTGTTTAAAATTGGAATAAAGTTTTTCAACGACATAGTAAAAATCCAGTTAGTCTCAAACTTGCAAAAAATAAATTAAAAAAAAAAATGTCAGTAATTTAGAAGAGATCTAATTTTTCACCAGACATTTGCAAATTTTATTAAACACATAAAGAGTATTCAATTGATTTTTATTTATAATTAAACATGTTAAATGAGATGCATGAGATGCAATGAGATGCAAATCTCCTTCTATCAGTTCCTTATTACTCTATAATGGCTCGTGCAGTTTTGATTGATCAGACGTTTATCATTTACGGACTAAGAAAACTGATCCTTTAACTGATTAAATTATTTGCTTAAATAAATTGACGTCAAATTCTAAAAATTATCAAAGTCTTTTTAATTACATACATTTACTTCCATATATTAGAAGATATTGGTATTTTATTAATAAGATTAATAACTTATTAATTGAACTTTATGAATTCGTGGTGGAATTAAATTCGTTTACGAATAATTTTTCAAAGAAGATTTCGGAATTTTTTTAAATAACTTTAGAGAGCTGCAGAGAAAAAGAATTCTTTTAGAAAAATTGTATATGATTAATTTGGAATTATAAAATGTTTTCATTTTATAATATATAATCATTAGATTTTATATGATTAATTATTAGCGTATCTTATTTAATAATTGAAGCGAAAACTATAATTGTATGAAATGTAATGAAATATATTTGAAAAAGGGATATAGGCTGAATGGTAAAATAATATTTCTTTAATAGATTTGCTACTTATTCAAGAAAGAAATCCATTTTGATAATTTGCAGATTTGTAGATACTGAATTTCTTTTGTTTTTATATTCATATTTATATATTTTAAAAGTGATTGGGAGGCCTAAGCAATGCATAGTTAAGTAAATTAAATGTTGAAAGGATTTCAAATCTATCGATAAACACCATATAAATTGCATATAAATTATAGGCTATTTGTTTTATATTACAGTTCTAAAATTTTTGTTGACGAATGTATTTAAAACCAATACTAAAATTTCATATTTTTTGCGTGTTAACATGTGTTTTCTATATTCAAATAGTTACAACAAAGCAATATGTAAATATATATTCTCCCTCACAGAATACTATATAAAACTTGCTTGTGGTAAATCATGCATAGTTGGTAACTGTTAGACTCTGATATATGGCATGTAAATAGAAAAATATTTTTACTCAGCTGTATTTTTAGAGTGTTATTAACTAATTAGAGTAACATAATTTATTTCTGTTCTATATTAAAAGAATTAGAGCAAAACAAAAAGCAACAGTATGGAAGTGCTTCAAGAGCAGAACTCATTTATGCAGTATTTTTTTCTGACATTTGAAAAATAATTATCGGTAATAAGTTGTATATTCTATACAATTTTCTAAACTGTATATATAATATTTTCAGTTAAATTAATAATTTCTAAATAGCTTTATGGCTGTTATTTTTCACATAATAGCACATAATGAAGAAACCATTGTTTTCTATGCTGAGCCCTCAGTATACCTCAATTAAATGATAGTCATCTAGTCATCTCTATGCTAATTTCAGAAACTAGATTGTTAAGTTTAGAATTATTTAGCTAGAAATCGATGTTACATCTTCACTATAAATTGTCAGAACTGAGAAGAAATCATTAGTAAGTCTGTTGCAATCCAACTGACAAACAAGTTACTACTTTGTCAATCCAAACCTTGTGAAGTCCTTTCAGGTTTATTGTAAACACATTAGATTGAGTTGAGGTATTATGGAACTATCACCAGGCGATAGAATTGTATGGTAGGAAGGTTTTTTGCAACCATCTGCAAACTAGATACATGTAAGATTAAATGTAGTTTGATTACTAAAGCGTGAAGGACTTTAAGACATTTAAAGTGATTTATTTAATTCCAATTAAACAAGGACCAAGATCCTAATTATTCTCTAAAATGTAACTTAAATTTATTTCATTTCATTTAACAAATGATATGTCAAATTGATAACACTTTAATTTTAATATAATAAAATAGGGGTTTTAATACAGAAACGTATAATTTGTATAGTTTTGATGAGTCGAAAGTTTATAAATTATCTTTTAATATTGAATTAGCAAGCGTCCCTGTAATAAAAAGATAGAAACAAGTTTTCCTCAAATTTTGGTACATATAGATTATATTCTATTCATTATAATCGCATGAAATTTTATACAATATTTCCAAACATTAAACATATTTTTATTTTTTCTGTATAATATTATTAATCATTAGAGGCTATTTATCATGCAAATATCACATACTTGTTTGATGTTCAAGGTGAAAGATATACATTATTTTTCATGGTTTTTATTAGAATATTTAAATAAAAATAAGTTCATTGTAATAATTAATGAATTCTCATGTATTATGCTAATTTTGGAGTGATTTTACTCAGGATTATTTTTCCTGGGCTTATTGATTTGTGATTATGAACTTGTAATTTTTCTCTTCACAACACATATTTGTTATATCATTTAAAAATTAATACTTTAATAAGCAAATATCTTTATACTAATTTGTAGTTTAAATAAAGAATCATAATTTTATAACAGTTCATAACAGTATATAAAATATAACCGTAAATTTGGTTCTATACCTCTGCGATTTTTATTAAGTATTAAATCTCCTGCGCGAAAAAAATTCTTTTAATTACAATTGAAATTTCAGCAATGTCCCAGGTCCTTTAATATAATAAATTTCAATGCATGAAAAAGAACTCATTTGTTTGTTGTTGTTTGTTTGTTTCTTATGGCACTTGCCACTGACAAGCCCACTGTTACGAAGACAGCGATTTAAGCCTGAGGGGAACGTCTCTTATTTTTTATAGCAGCGCCAACTAGGGCCAAGAGTACGACTTTGCCACTCACGCATCATTCATTCGCTTGCACAACCCCTTTTTACAGGAGGGCACATTCACACATCTCACAGATAGAACAACAGAAGAACAACCATGCCCAAACCGGGACTCGAACCCGGGACGCCCAGATCACGGGGAAGACGCGCTACCCCTATGCCAGGACGCCGGCTACTCATTTGTACAATATCGATATATAATATATAAAAATAACTGAATGAGGCGAATTTAATTATATATATATTGATTATTGACTCCCATGATCTGATATTTATTACAAATTATCATTGTTTTTATTTCATTACGTAAAAAGGATTTTATGGGTTGCCAGTCTGGTTACCAGTTTTTTACCATGTCTCATTTACAGTGGAAAAATTAGGCAATTCATTAAACCAAATTTCTACACATTTTCTATATATTTAAAGTTACTTAAGTGTTTCTCTTATTATAAAATTTTAATTCATTTTATATTACTCTTAGTATTATATTATTGAAGTTTAGACTTAATTTCTGAATAAAGATACATATTTTTATAGGATAACAAAGGGAAAATATTATATTCACAATTTCTAAGCTGTTTTTGAAGAAAATATGAACATGTAAATTTAGATTTGTATTTAATTTAAGAAAAACAAAGTGAGCTTTGAATATTGCTTTGAAACTATGATTCATTTCAAGAATACGGGTATTTCTAACAGTTTTTAATTTTTGGAGAACATTTTGAATAAAAAATAATAAATACTGCAGTTTTCTTTTTTTGATGCTTTAAAGTTTAGAGCATAAAAATTACTGGTCCATTACCGTTATTTTGTTTATAAAATATATATGTACAAAAACTAGCAAATCATTGTTTCTGGTAATGATAAACATACCAATTATTTTTTCTTCTTCACTACGGAATTGAATGTTTGCATGTAACAACTTTAAAGACTCTGCATACCACAACTTAAACTTACTAATTTAGCTATATATTATGATAGTTAATATGATATTAGCTTTAATAGAAAAACAGACAGTTTAAGTAAATTAGTTTAAATACAATAAATATTAATACTTAAATTTCATTAATATCTTATTTTCTTATTATTATCATAGTAGCTTATTAGTTTTTATTATTAGTTTCTATTTGAGGCTGAAGTTAATATATATATCATTATTACAGTTAGATATATAATTTTAATATTATAATATGAGTTAAAAAGTCTATTTTAAATCATACTATTTTTAAATGCAAATAAAAAATGACAGTGTAAATAAAAAAAAACGTGTATATATATATATATATATATATATATATATATATATTTATTTTATTTAACCTATTTTATAACATAGAAACATAACTTTTTTTTGAAGCAAAAGAAACCTCTGAGGTTATTTCAGCAACTCATTACAGAAATGCATAACATTCTTTTATTTCAAACTTCAGTAATTATTGAGCTCGCAACCTTGTTTTATACTATCATCTTAATTACAAAATATTATAAGAAAGTCAAAGATATTTTCATACATTGACGTCATTTCCTTATTCCTATGTTGGAAGCACATGAACAGAAACAGAAATTTTATAAATCAAAGAACATTAAAGCGAATTTTTTTGAAGAAACACCGTCGTAACACACTTAACTCTAAAATTATGGACTAAAAAAAATGAATATTCATTCATTTGAAAACTAAAGTAATCTCAATAATCTTCTGCTATATTATAAACAAGATGTGTAAGTTCTATGAAAAAACTTTAAAAGCATATTTTGCTTTACACCGAATGGTAAAAATCATACATTATCAATATGCAAATTTACAGGTGTTGCTCACACTGCAAGAAAAGTCCGTGAAGAGAAATATCATGGACAACAATGCCTGTTGGATTCTTGAATGCCTTGTAAAATACCGAATAAAGTGAAAATGGCTATCTAACTAAAAATAAATTTCACCATGGAATTACTGTTAATCTAACGTCTATAATAAATTTAGATATTACGGCAAATTTTAAAATCTCTTTTACTATAGGCATACGGGTTTCAAGATTAACTCATGGAACTTATTATCTCTCATCAGTGACAACACTAAATTTGCAGAATTTGTGGAATGACAGAGACCATCGACTTCTGAGTAGATAAACAATCCTGAGTTACTGCCACTTTTACGTAGGTTACAGTACAAGCTTGTCTTTATCTTCCATGAGCAGGATTTGGCGTTGATGGAATGTGATAGCAAAGGCCAGAACCGAATGCCTTTCTCACCGCGCCCTAAATGACTAATGGTATGATTAATCGTATTTTCAGCGTTAGCAGATGATCGATACTGAAACTCTATATGGCGCAAAATCTATGAGATTATATATAAAATTTGCAAACAACACTTCGTACAAACTGCTACCAGTTCTATGATGTTGTAGGAAATATTTTCATGACATCAATTGGGTCAAATTAAAGTCAAATGGCCAGATTGAGCCATCCATTGACAATAAATCGCTGTGTTTATCTGCTTAGCAACCATGTTCAAGTTTTTGCAATTGCCATCTACTCAAATGACATTGGATGTTTCATAATGATAATAATCTGTTTGTGGGGACCCAATTTGTTCTTGATGGGTCTGAATGTCATCGGCGATGATCCAGCTCAATATATGCCCTCGTAAATAGCTAGACACGGGTATTGTAAAATATATTTCACATTTGAAAAGAAGATCCAATGTTTCATAAAAGTAGAATAATGGTTCACGGCCGTCATTGAATATCTCTTCTTGTGACTTCTGCCACTTTCCATCAGCTGCCTTTTACATAGCTTAAGGAGATCACATACGATATTCGAATGATATCTTATAACATATGAGATTTTAACATTTTAGAGCAGAAATAATAAGTCTTTAAACATCTGATAAAACTATTTGAAAAGAAACAGTTTTCTAAAATTTCAAACGTATTTGAATAAACCTATCCGAAATGCTTCTTGCTGAACTGATTGAAAAAAAAGAAATGAAGAAGAAAGAGTATCTGAAGAATAAAATATATTTCGACTATTGTGAGATTTCTAGTGTCAGAAAACGAGCTGTATAGCCATAAAACAATTTATGTTCAAATGCAAAGCCGATTCGAAACATTTGTAGCGTGCATAAGTTAATAAGAGCCCGTCTGTGGAAAATATTTCTGTCGCCTTATAAGAAGAATTTCCAATACTGTTTACGCCTCTTTTTCTTCATATTTTATACTAGTAAAAGCAGTAGAATTTCAGAATTCTAGAGTAGAAATGCAATATGCAATTGAATGCGTCTTATTCTTAAAAATAAATAAAAGGTCCTGTTAATAGGAGGCAATGGATTTTTAGATTTCTAAATATTGCTTACAAAGTACTTGAGTAAATAATATAAAAAAACCAACTATCAAAGAAACTACTGCGAAATTCTTTTGATATTGTCATTTAAATTGTAAACAAAGATTCTAATAAAGTTTTAATAGGGATATTATTACAACTTTAAGAAATAAATAGTATAAAATTATACATTAATCTCATATTGCATCTTTATATTGCAAGTAAAGGAATCAATAAAATAGTTCAAAATACTGAAAGAGTCTTCAATGGGATAGGTGAAAAATATTCTGAATGAAAAAGGACCGAAAAATGCATTTTATTCAATCGTTTCTTTGCTCTTTATTAAAGAAAATGTGAAGAGAGATGACGCTCGAAGAACATATATTCGGAAAATGTGCTTTTCTGCTCCATTTCGCTTAATATCGGATCGTTCGAACGATATACATTTTTTAATGAAAATCAGCTTAGATCATGACATACTTCTTTTCGAATAATTTATTTATGTATTGAAAAGAATATTCGCTTTCAAAAGTAATAGAGAAACGATCCATAACAACATATCACTTGATTTTGAAAAAAAAGCTAAAATGTTTCATTTTTTGTTAGATGTAAAATTCTGACAGAATTTTCTTTAAAGGATATATTAAATTCTACTTTGTGAAAATATGTTTTTACGAACAATTGTATAATTGTCGAACATGTTTGTCACAGGAAATCTATAAAAATTTATAATTTTTTTCTAGAAATTATGAAATATGGTAAGTAGGAATCGGTTTTTACAGGGTGATTATTAATAAATATACCAAATTTGGAGGTTTATTAAAAGGAAACAAAAAAATATACCATTTCGGAAATCAAAAATAATAAATGAAAGTTTAAATTCAACACTGTTATATAAGTGTTCAATGTGAGCCCGTCCAGAAATGCGAAGGATATCGAAGTCGTACTTTAACTCATTCCACAATTCTGTCTTCATGAGTAGTGTGAAGGTTTGAAAGGATGCAGATATGCGTGTATTGCAATATTTGATTTTTTTAACCCTTTCTAAGGCCGTGTTAACTATGCTTCCCACCACATTTATCAATCTTTGTATGAAATTATGTAGGTTGGCATAAGTTCTGACAAATTTTTTTAGAAAGACAGAAACTTAGATGATTCAGTTCTTTATCTCGCACAAAATTGTGTCTTGGTTTGTCACTTAATTATTAATTAACCAAATTAATTAATTAAATTAAATTTATCTAATAAGCTAAATGAATCCCTTTTCTTATTCTAATTTCAAGCCTAAAAATATTTTAACATAATATAACTAGAAAAAAAATGGCCCTTTAAAGGATTAAATTGGGCAACATCAAACAGCAGATTTTTATTTCACCTCTACCAACTGAAGTTAACAAAATTAAGACATGCATATCTGCAGATATTTAAAGCTTCACATCAAAGATGCTGAAAAAGTATGGTATAAGATTTTGTATTGCCTAGATATCTTTCGTACGTTTGGAGGGTCTTACATCGAGCACTAAATTTGTTGAATTTAAACTCTCAACTGTTACTTGTAATTCGACTAACAACAAGGTTGTATTTTATATTGTTTCTTTTAATATCCATGCAAAATTTTGATATTCATTTATAACCACCTTCGATTTTAACGTTTCATTATTTGGTGAGTGGTATTTCATTATTTCCTGCTGTTTCACACATATGATGTAAAAAGATTAAATTCGCATGTCATATTTTGAATTGAAATTAGAAAGATATGATTCAGAATTTCCTAAAGTATTCAATGAATGAAGCTTCTAAAGTAAAAGATTTAACGGAATTCCATATTTCAAAACATACCAGCAGGAAGCATATTTTTAATTTCGCATAAACAAAGTATACAAAGAGAACGTATTGTAATCGTCAAAAAATTCGGAAGCAAGATTTTGAGGAATCTTCTCGTTTCAAATCTTTCCGAGTAAAAAACAAATTATGTTTGTCTGTGAGCATGATAAATCAGAAGCTTTTTGAACTAAATGGTGAAATTTAATATAGCCTTTACACCAAGTTTGTAGATTTCTGTCAAATTGTACAGAAATCCATTCAGAGGAAATCTGTCCGTTCGAGTGTCTGAATATAAGTGATAATATATTGATAACTGCAAAACGAAGATATCTAGATGGATGAAATTTGGTATGCAGATTTAGCATCTCAAGTGCAGACATGTATTACTTTGCAGATTTGATTCCTAATACTCCAAGGAGTTGACCGTCTATCGGTCTATACTTATACACGCATGTAAACGCGATATCTAAAAAATGCAATCATAATATATATGAAATTTTGTATGTCAGTTTGTTAATAAATTTTGGATTTTATCAAATTTTCGCTTTAACCGATTGGGAAATAAAGCCGTCCAAAATACATGCTCGGCCCTCTAGTGCTTGTGTATTAATCGCATCGTCCAAAAAAGGGCCCATACTAATAGGATCTTTCGTAACTATTAATCGTCGATGACACACGATTAATAACACACAAATATGTTTATTAGAGAGCATACAAGAATGTTTCGGGGAGATGATTACCTTTGATTTTCAGAATACAAGTGAAGACTTCATTTGCCATGGAAAATATTAATATGAGACCGAACATCTATCAAATTTTGCACTCTTTACTAAATACATAATAAATGAAAACGATGTTTATTAGAAGTTCAGTGCATGTGTTAACTTTTTAATGAGATGAAGTTAGCTCCAGAGAACACGTATGATAAATGTTTCATATGATTAAAATTTGATATAGGATGAAACCATGCAACTACCTTGACTCTGAAAAATTTGTAGCACCGGGCTTTAATTGCAGCCGCATTCAGGATCTTTAAAAATGCTTTAAGCAGTTTTACTCTAGAAAGTACTCAAAATGCAATGGCGACTAAAAACTCCTAGTCATATCCTCTTGATGAGCTATTAATTCTATTGAAACCACAATCATGATGTAAAATAACAATAGCAATTAGTATAGATTGCAACAACAAATGACAGATAAAAATCTCACAAAAATTTTGAAATTTAAATGCGATGTTTGCCGAATATTTTTATCTTTACCTCGATATCGATATACCATGTTGTTCCAAATTAAATGTCAAATGCAGAATTGCGTGAGAACAATACTGCATTCTTCTTTCTCAATTTGTTATGAAATAAATTATAGAATTATCATTGGACAATTAACAAATTTATGGCGTTTCTGTCGTTAGCTGCTTCATCTTTCTGTGGCTTTGAAATCTCAGCCATCAGTTCCATCGAAACACATAGCTCAGAAATAGATACTAATTCATGAATTTTATCACTTTTAAAAGCTACTTAAATTCTTTTTATGGATTTAAATACATTTAACTCATTTTTAATTAGAGGAGATGTATGCTGGTGAGTAGGCAGATAAAGATTTAATATTTTAAACACAAAGAGCTACATTCATACAAAGAGCTACATATGAGCTACAATATTTCTTTAAAAACAACCGTTTAATATTTCATATATGATTGATTCCATCATCAATTTTTTTGTTTAAGTATAGTTTTAGTAAGTATAGCCGAAATAATTCTTCATGGCTTTAAATTCTGCATTTAGCATTTCCTAATCGATATATTGATAGCCATGAAAATTTATTTTTTCCTGCAATTTCCAATATTTCTTTATTAAAAATAAAGAGATGCATTACATTGGGCTTTTAAGTCTGAAAATCAGCAGTTCAATGTCTTTTCAATTTCTTCCATCACTGCTATAAAGTGCCAAAGGACTGGTTCATGATTGCTGAATTTTTGTACGAAATTTCTTTTTTGATTTTTGTATAAATTGGAGAAATTATTCCCGAAAGCATATATCTAAGGTATGGATAAAGTGTACTCCTCCTTGGTGCAAAAAATCTGTTTAAATATTCTGAATATTTTCCTTCATTATCTAGCATATGCTACATACAGAATGATTAAAATTAATTATTGTTCTTTAAAACACGTGATAGAAACTAGAAAGAAGCTACTGAGGCTCAATTTATTTTCAATATAAAATTATCATAGCTAGAAAAAAATTATCATTCAAAAGAATTCCAATGTCTTGAATACAGAGGAGAGCTTTGAGTAAAATTTTAATTCGCAAAACACAGAGAGAATATCATATGCAAAAATATCAGGGGGCGATATACCGACATATAATCCTTGTATTTTACTTTTATGTAACGTATATAAATGAATTCTTCAGTTATTTTAGCTGTAAAATTCTCAACAGTGTTATCAAAACAGGTTTTTTCCCCCACATAAACAAATTAAATCACGTATTTTTATCGTAAAAATATCGAACTAGAGAATTTTAAAAAAATGTCAGAGAAGTCTGAGATGGGTTTTTAATATAATATAAAATTTACGATGTTGTATTTCATAATTACTGAAAAATATTTCAAAAGTTAATTCTTAAAAACTAATGATTTTAAATGAAATATAAAATACTAATTGTTAAATAAAATGAAGTGGACATCCAAGTTGCAAATTTAGTATAATAATATTAAATTTAAAATGTAAGGACAACATATTGAGAAAAAATACAATTTCATAAAGAAACTTTCGTCAGATTCTTTAGTTTTAATACACAAAAAAACTCATTTCTTTGTTAAATATCTTTATTTGCTTTTCTGTTTCGATAGAAATAATGAGAAATGAGTTTAAAAAAAAAAAAGAAATGCCATCTAAGAAAAAGTAATCTATGATTGTCATAGATTTCTCGCTTAATCATTAAACATTTTTCTAAAAATAAAATGAAAAATACAAAAATAAACTTTCCTTGATCATACTTTTGATTGTTAAAATTACGAAATTTTAAATCAATGTACATTCAAATATTCCTTTCTCTGAAATACGAAATACAAGCATTAAAAAAAAAATAATGAATACAAATTTCGCGCAACATCCAGATTTTCCTTTTAAAATAATTCTTCATAAACCCTGAAATGCATTCCCTTTACAGCAGACATTTCCGAGAGAAATGAATGAGTCCAAGAAATAAGGTTTCTTTTATTGGCTCGTTCTTTCTTTGATTTCACGTAACAAAAATCCTTTGAAGCCCACGATTCTTAATCCGATTTAAAAATTAAGCATAATAACTTTTTATTCATACTGAGCCAAGCAGGGGAAAGGAATCTTCGGATTCGAGGAATATCATGTTATATCTAGGTCATAACTACAAGGCGGAGGATCAGTGGCGCCAAGTGTCAATTCTAAACATGAAGTCCATGAGAAATGTGCAGAACTTAATGCGTCGCAGTTGGGCTCAGTCCGGAAACCAGAAAAGAATATCGTGATAAATGGTTGAAATGCAATGACGGCAGAGAAACGAAATTTTAACGTACTTCTCGGGAGATTTTTGGCTTTGAATTTTGGTCAAAACGTTTCGTAGAGTAGTATCTCAATTTAATTTTCAGATTCTTTTACTGAATAATTTTCTTTTCTGATAGTTCTCAAAGGGCACTTTATTTTATATTTTCGCATACTTGGCACATTTCTGTTTAAAAGGGAGAGTACAATATTATTTGTTATTATTTACATTAGCAACTATAATTTCATTTTGCTTTAATTTATTGTTTTATTATGTATTTTTTTCCTTTCTCTATTTTTTAGTTAAAAAAAGATAAAAAGATTTTAAAACATTAAAGCCAAATATTTATTTACAGTTTTATTTTGAGACTATTTTGTTTTCAAATAAACAGATGCATTTTGGTTTTTAGTCAAGACTTTTGTAAATGTTTAAGTAATATTTTCCACTATACTTTGTTTCAGAATTTTATTCTACATTCATTTCGTTTTAAAATTAATTTTTGGTAAAATGTCAGAGTAATATTGAAATGCCGTTATTTATCAATTATTTTACCCATTTATATATTGAAGCAGGCAATTTGGTCTAATTTATTATCGGGATATGCTCATGAATTTAAAAGATTGAATTTTTCCTTGTGATTTCCTGTGTGATTTTCGCGATTTTTTTATTTTAAAGTTTTACTTTTTTCTAAATGAAAATGTATAGATATAATATTATAAAGAATAATTTAATGCGAATAAAAAATTGCATTACTTAAGTCAGGTAGGGTTAACTGGGAAGGATGATTACAGAAAACAATGATGAGGCCTTAGTGAACTATACTTAAGTTGATATATTTTTGTGGCTACTTTAATGAGGAAGGAAGCTTTAATTTCTGCTACTAAACTGAATTTTTGAATTTACTAATTTAAATACCTATTTATAAGTCTTATATATTTTAATTTTTTGTATGGTAGTATTGTCTGAATCGCATGCATCTTGTAATTTTTTATCATGGCAGCATTCAAATATGTTGGTATTGAGATCATCTCATCAAATATTATTCTTAATATTATTCTCGCTTGAAAATAATGCAAATTATTTACAAGCATTATTAGTGTTTGATGCAGTATATGATAGTTCACTCTTAGCAATTTAATAAGCTTACACATCACTTTTTATTTGTATTCATTACTCTCTTTTCGAATTTATACAAAAAGACTTTATAAAATGTAGATGATTTTAATTGAAATATTCGCATCAATAGATAGAAGAACCCCTAGCAAATTTTCTAGTTTGCCTGTTTAAAAATACGTATTATGAAGCCCAAAAAATGATTTTCTTTATCATATTATCATTTTATCATATTTTTGAAGCAATTAAATTACTTTATTTTATCAAATTTTTAATGCAGAAAATTTACTATATTCGGTGCATTGCATTTAAAAATCATACGTTTCATTACAGATTTTTATTCATTATGACTCAGCCACGTAATTATATTGTAAGAGAAGCGGAAATCTAAATAAAAAAAAATAAGAAGATACTCAATGAAAACAAACATTCATTGGGTTAACCTTAACAAAATTTAAAAAAAAATTAAAAACTTATCAGTTAAAAGTACTGTAATTGTACATAATTTACTTCCCAATTAGTTTCAAAATATAGTTGCTGTTTTATTTAAGAAATTTCCTTAAGTAAATTTAGAAAGAAACTTCTAAAATAAATAGAAATATATCTCATAAACATTATCGCTTATATTTTGAATATTATAACTTATAAAACATATTGCTTTAAAAATTGAAACAAGGCGCCTCAATTATGATTGATTAATTTTCTAAGATATGAAATTATTTTATAACTAATAAAACTGAAATTATAAAAATTCCGCTCGCATACAAAATGTGTAGACGTCTGCTAATTTCATTTAAAAAAAATTTATCTATATCTTTTGTAACAAGATTCACTTAATAAAATTAATTATTTTAAAGAAGTGAGAGAATATATCATTAGACTAAAAGTATGAAAAGATACAAATCAAACAGATTAAGCGCCGCATCATTACGCTAAAACAGAACAAAATACCCTTTTAAACATGTTAATTACATATTTAAGTAGCAGTTTCCAGCACCGTGGTAAAAAAAATGAATTTAAAATTAAGAAAAAAAATAAGGCATAAGGAGGAAAAGAAATCGCTAGATTTAAAACGTGAGGCGAAAAAAAAGTATTACAGATAAGTAACTGCCTCTAAGATATGAGGTGTCAAGTTCGTACAAGTGAATTGCTCTCACACAAGCTTTCCTTGCAATCCAAAGAATAATCGTAAAACTATAGAATCACATAATTTCATCAATCAAATGAAAAATTATCCTTGCCAGACGCAAGCTCTTTGACGATGCTTCCGCTGGGTCATAAAGAAAATAAAAAAAGAAGAAAAGAGAAAATGGAAAGAGAAAATTCGAACTGGGAAAAAAAATTACTAGGTTACACTTTTCTGGAAAAAAATTTCGATCCATAATGAGTACATTTAACACAAAACCGAAATTAATGATGCAACAAATCTTACGGCTAGAAACGAAAAGGAAAAAAGAAGTTATTGAAATTCTAATAAATTATTTAGCTGATAATTTTAGTGAAATACAAAAGAGCATTCAAGACTAATGATGTTAAATTTCGTTGAAATGAAATAACTTGTTTGAATCAGAATTTCTGTGCATAACTAATTTTTGAAGTCAAATTTATGTGGCAAAATTAAAAATTAATGCTCATTATATAAAAAATTTGAACTTTATCTTCTTAATAAAATCGAGACGAAATGTCTAATTTACAATAAGATTATAAATTATTTAGCTTCATTATTTTATGCAATTATAATTAGTTTGAATACTTTAAATATTTATGAAACAGTTCCATTAAATATTCACAAACAAACAAGTTACCGTATTATTAGATGAAATTTCGTGACACTGTAGAAAAATTCTATTATAGTTGACCAAATACTCTTCTAATAAATCCATGTGAAATATTGTGCAGCTATAATCCTAAATCTCAACAAATATAGTTTCATTATGATCAGAAAATTCTCTTCAATTTACTATACTTTCACAAGATCCCTCCCCCATAAATTTCACTTAAATAAATTGCGGTTAATATATACTATTTAGTTTCTAAAAAATGTTATAAAACTTGGGAAATAATTTCATCTATTAAATGTTTTAACCCCATAATGACATATGGATCAGGTCATCATTTAAAGATGGGGAATGTCGATTCGTTGTTAAAGCATCAATCTGTTTCGGTTCCTATGGGCTACGGTCGTTCAATACAGTGATTTGGTGTGATGTACAATTTGGATCCAGTTCTCTGTCTCCTGTTGAAATTTATAAGACTACACTGTGATGTATTATTGGCTGAAGGAATTTAAAGGTTGCAGATATTTGAAGATTGCTCCGGTACCATGCTCCTTATCTGATTATTATCTAAACCTGAGAAATCCTTCTCGCATTTAACCTTGACGTAGATTTTCAACCCAGTTAAACTAAATCCTACAGAGTGCATAGTATAAAAAAATTTACTGGGGAAACAGCAAGGGTTGTTATGAATTCATATTCTATGTATAAGCAAATCATAGAATATGAATTATCATTTGAGAAACAGTATATAGACAATTAGAAACAGCAGAAATATAAATGTTCTATAAATTCGAAGCAAAATGGAAGAATTAAAAATATATTTCACATTTTATTTTTTATTATTCGTATAAATACCCATGCCTATTTACTATCATTAAAGAACTTTTAGAAAAAAAAACTAATATTTAATCGTAATAAATCTAATTGGCAATGCTTTTTGTAAAAATAACATTTAATATTATGCAAATTTATTACAGAAAAGGCTTACTTTAGATAATATTTTATATTAAAGTTTCATTGTTAATTTATTGAAGCTAATTATATAATTATGGAATATGTAACGTAATTAATATTTCTCTAATATTTAGGCATTTTGAGGTTGATAAAATGGTGCAGAACAATTTAAAATGCATCATGGCTAAAAATATTGAAGGTTGAAATTATTATTAATGTACACTTTAATTTCATTTTAAAGCAATATCTATAATTATATATATCTATAATTTTGAAAGTAATATATTACGTTAAAATGACAGAAAAAATTTACGTTTCATGTTGAAACTATAAAGGGAGATTTCAGATCTCTAAGACACTTATTTTTCAGAGAGAAATTGCTTCAATCTGTCTGATGTAATATATAAGTGAAAGAAGATAAAATTTAGATAAATATTTTAATCATTTTATTAAACACATTTATCAAATGCTAATTGTTTTTACATCTGCAGTATGCTTATTTTCTTTATTTAAAGCAGAATGAGCATTTTTAATGCGATCAATACAGATGCTTCAGCATGAAAACAGTAAAATCCCAGTCTCCTCTGGGAGTGAATTGATAGAAAGCTACGATTCTTCTCTAAATTATTTCAATCTCTTATTTAATTATATAACCGCATGTTTAAAACTATAATTATAATTAATGATGAAAGACAATAAAAGGTTATTCTTTGAATATTATAGATGTTGCGCGACACAATTCTTTTTCCTTCAGAAAGTCAAGCCTTACACACATATAAAATTTTCCCTTCCCTATCCTTTTGCACAACCATAAGTGCAATGAATAAGTTTCTAATAGGATGAATGAAAATAAATTTAATATTATGAGCATTTGGTTAATAATGTAGTGCTTTCATATTTCACAGACAGTCTTCATTTTCAATAGAAATTTAAGGATTTCCTTATTTAATTAACCATTTCATTATTTAATTAAAAATTTCATAATTTGATTAATTATTAATTATTTAATTAATACTATTTCATAACTTAAATTTAAAACTTAGCTATCATTACAAATTTTCACTTCATATGAATTTGATAATTATATTGCTCTAATAATTTTAGACTCGGTAAGCAATGCATTTTTAATAAGAAAAATCGCTTAATTCCTTAGGATAAAAATCTTGATTTTTATATCTATCAGAAAATATGACATTCTTTCATTTATTACTAATAGAAATATACTTTCTTAATATGGATTCTGTGTATTTTATTTGGAAAACTGAAAAATATGTAAAAATTATCTTAATACCAGAATTATCGTAGGAATTTATCGTAATTATTCTTAGATACTACTATATAAACAGTTGCTTATAAATAAATTTTAGAGATATACGGTTTTTTTTTTTGTCAAATATTCTACATTTACTAGTTCAAATGGCTTTTGAAAGATACCTTATTGATTATTTCAAAATTAATTCAAATGCAGCCTAATTGATTAATTTTAATAAAAAATGCGGATATTATCACTAATCTATCCTAATTATAATTAATCTCGAAATTTATCTAAATTTATGCGTCAAACAAAAATGGGAATTCTTCTTGGAAACAATCCGAAAATTTCAACTTTTCAGCTAACTTGCAAACCATTTCGAGGAAGTCCGAAGATTTCCCGAATTCTCTTTCCGCAATAGTAAAATAGCAATCTTAATTTCGCCCGTTGGGTACAATTCTTCCAACGACAATTGCAGGAAAACTCTTAATCTTTTGATTAGTTTTCGGCTGCTCTTAGAGAAATTCAGAATGTGCTTTTTCTCCAGAGAAATTTCAGTATCAAAATTCCATCCATCAAGAAATCAATAATTGCTTTTGGGAGTAGAAGATTTCTTAACTTTTAATCTTCTAGAACTATGAAAACCCTTTTTTCCAAATGATGAATACGAATACTTCATCATATTTTTATTATGGATTAATATTCAATAAATGATTAAACGCATTAAATAAGATTGCATTTAGCTGAGAAATTTATATATAATATTATTTTGGAAGTCTCGAAATGAATAGAATGCCATTTTTTTAAGAATAAGATAATACCACTCTTTTATTAACATAATTTTATATGAAATTTACACGCATACAAAATTAAATTTTCAAAGTGGGATCAAAAACAGTAATTTAATAGTGTCAATTTAACGATTCATCTTATATTTATATTTGGGATGCCATTTTTGTGCATTTAATTTTGTAAAAATATAACACGGTAATATGAAAATAATAATTTTTAAACAGTTCTGATAAATTGAAATGTACTTAATTTTTTTGTCGAATCGCAAATATTCTGCTTTTATTTTGGAATCGATTAATATTATTGCGAATAACTATGAAACTCACTTGGATTGGTAAATTTGCAAATTTTACTGCTTTATTTAATGCATCGTCATCAAGAATAGAAAATAAAGAATAACATTGGCCCTGCCTATAACTAGTTTATCCATATCGAAAAATATCGCATTCATTTTCCAATCTTTTTTTTACTACGCAGTGTAATTATTAATACAAGAATTACTTTAATAATAGGCTATGAGTTTTTATTTCTTAATTCGTAATTAAATTTCTGTTGAGAATTTGATTTACTTTGAATTAAAAAATTGTCTTCTCTATGATCTCATATTTTCCATGAGATTTATTTTTCTGTAAGATTTATTTATATTTTTATAAAATTTAATTATTTTTATTCATGAATTTTCACATTTTTTTCATATGAAAGATTAATTTTAAAAAAAATTATTTCCTTACAAATAACATCATAAAATTTTAGATGTGCCTTTCATGATAACTTGGGTTATGGAAATACATGAAGTTCTTTCACAATCTCTGGTGCTTCATTGATTATTTGAGCTTTTATATTTCCTTCATGAGAACCAGATTCTAATCATTCTAACCAGAACATAATCATGATTTCATTTACTTGAAATTTATAAGTAACTCACAGAAGCTTTACTTCATTTTAAATTCTATGTCTTTTTTCTGAAATCATTTTTGGAAATAAAAATCAAGAAAATAAAGAATACACTATTAATAAGTTAGTAAATTGCGTAAGTGTGTATTCAAAAATTTAAAAAATGAATATATTAAATGTTTATAGAAAATATAGAAAGGAATCAAATGAAAAGCAATACAACAAACTGGTATTGATTTATGGGTATCTATTCAGCTGCGGTAGAAGTTATTCAAAAACATCAGCTGCAGGCTTTAGAAAATTTCTGAAACCAGAATTAGAAAAATGTGTTATTTTCAACTGCAAATATTTATTTAAAAAGATGTAGTTTTATAAAAATGCATTTGCATACATTTCCTTTTTCCAAGCTGCGCGTGCCACCGTTTTCAAGCTCTATGGGGAAAGTAGATCAAGAATTGTTGATAGGAGTGATATTAAAAATTTTACAGTATTCCGAAAGCATGATAGAAATACGTTCGGAAATCCTTCTATGCAAACATTCTTACAAATAGAAGCAAAATATTATATTACTTTTTTCATACAAAGTTTCTTTCAAAAACTATTCAAAGGGTAGTTGTGTCGGACGTAAAACTTAATTGAAAAAACAAGAAAGGATTCAATTTAAAAAAAAAGAGAAAGCCAGAAAAATTTTAGACTATTCCTGATGACTTGGTTTACAACTTTAATTTAACCGTTAAAATGTTCGTTACCAGTCCCTTAAAAATCTTTACAATTTATGATCCACAGTTTTTATTTATTTCTGTAAAAATGTCAATTCGGAGAATTTTTTCGATAGTATAAATTTGTAGATTCTAAATCTCTTGAACCTTCTTTTCTAGCTTTTTAAAACAAAAGTATCATTAACTTGTATTAAAGTCATAGGCAGGATGGATAATTTTCCTTTCAAACGTTTAAAGTGTTTTGCTTAATTGATTAATTTTGTGCATTTTTATCTGCTATAATGATGTAGATAAAGTTCACCATTTGTTTGGTTTCACAAAATATTTAAAACATTTTTTTCTCTTTCAATTTAAACTAATATTAAAATTAAACATTTATTATTCAAGGAAATATGAATGTTTATTTTAGAGAAATATAATTTAAAAAAATGCTATATATATAATATATAATTTGCCCCAGAAAATGCTTTTATAATATACAATATATTCATATATAATGTATACATCATATATGAGCATTATATTATATTCTTCATTGATAGCATCGTATGCTGAAATTACAACTAACCGAATCGGGATACTACTATTATCCGAATTTTATGTTTTAAGCATTTTATGACTTACATAGTTAAATTTATACTTTTATTATAATATGTGCATAAGAACAGGATGTTTGTGAATAAACAAGATTTCGATTCAATACGGAGGATTTTGTTATATATGTTTTCACTGAACAATATAGAAAAAAATTCGAAAGCTGTATTTTCTCGAATTTAAATAGTTTGTTTTGCTGTGGATTGTTGTTATCTCGGTTCTAGACAACAAACTGTACGCAGTTATAGTCAGAATAGAGAATTTGTAATTTATAAAATTATAAATGGTTAATTGCATCAAAGTACATCCATATAATATGTTTACTTTTTAAAACATTTGTGATGATATGTTAAGGAAGAGAATCGAGACATTGGAAATAATACATCATATTCTGGTTTTAAATTCTATATATTTGTTTTGGAATGATATACTATGTTTAAAGCTGACTTTGTAGTTGAATCTTCAATTTTAGACGAAAATATTGTGCAGTTTTATTTTCATTAGTATTTGTAAGATTTATTTTCAATTCTTGTTTAAATACATCTATAAACAATAATCGTACTTCCATCTTTCTAAATATTGCATCTTGGATGTCCACCCGCATTAGATTAAATTTATTTTCCCATGATAATATAAAACTCATTTTTCTGCCTCTTCCTTTCACAAATTATTTATTGCTTCGATCCTGAACTGTTCTGAAATTCAAAAAGTGGAGAAGTGCTATTCGATGCTGCATCCATCTTGAATTCTTTTTTCCTTTTTCGTTTTCGAAAGAAACAACACTGAAAAAAAAGAAGCACTCCTTGTTTTTCAATATTTCCATTTTTCAACTTCAATCTAGCAGATTAGTGTTGAGAAGTTTATTAAATTTTGCCACGTTAATTAACTTCAAAGTTAATCTGGGCAGGACTTAAAAGTTGCATTATTTTCTTGCGCCTTTCTCGGACCATCGCTGTTAACGTCGCACGGGTTATGTAATAGCTTCTTTTTTTCTGTAACTCGTACCGTCGATCACTCTTTCGGCGATAAAGATAAAATGAACAAGAGTCCAGCACTCTACAAGATGTCAGAATATTAATTTTCCATAATAAATTTCTCTCCGCGATATTTTTAAGACCAACTAATTGGACTGGTGACGGGAAAATAATAAGGTAAGCTCATTCCTTGCTCAAAATTTTCGTTGAAGTAATAACGAAAAAAAATCTTACATGCTCTAGCAAACAGCACTGATGTTTTAATATTGACGGTATAAACCGTTTAGTATATTAGAAATGAGAAAAGTTTTAAGTAACTTGACACTGTTTAATTACATTCGATTACCAGAGGCGACGTCTAAAAGCGATTACAATATGCAAGTCGAGTAAACTAACAAAAAACGAGTGGAGTGGAATGAATAGATTTACATACTTAGAAGGTTCAGGGATGACGATTATTGTATCTAACACAGAAAGAGCAGTTAACTTTTTTGATTAGTTATACGGCAGCCACAAAAATTAAAATTTGGTCCAAAATATTTCTACTTCATCCTAATATAAATTCTAATTAATTAATTAGGTAGCTTAGAAACTAATTACATCTTTCCTCAATGCTAATTAAGAAGTTTTCGATGCAACACCGTGTTTCTTTTCTTAAAAAATGGAACTTTATTTTATTACAGTGTAGCTTTCTTGTTTTATTCTTGTAAGGCGGAAAAATTGGAAGCGCGTTCGTTGTTCAACATTTATTTTTCTTTCTTTACTTTTTTTTATTTAAAGTAGGCTTACTTTTAATCGCATTGCATGGTTTTATCTTTTTTCCTTCAATTTCAATTTTTACTAGAAAATTCTAAAATCGCTTATTTAAAATTCTATCCTTAGTCATAGAAAGAATAAAAAAACAAACATTTAAAACAACATTTATTTTAAAACAACATTTATCATTGCTGTTTTTGATTCAATACTGACAACTAAAGAGACATTAAATATCTGATTTGCTTTTGAGAATAAGTTTTTCTTATATAAAATATTTTTTCAAATGTGAACTCTTTTTCCTTTTTATGTAAATGATATGAAATTCGGCTCCCAATTCGGTTTCATTTCTATCCCAATTTAGCTCAATTCTTTTTCTCCCGAATAATCCAAAAAGCAATGAATTTCATCAATCCAAACTTATTTTGTGCAAGGTAAAAAAATTAGTTTAGGAATAGCTTGCTGGGCATGAAAGGATGTGGCATCATATTACACCCTCCGGCTAAATTATAAGACATGCGCTGTTACGTTAACCATGTGAATGTGACGTAATGTGATTGGAAAGTTCAAGTGTAAGACTGAGAAAAGTTAACTCAAAATTCTACATTCCAATTTCTATATCTAAATATATACAGTATATTTAAGCAATTATTAATTTTCTCTTCGTTCTATGAGAAACCTTTACAGTTCAAAAACTCTTTTTTTAATTATCACAAATATTTTTGTGATAACAATAATAGAACTTGCATCATAATTTTTGTATGTTTAGGGAAAAAATATATCTCAGAAAGTAAAATGTCATTCAAATAAATTAATCATTTTCATAACATTTGTGTCATTTTTCAAAAGATTAAACTAGCAAACTGCTGTTTTTTTTAAAATTTTATTAAAGTTTGGGAACTAAATTTTCTTACGTTTGAAAACTAACATGAGAAAAAATTATTTTAATTTTGAATTCCAAAAGTGCCAATTAAAGTTCATATTATAGAATATTTAAATAGTTCCACACATATTTAAGGAATGATATTTCGGGAAAGGTCAAAATGTTGATTTTTTTTTCCAATTTATATAAACTTCTTTTAGAAAAATATATCTTTGAAATTTGATTCGTTATTAATATTTTCTAGAATCTTTTTCAAACATAAGCAGAATTTAATTCATTTGTTTCAATTTCAACTATTTTTTTCATTTTAAATTAGTCAAAATAATATTTTTCATTGTACTTAAAATATTTTATTTTAATCCTGTATTAAATTTGAAAACCTCCGATTTATAAAAGTGAAAATAAGTTAATTTCATTTATGCTATCTTTCAAAACATGAAACAATATATGAAAGAAAAAAAAAATAATTTTAAAATTACGAAGATGAAAAAAAAAAAAAAAAAACATTTAAATTTGGACCGAAATGTCTAATAATTATGGTATTATTTATATTTCATCAAAAATAATTTAATTGAAATTACTTTAATTGTGTAAAGCGTCGCAAACAAAAGCTTTAGAGACATGTTGCGAAGTAAAAAAATAGTTTTGCTCTGTTCTCCAACGAAGTTATTGTTTTTTGCAGGATATTTTTTCATAAGTATATTTAATATTATTTTCCTATCAGTATAAAATTATATTTAATATTAATTTACAAGAATACACTGCAATGTATTAATTAATATTTATATTACTTCTTGGAATTATTGAATATTTTCCCGCATGTCATAATAATATTTCGACGCTTATTCCAGCTAATTGTGTAAAAAGAGTGAAAGATATCTTCTCTTAATTAAATTTGGTATGGCAGACCGAAATATCCAAATATGAATATATTATTTCTTAAAGTAAAGCATCTGAATATGTTAACCAATTTGAATGTGTCATTTTATTGTTTATATTATTTGCTCATTATTTATTTCAAAAATAATATAAAATCCAAGTTATTTAGCTGAAAATTAATACCAGTAGAGATAATCAACGTAGCATCTCATTCACAAGGGAAATGTGATGCGGATTTAACATCTTACTGCCCGTTATCTTACGCTATACAGTGACATTGTGCCTTTTTTTTTCCTGCGTAGGAACAATGGATTCTAAAACTGTTTGGTACAACATATTTGAAATACGCATGGAATAGCTTCAAATCGCTGACAAAAGGGCTTTTATGGAGTTGAGATTCAGAAACTGCGTAATTCCTATTGTTCTAATTGATTTCGATGCTCACAGAATTCATAAAAAGCAATTAATCCAACAAATACTTTGATTTTTTTAATGCCACAGACTAAATTATTAATTCATGAGTCGTATTCGATTTACAAAGAATTTCTATCGATTAATCAAGGAATAACAGAAGATTTCAGGTTATGGAAAATAATACATTATTACATGTACAGGTCATACACTCCTGTTAAAGAAATTGCGCATTCTTTCATCACTATTAAGAATTTTATTTTTATTATATTATTTTTTAAAATATTGTTCGAATGTTTACTGTTTTTTACACAGATATTTCTTACAAAAATTTAAAACGAATTATTACATTATTTTATTTATAAAATTGTTTTCTATGAGATTGCTGAAAACGCAGACTGATTTTGGTATTGCTAAAATAATTTCCAATTTTTTGTTACTGTGTTTCTAAAAAAGGACTAATCTTTTCCTTGTATAATCCTTCCTATATATTGCTAAGAAATTTCAGCTGACATACGTGAAAAGAATCTCTTGAAGTTAAAATACTTTCGAAGCAAATGGGCTGCTTAATGCGAATATGTTACCTTGTCAACAATTCTGAAAGATCACTATTTGCTTATACGAATGATTTCAAATCAAAGATTTAGTTAATGTTTTAATAAATTGTAACAGTAGATATGTCTCTTGTCTTATCACTTTAAACAATAGTTAACGTCTAAAGGATAGAAATTGTTTGAATTTTAAAGAGCATTCATGGAAGTGAATTTATAGTTTCTTATACTTTGCTATGGAAAAAGTATGATTATAATTTTTTAGAGATTATATAATGCTTTGTGATAAGTTATAGAATAACAAAACATTTAAAATAAAATTTAACATTAACGCAACATAACATTTAAAATAAACGCAAATATTTTTGCTGAATCCTAATATAAATAAGTGATTGTGGCCATATATGCATGTGTGCTCCACATCTTCTCCTTAACAACTGGGACGAAAGGTATCGAATTTCGATCAATTATTATAATAAGATACGGGGAAGAATATCGTGCAATTTTTAAGTAGAAAAATTAACTTTTCAATTCATTAGAAATTAATTAAATTTGGTCTTTTTTGTAATTTGATTTATTATTTTACTATTTGTTTGAATTTCTGTTTGTTTTAATGCGCCTTTTGACAATGCATTTCATGAGCATTAAAGTAATGATTGAAGCATGCTTTAAAATAAGTTTAAGTGACGACGCGGCCTTTACTTTTTATCAATATTCGAAAACAAAATTTGCAACACTAACATAACAAATATTAATACCTAATTTATGAAAAAAATTAAAAAATGGTAATTTTTAAAAATTTACTGGTTCAATTGATATTACATCATTAATTAAAACAATAGAAAAGAATTTTGAATATTATAATGTATATTTTATGTTAAAAATATAACATATAGGTTTTTAATCTTTAAAAAAGCTTACTTTATCAATTATTACAGACATCAAAAAGAGGGAAAGCATCTATATATCTAAAACGATGTTTAGTTTATCATTAAAGGCTATGGCTTTAACTAAAGTATGACGTGCGACTGAATATAACAGCATTTGATACCAAACTAACAGGCAATGTAGGATTTCATTACAATAATCTAATATCCACCCTACATTAGTGGGAATGCATTTAATTAATTGGGTGTTTAGAGGTTTCTTCGTTTTGTAACCTAATTTACTGCTGGAGGAAGAAATTTTCGAGGATGCTATTCTGAGAATTTTTAATTTGACACGAAGGAAGTCAGTACTCTTTAAAGATTAGTTTAATATACTTTTGGATTTGCGAACAAACATTTTTGCTGGCATTCTTCACCGTATTTAATTATATTAAGACATTAACACATATATTCAAGGTTTATAGGTTTAATCCAGCTTTTGCAGTCGTTGCTTTTAACCAACTAGTGTTCACAAATGCAAATGTGTGACACATCATTCAATGTACTATTCCTAAAATGCAATTTTTACCGTCAAATGCGAAACGATTCCAAAATGATGCAAATGCAATAATGGAAGCATTTAATTTTAGCTAACGGTAATTTCTTATGGTTGTTGATGAGAAGGGTTGCTTACCGTCATCAAAGGGTCCTTTTGAAATACACTTCAGTTACCAAAAGGAAAACAAGAATTACCAATTACTGGATCAGAGGTAGCCGCATATCTCTTCATCTTATCACTCACATAAATATATAATTACATGATTTCTGGTAGGCAACCCTTCGCATTCAAAGGCAAACAAGATGTTCAGCAAATAAATAACTTACGTATGCTAACTGCTAGAAATAAGTATGAGATTCAAACAAGTAATACCTGATACCCATCAATCCTGTTAGTATGTACTTGGCAGAATCAGTATTTTTTTTTATTTTGATGTCTGGTATAATTCTCTCTCAAATTCTATAGCGACTCTTTTTTATATACATTTTGGTATTAATGAAGAATTACCTCTCTATTATGAGAAGTCATTCTGTCCACAAAGAAGAATCAATTGAAAAGTTGATTTTCAAAAATATATGCATCACGAAAGCTCCGAATAAATCATCGCATTCTTTCTCGTTCTTCTTTTCTTAGCTTGAGAAAGCATTCTGGAAGGCATTTCCATGATTCTGCAACGATAAATGCCATTAATATTTGCTGTTATTTACAGGGCATCTTGTTTCTAAATGATAAGAATTAAATACTTTTTTCAGCCAGTTTCTCCGTGGTCTATGAAGATGAAACGTAACACACCTGTCAAATGGCCCTGAGCAAAACCTATTTGCCTCTTTGAATGCGGATCAGGTGCCTTTAGAATTATATATATATGTGTGTGTGTGTGTGTGACTTACTGTTTTTCGGCATAATACGGTTTTGCTTCTTGAAAAAAATTCATATTTGATTTATATTTTTTTTATGGAAGAAGAGAAACCAAATTCTTTGCACTTACCTTGAGATGCAGTTTTCATATTAATGCAGAAGAATTAATTAATATAATGAATACTTAACATGCCATCAGTTCAAATGCATTTTATACCAATCTTGAAATAAACATACCATGTGCGAGGTGCCAGTCGATTTTGTTTCCTTTCTGGGTTTATATAACAGTTCAGACTGGAAGTCATTGAAACCATAAAAGCCTCTTTAGAAAAGGTTTCTTTGATAATCGATGAATATAGATTGATAACTAAAACAATAATTTAAACTTTAAATTGAAGAGCATTGTTTGCTATAAAATGCTTACATATTGTATTCTTAAAGTTTTAAAAATATATCGATAGCAGTTGTGCAATTTGATTACTATATTTGATGTTTTTGAGGATATTGGCCATAGATACTGTTTTCTCGTTTTTGTTTGTTTGACAATAAAATATATCCTCTATTTCAATACATGACTTTTCCTGGTGATTCTCAGGCATTATCGATTAACAAGCTGATTATCGGAGCACTATTTGTATTCTTTCAATCATCTGCTCAAACTTGATTCGCCATTCATAATATATATTATTCCAAATATACAGAGTATGTTGAAATTTTCAAAATCTTGCGTTATTAAAAGTAATTTTAGTTACAATTATAAACGTTCCTACAATTTTAAAGTTAAAAACAACCATTAAATTAAAAGATGTAATAGTTGCAAATAAGTAATACATTTAATTTTTTGTCTTCAAATTATTTCCTTTCTATAAAATTTATTCGCTTTGAAGATGTTTACATTTTCATATCAAATTTTACAAACGACGTCATGAAAATTAATTCAGATTTTCCTACTAATCTTCCACAGCAATTTTAGAAACTGATGAAATCCTGTTTGAATTGATTCATAAACTATAACTCGACATTCATCAGATAGATTAAATAAAGCAAGTTAAATATCCTGAATGAGAAGTATTGACGGCCATGTAGCATTGTATATATATCATTCAACTACTTGGCATTTTCTGATAAGTAGTGACGAATATTGTTTAGTCTAAGTGTGGTGATGTCATTGAAGATCGGTATACATCGAGCTACTATATATTTCCCTTTGCAAAGGGGATTCATAGCACATTGAGTAGCGAACAGATAAAGGCGTCAGGGTAGGCCAAATTCATATTCTAACAATGTCAGTAATATGTTTATTAGGGCGCGAAGTGAACATTTGTATTCCATCCTACTCAAGCTGTTCGCTTTGATAATGAGAGCACTGTCCATCACAAGATCCTTTATGACCAAATTATCCTTCACTTTGTACCATAATAAGAGATATCCCTGTAACTACCTAAAGGGGGATAGAGAAGATGTCATTTCAGTCATTCGATTTGTTGCCGGAATGAATTGGCATATTGCCGACTAAATAAACAACAAGAATTGATGATAGAATTAAAACGTGTTTGCATAGGCAAATAAAAAAGAAACAGAAGGGAAATTCATGGATCTATGTTATAGAAATTAAATAGGATAATGAAATTAGGTTGAAGTATTAGTAGAAAAAGGTAAATGAGCCCATAATTTTTATTATTTATATTTCTATTTTATATTCCTTTAAACATTGTATAGAATGTATTGGATATCAAAATAGCAATCAGATATACGATAGGCTACGAAAAGTGATTTCACATATTTAAATGTTTGGATTATCGCATTGACATTTTCATTTGAATTTTATTGCATGGTTTTTAAGTTTAAACAAAATTAGTAAACTGTATTTCTACTTTAAACACGATATTTCATACATAGCTGCGAGATAATTCTAGGTTACCATTCTCTTTATTTGAATAAAGTGTAATATCATTTTTAATGAATATTTTTATATTCATTAAAGTAGCATATTTTCAAATCCCATGAAAATTCCAAGAATAGCCAATATCATATTTAATATTTAAATGGTGGTCGTAAAACTGAAGATATTAATAATAATAGTTCATCATATTTTATATTTAAAATGCATTTAGTAATTTTTTCATTTCTTGAAAGCTATAAGGCATTTAAAAAAAACAGAAAAAAATACATTTTTTTTTCATTTGATTACTTTTTAGTCTTTTAAATAGATCTTTTTTAAAAAAATAAAAGTACTGTCACACTGCTATATTTTGGGGGGAAAAATGATACCCTTTAATTATATATTTTATGTGCATAATCAAAACCAACATGTTTATTCAGAAATCAGTATAAATAAACAATATGAACAATCCGAAAATATTGATTTGAATAATGAAGGGAAATATCAAAGCAACATAGAGCTTCGAATAACGATTAAAAACTCCCGCTCATTCCTACCCCATCAGTGAAATAAAATAAACATAAAAAAGCCACAATGTCTTACACTTTTCTTTTCCAATATATTTGCGCTAGGATGAGCAGATGTTTCTTCAAAGTTTGTACATCTCTACCGCCATGAGTTCTGTCATGAGAAATTAAAGGAGAACTTGTCTTACTATTAAGACATTGCGTGTTTCTGCTTTTTATCTTCACTTCTTTATAGTATCTTGAGTCAAGTTCAATTTTTGTGAGCAGACCAGTTATCGATTTATTGAATGGTGCATTCCATCGAAAAACCGTTTCATATCGAAAACTTTTACTGCTCAGTTTTCTACTGATGATTCTTCTTTCAGAATAAGCTCTGAGTTATTCTAAATGGAATGATGTTTTTTATTTTGGGGTTCATTTTCGTGTCTGATGGAAAACCGTAAAGATCGAAATTCGAGCGTTAAGTTTCAGTCTCTAAAGTAACTGCTCTCTCCCTCTCTCTCACCTCCCCCACCCCCCAATTCTAATATCAACCTGAAGAAAAAAAATCAAATCATTCATTTTTAAGTCAAGAATTTTTTTGCATAACATTCAAGAAAAATTGTGTATAGCTTTAGGTGATTGCCTTTTCTTTATCTTTTCTTAATATTTCTCTCAGATATGCCAAATTTTTATATAATTTTGCGTATAAAATTGTATATATTTTTTTTTAATTTCTTATATTTTGCAATAATTTTTCAATTCCTTATAGCTGTGCTTTTAAGGATGGATATTTACTTATTATTAACTTTGATTCATTGGTCGTTACGCAGCAGAAAAAATAAAACATTTTTGAGTATCATAGGGACATTTACTTTCCTGACAAGCAATATTCTGTGTATTTCTTCTACATTTCCTTATTTTTCTGTTTGTACCTCAGTTTTATTGATTTTTTTTATATTTTTTTTATACACACTCTCATAGACACACAGCGCACGCACGCACATATTATATTAGAAAGTTTCTTTCAAACAAATTGGACATTTAACTCGAAGTGAATTAATGTGACGGTTGATTTATAATTTTAAAATACATCATAGTTGATTAATTTCTGAATTAGTGAAAAATTATTGCGCAATTGAAGTGTCTGTTTTAACAAATAATAAATTTTAAAACGTAATATTATTTGAAAAAGAGATTAAATAAAAGTTTCATTTATAGAAAATTTTAAACCTTTTTTCTGTAGTAATTAATTAAAAAATTGAACTACTCAACTTTGGGTTGTTACAAAAGTAACTTGATTTTTGCCTAATATTTCAGTAACAGCTCTTTTGAAATGATTCTACACATTATTGATTGTTAACTTTAAATTTTCAAATTTACATTCAATAATTTTAAAGCAAATTGTGATATATATATTTTAGAATACATAAGTTATTATAAGTAAAGAGCTTTTAAAATAATTTTATAAGATTATAATAATTCGGAAATAAAAATTAAAATTTGTGACTAAAGATAAAAATATGTGAACTAATTGCGGTAAAATTTTGGTTCATCAAAATGATTTTGCATATTTTAATTGCGGCAAGTTAAGTATAACAAAAAGTTTTGTATAAAATATACGTGCCATATCTTAATTTGTGGTTAAATTTTAGTCTAATTGTTAGTTCTTCAATAAGAGTTTTGCTTTAAGATTTCATGCATATCTTAAAAAATGCTTATTCTTATTTTGTATGAAACATTTCAATCAATAACAATTAATTTTGAGTATAAAAATGCATTTTTATTATCATCCTTTTATTAATAGCATTATATATCTGTAAGGAAATGTATAGGCTTAAAAAGAGCATTTGTAAAATTGGTTTCATACGCTGAATTTAAGTTTTTAAATAATAAAGCATAATTCTTTTTTTACTAAAGTAAAGTTTAAGTTTTCTATTGAAAGTAAGATTATTTTCCTTTTCAACACAGCGAAATACTCGTAAAATAGAGCAACATTGATCGTTAATTATAGTTAAAGAAAATTGTACTGTTTTTTTTTCACATCTCTTCAATGCTTACAGACTGTTTTGATGCAAAATCAATACCCTTATAGATTGTGCTGGCACCAAGTTACAAAAGCAGGATCTGACGGCCTTTACGCTAAGCTATCAAGCATTAAAATGAAACCTCCTCCAAAGATCGGTTAGTTGAAAAATTTTTGAAAGATGAAAACTAATCTCACAAGTTCTTTTAGACTTTTGAAAGGAATATGTCAAAACCTGTTGTTAAATATCTGAAGTTCACTTTCCGATAGAGGTTTAATATCAAATTTAAACAGCAGATAAATCACTCAGCCTTTAAATTATTTATTGCCTCCATATCGATCTGAGCTTTAGAGTAAATAGATTCCAACCAAAATGGTGGAATATTCTAAAATTATCGTTCTTTTATAAAAGATGTATTACATCTTCTTATCTTTGATTAAGGGGAATGAACGCCAAACAGAAGTAAATATCATGAAAAGTGTTTATATAACATTTTTTTATTTATTTTTATCAAACAATATACAAAACATCTAAAATGTCAATCAAAATATTCATATTTGACCTTTAAAATTTTTTTAAAATCATAAATCTTCGAAAAAATGATCAAGGATTTTTTTTCAAGAAACATGAAATTTTACGCAATATCCCAATTTCTCCAGTTATTATTTTAATTCAGAAGCGCTATTTAAGAAGCAAAATTAGTGTAACATTTGCATGTCAATAAAAAGTTAGTTAAGTAATTTATATAAACACAAAAGGAAATATCATTAACATGAGACATAATTAAATACAAAACTCCACACTCTGGAACTAATTTATTATCGACTTTAAAGCTGTATCGTGAACATATTACACTTTCCCGATGTTTACTTGGGGTGATTAAGAACACGATAGGGTTTTAAGGGCAACCGAACAGTCTCTTACAATACTGCAAATAAAAATTCTTTACATTAATAGAAGAAGTAAAGAAACAAGTTAATGCAATTGAAAAATATGCAAAAGGATGACAATGTTTCCGAGAGGAAGTGCTTAGCACATTTTTCTATCTTGAAAGGCCTTCGCTTCATTAGTTTTACGCTCCCCATTCGATTCCTAATCCTGTCTCGCCATTATCAGATACCTACATAGGAAACTGAACTACAACATCAGATTTGTCTTTCTTTTATTAACAATCTGAATAGGGGCAAATCGCAAACATTACGCTTAAAGGGGAGTATCTGTGAGAGATAAAAGGATCATAGAAGAACAAGGAAATCGAAGGATATCCAGAATTGCGGCAATTAGCAAGGCAAATGCAAACTTGTTTTATGGTTCATTCAACGCAACACCCATTGCAAAAGAGAATCTCTTTAACTGATAGAAAGCTGTAGAGGAATCGCTGGTACAATGTAACTTTATTCTTCTGTAGCGATTCTTTAACAATTGACTAGATCTCTTTGTGTAAAAGATTATTGACACTAATTTCGAAGAAGTGTCATTCTTTAAGAAATAAGTTAAACTCTTTTCTCGCTTTTTTTAGGAAACACAGGGATCATTCAAAGATTTGAAATAATTAAACACATTTTAAAACGCTGACATTACGAGGTTTTTTTTATACTGGTGAAAAGATAACCAAATTCGATGCCTTTCTTATAAATAATAATGATAATTTTTATTTTATTGGAAAAATAAAATAAAAGGCGTGTGCATATTATGCTCACTCTAGTTCGGGAAAAAGTCACTTCATTAAATGAAATGTAACTTTCACTGTCTCTTTTTTGTAAAAAAAAAATACACAAATGACTTTTCATGCATTACATTATTTAAATACGTTTAAGGACTTAAATCTTTCTAAAATATCTTATGCCTTTTATGATATTGTAATCAATATGAAATATAAAACAAGTTTTCTGTTTCTCTTCAAACAAAAATTACTTTTCCTCTAGTGGAAAGATGTTCCTTCGTTGGAAAAATAACAAAAATCAGTTCTCCACTTTAAAAAAAAAATAGCATCAGTTTTAGCTTACCGTATCTTTTAATTGTGCAAAAAAACCCGATATTTCTTTTTTTATAATACTATACGGTTTTTGACTTGTTAAATTATATTATAGACAAAAATAGTAAATTTGACGTACTGTAAATTGTTCATAAAGAATTTCTAATAAATGTTATAATTTATATAAATCACATTTAGAGCCAAATTTAATTTAAATTGAATACCAGCAGAAATATAAGATCATTGCAGATCACATTATGTGATTTTCGAAGCGCGGTAATCCCGTGGTTTGATCTCGGCGTTATGGCTGTAGTTACTAGGTTGGAAACCAAATTTCACAAAAAAACCACTGTGTGCACTGAATCTGTTTTAAAGGATCGAATTTCCTTCAGCTAATATAGGAATGAAGCTTGGAGAAGAGATGACATCTCAGCATAATTCAAAAATACGAAGTCAATATTATCAGTTCCCCAAAAAATGCTATTAAATAAATGAATTTTTTTATAAATGGATAACTTTATTATATAATAAATACGTCTTTTGTTTTGAGGCAAACAACAAAAATAAGATAATGTTTTTATGTTTTAATCGCTAATCCGCCTTGCGGATCATTCATTAAAATTTTTGATTTTACTGCACATAAACAAAATGTTTGCCTTTTCTGTCATATAATTATTTTATATTTTTGAATAAATTAAAACGCATTTTTTTTCTTCACAGCATTGTATCAATTTATCATTACCGTAAAGTAATTAGTCTTCATATTTTTTGTAATATGATGTGGAAAAAAATGAAACATCTTAAAGGTAATTTAAGATTTTCACTAGAAAGCTTCTACTTCTTGTTCAGGAACAAATATTTGTATTAAATCTATATAATAACAAAACATAGAATTAAATCTATTTTATACTTTATTTATGTTTTCAATTTATATATTACTTTAAAACTTTATAAACATTTCTTTTACATTCTGATTATTTAAGAATGCAAAGAGTATGAAATATCTGTTATTGCGATTTTTCTTGTTAATTAGAAAACCAATGCCCTTAGGCCACTCCATAATTAAAGATTATGAATCTTAATTTTTCATTAAAACGAATGATAAACAAATAAAAATTGAGAATGGAAAAAAAGGCAAGATACTTTGTTAGACTTTCAGGCTAAAAGAATGTTATATTAAAAAAGTGATGAAAAAGTTTATTCTCAAATTAAATAAATCTCTTCACGTACGGAGCGAAAATTGTGTAAGAAGTGTTGCTATTTCATACATTTTTTTTTCAGTGAGCTAATTATAAAAGTTCTTGTTTTTTAGAACTATGAAACATTCCTGCAACTCTTTTGAAAAAAGAAAATAATAAAAGGAAAATAAAACCAAGTTGCAGTATATCTCAATTTACCATCATTCAAAACAAAGCAATATGTACACATTATATTTATAGGATCGCTTTTATTAACAATAAATTACTGCTTCGTGTAAGGAAAAATTGTATAATACTTATAAGAAATCTTGAACTTTGAACATGTTTTCATTTCTTCTACTTCTATTCATTTATTCTGCAACGCAACATTTACATTCTTATACTTCATAAAGTTGTGAAGAACTCGCTGAAATTGAAATAGAACTTGTAATAAGAAAAACTGCAATAATTCAGAATTTTTTACGGTTTCTTCATTCACGGATACTTGAATAAACCAATATTGAGAGAATTTAACAACTTGAAAAAATGTTTCACAGGTTTTTTGTAATCTTCTGAAGTACTTTGTTATTCTTCCTTTTTTTTTATTCTTTCCTTAAATTCTCTTGCTTTCCTTAATCTGTAAAAAAAACGAAATCCTCAGAGGTATAGTCAAAATAACCGACTTTTCAAAAGAATTACTTTATTTATATTAAAAATTCTTTATAATGTTCGATAAATAGAAATGCATGATTATCTTATAATTATTACTACAACATTGTTTAACTTTTTTACAATTTAATATTTTAGTTATAATAAAATAGAATTGACATTATTTCTGTATTTTCAGGTGGCATATTTCTAGAAAAGGTTTCGTATGAAAAAGTATTTCTTAGTTTCATTTGGCCATTCGAATTCAATGCTTTTTCTAAAGACGAGGAGTTTTAAGTTGATTTATATTTAATAAAATTTTTCTAGAATATTGTTCTAATTTTCAGACAAGATACTACTAGATACTGTTATAAGGAACCTAATCGTTAATGAACGAAACCGTTCTGAATTTTTTTCTCCAATACGAGTCAGTTCAGCTTACATAATATTAATATATGTTCCAAAATAGCAACTGCTCCAATCATTTTCGATTTAGTTCTATTTTGCCTTAAGTTGTATTTTAATGGTAAGTCCTGTTTTTCCGTTTGAAATTGTAAATACATTTGAAAATTTAAAATCTGCAATATTTAGATCATAAACTTATATGTGGTATTTTGGTTTATAAATATTTTCTAATAGGTTTTCATTTTATTTGCAAAAAAAAAAAAAAAACAACCCTGGATTATATTTTGTTAAAGTCTTTCCAATTAAAAATAATTAAGGCTTGCTCGATGGTTGTTTAAATTGCAATTTTAAGCATTTGAAGGCGTGAAGGCTTTTTTGACAAAATCTTATTTTGTAAATACACACCTTTTGTGTCCCCCATAAGGATTCTCGGAAAGTTTTGTAACAATACGCAATAAAACTATTGCGATTCATGGAAATATCAAATCTTGGTGGCTTTCTTCAGAGGAAAGATCCATGAAATATTTACGTTCAAAGCGAATCTTTCTCTCTCTATGTATGCGGCTATGCACTTATTCCATCTGTCCTATGCATTTTGTCGTTTCTTCCTATTCTACTTGAGTGACGGTTCAGAGATGAGTTTACTATACTCTATTTTTACTGCTTTGCCTTTCGATTTGATGCCAATGCATAAGAAAAATGAAGAAAACGGAACAAAGAATGGCCAAGGAAAGATTTTTTTTTTGTGAGTTTAGATACATAAATTGTGAAAAAATAAATGAAGTCCTAAGAGGGAAAAAAAGGTTTCTTTTCTTAAAAAACTTAAAAAATTCTGCATTTAAAGATTATCTATTTCGGTACAATTTTGGTAAAAAGTTGCAAAAGTGAGTTTCTAATAAGCTATGATGGAAGAAATTTATCTACTTGATTTTTTAAGCCACTTTTCCTATAGATAAACAAGAATTCCACGAAATCGTTTTCAATAACAAAAAGATGTTAGTGATTTTAATTATATATACTATTTATTGAATGATTTGAAACAAATACATATAGTATTTGTGTTCAATAAAGTACTCAAATCATGATGTAATGAAATGTTTTCTATTTTATAACTTTCATGTTATCATAAATTATGTTTTATGTTAGAAGAATAAAATATTACAACTCTCTTCATGGAAACAGAGTGAATAAAATCATAAAAAAATTCCTTTAAATATGTATTTTCTATATAAAACATGTTGTTGTGTTTAAATAAGAATTTTTTAAAACATTCTAACATCGTAAATGTAATCTGAATTGAGAGAAAACCGCGTAAATATTTCTATAGAAAATTAAAGTTTTAAGCATTCTAGCTGTATTTTTAAATGTGAATTGTTTTAGAGATGTGAAACAAGAGTCGTCTGAATATGTTAGTCAAAACAACTTTGATAAGAATTAGGGAACATAAAATTTATTCAGAATTCTAATGAATAATGTAATTCTAAAATGAACTACATTAAAAGTGATAATAACTTCAAGAAAAATATTCCATGAGCCTCAAAATACGAATATGTAAAAAAATAGAATTGATTGTTTATATGTCTTGCAATGCATTTATTGAACGGCAATAAGAAATGCAAAATTCTTAATAATTCTTAATTTTAACTTACGAACACATATTCAAATTTAGAAATTTAAAGAATTTAGTTGTTTTTCCTGACACTTAAGTAATATTTATTTAATTTCCAAAAAGAAAAAGTTAAATGTATGCCTTTTTCGTTTTATCAATAAATTAGAACACTTTTAATATATAATATTAATTATTTGAAAATAAAATTAGGGAATGAAAATTTGTATTAAATGTAATTATTCCTTCAATTGGTGAAATAACAATTTTATTCTAGAGTTAAATTTTAAATCATTTGTCTATTCTGTGGAAATAAATTTATTGTCCTATAAAATGTTTTATGGAGGTTTACAAACGCTTTCATCATCTTTAACATCACCAGATGCTTCCAGACATATTTACTAGACATATATACATATTTACTAGAACTGTTTAATAAATTTCGTTGTGTAGTATATTAAATATGAGGGAATTAAATTTTATGCAAAGGTTAAATCAAATGAATGTAGATTTAACCTACAATAGTAGAAATATTATGAGAACTTGATTGGAAAATTCTAAGTTCAATTCAAAAATTAATCAAGCTTTTAATAAGTGATAATTGTTCTATACACCTTAAGTTATTAACGCTTAAGCTATGTATGACAATTTTTCTCTCTTAAAAATATTTCCTCAAATTAGAAAGCTTTAAGCTGGAGATATTAATGATTATTGAGAAAATCTGATAACTCCCTTCGAGATTTGAAGATAAATTTGTCACATTGTTATAATCAGTCGAATTGTTTTGTTGGTGATAAATCTAATCAGAAATAATTGTTAAGGTAAAATCCCACCTTGATTATGACAATCAAAATGGAACATAATTATGTTTCAACAGTTCTGAGGAAAAGTGAATTAATTTCTGAAATGAATTGTGTAACCAGAAAGAAAAGGAGAAATAAAAAAGAAGCAGTTTGATAAGGAAAAATAAATGTTTCTATTTAGAATTAAGTGACAAATATCTTTCTTTATTACATTCTAACCCAATAAAAGAATTTATGTTGAATATTAGAATTTAGTTAATTCAATTTGTTTCAAAGAATTTAATTTCGGTTGATAAGAAAATGTTATCTCAAGTGCCTGAAAAATGAATACAAGGATGAAATAATAGAATTAAAAAAGTTGCTGCAACAGCTAATTTCAAATAATACATCATTTACAATACTTAATACTCGAAATTTTTTTTATGTATGCTATTTAAGATTTAATACTTTTAAGTTTTCCCATGCACTAAGTATCAAGATTTAATTGATAAATTTCCGATCAATTATTATTTTTATTCTAGTCAAATTCAGAGAGCTTTAAGATTATTATTTAGATTTCTAACTTTTGTCCTTAGAAACGTTAAGAGAATTTTAATAATAAGGGAAAATTTGATATAATTTTTATTAAAAGTGAAAAAGTAAATTTGATACTTCAAATAAAATATCTCTCTCTATATTTAATTTTCTGAATGATTGGTTGAATACCATTTAAAAACAGACAAATGATGTAACTTAAATGAATTTAATTTTATATTATTTTTTCAGTAAAAAATTCCCTCTTAAATTTAATTCAGCTATTTTTTTAATTTAATTAAAATGTGTATTTTAATAGACACTTAAATTAGATCTTATACAATAAATGTGAAAGAAGTAAATAGTAATACTAGTTACTAGTATACTAGTAATAGTAATACTAGTTCAATCTATAAGAATAATCAATCTAAATATTATATTCAATTTAAATAGGATATTCAATATTTATGATTGTGCGCTAGGTTATATTAGGTTTATTTTCAAGTGATATCCAAGTGCTTTTATGATTTTGAATAATGGATTGAAAATACTTTTAACATCAAGCCTCAAATAAAAATATTTAATAGAAATATTAAAATTAAATATATAAAACGTGTATTATCTATTAATTTTAAATTGAAAAGCATCTTTGATTAATGAAAATGCCTCTTCTCTTAATTTATAATGCAGTGCTTATATATATATGACATTCAGGGGCTTTTTATTTGCTCCAGCAATGAACAAAAAATAAGACTGCCCATCATTCAGAGAAAGTATTTACATTGCTTTCTAAGCCACCGAAGGAAAGACATTCAATTTAGTTTTAATAACTCGCTCATCCCCATTTAACCCTAAGAGTTCCCTTTGATTATTTATTTGTGCACACAAAGGATACAATTAACTCCCCTGCATAGTTATCTCAAAAAATGCATCAAGCATGAGATTCATAATTTATCCTATGACAGTTCAAGTACTGGGTAATTCCCTGAAGCTAAACGCTGAAGTTGCTGCTACCCAAAGTGACGCTCGTATCTCGAAACTTCTCCGAAACCTCCCCTTAGGATATATCTTGTTTAGATGGGTTAAGTAATAACTGTTGTATAATTAAATGTCACGTGACATATCATGAATTATCACTTACTTCTTTAGAAATACGTCGACTCAAGGGAGAAAAGCAGTGTCCTATCGTAAGACAAATAACTTCGCTTACAATATTGTTATCATGAAGTGGAATTGGATTTCGGGATATTTTACGACCATTATGTACGGAATGCAATTCCTGCGTCGCATATTAGTCACTGTGCTTTCATTTAATAACTTGCAGCTTTGGTATCTGTAGATAGAAAATATCCCATTAGAAGAATAATTTCAAATCAACCTCGGGAAGTTTGTATTCTGCTACAGTAGTAAATCGCGTAGAAATATTTAAATGTCTTCCGTCTGATCAATTAGACTTGGATCTCATTTAGGAGTGATTGTGAGATTTAATAATAAGTGATAAGAGTCTGAGAGCAATATACTGTATTTTTTATAAATTAAGACACATTTTCAGAAAATTATCCACTTCAGGACACTTTTGAATTGAATTGTTATTTTAAAATGAAATCATCTTTCGATTAAGTATCTTAAACACATTGATGTGCTTTTATTTATATAAAACTATGAGATTTATCTTATGCAAAAATCATTATAAATTCCATTGATCTTCAGATTTAATGTGAAAAATAATAACTAATATCACAATTCATAAAAAAAATATTTAATTTGTATTCCTGTTTTTTGTCTTTTAAAACTCAAACAAATTGGCTTATTTACTATATGATAACTTCTCATCCGATATGCAATGGATTACCGATTCTGGTCTGAAACATTTTTTCCATTCTGTATCAAAAACAATCCATCTAATATAATATCATTGACTTTCCGTGGAGTATCAAGAAATATCAAATGTTTGTATGATTATATGAGTTATATACTCTCTCTGTACCTAACATCACTTCTTGTTAAAAAAAATCTACACATAATAAAATTAAGGAAATCTATCATTTATTGTATTTAGTGGAATCAATATCTACCCTGTAAAAAAATAATTATTTTCAAACGCAGATTCAAGGCAAATTTTTAATGCACTTTCTGCATCTTTTATTGAAATAACCTCAGAAAGAAATTGAAAATTATAAAACAATAAGCTATGTTTATAAAAATTAAATTCAGATTAGTAACGGGATTTTCTCACAATGCACCAATGTAAAAGACCTAATACCCATAGAGTCTAATTTGTTTAAGAACAAGATTTTTGCAATGTAATGTTTGTTTGTTTTTTCTAAAATTTAATGTAATTATCTCTTCCTTGTACGGTTACCATGATTTCCGACTCTCAGCAACACTAAAAAATAACTGAAGCTAAGGCTATCAATCAAAATATTATGTAAATAGTGCTATTATATAAAATTCTATAAAAATATTCTATATGTTTTAAAAAATCAAATTAAATAATTAAAGTATTTTCAACTTTAGCAATAAAAATGTTTCGATTAATGGAATTGTACTTTTGTGTTTGCAAAATAAATTTAAAAAAATATATTTATTATATCAGTAAAATAAAATAAGTTATCACAAAACGCTATAATAATATATAATATAAAGATTAAATAAATGAATCAATAATCAAACAATTTAATTAAAATGAATGCAATGCAAAGGAACTTATAGTATATGCTAAATATATAAAAGCGGCGCATTGCTTTAATAAAATATATTTGTTCAAAAACTTGGAATAGTTTTCCTCACAGAAATATACAAGAAAATGTAAAAGAAATTCGACACATTTTAGAAGAAAAAATAACTATAAAGTAAGGACACAAGCAATGCATAAAATATAGGTACTCCCTTCTCTTTAAAAGAATTGTATGGGTGTATGAACTCAAGAAATAAAACATGTCTTCCCTCCGCGCTGCTATAACTTAGCCTTCCATCATCCTACTATCCGACATAGCAGCAAAAAGGTTTCCTACCCTAACGTCCAATAACATCATATATAATATACCAGACGCATCATCTATTTGAAATGTCTTTGTTGCTTAGATGACAAAGACAAATTAATGCAGGCTGAAATTGTTGAGGGTCAGGACTTAGCGATTTTTACTTGTAAGAATGGTAAGAAAAGAATCTCGGCGTCCAGTTTTATATATATCCATCATTAGACTTTAATTGGTAAGGCCGGTGAAGTTGATTCGGGATTTTCGGTAAGATTTATGGCCGCATTGTAAAGATCCGTGAATGTTGCGCTATTTTTCTTGTATCCTTTCGTATTTTAGAATTGTTTCGCTTGTAAAATGTATTTGACGAAGGCTTTCTCAATTTTTATAATAACATTATCATGATAAGTCAAAACAGGAAGTTCTTTTTGGGAAATGAGGAATATTTGGGAATATTGGGAAATGAGGCAATAGATATATAAATGCAATATTTATCTAAAATTTAAAAAAAGAGTGTTTTAATCTTTCTTCCTTTCTTAATCGTTGTTCCATTTATACGCTTCTTAGAGCTTGAACATATATTTTTATAATTCTTGAAAAATATATTTGATTATTATCATTGTTTGATGGATACAACTGAAAACACACACTTTTATTATTTGCTATTAATAGTGGAAATTGCTGATACATAATTTTGTCTATTACTTTGCATTGTTTTGGCTGTGTTACGCGACTCTTTATTTTTGGAGAAGTGATTTTTCTGTCTTTTTATTTGTTTAATATGGCATCATTTTTGTCTATTTGTTTTCAATCCGTTTAGATTTTATTCTATGGTTTTGATTCATTTACTGATGTCCAGAGCTTGCTTCCAATGCTTTATAAAAAATTTATCATTAGCAGTACAATAATAAAATACTATTTTTGCTCGGCAATTTCCTTATTTATTTTTTTAAATGCATGTATTTAAATGTTGATCAAGAGTTTCCACTGCTCCTTTATTTGTACTGTCATTTCTAACTGACTTATCAATATGCAAAAGAATGATTTTTTATTTTACTTTTTTGGAATGAAATTAACAACAATTGTATCATTTGAAAAGGTAAGACTTAAGCTACATATATTTTTTTTTGTTTCTCATTTGAATAGGAAGTTCTGGTTTATTTTCTCATAGAACCAAACATAGTAGTATTTCATTTTAGTAGAAGTTGGATTGTATTTATAAGAAGCGAAGTTACTGCATGTACTATTGTGCCATCTAAATTTATATGCTAAATCACTTATAGCTCGCCTGCCTCGATTTTTTTTTCTGGTTTTGAGCCGGATTCTTTTCTAGTGCAAATCTGTGCCTTTAGAATAAATAAAGTTTTACTATTCCATACATACAATATTTTAATTCCATTTTTATATTATTTATTTGATATACATTGTTTACCGACTACGAAAAGAACTAATATTTCGATTGTTCTAACATTTGCATGTAGTGAAAAGAAGAAAAAAAATGTCGAATTATTTACCATATTCCCCAAGTTTCTCGAACAGGAGAAAATTTGTATGGATACTTTTTTTTTGATCAATTGATATATTATCAAAGCAAATATTTTGTAGGAATTTATTTCTGTCTTTTCTAATAAGTAATATACAATTCAGGAGATTAAGAGAAAACATTATCTTGCCCTATTGAACTGAACAGTACATTAATACAATTTGCAAATATTTCTGAAAAATATATAAATAAAAGAAAACCATTTTCAAAGAAACAACATAAAAACTTCACACACACACACACACAAAAAAAATCTTTAAAATAAATTCCTATCGACGTCTTTCATAAGCAATTCAAAACCGTTTAGAGTTGAATAGACTTGAACAGAAGATAAACGCTAAGTTTACTTATAACAGAAAAAAATTATGTGGCTTATGAATAAAATGTAGCTTTTATGAGAAAAGGAAAGAATATTGATTGACCAAATAAAAAAAAAAATCCCATTCTAATTTTGTATTCTTTTATCCTGTAAAGACCATGAGGATGTGAAAGTATAATAGATGTTCATTCTTCATAAAACTTGCTTATTCATTATTTCTGAGGTCTTATTCGAATCATTAAAAATCACTCAGCAGATCACAATCACAAATAAGGAATCACCCATTGATCCTTATTGCATTTCATAATTTCCGCATGACACTTTAAATCACATCAGAAAGTTGTTAGGATAAATCATGCTTTGGATAGATAAATACTTTTTCAAATTTCTTGATAATCAAAACATTTAAAAATTCAAATAACTTACATAAAATATTGTACATATATATAATATTGTACTTCTAGAATTTGATAAATTTGATCATTAAATATCATTAAATCCATATGCCAGGGTACGGAATTGTAGACTATGAAGTGAAAATTAAAATTTCATAGATTAATTTCTTACAAAATATTTACATTTTAAAACTTTTTCAGTTATTTTAATTCTCATGGGATCTTTTTGATTTTTTTAAACCATTGTTAACATAATATGATTAAATAATATATTAAGAGCCATGTGTAGAAAAGCCGCAAGCAATTCCATTATTAAGAGTCTTTGATTTCGTAAGTCGACAAATTAAAACTGCATTATATTTAAAGAACAACAGCAAAAAAATTCTAATGAGTTTAGTTATTGTTGCCTCTCTCTTTGCTCTTAAATATTGATGATGAGGGTTTGTATGTGCCTTGAGGTCAGTTGGTGATATTTTAATTCTTTACTTTTAGTAAAAATAAAATATTTCATTTCCTTTCAGTCTTAACGGCATAGTTCATTTTAAGGAGAATATGTTGAAATGAACAATTGGTGTTTTCCCATATTCCTACTTTAAAAAAAATGACAAAACCGAAAAAATTGAGTTCCAAATAAATACATTTAACCTAAACAAGATAAGCTAGTTTATTGATGCGTTCGATAAATATTCGTTCTTAAATTGAAGAACATGAGAAAGTTTTGTATTGTAAAATGTAAATACCTTTTCAGAATCTACACTGAAAAAAAATTATCTTATATCTATGACTAACTTGGAAGATTATATTTCTGTTATAACTGATGAATGCTAGATGCATCCAGAAAAATTATTAATTCATAATTATGTAATACATTTAAAATTATGTAATAAATTTATGAATTTGTTTCTATCCAAATGTAAAAGTTGGTTAAATGGTATAGTATTCCCATGCATCATTATTTCAGAATTGTTAGATTACATTGTTAAATTTCCGGAAGGTATTTATTACATGGTGTTTATCAATAACTCCCAAAACAGTTAATGCTACATGATAACGTAAAACAGATAAATTTTGAATTGTCTCGATAGCGTAGTTAACGCAGAGGCTTAGAATTTCTCTGTGCAATAACTACCCTTTCCTTCCATTCATACCCATCTATAAATAGCGTTTGACTTAGCTCTTATTCCAGTCAATTAATCCGAAAATTCTGTTAGCAGTTAAGTGGATCTAACACGATTTCCAATAAATCTTCTGAAAATAGCAGTTTTATAAGTTATTAAAGTATGTTTATTTCCAACAGCATCGTTAGAATATTAAAGGATTTGGAAATATTTATCTCATTTCAGTCCTTTTGTTACGTGTCTCGAAACACATTTGAGGCTCAAACGTGCGTTTTCTGTTTATGATCATTTTCGAAGGTTCAAATGCATCTTTTATAGCAAAATTGAGGTGTAATGCTATTTAAATGTGGATAGTCAGACAAGTGGTTGTTTTAATTAGTTACTTCTTATAAGCGTTCACAGTTAAATGAGTAAATATCTCTTCGTAGAAGAGAAAACTTGATATAAAAGATGGTTTTGACTGTTAGAATATAAAAACTATTAAAAATTAAAGTCGCACTGATTAAGAGAAAGAAACAGCAACATTATGATGTTTGTCTTATAGGTTATATATTTAACTTTTTCTGTAGTTGCATGTGGGGTGTTATAATCATTGTAGCCAATGTTTTTGAATACTGTCGTACATTGTTTAACTAATCATTCTTCATCGCCGAACGTGTAACAAATAGTATTATTTCAAAGAAAGGAAGACATAAATCTTATCTTCCAATTATTTGAAAAATATAAGGTTAATTTATTTTTTCTTTTAGAAATTCCCGTTTCAAGAGCCTAAAAATGATTAAGATGAGTAGAGACTTTAATATGGGAAAAGAAATACTCAGGAAATATTTCCATCCCCCTCTCCGTTAACGAAATTTAGTCCAGTTTCCCTCAAAACAGTTACTTTCAATAACAGGCGGCCAGAATTATGACTTGATGCAAAAGACCTGAATCTATGAAAAAAAAAATGTTATAAAATGGAGCTACAGTTTGAGTAAGAATGCCAATAGTATGGAGATATCAATTGTGGCAGTCTCTATCGAAAATAATATATATTTCATTTTTATAATAATTTATTTAACATATCTGAATATGATTGGTCGAAAATAATCTCTTTTATTACTCATTAAAAGAGGGTCAAACTTGTGTATTCTTGCGATTTTACTTAGGATAATACGAGAAACTGGTTTCAAATAAAGCCTCTTTCCAGACAAATATTTAAATTATGTCTTCTTTCTATATCTTCTTTCGTGCAAAAATTTCATAGCTTTAAATAAATCAAAGAAAATCAATTTTTGTTAATGATAGCAATGAATAATTTCTTCATGGAAATCAGAACATGCAGATTATGTAGAGCAGTCATTCTCTGATTGAAACCAAATTAAACAATAAAAGATTTAGCAGTTTTGATATAAAACTGAATAATTAATTTTTCACATACTGATAGAAATTGACGAGGAGATAGTTTCGAATACTAAAATTAAAAGTAAGATTTGTCTTTCTATTTGCAGTTTATATGGGGAAAAAAACATTAATAATATTAAAAATATCATCAAAAAAATCGCCAATATATTAAGAAAAAAAAAAAAACTAAATATTAAGACAGAAATTGTGAAAAGAATTAAGAAAGAAAAATATTTCCAAGTTCGAAAATGTCCTCTAGTGAATCACTTTTTATATTCCAATCAAATAGAAGTAATAGTACAGCTTTTACATTTATTTTTATCACGCAAAATGATCTAAATAAAACGTTTTCTTCTAACAATAATATTTTTTGCTAAACTACATTAAGTTACTTACATAATAATTTTAAAAGATTTTGTTTCGATTAATTTGGAGAATGACTATTAATTTTTAATTCCTTCCGTTTTAAAATGAACCTTTCAAATACTAAGATCAAAAATGAATTTTCGCAACTCCAAAATGGTATTTAGTTTGATATGTACGATGTCTGGCACAAATGTTAAACAATTCTTTTCATTTGCCTGTATAAATTAACATTCGGAGCTTTGAAATATGCAATGTTAAGTAAAGATTACAATAACTAAATACAATAATACATAAAAATAAACAATATATATGCTATACTTCGTAAAAGAGAAAAAACAACAACAGAAAACATTATTTAGCATTGTATTAAATAATTAATTAAATTTTATCCCTTTCAATTATATATGCCTAAAGCAATATGTCAAACTTGAAAGCAATTAATAAACTATGCAATTAATTATACCGTGTCTTGAAACATGGTAATGGAACAACAGAATTAAATCCTCTTCACAATGCCTTTTCAGATTTCGCAGTCTTTCATTAATACGAGCATTGTATTCTTATTAAACGAAAATACAGGAAAAGTGTATTTAAATTTTCGTGCGAGATCTCATTTAAAAGGGTGCATTTCATTCGCGAAACCTTAGTTATCCAATCTTCCAAAGCAAGTAGCTCACGACAAATGCCCACTAAGGGATTAATTACTGGTGTCAGTGTTACACTTCAGTAACGCGAAATCTCGAAACAAAGAGCTGAAAATATCTTTCAAAATGTTCAACTCTACGATTAGTTTTCCTCGGACGAAGGCCCTCTTTCGTCGAGGCGACAATTTTAGACATGTCTCACCAAGTTTAAAACTCACAGCTGAAGGCACTGTTTCACTTTCCGATTCAAGGGCGAAGGAGAAAATTCCAGTAATTAAGTTGACCGTTCTTGTTTAATCTCTAGTTGTCCTTGCAAAGAATTGGGTAGGAAGATTATTTTCTTTTTTCCCGTTATGAAGAATATATATTACTCAGCTTTGTTGTACTAGCATAGCATTTTAATGAAAAACCGAACTAATAAATAATCTTTCAAACTGGTAAATTTAATGCAGTTTGCATCAAAGTTAATTTCCAAAAAAATATTTTATTTCATAAAGAGGACAAAAGTAGTTAAATCTAGTCAACAGAGGAGGCTGCCTCTAGGAAGTCCCATAATTCATAGGGTAAACTAAGTGCATTTGCATGTCGATAAATATTTACATTCACGACATAAAGTACTAGTTCGATTGTATCTACCATTGCAACAAATGGCCGTTTTCTAGCTTGAGACAATACCTTTAATTGCAGCATGGAACATATTCGGATAGATGCAAGAGATTGCATACCAAAAGGCTTAATTTGACCGCACTAAACGGTCAACTAAATCACTGTCATCAAACACTGCACTAAAAAAATGGATTGATCATGTATACTTGAGATTTAACATAACCTCAGAGCCAAAACTTAACGGGTGTTAAATCTGTTGAATGAAGGGAACTATGTTTGTAGAGTAATGAATGGGGGCCACAATTGTTCATACAGTATTAATTATTCTTCAATAACAGTTCATTTTAGAAATGTATTCATTTCGTTTGTGATATGAGGAGGCACATGTTGCCATCAAGAACATCATTTTCCAATTATCATGATATTACCTTCTCCTTTAGCATTTGCAAGTAGCATTTTCCCTCTATTGAGATAATATTAAATCTTGCTTTTGCACAAATCTCTTCAAAATAAATTGCTCACAATAAAGAGCACCAACAAACCACACCAATACTAATACTTGCTGATCGTAATGCTTCCTCAACTCAGACATATGGGTTTTCCTTTGCCTAGAGTCTACAGTTAAGGACATGGACTATTCCAGACAATGAGAAATGTGCCCCATCTATCCACAAGACTTTGAGTGACTGACGCGGAGTTTCTCCAATTTTGATAAAGCTTATTTTGCACATTCTATCCACTCAGTTGTGTTATTTGACAAGAACTCGTGCATTGATTTCAACTTGTAGGGGTACAATTTTAACACACATAAGAAGAATACGAAATACGATGTCTTTGGAGTACTAGTTTTTTTGTATCATTTTCTTGCTCTACTTATTGAACGTAGTTACTTGACTGTACCTTTAAAGAATCCACTTGCGAAGCTTCAGTGGAAAATACTGATTTCTTTAATAAGTTCAATGCACTTCTGAGAGAGCGAATGCTGAAACTTCCCGTTTTTTTAAACGCCATACCAAAGTCAGCAGACCTGCAGGAATTTTTAGACCTGAGTCTACTCTTTTTCGAGCCCGAAACCACCATTGTTCTCATCACATTAAAAACTTTAAGTAAGCTTAAATAACAGGGATAAACATAAATGAGTAGGCAGAACGCACGATGCATCCATCCATCTTATGAGCCTCCGATTTACACATTTCCTGTATTTTTTGCGTGCCCTGCCATCTATTGATAAAAATATGAAATATTTTTAATTATATATAGATATAAATTCCGTAATTTCATAAGAAAATTGGAATTATGATTCTTAAAATTATATTTTTGTGTTTTTATGAAATGCACATTTATTTAATACTTTTCTGAAGCATTTGTTTTTCTTATTCGAATGCCTTTGTGTATATAAATATACGAATATCACGAAATTGCCTCAGATATGAATATAATAAAATGAATAAATTTTAAACTGTTTATCATTATATTTAAATTGCAATTCAAACCTAATTTCATGATAAAATTTTATTAAATACTTTATTGTACTTTTAAGTAGCAGAATCTATGTAAAATTTCTTTATTAATTTTGTCTTTTTTCTAATTTTATGCAAAATAATGTCATTCAATGGTATATCATATATTTACGCAATACCGCTGTGACTATTATTCATATAATATCTAAATATATATACATCTTTATAGTACGGATAACAATTTTGAATATGTTAAATTAGAATCACGCTTATATTCATTTTGGAACATTCTTGAATTATTTTTCAACAGAGAAGGAATGCATGAATCTCTAACTATTATTAACTCTGAGAGCATCTTCCATAACTTTATTGACGCATTCTAAATGGTAGAAAGCTTTGTTGTGTTATTTCTGTAATTTGAATAATTTATTTATTCGCTTATATCAGGGTTCATGTAATTTATCATGTTTTAAATTAGAATTATGGTAAATTCGCTTAAATTCTTATTGAAATATTTTCCAGATATTGTATGCTTATATAATCACACTAACAACACTTTATGTTGTATTTCGATTATAGCCTTGCTCATATTATCAGCAAAACAGTTTCATGGGTAAGGTACAAATGTCATTTTTTTTCAGAAATACATAGTAAAGTTATCGCAGTGGAATGCGCATTTAAAGAAATAAAGCATCTAAAATTTTTCTAAGCAACTTGTCATGTTCTAATCAATCTAACTATACCATCAAGTGCTATTATGTATTGGTTATGAGTTCTGGATTAAAAGTTTTTCAATATTTTTTGGAATTAAATATATCAATTTGGATTAATATGGTGATTCTAAGACGAAATATTATTTTTCATTTTGTTGCGCATATGAAATTTAAGGCGCGGAAAACTTTATTAAAGTAAAAGAGGTGAAAGTAAATATGAAATGTCAGTGATGAAAAGAAAAGCTTGAATAAATACTAGACGTATTTTAAATCTGTAATAATTTTTAAAAATTGAAAATTTTCTAAATATTCCAATAAATATAACGTAAATCAACTAAATACAGATTTAAACACATTTATTTCTATAACATGCTCCTAAGGGTGATTTGAAAGGTTCTAGGCATCCCTTAAGATTAGATGAGAAGAAACAAATTAGGCTTAAAAAGAAATAAAGGATGCTTTCTATATAAGAAGAACAAAAAGTAATGAATTTTATTTAATAGTTTTACTAAGCGATGAGTGCATAATGTTTCACAAAACCTTTCAAGGAAAATTAAGTGCCAGTTGTGAGAGATCCAGCTTCACACGACGTTTGCTTCAAACGCACAAACAGTTCATAATGATACATGATTCTACTTTGAAATATTGCATGGTACTTTCGCATTTCTGCTCTCCCATTTACATTCAATGCTAAAACACTAAATTAATGTCTACTGTACCATCATTGCTGTAAAGTCCATCCTATTTTAGCTGCGACATGACTAACGTAATGGTTTACTCATGAAATAAAAAAAGTTTGAGTAACAACATTAGTTTTTCACGCCTTACATCAGCTGATAGTTAGTTGGAGCTCCTACAAATCATTCTGTGTATGTATACAAAGAAGAAGGGATTAATTATGTTGCACAAATTTGGCTACTCAGAAACCATAGTTTATAGTAGTTTGAATAAAGGTTTATTTGTCAAAATAATTGTTCAATAATTTCGCACAGGATTAGGAAATAAATAAGAATAAAATTAACCATGTAAATATGCAGCATGAATTATAAATTATATGTATATATAATTTTACTAATATATAATATTTGATTCTGATTTAAAAAAAATCAACCAAGTAGACATATGTATCAAACATAACCAAATGTTTTAAATTCATATAAAGTTCGTTTGCGAAAATAACTAATTTATGATATTCGTAAATTTCGTTTATTCAGAAAAAATATCAGTATTAATAAATTCGGGAATTTTAGACAAAATTTCATTTTCGTTCCAAATTCTCATAGCATATCAATTATTTGCACAAAAGTAATTTGCAGTCTCTAGAGAGTTCATAGTATTTAAAAATTAATAATTTAATTAACCTGGTTGAATGGTCGACAGAATATAAAAATGCGACTCACCTATTCGCCTATAAGAAGAAAAAAATAACTAACTAATTAATTTCCAGTCTACTATCTATACTAGAAATAAATTCTTAGCTCTATATTTCAGTCTGAAATTCTGCTTTAAAAACTGATTCTGATGCAAAACTAACACATTAATGCTTTTAATTTATTTGAATATGAAACTTTGATCTGAAAGCCCATTTCGGGATTTTTATGCAAATGTATTTTAGAAAGAAATTTTTTGGGGTTAAGACAGTTTTCTGCATTTAAATATACAAAATGGTGTGTACCATTTCTTTAGAGAATTTTCAAACAAACACGCTAACCTATATTTAACCAATAATATCTTAAGTAGTGGGCATAAACGAGATAGTGAAAATGATTGTCTAGACGTATTATTGCATAATACTTGCGCATAATTCTTCATAACATTACTGAGTCAATTAACAGCTTTAGAGTTAATTATCTCGGTTCAAAGAATTACTGTCGCATATACTATGTATATATATTTGTATAAATATTAATAAATGTTTATATAGTCCTTCTAAAGACATTCACAGGCGTCTAATTTTTCAATCTTTAACTGAGAATGTTTCAAGTTAATATTTATTCAATTTTTTATAGTTTATATTCTTTTTATATTGCTTTTTTTCTTTACATTTTGTTAACTTTACGAACAGCAATAAATAATTTAAGAATAATCAAAATTGTATGGACCACGATGATGATTATTCTGAAGATCAGAGCTCATATTGTTTATTTATACAATATTTTCTAAATGGCTTTTATACTTATCTATACAAAACATTAGTTAAAAATATATATAATTTGTATTAGTATTCGCATAAATCGTATATTGCCAGGAAATTGTAATATTTCTTGCCTATACATTTACTTTCATGGTAAGGAAGAGAGTTTGCAGTTTAACGGATGCTGAATGACTGTCGGCCCAATGACCTCAGTGCTGGTGACAAAAATGAAAGATTCAGATTCCTGAATTTTGCTGACATTTCGTTTAAGAGCGAAGATACAATATACTTCCAGAAGCTTCTTTCAACTATCACTGAAACAATAAAAACCTAGAAATAGAGCTGAAGTCAATCAGTTGAGTTTAGAATAGTTGGGATGAAAATTAAATCTACTATCTATAAATGAGCTAACTGAACTCCAATAATACAAATAATATCTTAATATAATAGCATTAGTGTTTTTATCATTCTTTTGTAGCACTTTTTACACTGATATTGAAATACGTCATATAATTTGTAGTCATACATACGAATAGAACAGTGATACATTTAGAAGAAACTGAGTCTAAAACTAAGAGACAAGAATATTCCTGATTATCCTATTTAGGTTAAATTCAAATTCTGCTCAAAAATCGAGACAAAAATTTTCTGAATATATTAATATTTTCAAAATCAAACATTACTCAAAATAACCAAAATTATTCATCAAAAACTTCATTTCTTCAATTTTCTTTGGTTTTAGTTTAATAATATGTTGTTAAATAATATCTATTATTTTTGAACAATCTGATCATATTCTGTGTTCAAAATTCGAGGAACTTGTGACTAAAGTTGTACAATCAAGAACACTCATCCTTTCTGTCTCCATTTCATCACAAGCAAGATTAAATCCATCTTTTGCAGCGGCTATCGATTCGTCTTGCGTGGAAGACGACTTGATCTTAGAGGAAGAGGAACCTTTTTCAAAATGTATAAGAGTTCTGAGGGAGAATATTAGGATGGAAAAAAGGTATATAAAGGATTTTCGAAAGAAACTTCTTTCATATTAGAAGTGAGTTCAGAGGCATTGCTGGGAAAAGGCATTTTTGGGTAACCATAAAAGAAGCTGTCACGAAGTTATAAAGGAGGAAAATGACGAGAAAATGCACATGCATTATCTTTTATTACTAATTTTTTCAAGTTTCTTTCCTGAACTGGATTGAATATTTATTTATGGAAGTTCTAAGGAAAGGCGAAAATTCTATCGATTGAAACCTTAAAATGCATGCTCTATGTAAAAAAAAAAAAAAATATTAACAAGCTGTATTTGAATGGAAATCATTGAAAAAGAAAAAGAAATATAATGAAATGTTTACACATATTCTGTACGTAAATGCATGGTGAAATATTTTGTCTTAAAAAAATCTGCAAAATATAGAGTTTTTTATCGATTTTTTTAAAAAAAATATTTTAGTCTTGCACAGAGAAAAACAGGATTCCTACTAAAAATAAATTTATATTAAAAGTACTTTCAGATAAAAATATTTTAAATTAGCATATAATAAGAGAGATTCTAAATAATTTTCAGCTTTACAGTTTAAAATAGGACCCCCTCTCCATTAATACACTCCAAAATATCTGCAGACAAATCTAATTTATTTTAAACTTTCATTCATGAACATCGAATATTTTCAAGCTAAGTCAAATTCATATTCATTATATTGCTTCTGAACGGTATGTTTGGGAAAACATGATGTTCAACTAAAAGCATGGTAATTAAACTAATCTAAAACTCTTTTTCACAACATTTAATTGTACTCTATTAGCAGATAAAATAAGGGAAAGAATTCATTAACACATTCATTTGTGTATATGAAAAAAGAAATGCATATAATGATCAACGATGTTTATTCAATAGATTATAAAACCTCTTAGTTGTTTCTTTTTTTTTTCTCTTTTTTGAGAAATAGGGATGTTGACCATGACATTGTAATGTGTGAATGGGAAATTTGTACAAAATATGTATAAATGGCAAACAATGTCAATGAAATCAATTATAAGAAATTTTCGCTGGTATGAAGACAAGTTTAAAAAATAACATAATTCTTCCTTTCCTGAAAAATATTTTCGAAAATTATTTTTATTTATAGCGTACTGTATTTCGCAACAATGGTATAAATCCTTAATAGAGTTTTTGAATAAGATCAAAAATATTGAAAAATCTTGGTAATAATTTTGTATTTTAATGCTTCTTTGTTTTACCACTTAGTCTATTATCTTACATTTAATAGATTAATTTTAGAAAAAATGCAACGATTGTTTTACATAACTTTTTAAAACAATTTAAATTGACATTTTGAAAGAAAAAATTCTTACATTAATTGCACTCTTATATAAATGTTATATACAAAGTTTAGAATACACAGCTACATAAAGAATGAACTGAAGGGAATTATGTGTAATTGAAGGGAAATTCGCCAAAGAAATGAATGCATGCATGTGCCTAAAATTAAAACACCACTACTTATTCTACCGAGGCTGAACTAAAATAATAGAAAGAGTTCATAAGAACATCCGAAAAATTAAAACAACAACAGCAGTTCTAATTGTAATTATATTTGGCGTTTAATTATAAATTGCACCGATTTTAGTAGCATCGCTACCATTGCTGATAAGCAAACATTTATATCTTACAAGTAAACAAGTTTGATTTAAATTTAAATCACTGGTGCTTTCCTTAATCCACTGGATTTCTAATAATCCCTTATATTGTGTCACTCTATTATCCTATGATATGTGAATTTATGATATGTGTTGAATAGGTGCATTACTAATGGAAGAAGACAAAAGTAAAGAGAGCGTATCTTTTGTATTCTGAATTTTGAAAACTTTTCCCGTTCACACGTTTATATTTAAAAACATTCCAGATTCTTTAACTGTGATCTAAAGGCTTTGTTTGGCAATCCACTAATTCATTTATTCCAATTAAATGGTTGCAAAATTTATGGCGAAGTGTAAGTTAAAACGTTTCCAAATATGTAAAGCTAATAAAGGCCATATTTAAGTTTTCTTCATGTTTCTTAAACGAAGAATTGAAATTGCGAAATCATATTTAACAACGCTGTGATAGATTTTAATTATTGTCATTATTTGCAATTTGTTCATTCTTATTGTAGATGCCTTTTAATATGAGCTATGATTTATATACGAACTGGATGCTATTATTTCGCTGTGAAACAATGAAGTAACAATCTACAAAACTTAGAGTCAATGAAACAATTGTCTATATAACTGAGTGTTTGTATTTGCTGACTAATTACCTAACTTTTCCCCACAGAAGCAGAAATTTCAATATACCCATTTTTAGGGATTTTTTTTTTGTTATTTACCTCGAATGTTATGTTCCCTATGTGAGGTATAAGAATCTGTATATGGAATTTATCTGCGCAAGTTTATTTAATTCTATGGAGCCTTTCGCTAATGAATAGCTTTAAATATGCAGATATTATTTACACAGATGACTTTAAATGAAATAATATGTTAAAAACTCATGTATCATAATTATTCTCTCAGAAGAATTGAATTCGAGGTGCTTTTAAATACTAATAGCTTAGCTCCGAGATAAGCCGTATTTCATACAATAAATTCAATTCTCATGAAATGGTTTGACTGAAACTTTTACAGTTTCGACAATTAAAGTAAACAATTAAACCATCGCTGAAAGCTTAACGTTTTTTACCCTCGTATTTCGTTTATATGATTTCGTACTTTAAGTTGTGTTATTGAACATTGTTATATCTTTTGAAACAATATTATATTTGTATTTTTGACGATCAGCGTATTTTTAGTGTAATGTTTCTGATGCATCTTTTCTGAGTATTATTTCTACCACTGTAGAAAACCCCCGCATTTCAATATAATTACAAATATGGTTTACATCGTGTACAAATTTTTATTTCTCAATTGTTCTGTAGTAATTATGAAATAAGCAATGAATAAAACTTCTATAATTATAGTTAAAAAGTGAGTTAAAATGTTCCGGAGCAGTAACATTCGGTATATAGGAAATTATGTCTTAGATTTTGAGAGGTGCCAAAATATACACGCCATGGCACACTTAACCAATTCATTTACATTTCTCATTCAAGGTGCCACATTTGATTCTTTCTCACCTGATAGTTCTCTCAGCCAAAATTCCATTTCTCAAATCTAAACAGGAGATCGCGTGCCAGATTTTTAAAGAAAGTAAACTTTAGCATTTCTTTCGGGATTTAAATGCAGTAGAAAATAAAGATATATGTAAAGAGTTTGTTTTGTTAGCACTTAATTTATCTCAAAGAGAAACATTGATTTATAAATTGAGAGCAGTTTTTTAAAAATATAACAAAAAAAATTCAAATTCTTTCTTGAAATTAAAGTTTGAGTTTGTTTTTCCTAAAAATTAGCAAGGCTGATGTTGTAAGTTTGGGGAAGTAAAATTTGTTGAAAATTATCAAAGAAGAATTTTGATATTTCAGCTAAAACTGGGCTTATATTCATTTTCCAATTTTCGTTAGATTTTCATCAAAAGCAATAGAAATTCTTGTTTCATTTTTAATAGAGTGCTTAACTGTTTGCCATTGTAGTGTGCCTCAAAAAGAATACTCAAATAGAATAAGTATTATATATATACAATTAATTTACATTATACGATTCATTATTCAAGTATGATAATGTCAGCATAGAATTAGTTGATTATTTGTTCTCAAGTACTCAATTTAATAAGCCTTATTAGTTGAGCGTCACATTGACTGTTGGAAGCACGACAAATTCATTTGCATTGTTTCGATATTTTGTGAAATTTTGAATATCGAACAATAACGTAAAATATCCTACATTACCTTTGTGTAGTATGAATTTCAAGCGTTAATAATTGTAACAATTAATATTTTGAATTGATTGAATTTAGCTTATATTATGATACAAATACAAAATTCAAACGCTCCTACAAAAAACGCCCAGTGGGGAGAGTTACAATAAATACACACTAAATGGATTAAATCAATTAATCCTACTATAAGTTCAATAGAATCCTATCAGGAAGACCTCTCATCGAGGCGGCAAATAATACATTAATCCATTTGAGTAATGAATAATCTATGTTTGTGAATAATCTTATACGTAATGTATATTTAAAGTAATATGTATATATAATTGTAATACAATTTTAATGAAATACAATTTTTACAAACTTTGTATTCAATAATAATAAAACCAATTTTGAACGGTAATGGATTATTACAGAAACAGATTTTAATTTATATTGTAATTTTCTGTTTCTTACATAAAAATTTACAGATCATTTTACGCCATTTTTTAAAAAATAAACGATATTTCTTTAAATTGCCAAAAAATTTAATAAATACACACATATAAACATTAAAAAAATTATATTATAGTTAGAATTTCTAACTTCAAAGACTTAGACATCAAATCGGCAGTTCTAAAAATTCCAAAAAAATCATTGATACAAAATTTTGTGAATTTTCTTCATCGTGATGTTGTTTCTGCTTTACAAATATATATGTAGTCACTTAATTCTCAGTTTTCCATTTCCCTAAATCAATTTACTGATGGAATTTGCATATAGAATTTTAAAGTAATTTTTAGTCTAAAATCTTGTTGCATTATAATATCAGATTAATTCTATTAATTGCAGTTAGATAAATATTGAATTTACGAATATTTATAATGCGTCTCTGCATATATTTAAATGACAAACATTCAATTTCACAAATGGATTTCGTTCTAAGATCTCATAAGCAGCTAGAAAAATTTGATGATGATTGGATAAATATCACCATTTACAAACATGGCCATTTCCTAGCTATTTCAAGATGATCAATTCAATTTAATAAGTTTAATTCATTCTAAAATATTGATGCACTTCAATCTCATCCAGAACCTTTTAAATGTTACATTTCAAATACGTTTGCCTAGAGTTCCCTGCATATTTCTAGGCAGCCAGTCACCCATTCATGCAGCGAAAGCCTTTTGGGAAAATACAACTGAAAAATTCCTGAAATAAAAGTGAATTGAAGAGCAGAAAGACAAAAGAAAATGATGGGAAAAGAGGCAGAGCTTCCGAATTGCCGCAAGAAATGCAGAAAAATTTCTCTTCGACTTCTAGACCGGTCATCTAAAGAAAGCAAAGAGAGAAGCAATAGAGAAATTCCACTACGAACATAAGAAAGCGTTTTTATCCTGTTAAAGCTTCTGTTCTGAAAGAGGTAGCATGAATAGCGGAATAGAGGATCCCATAATAAAAACAGTAACGAAACAGCTGCGACTATAATGAGAAGATGGCTCGTATCCTGAACGGGATCGTGAGCGTTTACCTTGCCTACAAATCACTTCTAAGCAAAATAAGGCATTGTTTAGCAAGAGGCCATGGAAATGAGAGAAAAGAAATGACCAGGTCCAGGAAAGAAGGGCCAGTTTATGCGAATATAATTATAGTAGTGATTACGAAATTATACACTTCCCTTTATTTAGGCTTTAGTCAAAACTAATAGAGATAAATTGTTTCTGTTAATTAAATATTTTTTTTTTGTTTATGTTATAAAAAATAACCTCCTGGCTTCCTTTAATAAAAACTAGTATTAGTATATTAAACAGGAAACAATCAACAGATTTATAAGAAAAAAAGAAAAGAAAGCAAGAAGAAAGGATAGCAAGATTAGCTTATGCGAATATAATTATAGCAGTAATTATGAAATCATGCTGCATCTTTCATTCAAGGATTCAATAGCAGAAATGTAAAAATAATTGTTTCGCTCAATTTAATATTGTTTATATAATAAAAAACTGAATTTCCTCTTTTTTTGAATAAATTTCAAAATTTAATAGTAATAGAAGGAATTAATAATTTGAATTTTTAAAACTTCAATTATCTTCAAGATTTGGCAAGATTAGTTGGAAAGTGTTTTTATGTAACTACGATGGCATATAATCTTTTAATTTCATAAGTATAAATACACCTGAGTTTCAATTTACGAATCAGATTAATTGAATATTACACATTAATAGTCTACTAAAATCAGTCATTTTCACTTGCCTCCATAATCAAACAAAGTACAGTTCTTTTATTCTTTTCTTTTTTTTCACACAAAGAAAAACATTACTAGCATAAATTTGAATGAAATCTTAAAAATGTAAAACAATTCAATGCGTAATTTTCAAAATACAGTTTAAAAAGTACATTTTCAAATGTAATTTTCTCGTTGCCTTTTCCAGATTAAGAGTTGTCCAACGTCAGCTAACAGAAATACATAAAATTATAATTACAATGAGAGCATACTGAATGAAATACATGCCGTATATGTACGACAAATGCATCTACATCATAATATTTAGGAAATTATGGAGGTTCTCCGTACATAATTATATATATATAATTAACTTAGCAGATAGTAATTATAAGCGATAATGAATTATAATATGAATGAATCGCTCATGAATTATAATAGTAATTCATGAGCGAGTTTTGTTAAATTCTCGGTTATTAAAATTCTTTTCATTAGTGTTAGATGAATTTGAATAGATTTCTGTGCAAAGAGTTTAATCCCACCATGTATAAATGATTGAAGGAATTGTGTTACACGTCAAAGATTATGAAAATTGACTTCAGCAATCAGTATCAAAAGTAAAAAATAATCTGTCAAATTACAGTTTATTAAAACATTAATCAGTCATTTGTCATTCTAACTTACTTTAAAAGTTATTTTATACCAAATTTAAGAAACCTACTCTTCCCACCTTTTGAAAACGGTATAAACATGCATCGGTTTCTAGTATCAGTCTGTAGACTTTGCTCAGTTAATTTGGGAAAAGAAGTGCAAATACCATTTAAGCATAAACAATCATAAATATTTTATTTTTCTTTACTTTAAAGTGTCACAGTATCAGTCGCTTTGCCATAGCTGTTTTATTTTATTTTACCGACTTCTTTGTAAAACTCTTTATGTACTTCCGTGCAAATGCATTGTAAATAAATTACGACGCATTTTTGGAACTATTATGATTCTATAATGCTAATAAAAGTTCAAAGTTCAACGTGTAAATATTGATGCTAAATTAAATTTATAAACAAAATTCGAAATATTTTTAAATATGATCCCATTTTTTCCGAAATTTAGAAATGTTGATAATTAATAATTCAATAAATGTAATTTTTAATATTTCACAGTTCACTCCACAAATGAATAAAAATACCTAGTTATTTTTTAAATAATAATTGAGATCTGGTGTTTTATTCATTCATGGAGATATACTAAACTGTGACGACATAGTTTATATTGATTAATTAAATAACATATGCAGTTTAAAACCATCAATTATTTTAGATTCCGTTTTCCATGTTAGCATTATTTCATTATTTTTCTGCTATAAGTAGTAAAGATAATAGCAATATTACGTTTCAATTTTTCGGTGCATAAACAGATTGAGTTTTCTAAAACTGATATAGGAAAGTAATAAAAGAAAAGAGTTTGATCGCAAAGAAAAAAAAAATTCCGAGTCCTATGGCATTTCTAATTCTTTTAGCCGTAAGAGACGTCTCCTAAGGGAATGTGTTGGAAAGTAATAAGCTGAAAATCGCAATATAAATTATATTTTTTTCTACATCAAGACCTATTATAAGAAAACTGTCTATTTTTTTAAAAAAAAAGGACTGCTTTAATACAATGATATTTCTTTTTACAACCAGAAATGGTCCATTTTACCACGCAAACGAGAAACTGGGAAAATAATATTAGTACAATATAACCTCTCAACAGGTGGCGTTAGTAGCCTGTATTTCTTACTCCGGAGTCATACGAACTTCAGTGAAGAGTTTATTGTCTGAATTCTTTGGTTTCGGTTTCGGTGTCCCACTCGTTTGTTTGAAATGTCTTGGAATTGGCGTCAGTCGTGCAACGTTTGAAAGTTCCCAAATGAAATAGCATAACATATATATCTTTTGTGGCAATTTATGTGTTAAATGTTATGACAGTAAGTACAGTCAAGTATTTAAAAAGACGTTTGGAAAATTCATAAATGCATTGAAAATCTGAGCATTATAGCTAAGGATTATAGCAAAGCTAAATCTAAGGAATGAAGCACCACGCTGTTTATCTAGGGGAAGTGCTAAAAATTCTACGTAAATAATGCTTTCTTTTTGAGATGATGAAAAGTATACCCCGTTTATAATTTTCAAAAGTTTTATCTTTGTAACCTCCATATGAATAGAATGAATAATCCTCGGTAATATGAGAAAATATTTTTAATTTCTGTACTTACGCGAAGACAATAGTTTAAGATCCTTATTTTTCTATTGTCTTCTGTGTTACAATTTCTAAGAATTCAAGTGTAAGTCGTTATATTGTATTTAAGAGGACAGTGAATTTTGAAATAAGTAAAAACAGACGAAATGTCAATTTTATTTTTATCGTTTCTTTACTAAAATATAGGTTTATATTCAACTAAAATAGTGTTATAAATTGTATTGTTCAGTAAAATAATTAATCGAAGAGTTAAGATGGAAAAAGTACATCTTAATGACTTTTCTCAAAATGATATTGTAATTAGATTTAAATATCTTTGAAATGTTCCAGGTATCTTAATTTTTGAAAAAATTAAATGAAATCGATAATAAAGATTTCGGTCAAACATTAAAAGAAAATGGGGTATGCATTTTATGTTTCCAAGTTTTTTTTAGCTAGTTAAAAGTCGGTTTTAGTTCAGAAAAACATAAATTTTTTATAAAAATTCAGTAAGTGTGCGTAAATATTTCTAAAAAATTAGTTTTTAATTGGAATTGCAAACTTATACGTAGTTTTTTCCCAATAAAGTGAGTAATAAGAAAAAAAAACAATATAAAAATTAAATCGTCTGGAATGTTTTAAAATTTTTCAAAATTATGTCTTTAAAATAATATACTTCGTTTTAATTTTTTAAAAAGAAATTGGACGTATTTATATTTTAATACATATGCATAAAAATTTTCTTAACCATGACTGAATAATTCCCAAAAGTGTTTAATAGAATCCACTGTGCTCTTAAGTCATAAAGAATAATATTTTATAATTTTTCTGTGTATAAAAAGAATAAGAATTTCAAAGGTTGAAAAAGCTTTAGAAAATTTTCAAGCCCAAGAGAAAAAAACTATTAGTTAAATGAGACTTTTTACAGGCTGGAAATGATAAAACCTAACGAGTAAGCGAGAAAATAGTTGAAAGTTGTAGAGTAAATAGTTGAAAAATTTATTTCACTTTAGACATGAAATTGCACTTTATAGTAGAGTTGTATTTCGAGCAGGAAAAGAAACTACTTGCTCTTAAAATCAACGATTTACGAAACTTGATTGCGCAATTTCAACAGCCTATCATTGGTGCAGCTCAAAGGATCCCAACTTTCGTTTCTAGTGCTTCTATTCGGTCTAAAAAAATCAATCCATTTCTTTTCTCTCTTCCTAGAGGACAAATAAATCAAAGAAATGACCAGGCCAAGAAGACCAGAATAGCCGATAAGACGAATCTATGATTATTCGCGCTTCATCTTCCTTTCTTCGCCTTAAAACCGATAACTTCCAAATTAATCACTGGTTTTTAGTCTTTGTATTTTTTTCATGGAATATTTATCGGTCTCTGTTGTCATTGATTTTCGTATTTTGCTCTAGGGACCGTTTATGAAGTTACTGCATGAATAGTTTTAAATAAAGGAAGTATGGGTTTAAATCTGACTCACCAGAATTTACTTGAATATTTGACTGCATTGAATGTCGGTTTGTTGAATTCATGACTTTTGGCATTTAGTTGCACTATCTTAAATCTCCTTTATGAGATTTTCATAACAATACGCTAGATTTCTCAGCTTTTCAAATTCGGTTTGTATATTGAATTAGCAAATTACACAAACGTTTATCTTTTATTAACATCAGAGATATCATAGAAGCAATTTCTTTCTTAATCTTGAAAACAATATTTAAGGCATCGGGAAATCCATTGGTATGGAGAACGTATTGTGAACAATTTTAATTGCGTTAAATGAACATATTTCGTAAAAACGGATCTTAAAAGGATAAGGGTTATGTTTGTATATGAGAAAGTTAGTAAAAAAGAGTACTAATACAATAAAGAATTTTACAATAAGGTATTCTTTGTGCACTGATGGCATACAGTGATAAACATTTATAGTTAATTTTTAAATTTGAAAATGAAATAGAAATGTGGGTAATACTTTTTTAAAGAAATCATGCAAATAACACTAAACATTTATTTTGATATTTATCCTATTTTATGTAATTTAGTTGCATTTAAATGAATTTTAATTATTTTTCCCGTACCTGTTTTATGTTCGAAAATTAATATATATATATATATAAGCATAAAAACTTGAAAGTGCATTCAAGTCATCATTGAAAAGAAATCAAGTGAATCATTAAAAAAAAAAAAATCAATTAGTCAGTGGTTATAAAACAGAAATAAGTAAATTTTGCATCATTTACAGTACAATCACTCCTAAATCAAGTTAAATGTTAAATATCACTGTTTTTTTAACATTTTCATTACATCGTAAAAGTAATGCCAAACATCGTCAAAAAATGTGAAATAAAAACGTACTGAAAGAATAACAAAATAATTCGCCATCATGTAATAGATGTTATTGAAATGGTAAAAGATATAAAAGGTGAAATTGAATACTTACTATTTAAAATTTTTCCAAAATATGCTTAAATGATTTTATCTTTTATTATGTTGATAAAAAATACCTATTTGAAATAAATTATCTGTAATATTTACTACATAAAAACAAACTGTGCAATGTTACCATTAAATATACGTTTCATATTGTTTACTGAATGAAACATTTCCTTTTTATTTTCTAAACATGTCTATTATGCATTTCATGGTAAAAAATGTCAAAAATACAATTTTTCAATTTGCAATCAAATTAAGAGGTGTGGAAATCAGCTTGAGCAGAAGATAAAATTTATAGAAAGAAGTAAAAATAAACATAATAGAAAGAAGTTAGTAAAACACGCTTTGTTCTTTATCTAGATTAGCCGCATTCAAAATAGTTTTTGCTTTATTTTCGCTGCTTAAATTAAAAGGATTGGAAGGAATCGAGCAATTTCCGACAAAAAGTCATTGCCGGAATTGTATGTTTTTCCGAAAGAAGAGAGTATAATCTATTAGTAAGAGAATTAAAAAAAGGAAATGAATAAGATTTCAGTTCCTTTAACAGCTCGTTTGTTCTCAATGAAAGCAGGATGCTCAGAACACTACTTCCTAGCCTTTTCATTACGGCTTTATTGTTCGAGTTTACCGTGGTCAAAGTAAAACAAAAATGGTGAAATAAAAGCGTGTTTCTTGGCGTATGCGGTGACAAAAAAAAAGAAACTTTACCATAGAGGAAAGAAACCTGGGAGGGTGAAATTCGAGGGAAATGAAGGGAATAAAGTAGGGAGGGGCGCAGGTGCTATTTGAAGAGGTGCCGTTAGAAAGGCTCAATGATTGGTTTCTGAATGACCTGCTCTGAACAACCCAGCCGTATCTAGATATTTGGGAAGTAAATGTGCTTCAGAACTTAGCAATAAACCTTGATGCTTCGCCTCGTCCGTGAAAAGAAAAAGTTGACAAAAAAAAGTTTATTATCGCCGAATCGCTATTAGATATTCAGTAAAATTTGAAACTTAGTATGAAAGCTGCTTTGAAAAATAAAATTTCTTCGTTAGAAACAGCCAGGATAGATGTCGTGACAGAGATTTCCACTGCAATAGTTGATGTATCAATCATACTTTTGTAAAAGAAATTGCCAAATAGCTATTAAAAGAACTGCTTCTTTCTTTCTTCGAAATAGAGTAATGTAACTCAAGTGTTAAATATCTTTAAATATATTTCGTTTGATTTTTAAAAATATCTAGTAAATTTATTTTGAATCCCGCATTAATATTCAAATATATTTTCAAGCAGTAATTCTTATATGAATAAATTTTAATTTACTTACGTATATTTATTTACATCCTGAGTGTTGCTTTGTGTAATCCAAATTAATTCAGCGACTGTTTCTGTAACCGATTGGTAAAGTCTTTCGAACTTGAAACCCCGTGCTTTCAACTTCGAAATCCGATTGACACTTCTAAGATCCGCCGTGTATGCGGCCTAGTGCAAGCTATACCTAATATCGGAAACTTTGCAACGTTTCACTGTTGTGATGCGGAAGTTTAGAGAAAGTGTGCCATCTCAAGTGTTTTTCTCAACATCTGAGGTCCGTCCCATTGGAACTCCAATGTTACTTGTAAATGGGAATTTAATGTAAATAAATATCAGCTGTAATTATGCAACTACGAAATTAAAAGTAACCTGACTTTTATCAATGTTTCACCTGTCTTTTATAGGTAATAGTAACAAGAACATACTTGAAGGTAATTGCTAACTTTTTATTTAAATGTGTTTAAAATCTGAAAAATAAGTCAATCTTTTTTTCTTTCAATTGTATCTAAGCACTTTTTCACTTTCTAAACATTATTTTAAATTTGTTCTATCTAACAAGCCATCTAAATCCCGTTAAAATGTTACTTAAGCCTTACTTCCGGCATTTGCGTTGAATGTAACGTTAAATAATTTGCAATTCATTAAAATGGTATTTTGTTCTGAAAAACGAAATTAGTTTTAGCTAATAATAAGCGTACAGTATAAAGTGTATAGTAAAGTGCTAAGAGATAAATCTATTATTAGAAAGGAGCTACTAAAATGCTCTTGACGGCCAATTTGTTCATTGAAAGCCATATCAATTGCCTAATTAAGTAAAGCAATCACATTCGAAGAAATACTCATGAACAGAAATAAACTTAAATTTATTATGAGATTATTGATTAAAAAATTAATATTAAAATCAATCTATAAAAACAAGCTATTAAAAATGAATGAGATCTTTCTTACGCTAGAGAATTCTAAATATCTGCAGCAATTTATTTTCATCTTCAAAGAAACAAATTAAAGTAAAAGGGAATCTTTTACAATGACTTAAAAAAAAACACTTTAGAGGGAAAGGTTAATTTAATTGAAGCAAAATGAATTTGAAATTGAATAAGCAGATGAAACATACATGCCCATAAAGTACTTATATAAATAACTGACATAAATTAATAAATAGTTTAATTAAATTTACTTCAGCGGCATCTTTTTCAATTTCGTTTCGAAAAATATGTTTTTCAATGTTATCGGCATTTTTTTAGTATTTAAAACTATGGTTTTGGTTTTAAAGTAATTCAAAGTAATCAATTTTATTATTTCATATTCTTGTGTGTTCAATATTTAATCCTCATGAATTTTACTGATAATTTTCACTTTATTGCCCGAGGTATTTGTTTTACTCTAAAAGGTAACTAAATATGTCATTGCATTTTACGTAGCTTTTAAGTTCTGGAATTATCTCCAATTTAATAGAAAACGCAAATAACATTCAACCTTTTCTCAATGCACTTAAAATATTTTGATATAAATAAATATCCCATATCAATATTTATCTTAATTGCTTTATGCATGCCACTTATTGAAATTCTTAAGACTTATAAAAGAAGAATTCAAAGAATTCATGGAATTTAGAATCGTGATTTAAAAACATATATGTATATATTAAAAATCACCAATTTCGAAAAGTATTTTTAAATTTATTATAAATTTAAAATGAATTGAGTTATTGCATATGTACTCTTGTCTGCAAATTCTTTGTTAAAAATTCGTTTAAAATAGTAATTTGTTTTCAGTTTTCTTTTTAGTTAAAAGTATAATCTGTATTATGAATTAAATTCTAATCTAAATTATGAATTAAAATTGAATTAAAAATATTATCTGTAATTAAAAATATAATCTCTATCAAAATTGATAAGTTGATTTTTATTCTCTGGATAATCTCAAAGGCACTAATAGAATTTTAAAGAGAATTCGGCATTTAGATTCGTGAATTTACACAGTTAAGTCATTTTAAATATCAAAACTGTATCATCCTTTCATTTTTGGCAAAAATAGATCATTTAAAATATTTAGAAGATTTCAATTTAAGTACAGAATAAAGAAGCCCAAGTAAAATTGTATTTATTCCGTTATATATTAGGCACAAATATCCTATGTAGAAATAGGAATTTTGAATCATTTTTGAATCTTTTATGCAATTTGAGAAGAGTTTTAAAGTATAATTAAATAAACATTTGCAACATTTCTTCAAACTGTGTATAGTTTCGTATCTGAAGAGCAGTATTTTTATAAAAAAAGAAAGTGATTGGAATAGCATTCTATTTCGTTTATTAAATTTATGAAAGCAAAACCAGAAAAATTCAACAAATCGAAACTTAAAATAACATACGGATAATAAACAATAACTGCTATTTAATATTAATAAAATAGCAATATATGGTTTATTTTTACTGAAACAGAACCAAAAGTTCCAGATTAAAAATTATTAGAATTATTTCAATCTAGATATGAGGAAGTGATCTGTTTGAAACTTTCTCTCATATTCTTCAATAGTTATGATCCATCTACTCCCGCATAAAATTGTAAGCCTTGAGCAAGATCTTCAACTCCATGAGTGCTCAGATATTTATTTTCGTAGAACTGTGTGCTTCATAGTATAGTAAGTACTTGTGCTATTAAATACATGCTATTCGTGAACAAAAGTTACGAAACAGATCATTAGCGTGTGGTTTTTGTCGTTTTTTTCGGCGATTAATCCTTAGATGCGTTTAATACGCAAATACCAAAGAACAGAATATGTATTTTAGACTCTATATTTTTTGACTGATTGACATTAAATTTATCATAAGCCCCACATTAAATTTATCATATCACTACCACATACCAAATTTTATTTATTTAAGTTATTGTGTTTTTGAGTTACCGCATACACATGCATGCAAAAATTCAGATCAACAAACAGTCATCCCCATTTTCTTCAAATTTATCAAAGATCTATATTTGTAGTTGTTGTATTAACTTGCATTTGGATAGTTAGACTGAAAAACTTCTACACAATGGATTACTTTGGAAATTTTCTAGAGATCTGCAAATCTGATGTCAAGACTATATACCAGTTTTCATATATCTAGCTTCAAGTGCTCTTGAATTATCGTGTTCTTAGACAGACAGACATAATACTAAAAACGTGTTTTTAAATTACAGGGATAATTGAAATATGTTAATAGTCAAAATCTTAAGATCGAATTTTTTGACGATTACAATATTTTCTCTGGATTCTTCGTATACGAGAAAGTGAAACTTTACAGTTTGCTCTTTTAGTTTAAAGTACAAAAAAAGTTTTGCACTTTTAGTTCAAAATAGTTTAAATCGAAGACTTGTATCAGCTTATTTTGATACAATTGAAGTAGGATTTCTTCTCTTTTGTCAGAACTGGTACGCTCACCGATCCATCCCTTTTCTCTTTCTTTTCTTATATGCCAAGTACTACTACATGACTTTTTCGTCGATTCAATCTGACGAGAATTTCATTGACAGCAGAGAAACAATGGTTATAAAAGGAACAAAAAGGATGATCCACAGAGTTTCGGATTGACCAAAGTCCACTGCTTGCACACCAGGAGAAAATCAATCAGATCGGTTCAGAGTTTCCCTGAGGGGTAATAAATCAACTGGAAGAGAAAACAATAGGGCGCGATGAAATACAAAACTCTTCCAACAGTTTCGACATTAAAGGATATGGAGAAAGGACGGAGTACATTTTTACTTTTTAGAGTGATTAAATTCTTTTGATGCGTGCCTTCAACACATACGCCTTGGCAATGTAGTTACTTCGCTAAATAAATCCATGTTTAGGCCCTGGTATATTTAGTTGGCATGTATTGATTTGTATTAAATTAATGACTGAAAAAATTATTTTATTGACAGGAGTGATTAATATTTTACCAATTTTAACGTTATTAAATTTCAAAATGTGACAACATCCTTTTATTTTTCGAAAAGATTGAAGAGGATATTATACTATATTCAACTTATGAGAGGCAGTAAATTCTTTTGGTATGTGTGCTTAAAACATACGCTCTCGTAAAGTAAATGCATGCCAAGTAAATTTTTGACGCTAGAAATTCAGTATGCATTGATTTGTAAAACAAATTCGTGTAATGGTTAAAAAATTGGTATTTACTGAAAATATTAATATTTAAGGAATTTCAACGCCATTAAAATTCAAAGTGTTTTTGTTCGTTTAATATTTCAAAGGGTAATAATAGCGAAGCGCTGAATGAATAAATTCCTTTAGGATATATGTTTTACATTGTTGGTATAAATGTATCTTCACTTAGAAATGAATAAAATGTAGAAAATGCATTCTTTTTTTAAAATTTTTTGGTAACCTATATAGCGTCTATTGATTTGTATAAGACATGCTGAATTAGTGGTCTGAAAATTATTGAAGGAAGAATTATTATTTATAAATAAACTTTTGAAACCATAAATAGCGTTACTTTCTTTTTGAAACAAAATTACTGTATGATTACATATACTTTATATTATTCCGTCCTATTTAAACACTGATAAAAATTATACGGATAGATTGTTATATCCTGAAAATGAAACGTTTTGGGTGATATCCCAAAATTTAATATTCTTGAATCTGCATGGTGCTGAATTTTTATTTGTAATGATACACATTTGTCGTTAGATTAATCAGTGAAAGTCCCATCCCATCACTCATAAAAGAAAAATCCTACCCCCCCCCTCAAAAAAGGGCTAATTTAAAAAAAATCATTTTCACTGAGAATTTGGCTCTTTATAGATTTTTTCTGAGTAATTACGTTGGTCAACGTATAACTACAGGAAATAATAATATTCTAGTTTAATATTACTTCTTTGTGGGACTTCCTTTGTGCTCCGAATGTTATTTTAGTTCTAATTCTGAATTTTCAATCAACATAATTATCATTACATTTTTTTAAGTGAAATGAAAATGACTTCAGAGTGACAGTATTTAAATAGATCATTACGTAACAAAATGAAATTTTTGTCGTTTTATTACGTTATCCCAATTTACTAGAATGTTAAAGATATACAATAGCATGATTAAATGCTCATATTTACTAAAACTGACTTTATTTGATAATAAAGAAAAATGCACACACCAAACAAGTTTTATACAAAAAAAAAAAAAAATCTCTTTCGTGCGTATGCAAACTAATCGAGATTTTTTATAGATAATTCTATTGCTTTAATTGAGCTACAATATCTTATGTCAGTTTGGTTTTGGTTTTAAAAGAAAACGATCTTTTATGCTGTTCTATGTTACTTCCAACTTTATGCTTTCAATAAAATAAATATAAAACAGAATGTTTCTAGAATAATAATTTTCGTTTTTCAAAATATTAGACGCGAGGAAAAAGATGTGAAAAGAAAAAAAAAATATTCGAACCTCCGAAATCAAATTCAAAAGTTGGCTATTAATTTTTAATAAAATTGCTAATGCTCCAGTTTATTTTTATACCTCAAAGTTAAAGAATTTCAATTGTATTGCTGCGATCGCAATTTTATGCTTGTGAGTAGGATTTGTAAAGAACTTTTTGAGGGAAAAGAACCCCAAAATAAATCAAACTAGAACTGAACCGCAGAATGTGTGTACGTTCACTCTACAAGAGAGAGAGAGAGAGAACTGTGTAACATTTTCCCTACATATCAGTATTCTGAGAGTACATTTTTTAACCGACATAACAGAGGATATATTTGAGAATAAGTTTGTGTATGTAGTAGACCTTTGTGGTGAATAGTTGATTTCAGCGGTTTAAAAAAATTTCCATGACAATTGGCCTCGGGTCGCAGCTGAGGCGAATATTGATCTTAAAGGGAAGAGGCTCGTTTTTTATGGATGAAAATCGAGGGCAGTGATATTTCCTCAAATGGGTGGATGTCCAACATCTGTTAGTACATACAAACAACGGTCCGCATTCACCAGCAAATGAAACAACTAATATCTTCAATAGACTAAAAGGCATGGTACTGCTTAGATTAAAAGAAGCAAACAAACAGAAAGGATATCAGATGTAAAAATATTAGCAAAAAATTGATATTTTTTCTTTATATCAACAATTAATGCTGATAAAAATATTTATATGCATCGGATGGATTTTAATAATTAAGGATGCTGAAAAAAAAGTATATGCGATAGCTATAAATGCTTTTAAATAAATGCTGATGTTGACAGGATATGCTTTCGACAACAGAGGAATGGGCTTAAAGGAAATAAACATTAAACATACTGTAATAAAACATTTAAAGGATTATTTATATGGCTAAACGAAGTTCAGTTATAGCATTTTCCGAATATTATGGTAAGAGAACTCATTAAATGGCATCTAGTATCTTCTATGTGTATATGTAAAAAGTGATCCGCATTTAAAAGCAAACTAATGAGTCTTCCTCTTTAGTGTTGATATTAATAAGAAGTACACGTAGATGAAGATGAATGCATTAAAATAAATTCCGATGGTAAACAAAAGTATATATTGATAACAAAGCGTATTTAAGCTAACAGGACTTTAATATTCTCTTTTTATGATACTAATTAAAAAAAGTTACATTATATGTATAACAATAAGTAACACATTATCTCCTGAAAGGTTTTTATTTGTTTACTTTGCAGAACGTAATCTGGTAATTATGGTATTTAGTACTTTCAATTAGGCAGCGTTTTTGAGTAAGCCGAAAGTCATTAGCGATGTAAAATATTACAAAGTCATCTCGTAACATGTTATTGTATCTTGAAGGGAATTGACTTTTCGTGATATGGCTTACGTATTGTTTATAAAAGGGAGTCATCAGATAAAGATACTTAAAAAAAACAATGTAAAAAGCTAAAGTTAGTCTTTTTTAATAAAGAATAAAAATATTTTATTATATATATTAAGTGAATAAGTGGTTATTTGGTGAGTTATTTCAATTAGTGTTTTTGAAGTACTTATTTAGCATTTAATTTATTTTTAAATGTATTGAGTGAAGTAAAAGCCCAAGATCCAATAATTTCATATTTCTGACTGAAATTGAGTAACAAGTATGAATCAAATTAGCGTAATTTATAACAAGTATGAATCGAATTAGCATTCAAACATAAATATTATTGCAATTGATTTATGAATGAAATTTTTCCATATTCTCAGTTGCACATTATAATTGTTAATTTGATTGCCGGTTTTATTATTGCACAATTTTCTTAGGCTCCATAAAATTATAAAATATATTTAATATAATACTATTTTAACGCATTAAATACTCATAACTCACAAATACTTTGCCCTTAACATTAAAATGTTACTATGCGTAGCTCTTTACTCAACTTTCTTCTCATCTTAGAATTCTGTCACAATACTAAAAGTTGTATCACAGAATTATGTGTTTGTTGAAACAAAGCATAGAGATTCAGCGAGGTGAAATAATTGCTGCCAGTGCTGTTAGGGAAATAATTTCTCAAAAGGTGTGGTAATAACACCAAAAAATAGTTTCGACTTGGGAGAAGATATGCACTTCTCTCCATTTCGAAGCACTTAAATAAGAAAACTAAACGTAGAAGCGAGAAAACTTCACATTGCCTTGAATTCTTGAGTCGTATTTTGCTGTTTGTTCCGCATTATTGTTTCTTCATTTAAGATTTTAAATATATTACCACAAAAATGTTTCTGTTTTGAGAAGAACCTTTTAAAAAACTTTTTAAAAGGTTTTTTGAGTCAAAGTTTTTTTTTTTTTCATTGAAAATAAGTTTGATAAAAATATTTGTATCAAAAAGTAACGAAATGTATTCTTACATCGTTACTGAAGAAATATGGAATGTTACAAATGTTTATTTTTTTAAATCAATGTCGAATTTAATTACAGTTCTCTTTCATTTCTTTTTCTACAACATCATTGATTTCACTGTACTTGATCATAACTGATTTTTGTCGCATATGGACTTAAAAATTATTTTGTTTTATAATAAAATCTTATGTATATTCTTTGTTGCAGGTAGAAAATTTGGATCGAAATATTTTCTCATTATAAAAATATTTGGTTAATAAGCCATCTATATTAAAAAGAAATGAACTGTCTATTTGCAAAACTCTTGTAGAAACATACTTTCGAAGACTTCTTGCAAAAATGATTTCCAAGAAATGATAATGTTAAGAATAATTTAATTTTGTTTTACATTATGTTTCATTTTGCTAATTGTGCAAAATTTTGCATATATCAACTCAATAATAATTTTATTTGAGATCTTTCTCTATTTTATTCAAGTCTCTAATTGTTTTTTCATAGCAAATAATTTTGATACACTTTATTTGAAAAATAAACTAGCTGCTTGTTATTGCAGTCTTGCATTTTATAAATACTTCTGCTATTAATTGGCAAATTGTTTTACTCTTTAGCTTGTATTTAGTCTGTGATTAAAATTTTAATTGTTTTGGAACCTTTTAAAAGTGTTTTTAACTGCTTTAGAAGTGTTAAAATGAAAATGTTTTAGTTTTAAAATCAGCAAGACTTCTTAATTTCTCGAAACTTGAGATGAATGATTTTTCATAGAAAACGTATATGAAAAATATTAAATTTCTATGTCATGAAAATTAATATTTTTTGTTATGTTATTACCACCCTCTGGTTTTGAGTAGATTATATTTCAACCTCTGTCTGGTTTTGTGTAAACAGTATTTCAAAAACCTTACAAACTTAAATTATATTTTTCAGCGAAAACCCTACATTTAACTGATTGTAGGAATTTGAGATTTCTCGGCCTGAAAGAATAAACACACTATTATTCCTGCAGGCATATCAAAGGTGTACAATATTACGAAGAAAAAGTAAATGCATTCGACATGAGAAACAAAGAAGGTATTTAAATGGAAAAAATAAGGTATATATTTCATTGTTTTGCAATAAGCTGGCAGTTTTCAGAATTGACATATCAACATATGTTATTTTTATCGACTGACAAATTTCAATTATAATTTTTGTTTGAAACGAAAAAGATTAGATTAATTAAATTTGAAATGTGAGCATATTATTAAAAAATCACTCTTTAAAAACTCAACATGTCAGCACATTTTTTTATCAAACTATATACTGCATTCATTTCGTTTTTTTAAAGCATTTATTTATAACAAATACCACTTAGAAACATTTCAGCATAATAATTTTTCTTACAGTTAATATGAAATAAAAAAAAATATTAGAAGTAATTAATTTGTTTTTAAATTTGTTTTAATTTGTTTACTTGTTAAACATAAAAAGAGATGGTATTAAAAAAACTGGATATGAAACATCCATATTCAAAAATAATAATTATTTAAACGAAATTTGCCTGTTTAATTATTTCTAACCTCTCTCTAAATTCATTGTTTGGAATTTTCGAAAATTAGATTTACTTTTAAAGCGAAAAAAAATTTAGCTAATAAGATTGTTCTTAAGTTGAAATCTATAAATGCTTAATTACAATAATATACTCAAAACCTCTTTTGTTTTTAAGATAGCATTCTGTCATCTACAGCTTTGAAACAAAACCATTAAAATTTGGATTAATTTATTTTTAAAATTAAAAATTGTTAACATTTTTGTTACTTTTACGCAGAAAAAATATAATTGACCTCTTTAAATTTTTCCTAGGAAGTGCATAGAATAAAAGTAATAACCATAAATACTATAACAGAACTTTATACCTGAACATAAATGCAGATTTTTCACTAACTGTGATATTTATAATTACTTAATTACTTTCTTTAATTAACTTTATTCCATATACATTTTTATGATGAAAACACAATTTATACATCTATGTTTTGCGTTTTTAATGAACTTTTAATCATAATCAAATAGTTAATTAATTTTGTACACTTCCAAGCGTCGCCTGAATTTATTTCTATTCATATATTAATTCCAAATAAAAAAAAATTGCATTGAGAATATATTAATTCCATAATAAAACTTCTTTAATTCAAGATATTTAATTTCCGTTACATACAAGCAATTGTTGGTGAAAAAAATAATCATTATACTTGCATCTATGTGCATCTGTTTTTAATGCTGTTTGTGAGAAATGAGCCTTTTATTCCAAAAACTCCCAACAGATTTGCTGTAATTGCCTCTAAATACTAAAAGAGTTTCATTCAACCGAGAAACAAAAACAGTATTATCGATTTTTTTTTCATTTGTAATGAAGTTTTCTGTTTGATTGTTCAAAGTAATATTACAGCAAAAAGATATTAATCTGATTTAGGAGAATTTGTACTCTTTTTGGTGGAGAAGAAAAGAGAAAGAGTAAATAGCTATGCGATTCCCTCTAAGCGGAATTAATCTACGTGAATGTATTCCTTTTGGTATTAATGGGGTATTTTTCATTTTATTACACATACATTTTTTTTGAAGTTTAAGAACAAGTTCTGTAATTATGGCTGACATATGACAAATTCATTTCAAACTTGCTCAGAATTATTATTGCATAATATAGAATTTTAGGATACGTCAAAGTCAGAATATTTGAATTCTGGCATACAAATAAATTTATTATGAAAATACCTTAATTATTTTTTTTTCTTATTATTAATCATCTTACTTTATTCAGAATTAATAAACAATTCTAATCACTGTCTATACAATTTTAACTTCCATGCTAATTTCGAAATACCTAAAATGGGTGATTCCATTTTATTTGCTTAAAGACAGAAGGTCATTGAAAAATGTATCATGTATATGTAATGATGATAAATACAAACTAAAGTAAAAACAGCAAAAATGAAAAAGGAGGAGGGAGCCAAATGATAAAAATCATTAAAATAAAATGAAATATATATAACATTAAAGCAATATTTTACTTTTTGTACTTTGATTTGATTTATAATATATGTGTGTGTGTGTGTGTGTGTGTGTGTGTGTGTTCTGATGAAATAAAATTTATTTAAATTTATGTATTATATACTTGAAATAAATTTTTAATGAATTTATTCCTTGTTAAAAAAAATTGGAAAATTTCTTAGTGTTAACAGAAATCTTTTAATTGAACGATAAGAATACATTTTTTGTTTAATTATGTGTAGGAAGAAGCCTAATTCTATATTAATTTCCGATAACGTATAGCATTTAATTCTTTTTATTATTTTTCCTAATTGGATGGAATTGGAAAGAATTTATTTTTGCCTGGTTAAATGTTCTGCTTTATATCTAACTGGTTTTTATTTATGAATTATTTATCTTAATATAAATAAAAGTCGGTGTGGCTCTGTACATATATGTAAGTATGCATTATATATGTTCAACGTGTTCCTCTAAATGATTAGGTCGTATTCAAGCAAAATATGCACATTTATAACTGAAGGCAAGTAAATAAAATGCTGCCCACTTTTCAAGACTTAAAAATTAATTATTTATTCAATTAATTACAAATTAAACAACATTTATCATTTTTCCACACAATAACTTCAGTGGAAATTATCACAAAGTAAGTATTTTTAAAATATTTTATTTTCAAAATTTTACTATTTCAGTGATATTAATTGCATTTCTACACAATATTTCTTTCTGTTGACATTATTTTTTTAAAAAAATTTGCATTAAAATAATTGTTAAATTTGAGCTACTCACCCACTATTTCTATTTCATTTTAATACATCTCTTTTATCCGGTCTTCATTTGTTTTAAATTAGTAATTTAATAATATCTAAAATCAGATGTAAGTCAATCGTTCAAACGAAGGTACGAAAAATTATATTCTTGTGAAAACGACAGATTCAATCTATTTAACTTTAATGACAAATGAAGTATAGAGTAATAATTTTAATGTGTTGAAATTAATTTTATTTGATTAGGATGTAATTTTTACTGTTCTACTATTGAGCAGATAAAGGCTAGGATAAAAAATATAAAACAGAAAATAGAAATTTTGAATAGTGAAATAAAAAATTTAAAAACCATCCATTTCGTGAATATTACGTGCCTATCCATTGTTATATTTACATGCATAAAATTGCTGTAATTTTTTAAGATAAAACTCCTATTTTTCCTATGTAGATTTCCTTTTTTTCCATTCGTTATAATACTTTTATATAACCTTAAGTTCTTTCTCAGCGAAGAATTTCGTTTGCATGAAATAATAATTTTTAAGCCGTACAAGGAAAATTCTAATCATACATAGAGAAAAACCTTTTATTCGTGTTCAATTGCCGAAGAAAAAAAGAAAGAGGGACAATAAAAATTCCTTTACCAAAACAATCCACATTTTGCTCTCCTTTCCAATCTGAAATCTGCAATTCTTGCAGACTTTAACTCAATCTGAACTGAGTGCAATCAATTCCTTTCTTCGATTCTTTAGATCAATGACTCGAAATCAACCGAAGATGCATATTTCAAACAGAACAAAAGAACAAGTTGAGTATTGAGACAGAAAACCGAATTCGATTCGCTCTCTCTACCAATTTCGAGAACTAGGCATATTGTAATATTAGAGAACTTTATTCTATCCATGTTGTTTGGTACGATATATCGACTTGGTATCCAGAATTCTGTGCATCCATAGAAGCAGGCTTGCATAGAATTCTGCAATTAAAATAAGGCAGTACGCAACTATATTGAATAAAATAATGATATGAATGAAATGTATTTCCTCAATATAGTTTTTATTATTTGCAAGAGGAAATTTTAATAAGATAAATTTGCATTAATTTACAAAAAATCATAATTTGATAGATATTTCATTCAAATACGTTATATCCATTAATTTCAAATTCCTTGAAATAAACATCATTTCAATGTTAGAACATTTTATTCTATCTAAGTAATGTACTGAAAAATATACCAAAACTCTGTTTTATTTATTAAAAGAGGCTTGCATAGAATTTTGCATTTAAAATGTGGAAAGAGATTATTACGCTTGAACAAATAATTGTCTTTCGTTACTATCATGTGAATAATTTTCATTATCCAACAACAATCGAAAATAAAATATAAATAGGAGTTAATGCGTATTTATAGGAGTTCTCTCTTTTTTTTTAATGTTCTCTTACATAATTTCATGGTGTTTTTTGTTAGTAAATTATATAAAATTTGTAATGATTGTTTCTGAAATTTAGCGTATTAATCTAGCATTCGAAAAAAACATAATTATTTATAACAAAAGAACCAAATTTAAGTTTCTGGACTTTTAATTAAAAAAGTAGATGAAATTATTTAATTGTTTTAAAAGTGTTAATTATTAATGAAATTATTTAATTGTTTAGAAAATTTTAATTATTAATAAAATTATTTACTTATTTTAAAATATTAATCATTAATAAAATTATTCAATTATTTTACAACTATTAATCATTAATAAAATTATTTAATTATTTTAAAACTATTAATTATTAATATTTTTTAAATTTTATTTCTCAAACTAATTGGTTAAGAGTTAAAAGACTTATTCTCGTTTTTAATAATTCTTATGTATATAGGAACATTAAAATCATCCTTTAAACGTTTTATTTTTTAGATTTTTGCAATAATAAAGCTTACATACATAATGCTATGTTTGATTCATTTGGACTGACACAAAGCACATTTTAACATTCACACTCATATTTTTCATGCATAAGTTAAAATTAAATACATTTAATATATTTAAAGGAAACGAGCCTCGAAAAGTGGTAAGGAATTATGCGCCAAAGAAAAATAAAGAATATCACCTTTTTCATCTATTACAAAAGCAAAAATAACTAATGCGCATAATTATTGTACACAGATACAAACTTATTTTTTTCCTTTAACAAACTTCAAAAAAATTGAAGAATTAAAAAAAAAATCCCCTTGATCTTAAATAAAACCGTAAATAATAAAAATAAAAAAAATAACCTTCCTTAACATATTTCCTTATTCTTTTGCGAATTAAGCGATAGTTATTTTTTTCAATTTTCTAATTTACTGCTTATAGTCTACTAAAGATTATTTCAAAGTTGAATGAATAAGCTGAACTGCTTAGTGTAAGAAATTCCATATTTAAGGTGCCTAAGTATTTTTTTTTTTCTTATTTCCGGTGAACTGAGGGCAACGCATTAACTAAAGTCTTTGATATTCACGTCTCGACTCTCTTTACTATGAATCGAGTGAACAGGTCATCTCGATTTTTACGGAGGTTCTTCTGGCTAAGAGAGCCGTTCAAACAGGTGGTGTTAGTTGATGCAAACTTAATTGGCTTCCCTGCCATAAAAAGTTTTACAATGCGTTATGAATATGAAATATCTGTTACGTAAGAGCAACTCCCGTTCAATATATATATATATACATATTTACTTTTTGTGATGTGCAAGAATATTTCTCTTCTTTGATAAAATAGATTACTTTGATTCTTTCGGTTTTCAATAGTAAATGCAAAATGATAAGATGATAGAAGCAAGTTTGAAGAGGGTGAATTCATGTATATTATAAACATCTTTCTCACTGTTTAAAATTAAGATTTCCGTATCTTCATAGTTCCAATAACCATTAATATTGAATACATATTTATTAGGAACTTACGATGTCAAGGTCTTATGATGTTTCTGGTCATGTCTTGGAGCTTATATGTATATATTGGTGCCAAAAAAAAAATTCATGATTGAAAGAATTTTTTTTTTTTTACTATGCACAAAAACTAGTGGATTCGGGTGAAATTTATGAAGAATGATTATTTAGGAGCAATTCATACAAGTCAGTAAAGGAGATCGTTATAAGAAAAGTATTAAAATTATAAATTTGACAACTACCAAAGGTAAAACGATCATTCAAGTTTTTAACCCTTTACACTCGGAAAAGTAATTCGATGCATAATTATTCATCTAATAATAGGACTTGTTTATTGCTCGGAAAAATAAATATATATAATTATTTTAAGTTGAATTTCCCTGAAAATTCAATCTAAATCTTTTCAACATTTCTCAGGCATTTTCAACAATCAAAATTGAAAAATAAATAAATAAATAAAACGTCAAAATAATGCACCATCTTGAATGGTGAGTGGGAGGCACCATCCGAGAGCAAAGGCTTAATTCTTATATTAGTTCAGTACCATATATGACGTCTTCTACGTAAATTCTTCGTAAACAACAAAAATAAGAATTTTTTCTGCAACAATTAAGATCGCTCATGATGCTGTTATTTTTATTCTTTCAAAAGTGCATATTGCACATCAGAATTCCTGTTTTGTACATCAAAGACGAAACGATTTTAAATCTATATTCTACCCATCTCTGAACAAAATCCGATTTAAACATTTTTAGCGCTCCTACGTTAGAATATGTTTACATTTTAACTAACCGAAATCTGTGTGGTCAAACTTAATGTTTTAAAACGTGAAATCATGTCCTACTGGAACAACATATAGGAAAATAAAAATGCATCACATTTTGGTTTAATTTTAGAAATACATTAACTTTGTTTATCATGTAGGTGCTTTCATCTTAAGAAAGCATTTCTCTTTACTGTATTCTCCTTTGAAGTGTCTTTCACTTAGTATCAACATTCCCCTTTTAGACCAGAGGTCACTGAGGTGAAATTTATGCTGAGTGGAAAATTTCGTCATTTGAAACCATTACAATTTGTTAATGATGGTATTAATGCCTAAGAGCGTGTTTACAAACCTTTGTGATATTACATTGGTTCAAAACTTGTTTTCCAATATCATTAGATATTTTTAATGATTCGGTAATCTTTTGCTAAAAGGGTATTATTATCATGCTAATGATAGCATTCACTTCAAAATAATGTGAAAAGTCAAAATGTCGACTTTAAAGTCCTTTGATTTTAATCCGATTGTATATGGAACGGAAAATCTCTATTATGAGGTTCTTAAATGAAGGAATTATTTTTCAAAGAAAGCGATGAAAAATGTGTTTGCTTGAAATTGTAACATATAATTACGGTACATTAAATAGGATGCAAACTCAAATTACAAATCACTTAATTTTATTATATTTCAACTTTTCGGCATTCAATTTTTCTTTGAAATGTAAATACTTATATCATTTTCTTTAAATGGCTAAAATTTCTTACTTACTAATAAACAACTCTTTATATATTTACCTCACGAATGAATAAAGAATGTAATTAAAATTCTTATACTTAAAATAGGATTATATGCATTAATTATTTCTCAAGACTCATTTCGAAAAAAGCTGTCTTTTGTTCTTTGTAAACCAATAGTATAAAATTTACTCAATTCTTAAATTTATTTTAATTAAAAAATTATAACTTCACATATTGAATACTTCAAATTCAATCCCAAGGATGTCCATTTTAACCCTTATGTTCATTTTGTATAGTATACCACACATACAACTTTATAAAAATATATTACCACTATAAAATAATTTTTAGCTTAGTTTTATTAAACGATTTTTTTACTCGATTTATTTATTTATTTTTTGATGTTTTTATAGCGTAAAGAAGCTACCTATATACATTTTTTTTTCTTTTCTTCAAAAAAAGCAATATTACCACGATAAGGGTTAAGAACAAGAGATTTTATGATATTTCGTGTTTAGAAGTTCAATGCAAGAATCAAAACCCGTATAAAATAAAATTTCCATTAAAAATTCTTTCTCTTCTAGTTTCTGTTGAGCGTTATTATAATTGGTTACATTTGAAAGAAAATGTGCATATTTTATTCATCCAGAAATAAATGTTCAGTGAGAGAATGTATAAAGTAGTTATGCCTTTAAGCATGAAAGAAATCAAAGAATTTTTATGTTTTTCTGCTTCTCACTCTTGATTTTTTTAAGCTTCGTAGCTTCTACAAGATTTTGTTTTTTGACTGATTTTGTTTTTTCGTTTACCAAGTTTGCTGAACTCGATTGTCTATTACATTGGTATTACATAACTTCAACTATTGCGTTCAGACAACGTTATCTAAGTTGAAAAACATTTTTTTCCCCTTCTTAACTACTTTTGCTGAAAATTATATTACATTAATTGCATGAACATTATCGAATAAATTTTTGATTAATTCATTATTTGTGTTAAAAATTGAAATGATTAAAACTATAACTCGTATTATAGTATAAACACTTAGGATATGTCCATCTAAAGATTTTTTTATTATTAAATGATATGACTGACGAATTTAGTCTCGATTTAACATAATTTATTTGCAATACATATTTAGTATTAACTTTCTTGTAATCAACTAAAATTCTAAATTTAAAGCATCATTTTTCTCTAACTAACAGAATCCAGCCTCACAACTATTGACTCCTTCTGTGGCTCTTCTTCTTTAATTGGCAATGCCCTAAACTAAAATAGTTTTTTTTCTTTATAGGCATTAAGTTCAATATACCCATTTTTTAATCAAAACAGATGCATTTTGTTAAGAAATAATAAAGCTTTACGTATATCTTGTATATTTTGATGTTTTTTTACATGGATGCAACTATCCCGTGCAGTTTTCTTTACTACATGAGACCTTTTTGTTATAGGCAGATGTTGCTTTAATTCAACTACGAGTAAATGGTATATTTGAGATGTTTATGGAACCCACGTTAATTTTCAATCTGTTTGTTAAACTGAATAATTTTAGTCTAATTTTTGGAAAATATGGTTCGTCCATGCACGAGTGACATTAGAGGCTGCAGGTAAGGGATAAAATCTGTATCAATTAATATGATTGTTTGAATGACTCTCTTGGCATAAAAAATACCCTAAAAATCAAACATTACATGTCTATTACATTGGTATTACATAACTTCAACTATTGCGTTCATACAACGTTATCTAAGTTGAAAAACATTTTTTTCCCCTTTCTTAACTACTTTTGCCGAAGATTATATTACATTAATTGCATGAACATTATCCAATAAATTTTTGATTAATTCATGATTTGCGTTAAAAATTGAAATGCTTGAAACTATAATTCGTATTATAGTTTAAACACATAGGATATGTCCATCTAAAGATTTTTTTTTTATTATTAAATGATATGACTGACGAATTTAGTCTCGATTTAACATAACTTATTTACAATACATATTTAGTATTAACTTTCTTGTAATTTTCAACTAAAATTCTAAATTTAAAATATCATTTTTCTCTAACTAACAGAATCCAGCCTCACAACTAACTATTGCTCTCTTCCGTGGCTCTTCTTCTTTAATTGACAATGCCCTAAACTAAAATAGTTTTTTTTTCTTTATAGGCATTTCAATTCTTATAAGTTCAGTATATCCATTTATTAATCAAAACAGATGCATTTTGTTAAGGAATAATAAAACTTTACGTAGATCTTATATATTTTGATGGGTTTTTTTACATAGATGCAACTATCCCGTGCTATTGTTTTACTACATGAAACTTTTTTGTTATAGGCAGATGTTGCTTTAATTCAACTACGAGTAAATGGGATATTTGAGATGTTTATGGAACCCATGTTAATTTTCAATCTAATGTTTTTTAAACGGCATGATTTTAGTCTAATTATTCGAAAGTATGGTTCATCCATGCACGAGTGACATTAGAGGCTGCAGGTAAGGGATTAAATCTGTACCAATTAATATGCTTGTTTGAATGACTATCATGGTATAAAAAATACCCTAAAAATCAAAATGACCATCCACTCGATTTACACAAGATGTAATCCCGATATGAATAGTATAAAGCATGAGAAAATACAAGAAATGAATTTAAGGTATATTTATAATATCGCATCAGGTGGAATATTTTGGGATAATGAGAAAATGGGTAATATGTCAATAGTAAGCTCTGGAGAGACCTTAGCAAGCTGAATAGCACGTGCTCTGCTGAACCTTTCTCCTCTTTTGACTTTCAGATTCAGAAGAATTAAAACAATTCTTTAGTCTATTGTAGTGTTAACATAAGACACCTGTATGTTAATTTTCAAAGTAGCAAATGTAACCAAAACTTTCATAAATGCTACTATTCAGTCTGTACACCGTTATGTGGATAGTAAGTGTAACAAGCAAGATCTAATTATTATGAGAAAAATTAATTTCTGTGTTTTAAAGGTTGAGGTTTCCTGAAAAACAGGATAGCGTTCTCAGATTTTTGACAATTTTCGTTGCGAGTTAATTGAAAACATTTTTAATGTGTATTTTTATATGTGTTCGAATGGTTTATTATATCATATAAAGTAATTTCAAGCCAATTAAGGCATTAATTTTCTATCCTCCATTAATGTTTATTTTAAAGTCATATTACAACTAGCATTTAAAAATAATCTGTCTGAAACCCACCATGATATAGAAAATATTTTTTGCTGAAATAACTGATAGAATGCCCTTAATTTGGAGTAACCGAGAGCATGCAGTAAAATGTGTTTTGAAACAATATTTTGCAGTTTTTCGTTTCTGTTTAAATTCATTCTGTTTAAATTCAGTGATAAGAAGCTGTGACACTAGTTTCCATCTTCCCCAGAAATTATGAAGTACTTGTACTACCAAGGTAACACTCCGAATGTTGAAAGCAGTGAAAAAGAGGTCGTTTATAAGTGCATTCAGTGCTTATATAGCTGCAAAAGGATTTTTTCCTTTATTTAGTTATCTTTTATTTTACATGCGTTGGAGATTGAAGAGTGTAGGAAACGAAAATGATTGCAACTCAGAAATGAATAATTAGAAAATAATTATTTTAAGAACTTAAATAAATTGAAATATTTGCATACATAAATGCACAATTAAATTGAAAATGTTTATTGAAATAAATAGTTACTTGGTTCAAATAGTAGTAATAGCAAAATCAATTAAATGCTAACTGTTCGATTTACATAACCAGCAATATTTGCCAAATCCATTAAGAAATTATGAAGAATAACGAAAGGACTCCTTCTCTAAAAGAAGAATGGATTTTAATTCCATATATCACCTATTATTTCATATAAAATTAAAAATGTCTTATTAGAATTGTTAATAGAAGTAGATTAAAATGAAGACATTATATTATAACATGACCAATGATGCATACAGTTCTACATATTGTATCCATAGATACAAATTCTGTGAATGGCAAATGCGTATGTATATAATATACATGATCGTATCGGAGGAAATATTATTTATTTAACATTTACCTCACTAGCCAACTTGAACTGTTCGAGCCATTATCCATTGAATTCAGATGATTTCGATTACCTTTTATTTTTTCTGAGTAGAAACTGAAATCGAAAAAAAATAAATCTGCCATCATTCCATCTTGAAACAATAAGAATGATATTCAGAATCTGAAACCAAAATGATATCTTTATAGATGTCAGGTGGCATTATGATAAATGACTGACACCCATCGCAATGTTCGGAAGAGCACTTACGATACACATAAATTCTCGAAGCTGTTCCAGATTCTTTATGTCGGACTTGGAGAGCTGTAGATTAAGAATTTCTTTTAAAAGAAGTAATATTCTACTATACAATGATGAATTTATTGAATATCTAAAAAACATGTTCTTTAAAGTTGAATTAATTTATATTTTTATAGCTAGAAATCAAACTGTAAATAAAGAATTCTATGCTAAATGATATCAGTTATCTTGAAAAAATTAACGTAAAGATATTTTATATATCTATATAAATAAGTTAAATGCTAAAAATTAATATAAAGTTTCCATCTGACATTTTATCTAACTGATACTATAACAAATTTAACAATTTAAGAGCTATTCTTAATTTAATTCAATCTAGAGGTTAAAGATATGTTTATTGTGCATGAATTTGACCTGATATCTTTGATGATGAAAAATGAGTTTCGTTATCTTTACAAAATATGTCTAAATCTTTGTCGAATGATATTAATTAATTTTTGTCTTTTATTTCAAAATTGCATAGAATCTCTTTTGACGGAAAGATGGAAGCAGCAATTAAGATTTCAAAAACATATCTTGTATCGGTTCTTCAGTTATGCCAATGGAATTAATAAAGCGTTAGTTGTTAAAAAAAATTCTTAAGAAACTTTTCTTGATTTAAATTTAAAATCATGTCTATCAATGTTGATATTAACTAAAAGACTGAATCATGAAAGATAAATACTACACGTGATGCCAGGACACCTCTCCATGCCCCTGCGACTATAATCTTTATGATTATTTAAACAGTTGGGTGGCCATACACGTGATGCCATAGGTTGTTATGCAATTTTTGTTTCATAAAATGTCTCAAAAATTGTTCGAATAGAGAAATTAAAACCGTATTATGATCAAAATTGCATTGCTAATCAAGTCTAATTATGTGATAATATAATCACAGGATAAAGTTGCAGATTTCTTCTGACATGTAATTGCAAATAGGATTGCATACAAATGATACGCACAATGGACATGGAAGTTCATACATTCTGCTTTGAAACAATGTCTGCCATTTGAGTAGTAAAAATGTGCAAGTGATAGGGTTTTGGATGCTTTATTCAAATATGGCTGATGTTTAATGCCTTAAAATAATTTTAAGTTTCTTTTTAGCAATCTGGAGCTATTAAAATATAGAATATAAAAATTTGAAAGTCAGGATTTAATTGTATATCATACGATATCGTTAAAGCATAAAATATGTACCAATACATGAGTGTATAAATTAATGAATTTGCTAATAAGTAATAAAAAGAATCTAATACATTATTTAATAAATTATTTATATTACCAATGGAGTAAAATTATTCTACTAGTGCTGTTGCAATAGGAAGTGATATTAAATTAATTATACAAAATTTAAGAAAAAACAAAAGCGTTAAAATAAAATTTAAAAAATATTTTTAACCCTTTCGGTCTTAATGGGCATATATGCATCGAAGGTCAGATTTCATTCTTTATTGGGTAAATAAATCCTTCTTTTACGTGAAACTTACTTAAAGAACCATTTTTACATGGAATTTAAAATTTTAATCACGCAAAAGTCGGCTGGAAAGAGCTAATCTATAAGCCTGAATTACTTTAACAAAACATAAAGTAAAATAAATATTTTGAACAAACATAGAATTGTGCCTGCAACATTAAAAAATGTTGCAGACAGCAAAAACTAGATGTCAAGTAATCCGAAATTTAAATGGTGAGAGCACGTGATATACATTCGTGAGCATGAAATGGCTTCATTGTATTTTGGTTCTGCAGATAATTCCTTTTAAAAAATGCGCGACATTCAATTGACAAAAATCAACAAAAATAGAAAGAAAGAAAACTTCAAATTACAAAAAGAACGGAAAAATGAGGGGTGGTTGCCAAATACCCAATAACTTATAGCGTGTATAAATTCAGAAAGAATATTCGATTAAATGGAAGCCACCAGAGAATCGGTGATCGGTATATTTCACCAGAACTCTAACAAATACTCAAATTTTGTACATGCTATCTTCTTTTCCGAACACATAGTATAATGAAACTCAGGAGACATCCTCAGTTTCAAAATAAATTATGGCGTTGAATTCGCGATTGCCCTGCAGGGTGTACGTATCAGAGTTTTAATTTTTCTCCTGGGATCCTATGAATAATCTGAAGTTCAATACATGGTGTGGTGGACGATTTTTCTGCGATTTTTTATATTGGAAGAAAAATTTCCACACTTCATTCCAATGAATAGTGCTCCTTATTTCCTTTGGGACATATTTGAGAGTTGATGAACCCAAAGACTACAGAGAGTAAAAAATCGGAGTTTGCTTAAAATCGTTCAAGTAAAACGGTGTTTGTTCTTTAGTTGAGTTTTTTTCCTGGGGAAGCGTTGAAGGAAGAAGGGAAGAAACGTGTAAGGAATAATGACAGGTGGAATTAATATCACATGGAAATCTGCAAGAGATTTATAGTCTACTTTTCATCCTGATACATATCTCACCCCTTTTTCCTCTTAATGGATTTTTAGAGTGGGCCGTTTAATGTGTTTGCTTAGACGTATTTTATCGCCTCTCTAAAATATTTTAATAATTTCGTCAATTCATCAAGAATAATTATAAATAAAAATTCTGTTAACATAAATATATCTTACTGACTATTAATTAGGTTAAGGTTACTTACTATACTCATTTTTGAGCAATAAATTCTTATTTTTTTCATCATACATTTTAGAGTCATTTTCTTATTCTTAATGATCTAGAAACATTCGAATATTAGCAATTTTTTTTTCATTTAAAATGATAACAAATACTATGGAATATAGTTTTAGTTGAATTATAACTTATCATTAATGAATTTTTAAAGTTTATTACATTAGTTATTCAAGAGTTTCTTCTACTTTAAATTTATAGATAAACGTTTTAAGTAAAATTAAATACTAAATGTGACAGATTTAAGAAACTTCCATCCAGAAAATACTGACTATTTAAAACTTAAATTGACAATAATTAAATAAATAAACTTTAATTAATTAATTAAATAAAATAAAATTTTATTAGCATTATTTTTCTTTCTTAACACAACAACCAAAAAAATTCAATTATGTATTGAATGTATGTTACATACCTTGAAGTGTACTTTTTTACAAAATTATACCAATATCCTTCTAATATTAAGATATTTTTGTTAATTATTTTGTTTAATAAATCTATTTTTGTTCATTGAAATTGTAAGACTTTAAGTAAATTTTATACAGAATATTATACAGAAAAAAAAACACTGATGCACAAAAAATAGCAAAATAAATCTCTTGATGTCTGAAAAAATATCATTTGTTTTATCAAATACAAATACATATATATTTTTAACGAAAAATCATTAAAATGCAGATATACGATACTCGATTCCTGTGGTCTATTAATAAATGCTCATTAATTACAGCCAGTTTATTTTTAGTTATGTTCTTTTTATATCAAAAGAGACATTAATAACACAAGTTACTCAAAAGAAGTCATTCATTGTTAATATTTTCTAAAATGTCATTTTAATTATCATCGTAATTTTTGTAAAATGAAATTCAGAACAATTTTTAATATTCTGAACATTTTACCAATAATATTTATGTAATATATGAAGCGGATAAATGTGTTAGGAATTTATATTTGTAGTAGTGAATCAGAAATTATACAAATATTAAAGTCTTACTTGTCACTTAAGTCACTTGGCAAGAATTGCTATGCATGTCTATAAGCATTCAGTCGCACTTCATTTCGTTCCTGTGACATCATATTAGCAAGATTCACACAAAATTCCAAAATTAAATCGCAGTGGTATACATATAAAGTATTTCCAATTAAATTGAGAAATTTTACTTAAGAAAATCTAATCTACAATTTGAATTTCTTTCTGTCGTTAAATTACATGAATTTTAGCATTTTTACGAAGAAGCCATTGCATGTTAATTATTTCTCTGAAACACAAAGGATGATATATGCTAATTTTCCATCTAGCTATACCATAAAAGTATCTATCTTGGTCTTATGACTTCACACAAATGGATTACGGATGATACTTGCCAATTGTTCTGGTATTTTCTTCTCCATGACTATTTGTAACTTAACTAATGACAACAGAACTACTAATACTCAAACATTGGTTTTAGTCCTTTTATTTTGATTTTTAAAATTCATGATGAGGTGGTATTATTTGATTAATTACTTTTATTTTATCAAATAATTATAGAATAAATCTGTCATATTTCTAGGCCGATTCAGAGTTTCGTAGCAAGTAATCTTGTCTTATTACCACCAGCTACTTCTGAGTCATATTATAAAATATGTATGTTATTCTAATAATATCTTCTATATCTATACCGATTTGTAGTTCATCTAATAATATAAATTAAAGAAGTTTTATTTTTTCTTGTGTTAGAATTTAAAGTAGCTCTACATTTTATGAGACAACACAGATATTTTAATTTCAGTGATAAATAAATTAGTGTCTGTTTCGATTACTTGCTATAGTAAAAGGATAGAATCAATTCCTAGATTTTTTCAAATAACTTTGGTCGTAGATTTCATGAATCCGAGCCCGCTGTGCATCATCCGTAAAAATAAATAGATTCATTTCAACTAAATTAATCTTCCACTCTGGTTTTAAAAGGTTTCATTCAGCTCTCTAAGAACAGAGAGTGAGTTGAATTTCAAATAAAACCTAAGCGAAGTTTCAAAAAAAGTTACTAGCGAAAGAAACAAATCCACATATTCAAGAGATAGAAACGTAAGTACGCAAATCCGGTTTATGCCAGCTTAAAGCTTCTTTGCTACTGAAAAAAAAATCAGTAACTTTGTAAATAAAATGTCTTTTCCTGATTTCCCTCAAAGGAGGGCAATCTCCTGGAAAAGAATACGAAAGAAAAATATGGCGTACCTTCCGGAATTTAGCTTATCAATTTATCATTCTAAACGTAATGGTCGAATTTTAAGTTTCCCAAACGTTCATGAATATTTTATCCCTGGGTGCTCCATTAATAGATTTGCGAGGTTTAACAAATCGTGTGTTAGTACTTCATGAAATTAATAGCAAACATATTCTTGAAAAACTAATCTCTCACCTACGGCTTGCACTTTGGGTACGAAGCGTAATTTGAGCCAAATGTCTTGAATTATGAAATATATTCTCTAAAGAATACAAATGAATTTATTCTCCGAGATAGAATTGCGAATGATTTAGTGCCCGATTCATCTTCCGTTTCCAATAAAAAGTCTGCTTTTCTTAGCTGTTCTTTAGATATTCATTCTGAAAAATCTTCTATTTGAATGCTATTCTCAAAAGTGAGAAAAAAACTATTATGTGATTATGGTTAATTTTTTAATTACATGTCGAATTAAAAAAAAATTTCATAAAAATTTAAAAATCCACTGTAAATTTGCTTGAATAAACTTTTTCAATAATTATTCCGATATTTTTGTTAAAAAATTTCCAACGCGATGTTATGCGAATTATTTGAAAGACATATTTATGTTTTATAATTCCTTGGAACTTACAGCCAAATCAGAAAACCGAAATAAAATATTTTCAAGTAATTATGATGTATGATCAACAATTTATATTTTGTATATGCAAATGTGCTTAGAATTTAAAAATTTTTGACTAAAAAGATTTTTAAATGTATAATTTCATAGAAATGAAAGATATTTATATTTTTATAGCTATACAGTCACATCTCCTTTATTATAGAAATTGTTGCTTCGCCTAAAGTAAAATTGAGTACATTTTATTCTAAAATACATAGAATGCGAAATTTATGATAAACGCAAAATAAAAATAATTATAGCAGGCTTTTACAGGTTGAGTTTCACATAATGCTCCGATTTTCTTTTTTTTTGGGGGGGGGTAAAAATATTTAATACAACAGTGCATTGACACTTAATTAACTAACTAAATCTATTGCCTGTGCCATAGGCTCTGAGAAATTGAGTAAAATCAAATGATGTCATAGTCAAATGAGAAATACGATTTCTTTTTCCATCTAACCATCTATAACACATAGTCATAATGCGTGATGTTCAATGAATTAATAAATATGTCTGGCGCAATTGGCTTATACTTTTCACTGGCAAATGCTTATCAATACTGTTATAATTTTCGTGTTTGAGCCGATAATAACCAAATATTATGAGGATTATCGATCACTGACATTCTGAATTTTATGATTGTGAAAAATCGTGTAATAAGCAGTTATATCATTTAATAATAATATGTTTAATATTAATAGTTTTTGAAAGTATATCATAGCTTTATTTCGTTTGGAATTGTTGAAATAAATGGTATTAGAATAAATGGAATGGTGACCTAAGAAATTTAAAAGAAATTTTAGTATATTTTATAACTATTTACTATATTTTCTTCATCTTTAATCTATGTTCTATTATTTACGCAAAACAAAAATTATGCTAAAAATCATTGAATATATTTTTCTTCGTTGAAGAGATCAATTTCTTTTGTGGATTTTTTTTTCATTCAAAACTTTCAAATATATTTATTTCATTGGCGACTGGAGTTTTTTTATGAGACTTTCAAGGACTCTATTTCCATTTATGTCTTTTTCGTTAATTACTTTTCTTGTTACTTCCTGTAAGTAAAGGGCACTTTTTGTTACATAAAAGGGGAAAAAACAGGTATCTTTTTTTCACTGGAATGAATTTTTTGCATTTTGAATCAACTATGAATATTGAAAACAACATTAAAATCAATCCATTTCTGAAGCTGCTCTCATAAATAAAAATTGATATTTTTTCTTCTTAGAAACGATTAGCACATTTTACTTGTCAAGAAATCGATGAAAATCTTCAGTCATAATCGATTGATATATAAGCTAAATTAGCTTTATTATTTTTTAATGCTCTCCTAATGATCCGTTCCCAAACGCCTCAGTAGGAACTTTACTCTCTAATTTTTTATCATATTTTTTATATTGGCAGTTAGAAATTTTTTTTAATATTACTCCTTAACATTAAACCAGGCCTAGTTTAAATGAAACGAAAAAGTTCTTTATACATCGTTAATGATGTATCGATCCTCCCTGTAACATTTAATTCTTATTACTCAACTCATCAAAGTTGACCCGCAAATTTTCTTTTAATTAACCTTAATGAAATATTATCATTGCGTATCACATTTTCTCTTTTACTGTTTTTGGATTAGATGATTGGAATGCTGCCATTTTATGTTCTGTTTTATTCCGAACGAGAAAAAGTAAATACCATGACAAGTAATTATTTTGTGTTTTTATTTATTAATTATAGAAGTAAATCATTTGTATAGATTGCTTTATCGATTCAACACACATTCCAAAAAAAAAAACCCACTAGAATAAGCAAATAGAATCTCTAATACTGTTGAAGTTTTTACATCGTAATCAAATAAACAGTTATTAATGTTTTCAAAGTTGCCATTGCTACACATGTGCAGTATTATTCACTTCACTCAAGTTTCTTCATTTGCTCTCTTCTCTCAAATTTCTTCATTTGCTCTCTTCTCTCAAATTTCTTCATTTGCTCTCTTCTCTCAAGTTTCTTCATTTTCTCTCTTCTCTCAAGTTTCTTCATTCAGGGTTTAATTATAGATAAATATAGTGAGATGCAGGAATTTGAACATTAAATACTGGATTCTAATAAATGATAAATTTTATTGAAAAGGGTAATTTGAAGTAGTTTAGATTTATAATTTTAGAATCAAAATCATACAGTTATTGTAAACCATGCACAAATGATGATTTATAAATTTTATGATATTTGTTTATATAGTTTATGTGATATTTATGACATATAATACCTTAAAATCTATTTTTTTCTGATATAGTTCCATTATTTTGAATCAGTATCAAGACCAAATCAGTGCATTCATCAAGATCTAGATTGCTGAAACAGTGTTTTTGGTTTTCATCGTATGTTAGATCGTTGTTCAATTTCCGATACGTGTTTCTGTTTAATCTTTGTTGTTGGTTACAGCTTATGCACGAATCGTTGCATTGAATTCCTTCATCCTTAGAATTTATTAAGCTAGCCTAAAGACGTAATGTGACCATGAATCAAATATGGCCTTATTAATTACAATAAAGATATCTAGCTTTAGGTAGAGTCTAATTAATTGATTGATAGCAAATAATGGGTTGAAGTCAGGGGCTGTGGACTCAGTACGAAATTCTGTGGTAGGTCTGGTGCAGATTAGATTAGATTAAGTACAGGTTTAAAAAATTCGAAATTTATAACATATTCAAATATTATGATACACCGAAAATCAATACTTATCTAAGAAACCAGCATTCTTAAAGTTTTGATAAAATTATTTTTCTTAATGAACAAAGAAATATCAAAATATAATTTATAACATCCTATCTTAAATTATAACATGCATACTTTAGAATGTACAGGAATATCGTACTGATATAAATCATATTAGAAAAGAGCTACAACAAATATAACTCAAAGAAAATCTTCAATTTCATTATTACTTTAGCTTTAAATGAGGCACAGCAGTAGGAACGGAATATCATAGAAATATGTTATTGATTTCAAGTGAAAAAATAATTTTTTTGACACAAAAGAAGTAAATTTTTCGCCATGTCTGTATCGATTCAATATTATTTATTTTTTAAATTGGTATCAAAACTAAGTACAAATTTCATTAGATGTCACTGTAGCTTGGTAATTGAGCATCGAAAATTGAGTCTGAGGTTAACAGGTTTGAGAACATTTACATGAATTATTTAATTTAATTATGAGTGAAATGCATGTTAAATGGCATATAATAATACATTATCAGACATTCTCGCAGTTTCGCATTTATAAATCCAGAAGACTGTTATACTGGTTGTTTTGTCGTGAGTGCAAAATTTGCGAAGTCGCTCTTTACAGAAATAATTGCGTAACTTCCAAAATAATTGCGCAACTTCAATGAGAAATATCCAATCATGCGGGGTTCATTGTCCAATTAGCCATACCGGTAGCACATACAGTCGGAGTTAACGAGAACAATGCTGTAGGGAGTTAATATATATTGGCAATCTATGCATAACATCAACTCAAAGCATTCTATGTAATACTGTGTGCCTGGGATATCTTTTAACAACATATGCTAATTAGATTTATAAAATTTTGAACCTGAGAGCTTAAACACTATATTATTTGCCCTTCTCTAGACTAGATTTGTTGATGCATCAAAAAGTCTCTGAGTTCATAAAATAACCTTTGGAAATCAGCCAAATGACAACTTTGCTTGTAAATTAGTGCTACTTTGCTTGTTTGCTTCTTAAAATGAGTGTTTCTGTATAGTTACTCAATGTCTAAGTAGTGCTATAATGTAAGAATTATTTGCTTTTCGTCAATAATCATTCAGATTTCAGTTAAGAAACTTCAACAAGAGTAAGTCAAATAAATATCCTCATAAACTAGAAGCGTTTCTCCATTTTTCTGTCATTAAAAATGTATTAATAAAAATTAAGCCATGCAATATAAATGCAAAATGGACAATAGTTCATATCTTATATGAATTCTGTTTTGAATTTATACAAGAAATAACATATTGTGTCACAGATTTGAACAAAAAAATTAACAATAAAATTTAATAATAAAAAGAAGTAAACGAAGCCTCTCAGAAATATTATCCTTTGTTACAGTAGCTACAATTGAGACGAAGCGAAAAAGCCGGAGTACTCGGAAAAAGGTGCTATTAATTTCAAGCGAAAAGGAAATATTATTGGTACAGAAGGAGCAAAATACTAGCGAAAAAGAAAGGAAACTTAGGTAGTACGTCGAGAAAAAGGAGACTGATAAATGCTTTTCCGGTGCCATTACTTATGGTCATCGCCTGGAATTCCTTCTGTTCTTATCTATTGTTCCGCCGCCTCTTATCAGCTTGTGCTTGGTTTATACCGCAGGATTACACTTCATTAGCTTTTTCGCAGTATGCACAAGGCTAACCGTAAACGAAAAAGGAAACAATATGAGTGTTAATCCGCATAATTTTACAATAATAAAGAATTAGAATATGAAATTTAAAAAAATTAATTCCTTTTACGTTCAGTGAATAGAAGTTACGAAATGGTGCATATATATTGGCTTTTTAGAATGTCTCAAAACGAATTAATAAAGATGATTCTGTGAAACAAGGAGAAGCTACAAAAGTGAAAGATACTTTACAATATACTAGTATTATACTTAATTATTTATGAATTTATTTTATAGTTATTTTTAATGTTTTTTTATTCTATTCTACTCGTATTTTTGTTATTACTATTGTCTTTATTCCTTTCCATAACTAGTGCTGTTGCTACTTTACCCAAAAATAGATATGGATGATAACGTATTTATTTATGTTTGATAAGAATAAGCAAACATTAAAGCCGATTTAAATAGATTATCACGGACAATTATACTTTCCAGTTTTAATTGTAATTTTTGAGTTACTTTGAAACTGAATATTGAGAATTACATCTGCAATTTGATTCTGTAGGACAAAATATGAAACACGAGGACTGCTGAAATTGAATTTATTCTTGAAATATTAATATTTTATATATTCCGATAATACAAAAGATTAGAATATATAGAATAAAAAAAACTAATATATATATACACACATATTCTTTTGATTGACAAGATCAGCATTCTGTTCCGTCATTTTCATATTTTGCAAGATGTTGTTAGATGTATAATATTCCAACAACTAAGAATATTTGTACAAAGGATAAGAATTCTACTTTACTATTAATAATTACTCATTTCAGCATCATAAAGGCTATGCATTTTTTTTTTTTTTTTTGCCTCTTTGAAAAATATTTGCATAAATATTGCGAAGGATTTGCAAGCAAAGATGCATAACTAAATATTTTATCTCATTCTGTTGGATCAATATTGTATATGTGCACTTTTTCAGCAACAATGATACATTTGTCAATGATTGACTGAAATTATCACGTGCATTATACAATAGTAATTTAAATTATTTAGATTAAATAAATTATTTAAACTATTATTGTTATTTATTTATACTATTGTTAATTATATTTTTTCAAAATAATGAAATTAATAAATATGACAAATTTGTGTTTGTTTAGTAGTTTGCAATTTTTTGGTGAGATTTTCCTTGGAAAAAAAATCATCTAAATCAAATCATCTAAATTTTGTTAATATGATAGATATTGTTCGTATTTCATATTCCTTTTATTTTATTAGTACAAAAGCAAATATTTTAAGACTGCAAAAACATAAACAGGAGTTTATTTTAAAATTTTCTCCTATTCTGTGTATTAGCACTATATGCCTTTCAATATCCTTAGAGCACACACACACAAAAAAAAATCTAATGAATTTGTCAGAAACAGAAATTTCAATCAAAAATTAAAATTATTCCTTCATGTTTAAAAAGTTATGCTTTATTCATGTATTTTCTTTAAAAAATTATTAAAAAACTAAAAAGTCCCTAGAATTTTCGAACAAAAAAATTATTCTACGGAAGCTTTGAAATAATCATTGAAACACTACTAAAATAAGTAAATAATAATTGAAAAGAAATATTTATATTGATCAAATTCAAAAAATAGATTTTAAGTCATTGTAATAACAAGAAATTTCAAACAAATTCTTGGTAAATGATGCAAACAAATCGCCGATAAAAATAAAAATAAACTTCTTGACTATTTTTAATATATTAAATTCTTTATTACATACAGATGAATTTTTTTTAGTTAATTTAAAATAAATTTTCAAAAAATGAAATTTTTCATTTTATAAAATTATTGTTTTAACATGCAATTCATAAATACGTAATGTAAAAAATACTGATTTTATATAATTAATATGTATTATTAATTTACTTTAAAATATATGTTTATAAAATCTCGAAAATTAAAAAAAGCGAAAGAAATGAAGTGCCTCAATAATTTGTAAATATTTCTTTTTCATAAAAAATAATTTTTAAAGACTCTACATTTAACGGTTTTTGTTGGGTTATGAATATTTAAAAGAGCTGCGCTAGAACAAGATTAGAGAAAAAAAGCAATTTATTTTTCTGTTATAGAGTAGATTTTTTTTCGAGAGCAGTTTTTAATGAACCACAAGCCTTGAACTTAAATGGGAAACTTAACTTTGTAAACACTCCATATCCAAAATCGTTGATGACAACCTTTGAGCGAAATGATTCCTGAGCACGAAATATTATTTTAAAAACTTCAGCTGCAGTTTTTCACCACCGTTTTGAATAAAATGAATATCCGTTTCCAAAAAAAATGAGCAACAAGGGATTCTCTTTTTCATGTTTTCTGTTTTTACGCAGTGAGTCATTCATCATTCACAAGACCACACAGAGAGAATATATTACTTCGGAATTTTCATCATCATTCTTTAAATACTTTTGTGATGGTCTTTGAAGTTCCCCACACCTTTCGCCGTGAACAAAAGTTTCGGTATTCTGCATCGCTGCAGGATTTTTTTTTTTTTTTCTATTTTGCATGTGAAATACAATGGAAGTTGAATGAAACAGACAATATGCTACTTGGGGGAAAAATTACAAATTGAAAATATTGTTTTCTTGGATGCTTGTATATTAAATATGAACTTACAAATGATGATGAATACCTCATCATGAATCACCTTATTTAAGTCGCTATTTCGTCCCTCGAAGTGTAACACAGTAAAAAAGATGCGCCGTACATGAATCAGTTTTATCTTTTATTGTATGCAGATCTTACAAATATATTAATTAATTATACAGCTAACGAACAGACAACTAATTAATCGAACAGATTTTTTTTAAATCTGGAATATATTTATTTGCTCCTCATAAGATATTATTAAACTTAACAAGAATAAATTCAATAGTTAATGAACTTGTGTAACATGTTGTCGATGATAAAATCTTATGTATATTTTGTTTATAAATACTGAGTCAGTGTATTTGATGCATAGGGTTCAAATAGCCTAATGCCAAGTTCACATTACTGCAAACATCCTAACATTATTGGAGAAATTTATTAACAGTCATTGCTTGTGGAAATTTTGACGGTCATCTTTTGGTTATGAACTTATTTTCTTTTCAGGTTTATAATCAACATTTACAAAGTAAGTTTTTAACTTGAATATTATCTTGCAAATTTCACCAGAGCTCAATTTTTTAGATAATCAATAATTCAAATTCTTTAGACTAGTTAATAATTATCCTTATCTAAACTTCGATAAATACCTTTAAAAAAACTATTTCAAATATTTTTTTCTCCATTTCTTTTATTTTAAGTCTCCTGTTGGGGGACAAGCAATTTAATAATTTTTTATTAAGTGCTGAATAACAAATTATTATAATCACATAAAATGGTGATACGGATATAAAAGTGCTTTACCGTTTATATCAGTTCCTCATCAGTACATTTTTTGGGATATTTATGCAGATAAATATTATACTCAAATCTGTAACTACCATATTTGGCATTTGGAAATAAGATAATATCATATATTTTTTAAATCGTGAAAAACGTATGCATAACTCTGCGAATTCAATTAAATTAAACAATTCAATTAAAATGGTTAAGTAATCGAATCACTTTTTAACACATATCTATCCTTAAAAAAATTAGATATCTTTTATTCAATAGTAATTTCAGATTCGGATCTTAAAGATTCATTTCACATTATTGCCAAGTTTTTTAATAAATTTTTAGAGAAAAAATTTCTACATTCCGGCTTCTCGTTAAAATCGGTCCTACTAATAACAAAGGATACAATTCTAACTCCAAATTTACACACCAATTTCTGTTGTCCCAATTATCACAAAATATTTTCTTCGGTTAAAACAACACTCTGAAATATTGTTGAAATTATTTCACCCCCAAGAATTGTTGAAATTATTTTACATCAGGCATTGTATTAAACATTTTAGCATTATGTAAATTTAAAAGAAAATATGAAAACCTTTCAAAACATACATTATTGACAAATTAATATCCTTTAATTTCAAACAACTTTAAAAGATTATTCAAATGTCTGAAAAATAATTATTAATGCACATATTTTCCGAACATTCTTTTAAAAATAATTTATGTTGCATTTGATTTAAAAATCAATTCTTTGTTTATGATAAACTTAGAAATCTCTGAGGTCATACAAATATACCACATCCACAAAATTTATACGAACTTAAATAGATTCCTTACGGCATATTTTAAATTGACATATTTGAGTTAGACTTTATTATTTTATATAATTTTAGAAAAGCAAGGCATCTTGAAAAATATTTCAAGTTTTTTTTTTTATCAATATTTGTTTTAAATATTTTAATAACACAAAGTAAAACAAAAAATATGTTGATTCAATGTGTAATAAAAATGGAAGCAATTAGAAAATTTCATTATATGATTGTCTGGTTAATTAGTTTCTTTAACATTTTCTGATCTTAAAAACAAAGATATTCAACCCCAATGGGGGAGGGTGTCAGAAATGGGAATTCCGGTATGATGATTGATTTTGTACAGAAATGTTGTGGGGTTGGCTACTATCTGTTAATGATGGGACGTATCTCTTAAGAGAGGGGATATACCTCAGACGGTGATGGCCTTTAGGACTCAAATATAGTTCCTGTCTATTCTGTTGAAGAGGGCTGATCATTCAAAATATCTATGTGCCTACAGGCAATACGTAGTAGTCATTTATGATTTTAAAATTCAACACAAAATATGCTTCAATTGTAGAAACTATTTTTATAATAAATATGTCAAAGATAACTCACCAATTGCATCTCCATTAAATATTCAAGTTCTGATCAATTTTACAATTTTCCGATTAAATATAAAAAGTAATTTTAATTACTGAAGCATTTGAATCTTTGCCTTTTCATTGGCGGTGAATTTTTGTGGGTTTGATTTTATTTTAAATTAAAATTGTGTTTGAAGGGCTTTATTCAGTTTTTATCTCTCTATCAACGTTAATGAATTATAAGTAAGAACGAAATCTTATTTAATCATAACAGTTTTTTGGGAGAATGCTTAACAATTATAAATCATATTTGACTTAATTAACCCTTAAATTAGTTCAATTCGTTTGATTTCTTGGCTAATTATTGAAAATATTTGTCTGTTATTTATGCAATGCAGGCTTTTTTGCTTTAAGTACTTTACTAATTATCATTTAAATATAATGAACTTGTTAAATTGCTTAAGTCAAAATATCACTGTATTTTTATTTTATTTTCATATTTCATAATTAGTGCAAATCTGTTTTATTTCGTATTTCAGGAATTGCCCTAAGCTTAATTTTAATTTTATTTTAGCTTTTCATAATTAGCGTTATTTCTTTTGAAGGGTTCATTATTCATTTTTCATTTGTATTCCGTTCTAATTTTTTTTAATTTAGCTTTTTCCTGTTGTTGCATTTCTTATATTATACTATGATTTTTTCCTTATTTATGCTCTTTATGATCATGCAACACTTTTCTTCGTTAACATCTTCCGTACTATACTGAGCAATGCTTTTGATAGAATTTTCATTCCATGTATTGTACGATTCTCTTTTACAGTGTTATTTTAGAAATTTTGTGAATCACAATGAATTTTTTTTTTATCTATTTCAATGTTTCTTTGTTGGACAACAATTCATACATAAAATGTGATTTTTTTTCTATTTTTGTAATTTATATGCAATTTAACGATATTTTTTTTATTGTATTCTCTCTTCTGTAGAATAATCTCTAATTATTCAGAATTTTTAAGTTTTATGTGTTTTTGTAACTTTTATATTTCATATAGATGTGTTCATATATGTGTTTCTACATTATATTTCATTTGTTCTTTGTCTAAAATATAGCAATATCTGAATTTCAAAACATGCTTTCAATTGAACTGCAGTAGTTTTTTCATAAATTTTTATATTTATTTATCCATTATTAATGGTTAGATTAGTTATTGTTGAGGACCATAATGTGCTGAAGCAAAGATACATTAGATCAAACAAGGATAAATTTGAAATACTGTATTATCAGTAAGTTAATGAGTTCTTCTATAATTGCACAATTCCGTACAAGCTTAAAGCATGAAAACTTCCTTTCTTCTTTTTTTTTCTTTTGTTTCTCGCTAGTGATAAATCCATCCGATTTGTTTATATGCAATAAGGTGAAAAATTATCAATACAAAACAAATGTCCAACAGTCTGATAAATTAATTCTTGTGAGTCTAGCAAAACAATGCAAAACAATCATCAATTACTTCTTTTTTACTCAATTCAGGGCTTTTGGATGCTATCCAGGAAAGATTAAAAAACAAATTTTTGCGATAGTAACGGATTCATTAACCGCTTTCTCGTTTTCTGATTACAAACAATGTGAAGCAGCCAACAAAGATGGTACGATAAGTTTCTGATGTGAACTTCAATGTAATGTAAACTAAATAAAAGAAGTAAAAAAATTAAATGTGTGTCTATCATTTGTTCAAAAAGAATGTATGTGCTCAAAATAAATATTTTTCATCTCTTTAGCTATTTGAAAATTATGATTTATTTTAAATACAAAACAGACATTAAACTGATTTCGAAATACTTAATAATTTGATCTTAGCTTATAAAGATAAGATTTTACCCTTTGGTAATTATATGGCTAGGTATCAAACAATAATTTTATAACGAATTCATATACTAATTTTTAATGTTTGAAGCTTTAACACTACGCAATAAAAGATATTATTGAATGATTAAAATCAGTTTATTTCTTTTTCAAACCGTAAAATATTTCACATTTGTTTCACATTACCCTGTAATCTTTCAAAGATTGAACGCTTCATTATGCTGCAGATTCTGTGTTTATTAACATATAAAGGAAGCTATTTCAGTGTGATGTATAGATAATAAAAATTCTTATTGAACTTCTTATTCAAATTAATATTTTCTTTTTAAACATATATTTTGTTTTATCTGCAATAACATGGATGCAATTAAAACATAGTTCAATAGATTTTTAAATTTGAAAAAAAAAAACATCCGAAATAAAAATTGGAAAATTTCCATTAATAACTAAAAGGCTTAGATTGAAGTAAGTAACTTTGGCCGCTTCCTTTATTACAAGGGTGAAAAAAAAATGTATTTTCTTAATGTTAGATAAAATAGTAAGCTTAACCCTTAACTGGGGACCTGCTGTCTGTGAGACCGCTAGCGATGGATTTTCCATCACCCCTATTCTTTTTAGCTCAATTGAATGGATTGACCCTATAGCTTCCTGTCTTGTGACCTTCAATACACGTGCACTTTTTAAACCGATTTCAGCAAATACTTTTTTAAAATAATTTAGTTATTTTTTCGAGCGCGGTCTCTAAGACCGCATCTCCCTGTTAGTGTCCCAGTGATAAAAAAGGCTTAGTAGATGGCGCTATAACTTGGGGCCCGAAATATCATCCAGTTTACTGATCCTATTATGAAGCAGTGCTCCAGGCACTTTTAAATGAAGCAGAAAGTGATTTTAATAATAAGGATAATTGTACAGAACAGGTTTTCGATGAAAGTTCGCATTCAACTGATTCTGATATGTATGTTCAAACATAATTAATTTTTCTAGTGATAATGTATTTTGAAAAATTTATAAAATATATTAATATACCAAAAGATATATATACAGAATTTATAGGTTGATTTTTATATTAGTTCTTAACCTGTATGTTTAAAATGAACTAGAAAACTGTGCTATGAAAGTCATACAAGCCGATAAAAAAAGGGCCAATTTTACACTTTGTCATTTTTTTTATTTTTCATATAAATGTTTAATTTTACATCATATTGTATTCTATGTACCTTCATATACTGTAAAAACAAATATGATTTAGAAAGTAAAAAGTAATATGCTTTTACAAGAATATTATTTATTGTAACATGTAATTTGAGAAGAAAATTTATGCTCCAAAGTATTTGCTTTTTTCAGTGATAGTATATTTTGAAAAATTTCTAAAACATATCTATATATCAAGAAAAATATCTGCAAAATATATTGGCAGTTTTTCATATTAATACAATTATTAGAAAATTTAATTTGAGTGTAAATGAAATGCGGTCTTGTAGACCGCACCTCCCCAGTTAAGTCCTAAAATTTCACCTCCCCAGATAAGGGTTAATATCAATTTTTATTGTAAAAGTGATAAGTTTTTAACTAAAATTGAAATTATAATTCTTCGTACAATAATTTTACCCATTTTCGAAATATTTCTAAATTATCATATACAACAATTTTGCCAACTATGTAAAAACAAATAAAATGCTAATTGAAAATTTTAATATCACAATTGTTGTTTAAAAATGTCTTTTTTCCTTTTAAACCTATTTTTTTTTTTTTTTTTTTTTTTTTTTTTTTTTTTTAAGATTTCAAGGAAAGCTTTTTGAAAAACTACGGACAAATGTATAAAAATGAATGGTACTTTTAAATTTAATCTTCAGCAATGTTTCATTACTTCAGATAATTAGTATTGTTTTAAAATACTCTTTTGATTTAAACTCCGAATTTTAGAGAAAAAACTTCATCCTTTTTATTAGAACTTGAATAATTTTTTTCGAATTATATAAAAAAAATTCAGAAAAAATAAGTCTCCTCATTTATATGAAAACTTAAGTTTAACATAGCTGAAACAAATCATGAGTATTTCAAAGAAATGATTAATGAATTCTTTCCTGATATTTTTTCTTCTTTTGTTATGACTGCAGTGAATTATCATCAATCACTTTCTTAAGGTCAGTGAAAATAAAGCCCAAAGTCATCAAACGTGCTATAAAATTTTTCAAAACAATTTTTAATTCATGTTATCTGACTTTGAATTTTAATGAAAAAATGTTAAGAAAACCACAATTTGATTAAAACGTGTCAAATGCCAAACAATGTAATTTATTAAGAAATTATTATAAAAAAGGACTTTTAAGTGATCTTTATTGCAGCAAAATTAATGAAAAACATCAAAAGCAGATTTAATTTTTTTTTTATAGGAAGCATCAAAATGCATTTTTTTTTTGTCAAGTTGCTCATTTGTAATCTAGATACTTGTGCTGCGTCTTTAACACACGATTTAAAACGTTTTTATGAATTTTTCCCATACATGAAGCAAAACTAACTTTCACGGATAAACAATTATTCAAAAATTATAAAGGACATTATACTGGAAGTCTTCCTACACGAAGAATGTTCGCTTGGTAAATATTGATATAAGTTATTCATGTAGAAAATTATTTTGCACCTCATTAAATAATACCTTATGAACCTTACCTCATATATGTATGTGTTTGGGTATACCCTTAACTTTATTTGGCTATATAAATTAAAATGAAATTAGTGTCTTCATTAAAATAGAAAATATTCATAAATCTAAGTAAAATTTCTTTTCGGATTATTCTCTGGATGTATATAGTTAACGTTTCGTAATTATTGAAGTCGCATAAGATTACACTCAAACTATATACATATAAAAATAAATATACTCCGTGTTCAAAAGTATTGGAACATTTTCAGATTAAAGCATTTTTCAAAAAATGTGCTTGTTTTACCGTAAAGATTCAGTTACAACTGGCTAGTGAAGTAATCTATGAACTTGAAACCTGGTCATCGAAAAAAAGCTCTATATTCCGTTCTGTGATAATAAAAAATCTTAAACTTCAGAGTAAATAAAAAAAGCTGTGTTTATAAATAACTGTGTTGAAAATTTTAAAGAAATTTATATGTCAGTTGTAAGTGAGATGAAGTAAGACTTAAGAAATCTTAAAAATAGTGCGTACTAAGAAGCAGGTAGCAAAATACGATGAACACATACTGTTTTATATGAATATTTACGCGGCAGATATTCTTACGGTTCTTTTATCACCTCCTGTTCGAATTTATTCTTTGACCGTAACATAATAAGTAAAAATGGTTTAAGCACCAAATGTTTATAATAAAAATCTCCAATAAAGCAACACAATATCTGAATTCAGGAAACAATGATTTCTTAGTAGATTGGAAGCTTATGAATTTGATTAAGATTTTACAGAGTTATGTTCTATTCAAACATTCGTAAATTTTCTACTTAATTTTGAAATGTTGCATATTTCAACTGTAAAACTAATTAAGGCTTTTACCGTATAGAAAATACTAAACCTGTTTTGAAAGCTGTATGAAAATCTTTTCAAAAAGTAATTGAGAAATGTTTTTTTTTATTTATACTCCTATTATTGATTAATAAAAGATTATTTGTTATATGTCATTTTATCGTAAAGAAATGTTTTTTAATTTCCACATTAACCTAACACCTTTTTTTAAGAGAAAATTTATCTGAATTATTTTTGACGAATATTATAAAAGCACTTCTATGAAATTTTCGCATACCTCAAAATGTTTTGACGACCAAAATTCGAATTTTAATGAAATGCTAATTGCGTGTCAGATTTAGTAGAACAATATCCTTTTATACTGCAGCCTCACAGGTGAACAAGCAGTCCTCCAACTTTTATTACCATAGTTCAACAGTTTTTTTTTTCCTTAACTTAATCTTAACTGTCATACAGCAGTTATGATTTCAACTGAAGTCTTGCTGCAAATAATTTATTATTTAAATCTTTCATAATATTTTTTCCTTTCCTTAATGAGTGTTATTTTAAAGATAATCTACTTTCTAAAACACTTTACATGTAGACAAACACTTCAGAGAAGAATACTACTTTTAAGAACCATTCAAAGAAGTCAAAGGTATAAAATTTTCCTAGATATACAACTACCAGCTTTCTTCAAGTTTCTTAAAATATGCATACTTCATTTAACAAAGCCAAATGTGTGGTAGCTTTATATAATATTTAAGTAAGAGGAAAGTATTTCTCCATCTTGGACAGAAAGAGGAAATTCTAAAGTTTGGAATAAAATGTCGTCTTACAAAACTCTTTTATAAATGTAGTGCTTACAATTTAAATTTTTGTGCCCTCAAATTAAATTTCCTCAAAAATTACACTTATCACGTCATTCTTAAATTATGACTAACAACTATTTCTCATTATCATGAGTAACGTACGCTTTAGTGCAAGTTAAAAGAAAACGAAAACAAATGTTATCATATTTTATTTGAATTGCAGGAATTTGAGGAATTTTTTATAATTATTTTATTCCTTTAATTGATTAATTAATTTGTCTTTTTCAAAGGAAACAACATAATGCAGCATAAATTGATTTATTGTTATTAATATTTTTATTTAGTTCAAAAATCGAAAACTATTCCTCATAGGCAACGTTACTCTCCATGATAAAACAAAAATGTGTTTGTTGCTTTCACTTTGAAATAACATAATTATTCTATATCAGATGTAAGTCTGTTTAGAAAGCAAAGCAAGTTGGAAAATACTCATAACTTCATGCAAATAGAAATTAAAATATGTTTTTTGTAGCATAGCTTGATTCCATGCATTGCATCAATGTAATATTGGGAAGAACAAGAATGAATGCATACCAAATTATATATAGAAATTTGAGTAAGTTTTAAATTGATGTTTGCATTATCATGTTATTTAAAATAGTTTTACTCACGAATTTAGTTTTTCTTTAAAAATCTAATTTCAGCAAACTCTTTTTTTTCATCGATTAAGGGGAATGAAAATTGATTATCTTAAGCATGCTTTAAATATTAATTCTATAATGTGATTTTAATCCTAATTCACTAAACGTCATAAAATAATAGATGAAAGATATTTAAAATTTAATTGAATTGAAGCTATATATTTTTTTAAAATAAATAAGGAAGTACGAAGTTACATTGCATAAATTTAAGTTATCTTTCTTTTATGAAAAAACTCGATCATTTGTTTAACCTACAAAGTCCAGAAATGCTTTTATGTATATGGTAAAATATTGAATTCTTTTTGAAAAAATAGAATAGTAAAGATTTTTACATTGTTTTCTGCATATAAAAATGTCCTCGGGCATTCCGAGAGCAATTCGAGATCCCATAAAAGTAAGAATTAAAATGTCTGGCGTTTAGCCAGAACCGCATCATGCATGATTCACCAAGTTATATATATATTCGAAGAAATATTTCAAACCTGAATACAAACCGTTTTGAAATCTGTAGGTAAATGCGAGAATAGTGAATCAAAAATCCGAAATTCTTTCTGGGACAAATACGTTCAACTCCAAATAAATGTTTAGATTCAGATATTTTTTTTAAAATAAGAACTCATATTTAAGAATATAAAATATCGTCTAAGCTTATGTTTTGATAAACTTAAATTTTTAAAAGTATTTTTTGTTTCCTAAATCGTGATTCTAGGAAAATTATTTTAAACCAAAAGAAATTTGAATCATATTGACAGTTTATGGTTATATATTTTCATATTGATCGAATCCGTTCGCTTCACAATCTGGATCAAAAAGGCATCGCAAAGCAAATTGATAAAATCTATGAAATGAAATGAAGACTAGTTTTTATGTAATTGAAAATTAATTTCTAATGTACATAATAAGGTTTAATTGGAATTTTTATTTAAAAATTTATTTCGAATGGACAGCGAATGCTTATCTTTATGAGCCCGGTCAGTGTGAGAATTCCAGTGTCTCAAAGTCCTGAGCCGTTTTACGTGGACGAATACAGAATGGAATTATGTTTTCCTTCAGAGAGATTACAGGAGGGACACCTACTGAGCTATAATTGAAATGCGTGGTCAGTTTTGATCCCTATGTGGCTGTCGTTTGTGGTTTGAAGGAACGTTTTTCTTAATTTGTTGTTGATGAATTTACACTCACACGTGTTTCGACGATTTTAAGTGCCTTTTTTTTTTTTTTTTTTTTTTTGCATTTTATCGTTGCTATAGAATCAAGATTAATTTTTAGAACTAAAATAAGGATAAATTAATTTAACATGAATCATTATTATCTACGAATCTCCTACGGGTATTTTTTTCAGAAGTGTATTTTCTTACTTATGAAATATGAAAACATGTGACGATAAAAATAAAGTTCGGATTTTAATTTAAAAATTATAATTTTTTTTTAAAAATTATTTTTTAAACCTTTATATAAAGCATATGAAAATTATCATGAAGTCTTCAAAGAATGTGAAATTATTTTAGCTACAAAAATCTTAAAAATTCAAGCTTGGTTTTATTTTATAATCATTAATAAAAAAATTTTAATTTATTTATTAAAGTAAAATTGGGCATGTTTTTATGTGCTTTTTAACTTAACTCAAAATATTTTTACAAACTTTGTAGATATAGTGCACTATTAGATAAGGTTTAGTGGTTCGAAAAACTGAAAGAGATTTAATGAAAAGTCTTTTTAAAAAATGTATTTTTAAAATTTATTATTTTGTTAAATGGAATTTAAAACATCTCTAATTAACAAATATCAGCAGTAATATAGAATGCAGTTTGTAAAATTATCTTCCTTTCTGCATTGTATATTTAATTCTAATTCAATTAATTCTAATTCTGCACTCTAATTTAATTTAAACTAATTTAGTAAAATATCGCGAATAGTATCTAAACACAATTCTGCTTTCTTTTGCTTCTTAAAATATATATAAAGATAAAGTACATCATTAGGGGGCGGAGGAAAGTGGCCTGGCGATATTTCACAGAAACAAAAAGTATCGTTACCGATTCCACAAATCATCATTTTATTTATTCTCATAAAAAAGTTCTATAACATAATCTTGTGGAATTTTTACAGCATTTCAAATTAGTCTCTGAATCAAAATTAATATTTTTTTAACTTAATTTAATAATTAAAACATTATAAATTTTACTCCAAACAGCAAGATTTTTGTATTTGTCTAAAACTGAGAAATTTTTGACAAATATGGCAATAAATATGTTAAGAATATTTGTACATTTCACACGCATGTAGACATTTATCAATTGATTCAGAATTTTTCAATCATTTTCACAGAAGTTCCTTCAAAATTGAAGCTGAATGCATCAAATTTTACTTTATTTCTGAATTTTATGCATCAGTGGATTTTAATTAACAGTCACGATATTTTTCTAAAATATGCTAATTGTAAATAAGTGAGGAAAGAAATAATAATTGTCGAAATTTTTATTTAATATCTAATTGAGGTTTTTTGGTGATGCAATACATTTAGAAAAAATCGATTTGTAATTAAATAAGGCAACAAAAAAAAAAGATGAGAAAACAGATTTTGAAAAAAAAAATATTTGTATAATCAGTGTCAATAAAAATAAGTAAAGAGAAAGGAAATATATTTTTTAATTGATACAAATATTAAAAATTATGATATATTATGCATAAAAAATAGAAAAGTTTATGCAATTTTAATAATATATTTTTAAAAATCAAATCAATGAATTTAGGTCTTCTCAACTGATAAATAATGTTTCAACCCCTTAGTTACTATCGGCCGCTTTCTTTTCCGTCGCAGGCATAGCAAGACTTGAAAAGCAGCTCATCAATCAATGTCAAAGTTAGTGGACCCCCCATAGGAAAATACTTTTCATCCCTTAAATTCACCTAAACGCCTCAAAGCGCCTGAGTCAGGCCCCTGTCGGACGGGGCGATCTCGGGCGAGTTAGGGCTCATAGGGTTATATTATGGAGCCTCATTTAATTCGGTGAAACTTACAAATCATCATAAGAAATTAGGAACAGCATAAGTAAATGTTCATATTTTTCTCCAGAATTAGAAAGAAGAGATGTAAATAACTTTTGAGAAAGTCATGTTATCGGAAAAACTGGATTTCTTTCAAATATATTTATGAGCAATAAATGAATTAATTCCTTGGTTAGTTTTTGAAATAATGTGTCTTTTGATAATGATTGAAAAGCATTTTATATCACTTCAGAAGGAATAAATGAAAAAAGTATTTATTTTCATGCAAGATTACTAATAAATAATAATGAAAAGTTTTATTTTTTTTTTATTTCCTTTTATACGAATATTTATTTATCTGAGATGTAATATTCCTCAAGTATTTGTCGTCACAGTGTTACGGTTGGTTTCAAAATTAAAAACATGATATTGCTAATATTATTAATGCTGTTGCTTTTTTTTTTTTATTCTTGAATGCATAAATCTATCTTTATAAACGCGTTATTTTTTTAATCCTTTAAAGGGCCATTTTTTTCTAGTCATATTATGTTAAAATATTTTTAGGCTTGAAATTAGAATAAGAAAAGGGATTCATTTAGTTTATTAGATACATTTAATTTGATTAATTAATTAATTTGGTTAATTAATAATTAAGTAACAAATCAAGACACGTAATTTTGTCTCGGTTAAAGAACTGAAGCATCTAAGTTTCTGACTTTCTAAAAAAAATTTGTCAGAACTTATGCCAACCTACATAATTTCATACAAAGATTGATAAATTTGGTGGGAAGCATACTTCTCACGGCCCTAGAAAGGGTTAAATAAATTTTTAAAAATAGGTTGGATCTTTTAATTATAGAAATACAAACAAAAGTTTTTTTTACTATTATTTACAGTCGAATGATAATTCTACTTTTTAAAAGAAATTAAATATTATCAATTAAGAATTCAGTTATTGTTCAAATTCAGCACTGATTTTAATAAATCATATTTTGAAACTACTGCACATATTACAACAAGTTATGCATGAATTTAAAGAGAAATATAGCATTTTACTATAGCAACGTACTTAGCAAACTCATTAGATTTATTGAAATTGCAAATGGTACATAAACAATGTCTTGTCTCCAAGATTTCTTTTTGTGAGGTAATGTGAACGATAACAGGCAAAACAAAATGCTACATTTCTCTTTAAATTCATGTATAACTTGTTGTAATATGTGCAGTAGTTTCAAAAATATGATTTTTTAAAATCGGGTCCATCATTTGTACTCACCTTGTACTTAGCAAACTCATTAGATTTATTGAAATTGAAAATCAAATAAAAAGTTTAATTTTTTGCAAGAAAATACAATATATAAATTTCAAAGAAACATTTTATGAAATTAAGTTAATAAAAAAATATTTTCTGATAAAATAAAATTCAGGAGGAAGTAACATTGTAGTAATCATCTATATAATCTACAACACGAAAAATTAATAGATGCTTGTAATATTATATACGACGAATATTGAAACAGAAACATTATTATAAAGAATAACTGACTTGAATTATGTAAATTTAATACTTCAGAAAATTATATTTTTAACGAGTTTAATTTTTATAGACAAACGAACGGAAAAACCTATTCCTATGGGAACAGGTTTTTTCAAGTACATTAGCTAATATTTTTCTTCTTCACTATGAGAAAAAAAATAATTAATAATAGTTTAATAAATGGTTTTAGATATATTGATGATTTGATTTTGTTAAACATACATAATTTTAATATTATGATAAATTGTTAATCAAAGGAATTAAATTTAAATTAAACTAACTAAAATCAATGGACAACTACCTATTTGGATTTAAAAATATAAATTTCTAACGAAAAAAAAAAAAACTTTGGTAGGTAGTTACGATAAAAAAAGATGAGTTTGACTTTGTAATTTCCATTCTAAAATGTTCAAAAAATTGATTTTCTCACAATTTAACAGGATTAGAAAATTTGTATTAGTAAAAATTTTTATATTGAGGCAATAAATAATTTTATAAAAGACTTATATTTCAATGATTTTCCTAAAAACTATTTTAATGAAGAAATTTTAATAAAGGAAATTTATCTATATCCTAACATTTTTTTTCACATCTGAAGATATGCTTTTTAGATTATTTTATAGTTTTTAACTTAATGTATGACACTGAGATCGTTCAATTAAAATTGTGTGATCACCAGGCATTTTGACCAAGCTTTGTAGGCGTCTTCAACCTTAAACGCTGGAAAGTTCAGATTTAATAGTTACACCTGTATTCTGGAGTAAGTTTAGTTTCTGCTTCTTGTAATTTAGTATAAATCTTATTGGTGGATATTTAAATTCAACTGTCATGTTTTCTTTGCAATTATATTTGATTTTGAACTTATTGGATTTTCATGGTTTAGTTTTCAGGGTTTGATGCTTATTTCTAATCTAAATGTTTTATAGTGTTTTGCAGTGATTGCATGTATTTTTGTTTGTTTAGATTTGAGTTTTTGAAATATTTTGTTTGCGAAGTTAGCTATTTTATTTTTTAATGACCTGAATTCAATGCCAGTATTTTGTATATACTTGTTATTGCCTTCGAAAAACCTCAATTTCTTGAGATTTTTGGATCATTAGGGTCCAATACTTGTGCGAAAGTGGTACACCTCACAGAAAAAAATCTCTGATTTGAATCCCAGATTTAAAGGGTCTGATAAAGTCTTCAGACAGAATTTATCATTTCCTTCAGTTTTTATTCTGTTTTATTCTATTTTCTGCAATTTAAACGTAATGTTTATTTCTAGTTTGGTTAAATTATTGACAGAATTCGTAGAGTTAAATTTTATTTTTATGCGTGCAATAATTCAAATTAGTTACGTCATGAAATTTATATTTTTCAGCGCATGCAAAGCTTTCTTTATTTTTTTATACTTTTAATGCAATTTTTGATTAAAAATTGTTAAATTTCCTGCAGTTTTTGATTAAAACCCTTAAATGATTGAAAATTATTCATGAAAGCAAATGAAATTTCTTGGTATAAAAATTCTAAGATATCTGATATTTTGGAATAATATTGTTCCGAGCCAATGATCTAGTCATTTTATTCGTGAAATTTTTTAACCTCTGAAAATCTTTTTTCAACATTTAAGTGGGCCTAAAAAAAAACTGAAAATTCCTTGATTACAGATATTTTGACAAAGAAACAGGAAATGGCTTTTCCTTCCTTTGAATCAATTAGAAGATAAGATCTGCAGTTTTCCTCCATCGCCAGTGGATTTTTTTTTATTCAGCTTTTATCTTGTTAACAATCAAAGTGCTCATCATCAGTTGAGTGACTGAATAGAACAGGGGTATAACAGAATTTAAGTAATTAAATAGAGATAGATTAATTTAACGGATATAATCATTTAATGGTACATCAATTAGACAAAACGGCTAATGAAGCTAGATATCTGTTGCAACGGCATTTGTACTGGTTGGAAGTAAAATAATAATTTTTTCTTCTGCTGAGTAAAAAATAAAATATTTAGCAGAAATTAATTGCCATGTTAACAATTATATAATTCTAATATTAAATTCTACAAGAAATATAAAAATTCAAGTTACAACTAGTACAAAACTTACATAACTCTTTTTTGTCGAACTCAATATATATATATATATAAGATAGATAGAGAGATACACACAAGAATGTGCTTATTATGATTATATAAGCACAGCTTAATGAATATATATATATTATATAAAGCACATTCTTTTGTATAATTTATTCTGAAAATGTTTTATTGAGTGTACAAACTTTACTATTGATAAATGCACATTTGATTTTTTTTCTTCTTCTTGAAATACCATCGTTAATCTTTCCGTTTCACAGAAGGTTTGTAAAAATCATATCTGTTACAACAAGATGTCAGAATGATTTATATTTCTATGAAAAATGAACCTGAGAGGATTAGAACAACCGACTCTTATTTTTAATAATTAAAAAAGCTTTAAGCCATTAAAAATTAATTTACGTAATTTGCGTATAAAGATACAATCAAGTAATTTCAGTTATATAAATCGATTGAGACGAAAGGTTTTGTATTTTCTATATATGATCACTATTAAAATTTTTTAAAAAAATGTATACAGTTTATGCACTTGAATTAATTTTTTTCTCTACCTATATGTTAATATTTTGAATTATATTAAATAAAAACTATTTTTAATTATTTAATACATACATGCAACTCTTTTATTTCAATATTCTATTTTGACCATTTGACTTCTCAGCCCTTATAATTAAAATTAATCTTCAAACTCCGGGAAGCATTGGTTGATAAGAATTTGATACGTCCCACAAGTGTTGCCAAGAGTTAGAAGGCGCCAATTTTGAAATACGTTTGAAAATAGATGTAACATTTCTTCTCAACACAGCAATAATTTCACTAACTTTTATTTTTTGATCCTTAAATACGTAATATAAGATTTTAATTTTGAAACGGTGGTGAAAAGGTTTTGCTCTAGTTCATATTCTGTTTTCACTGCAAAAGACGTTCTTATAAAAGCATATAAATTAAATAGCCATTTCGGAGTTGCAAGAAACAAACTGCGTGTATTAATCTTAGTCTGCTCTCTTTTAAAAGCTACGAATACTTGGACAATTAAAAAGGTAACTTATAATCGATAAATAATATTGCCAATGTTATTCCAAATAAACCATACAACATATTAGGATTTCAGAGAAAGCAGAGAAATATATAATTTAAATAATTACTTGAGGAAATAACTTTAAAACCCTTTGCTTGAGTTCAAAAGATGTTTTTAATATTATTTATGAATTGAATTTAAAATGTGATATAAGAAAATGCTTCATGTCTTTTAGAAGCAGATATTCAATTCAATCATATTCAATCATCAAAAAGAATTCTTTGTGAGAGTTTGCTTACATTGAAAAATTAAATAATTCTATTCATCAAAATACATTCTTTAATTTGATCAAAATATAAACGTTGATTTGCCATCGATAAAAATATTTTTTATAGTATTTAAACTCAAGATTACTTAAAACTCCCATTAATCCTTTCATTTGTGTGATTTCTTAAAACACGTAATGATGTCATCTTCAAATACTAATATGAAAATAAGTTATATCTTTGACAAAATTAACTGACAATAGTGGTTTTGATTTATATCTATCAACTCTAAGCATTTTCTTTATACTAATTTTTCTATATATTCCTTGTTTAGTAAAAACAAATATTGTAAAAATGTCATGAATTTATGAATATATTTACATTCTCATGTAAAATAAAGAATTTGTGATACTTTAAGATAATTTTTCATTCAGTAATTACCTGAATTTCAGTATGTGTCGTTTCCATTAATTTCAGATTACTTCCATATTAATCCAGTGTAAATCTGGCTTAAATTACCAAACTTATGGCTTTACTGCAATCCATATTAATTTAAGTTATATAAGAACCTTGATTAAAATTCTTGCCAAACTTAGATTCTTGTTATGACAGATTAAATTCCACTGCCATTCAAAAAATAAGATTTACATGACATGGCCTCTTCCAAAGGTAAGGAATCCTATTAATTCCCTTTAAAAACTGTATCTGAGATTTCTGTTACAAGCATTAATGAATTTGAGTATAATTAATATTACCGGAATTCACAAATATTTTATTATTTAAACTAAGAAAATTATTTGAATTATATGAGCTAGAATTGGGAGGAAAATTTATTATTTACATCCATTGTTTGTGAGGCAAGTTCAAATTGCTTGTTAAAATTCACATGCCTTAATTTTACTATCTCTAATTTAAAAATTTAATAATTAATTTAAAAACATTCTCCTTTTACATTGGTAAAAACGACATTTCGTTCTATTTCAATTTCAAAATGTGTGTTCCTAATGATATTTAAGTGTTTCTTAAAATTATTTATTTCATGAACACATGGAAATAACTTGTGAATGTGTTTGAATTACTTTATAAAATATATGATCTAAATATTTATGTTCTGACAAATTGTTATAAAAACATGTATTTTAGAAAAAAAAACTATAATATGCCATTTATAATATCTACATTCCCTTATGCCCAATCTTTTGTCTTGTGATTTATTCAAGTATTTAATTTAAAATAAGATGGCATAATATTAGCTTCTTTGAACAATCTTATTATATCATAAAGAATATCTCCATCCATAATCAATATAAAAAATTTAGTACCAATATGGTATAAAAATGTGCGTTTAAGTGTATCAGTTTCTTTTTGTGAATTTCAAGTCGAAGTTCTAGAGCATCGATCGTCACTGGCTACTGATATAAATTCTGGCTACATTTAAAAGAATCACTGGCTACTGATATAAATTCTGGCTACATTTAGAAGAAGAGATTTATTGAAGCGAAGAAAGAGTAAAAATAATATAAAGTCTACTTGAAGTCTATTACGATGGAAGGATTAGCCATGACAACACGCTTTGAGGGTTTATTGTATATACCTTTTTAGAATCAAGAGGCATGCAAAAATAGTGAAAATTGACTTATTTCGAAATTAAAAAATGAGAAACTATACAATTTTATTTTTAAGATGAATTATTATAAAATTTATAAATAGCTACAATTTTGCAGCCATTCAAAGCAATATATAATTTTGAAAAGTAAAATCGGAAATATTTTGTGGTAATTTTGAAACATTTTGCGTAAATATAGGCTTATTTGTAAATAAAATATACACATTATCCTGAATAAAATTTTCAAGATTCGTTCTGTTTTAATTAATATCATGCGAACATCTGAAACACATATTTATTATCAGCATTTACAATCATTAAGTGGGATATATAAATGAAAGATATAAATAATATTTAAATGTCTCTCATTTTTAAAAATCACAATATCACTTTTTATTCGTCCAACGTATTGTAAAATGAATAAATTAGGAGAAAATTCTTAAATGATACATCCTTTATTTATTAATTTAATCCATTGGTTCTATTAGTATACTTGATGAAAAAGGTTTCCATAAATATTAATTACTGATTTCTTTCAAAATGCGGGTATTTTTTGAGTTACATCCATGCATAATTTATTTGCAATTAGTCATAAACTGGGAGAAAAAGCTATAGCATTTTTGAGGAAAAATTAAAGAATAAAGCAAAAGATTCCTTTTCATCCTAAGCAAAAAGATGTTAATATTTTATTCTTAAGAAAAATGTAATTAAATTGTTAGTAAATATACCTCATGAATAATTACAATATCACCGCCAATATCTGCCTATGCATCAGTATCCTAAAAATATTTTCTACATGTTTATTGCCACCACAGATTTTTGACATAAATATAAATGTTTATTCACGGTAGGAATTTTGGAGTAGATAAATTGCTTTAAAATAAATCTTCGCTCTCATTTTCAAACAAATGAATTAATTTTGCAATTGAGAAAATGTGTTAATTTTTAATGACCTCAAATCCATTAAATTTAATACCATTTCCATTATTTTTGATTATTAAATAAATTTATTATTAATAATATTTTAAATATTTAAAAGCAAAATACCTTTTTATTAATATTTATTTATCTAACGTAAAATTATATAATTTTAACATTAAAATTATATTTAAGATAACAAATTTCAATTTTGTAAAAATATTTATCAAATAATAAATTAGATTATATAGTTTGAAGATTTCTATAAAAGTTTATTTTTTATTTCGCTTATTATTTACATGTATTTTATTTGAGATATGCAGCGTGTATAAAACTTATTCTATTATCACGAGAAAAAAAAATTAATCAGATCTTACTCTTTGTTCACCAGCTTACGCAAATAATAACAGTGCGATTCAGCTTACTTTTTTACCAGTTAGCCTTTTTATATCCTACCCGATTCCTACAGATACTCTATTTATGGAGATGGACAATAAATTTCCGTCCGGATGGCAGTGTTCTGTAGGAAAACAAGCATACTAAGAACGGACATGTTCCATCTGTGTGGTAGCGATCTTCATTTTGTCATCAATCATGGCAATGGCAACAACAGTAGCGACTGTTCTAGGTTCTTCATCACTATCATCCGGACGATCATTTGTTGCCTTTGGAACTAGTGCGAGCGACACACACTGAAGAAAAGAGAAGCAAGAAATGATGAAGCAGAATAGATGCACTCAAATGATAACGTCCCCATATTTTGTCGTGACCATGTCGACACAGTATTGAAAAATGCTTGGAAAAAGAACAGTAAGACTGTATCTTTTATCAATTTGCTTCGAGTGTTTTTAGAAAAGGCAACACTTGACCATAAAGGCATCAAAATAGTTGCATAAGAAATTTGATATTAGGTTATTCACTTGCAATGATATATTTTGATTGATTATATATTCCTAATATATCATTTGTAAATCATATTCAAAATATTTTTGATCACTTTGTGTTATTACCTTACAATACTCAATTTTAATTTCAAAATTACATTTACATATGGAAAGGGGAATATATTCGTGAACACTTTGGATATATATTTGTGTGTATTTTCATATTAGAGATATAAATTGATTTTATAAAGCATACAAAATTAATTAACATACTGTCACATTTATGAAATAAATGTATGTCTGCGAAGCATCAAAATTCTAATTACTTGCAGTCGTATGATGCGCTGGCCCTTAACATCGTTTTTCAGCTTGCAAAACTTGGATTTGATTCATAATTGGTGGTATCAGTATTTGACATATGAACTGAGTATGAATAGAATCTATTAATGTATTGAAATCAAAATTTATTTAAACAATTATCTAAATATATTGTATAATTACCAAGTATGCCCAAGATAAAAAGTTCTTTTAAAAATATTACTTTATTATTGTTTAAGAATTTTAAATTCAATTGATGTATGTTTATAATTAACAATTTTTAATTATTTTTCAATGTTTTCGGACAATTATATAAAATAATTTTCTTAATTTTATAAAGTTTTACAAATGTTGCCTTTATAATTGACATGACTATAATTTTTCTATAAGAAAGTTTGAAGTTAACAATCGTTTTTACAACTACTTTTTCTTTCTCCAAGTTTCCTTAAAAATGACTGTTATATGACAATGTAGATCAACAAGTTTTAAATGATAATCTGTCTGCCATCATAGCAAAAGTAAGTCTAAATGTCTAGCGAGCTGTTTTCTAATAATAAATTTCCAAAATTTAATCATTCAAGTACGCCAAATTAGACCATTGATTAAATAATTAGCTATGTTTCTTTTTGAGTGATTTACACACTCTGTTCAAAAGTAATAACAACACTTTAAAAATTCCACCTGCCGATATTAAACAGTCCTAAGGTAATAATTGAAGTCCGAACCTACATTATGATGAATATTTTCAATTTTCTCATAAACATTACTTCCAGCATCACTAGTTTCATGCTGTATATTTTATCTTGACAATTTGACAGATGCATCCCATGGCCGGATTTCATAATGTAAAGTCTTCAATTGAGATCACTACAGTAGTTTTAAGTTTTAAACATTTCATTTGCATATAAAGGTTTTTGTTTTTTACCAGAACTCAATGCAAGTTGACTACACTCAACCTTTATCTATAAGAATCGGATGTTCGATTTGTGATTGAATTTAGATAGCTTTTAAGGTTCCAAAACCATGCATGGCAATCATTAAAATAACTTGCCATATAAAAAGCAAATGTCAAATTATGTTAATATTATCATGTGAAAAATTAGATTCTTTGGTTCTGATATACTGATTTTGAAAATTACTATGCTAACATCAAAAGAATTATAAAATGCTATCACTTTAATTTACATTTATATATGATATAAATTTTCGAAGAATTCACCAATGCTCGATTTTTTTCAATCCCTAAATTTGAACATAACGTGATTGACTGATGAAATAATTCTCCATAAATTGTTTAATTTCTAACCTTTCAGTTTTCACTCATCCTTGAAAAAGTTATAATGCCCCTTGAAACAGATAATTGGTGTCACAAGCTCATTATACAGATACTTTTCCCAAAATCTGAAGATGTTAACCCCAATTATTTTTTAGGAAGTTCAGCTTTCACGATGACATGACATAATTCCTCTTGACTCCTAAGAACGTTTTTGATCATGGAATAAACTTTTCCTGAAGCTTTTCCAGAACGAATACATAACATTTGAAAAAAGAATTGATTCCTATGTGTGGATAATTTTAATCAAAACAATTAATGGAATTTCAGAAGGAATTTCGATGAAAAATTTCACTACAATTCCGAATTTTTTGTTTTAATTTTTATTCATATATCTGTTATCTAACTTAAAAGTATGACATTTTCAAGATAAATATAAAAATCGAAGGAAGAAATCTTCAAATGATATTGGTTGAAAAGCTATGCATAGATATACAATAGATACACAATTTAGTCTATCAAAATGTAAGCGAAATATTCATTTACCTTAAGTTTATTAGATAAATGGAAAAGTTTCCATTAGATTTCGGCAACTTTGAGAAAAATCTTGATTAAATTCAAAATTAAAAACAAGCTTCATGAATTTAGAAGAACTAAAAATTTATGAAGTTCTATTATGAACATGATTGTTTCCAATATTTTAAAAAGGCTTATAAAAAATGAAACGTGATGGAAAAATCCCAAAATTAGGGAATAATTTTAAAGGAACATATTTTTTTTATATAAAACTTAGTTCAAAAATTTTTTGTCGTCAGAATATTAATTTTATTTGCGTGTTCTTTTTCTACACTGAAATTCTGGGAAAATAGTCAAGAGGCCATATTTGAATAAACTTAATTGTAGTTAAATCCCTCTAAAGATAAAATGGAATAACTTATAATAAAAAAAAATTTCCATTTCTAAACTTAATCGTATAAGTTATGATTTTTAGAGAAACTTCATTTGATTTATATTTGATTAAAATTGTCAGTTCAAAATGAAATGTATGCAAAGAATATGCTTTTTCTAGAAACATTTTTTAAAAAAAAGATTAGAATATCATTTTATTTCAGAAATATATTTAAAATGTAAGTTTCATATGCATATTCTTTAAAGATAAAAGTTTTAGTTATACATTTATTATACATTCGAACTTCGGAGGAAAATGGATTCAAGGAAAATAAAAGATTTCCTAAAGAATAGAGCCCTGCGATGAAATGAAGTGAAACTTAGGATTTTTAAGCGAACCTCTTATCATGTGTTTCATAAAATAAAATCATAAGCTTTTACCGAATAGATCAAATCTTGACAATGGAAAATATTTTGAAGAGATTTTTTTCGAGGAAAAAAAAACCACTAACGAAGCCTTTATCTTTGCCTTTGACTGAAATGTAAGTAAAATGGACTTCATGGAATAAAATATAAGGAAAAGTGAATGATAAAACGTAATGTTTTATTTCCAGTCTTGCTAGAGGGGATGCAGCAAAAAACAAACAAAAAAGAAATGATAACTCTGGAATGAAATGTATTCGGGATTTAAAATTGGGAAAAATAATCGAAATAAAAAAAGCATTTTTACATTTCTCCAAATGGGGCTTTACTCTCAACGTGAAGGAAAGGTAAAAAAAAAAAATAACCTGCTGCAAGTCTGTCATGAAAAAAATGTTTCACCTTCTTTTGGCGTTTCATCCTTCGGGGGAAAATCGTTGAGAAAAACAGATATCAGAGGACATATATTATATAGTTCATCCTAATACGAAGACCTGTTCTATATCTAATACTGATAAATCTTCTTTTATTAAAAAAAGAACTGTAACGTCTTGAATATCATATATATCACTGAACTTATGATTTAATGGAAATAAGTTTCAATACATATTAATAAGAAACTATCCATGTATAATATTCTCTATGTGTAAATCATTCTCTGATCTACTGCTTAAAATAGCGAGTTAAAAGTTTTCTTTTTCTTTTGTTATTGAGAAATGAACCAGTATCGAAAAGATGAGTAATATTTATGGGAACAAGCTTGAAGGAATAAGAAATATATAACATTGTTGAATTTATTTTCATATTTTTGATAGGTTGTCTTTGGGGAAATATTAGGCATTTCTGTAATTCAAAAAAGGTTTTTCCCATTACTTACAAACTTACTGGTGTTTTATTGCATACGTTCGATTAAATAAGACAACGAAAAATGAAATAATGTTTTTTTTTTCTTTTAAGCGTAAAAGACGGATTTAAAAATTATAAAATACACACAAAAAAGTTTTTATTAATGTTTTGTTTAGTAAAACTCGCATGAATGTAATAAATATAGCTGAATTGTTCATTCCTGCTGTAAATATAAAAATTTTTGAACATGAAAAGGGATATATTAAAAGTGATTTATTTCCTGATTGGTTTTAATATTCTAGAAAAATACTTTAGAGTATTTGAAACTACTTACTATCATCAACCGTTATTTCGTTTCAAATAAAAATTTCGCAATTTATCACACAGCAACTGCTTCTTTTCAATAATAATAGATCTTATAAATGCCTTTAATCTCAAATTCATATTAACTCTAAATTTTATTTAATATAATTAGTAAAAAATGCCTAAACGAGGGTTGTGATTTGCTATTATTTTTAAAAATTTACTCTAGAATTCAGCGAAGGCAAATTTTAGATGCGTAATGCTCATTTATTTTTCATAATGCTCAAACATTATATTCATTCATTTCAGTATTTTTTGCTAATAAATTAAATATAAAAAGACCTTATTTATTACATACTTTGAAATGTAAGCATAATGAATTTAAGTTGGTTATTTTGATACGTCGCATTAAATCAAAGCGTTAGATTTTTCTTTTTATTCAATTTTTTAATTTTTTTTTTTATATTTTGTATTTTATTTTTAACTGCTTACATGTTCTAAGATAATCGTCAAAAATTAATGGAATACGTATATAATAATCACTTTATGTGTTTATCATAATCTAGATTTTAAGTTCTTGCTCTTTTTACTCAGAAATCTTAAATTGTATACAATTGTTTTTATTTTAATTTTTCAGCAGAATTTATGGAGGGGAAGGGATTGAGAAAAGAAACGGAACTTGAAATGCACCAAAATCAGATCTATACGAAGAAAGCTGGATTTAGCAGGGTTAAAATTATTCATCCGTATGGTTCCTAGTCCCATTCTTTGTGAACAATTTCATGCAGAAAGGTAAAATGTTTTTGGCTTTGCTCCAACTTTCAGTTTTTAAAGAATATTTAATATCTTGGACAGACTGCTTAGAAAATGTTTTCAAAATAAATCGAGTTTTATTGTAAACATTAGATTACGAATCTTAAAAAGCTATATTTCATTCAGAGTGTTTAAAAGTCTATGGAGAGAAATGTACAAATACAAAATGCTTTAAAAAAGTTTTTAAAGTTTTCTTAAGAACGCGACATTATAGAATTAGGCTTATCATCATCTTGTTAATCGTCGTAAAGCATTAAACGATACTCATTGAAAAATAGGATGTTTAATAAATATATATTAGATACATTATGATATTAGACTATGAATTTAAAACATTTTACTTTTTTTAAATTTAAAGAAAAACTGTAAGTAATATGAATTATAAAAACCTCAGAGTACCATTTGTCATAAGGAAAGCCATTAAAAATAAATTTTACATTTTGAAGAAGACAAACATTTAAAATGAAATGTATAAATTTTTAAAGTTATGTATATTTGATTATGCTTTATAGACAAAGGTATTTATAATGTTGTAAAATAGACTTTGAAAATTGTCATTCGATTACTTCTTATTTTGATTGCATAAAATTGCTATACTGATTTTTTTAACTATTGCGATGGGTTTAGTTTTAACAAGGGATTAGAAGCATCCCCAAATCAATTCATGTTTCCATCTCAATTACAGGAAAGTTTGTGCTTATCTAATTACCAATTAATTACAAACTAAGCTTAAACCCTAAAGAATATCAATTTAATTGGCTTAGAAATTCTTTATTTGATATTTTTACGAGTGTGTTGTTTTGAAAAAAATAGTATTTAATAAATTTTCTAATTAAAGTAAATACCAAATAAATACAAACGAAATTAATTTTATGAAAAGATTTCATTAAATGTCAATTTCATCTTGTTACTTTTCGGCTTCGCTAAGCTTAACTCTTAAAGTTTATAGATTGGTCTATTAAATCAAAAGATAATCTCATCAATTAAAATAATTATCAGATTTGGAAGTAGTAATATTTAATTAATTTCCATTTTATAATTCTCAAATTTCTTTCTTTCAGTAGATGTCAGACCCTTGTGAATATTCTGATACCGGGATTATCTAAAATTGTTTCCTTCATTAATCAGTATTGAGAAACATCATGCTGTTGAGAGGGTTTAATTGAATTTGTTTATTGCGAATTATTAGCAAGAGACCTATAGATATTACTATTTAACAATTAACATTTTATACTAATATTTTTGTTGATTTGTTACGTTTTATACTTTTGTTTATTAAAAAGCTTCGTGAAATTGTGATATTTATACTATCATATTAAAATAAAATAATTTCAAGAAAATATTTGTTTTTAATTTATACCAGAATAACAATTATTATTTGGGACATTTATCTACCCTAAAGAATGTGAGCAAAGCTATGAAAACAGTAAAAAGTTAATTATTAGTAAATATTTTTTTATTAGGAAAGAAAAGAAACATTTCTAAAATACATTTTGGTTTAGTATCTGTTTCGTCAAAAAAACCAAAAACTAAAATAATAATATTATATTAATGGATAAATAAAAAAAAGTGTTACTAAGCAGTTTAAATAAGTCAAGTATTAAAAAACTAAAGTAGCTGAAATATTTAATGTAGCTGATTACTGAATACTGTAGTTGAAATATTTTATGTAGTTGTATATACAATTGTATAAGTAAGTCGAACATTTTAAGTATTATAAAATAGCTGAATAATTAGTATGAATTTTATGAATTAAGTTGATTGTTGATATTGAGCCAAGTTTAATTCGTAACTAAAGAAGTACATAAAACACTATAATAAATTTAAAATACCTATTAAATTTAAATTAATTTCAAAATAAACTTTGTTCATGGATACAAATTAAATCTTGTTACCCTTCCTATCTGATAAAAGATATTAATATTAGAAAAGTATACCGTGTTATATCAGTATGATACTCTTTGAACATTTTTAATTCTGTTTAATTATGTTAAGAATTGTTTATGGCCACAATTCTTTTTAGCAGATTAAAATACGTATTTGTTATTAGATTGAACACCATGTCTGTATTTGCTGTCTGACACATTTTTTTTAAAAAAAAGGTATTCGAATACCATATTTCTACATCATATCTTCCCATTGACACTAATCTGCCAGAAAGTTGTACATCTTTGGAAAATGAAAATAACTCGAAAATAATAAATATCTATGCCCAGAATTTTTGAATGCGGAACTGGAAACTTTGGTACAAGGTTTCACAGAGTGTCTTAAAGGTTTTAGAAAGTTCATTTTAATTTAGATATGTATTTTAACGAAAATTATCTTCATTTCAGTCCCAGGAATAAATATTTCATTTTGTAAATAGATTCTCAAAAACTAGACAGCTAGATCAAAATCTTTCAGAATTTTTTTTTTATCTTGTTGAGAGTGCATACTCTTCCTATTCATAGAAAAAAATGGAATGTCTAAATTCGTAGAAGTAAAATCTATAGAAACTTTTCTTGGTGAATGGACAAATACACAAACTTTTTGAAGAGTAGTTCTTTCTTTCCGAAATCATCGATGTTACTGCTATCGAGATCAATGAAGTTACTGCTGTTCACTAGACTATTCAGATCAATGACGAATATTATTTTATTCATTCTTATTAAGACGTAAATTATTTTATCCACCTCTTTTACTGCCCATTAAATTTACATGATTCGCATGTGACAATATTAAAATGCATAAGAAAATAATTTTTGCAATTTTGGAGTTTTCTAAAGTTGTGTGTTTAAGGATTTTTCTGAAGATTCTCTAAAGTTGTATATTTCCTACTGCAGCACAATATTTCAATATTTCCTGAATACATTTTTTCTGATTCAGCTAATTTTTTGTCAATATTTTGTATGCTTCAATATTTCATGGATAAAATTTTTCTGATTCAGCTAATTTTTTGTCAATATTTTGTTTGCTTCAATATGAGAGGTGTTGTATGGTAGTGAATATGACAAAAATTAATATCGTAATTAAATAATAATTATAATATTGAATTATGAAAGGCATTAAGAGCTAAAAATTACAAATTAAAAATAAAACATTTTTCTGAAATTATTTAATTAATTATTTAAAATCTAGAAAGTAATTTTTTGTCAAAATTCTAGTGGTCAAATCAAAAATATTAAAAGCTTTATGTACAATATAATTGACACGATATCATGAATGCTGCATAAATCTGATGGTTTTATTTACATATTATTTTCATTAACTTAATTGTAAGCAGTAGTTTTAAAAATCAGTTTAGATAATATTTCGAATATTTTACTTATGATCTTTATATCTGAATTGCTAGTAAGCGAGTTTTAATACTTAAAATTAATAAATATTTTAACTTTCGATTTTTGCATTAAAAATTATTAATATTAAACTATAAAAGTTGGTTTCGATATCTAATAGGAAATCATGATCTTATTTCAGATTCGTATATCGATTATTTGAATCAGTGGTTAATGTATTTACCATTTTGTTGAAATAACAAATCTGTTAAAAATATTAATTAAAATAAAAATTTTCATATTTATTTTATTATAGTTTTATTCAGTTTATTATCCAACTTCTAAATGAAAAACTTATGTTTAATACCGAGAAAGAATTCATTATTTCGCTTCGCTGGCATTTTAATTATCGTTTCCTTTTACTTGTAAGTCTTTTCAATAGCTTACCAATTTCATTATTCAAGAACTTAAGCTCTTAAGTTCTCTCTGGAAAAGCTTTTAAAATACCACTTTTGTAGAAGGCGGGACCAATTTATCCACATACCAATTTCACCCTTTTGGCCATTTCTGGCGGCGTCTCGTCTATATATTTGAAGATAACTCAGATTAGGACAGTTTTAAATGTTTGCAAACCGGGCGCTATGCAAGCCTTCATTCTGTAGTAATTAGACATAAATAGGTCAATTTTTGAACGGAATTTAACTTTTAAAAGCTTAAATTCTTCTTGAATTTTGAGTCATGAAATAAGTAATGCTTTATATTATCATTATACCTTACGAAGCCGATGCCATTTCCCAACTCATTACATATTATAATGCTAGTTAAGTTCGTTCGATGAATATTTATTGCAGCTTTAACTATTCGAAGCACCTTTATTTCATCATAATTTAAGTTTGCGTAAAGATATCATAATATTGTTTCTTTTCGTAATCTATTCTGTATTTTCTTATTGGATAAGAACATATTTGAATTATCAGAAGTATTTAGATTTCTCGGATGATATTTCAGTTAAAATTTTGAACAAAATAGTAATATATATTAGATTAATGTTTTCTTTTCCTTTTAAATGGAGGGTGGAATTTTTGTGAATTATTTATGAAATTTGTATGCATATGAATTAGAATATAAATACATCAAATAGTTTGAAAAGAAAATATATTATTTTTAAAATTATATATATATATATATATATATATATATATATATATATATATATATATAATTTTAGAAATTTTTAAAAGATTCTTGGTGTTGCAATTTTTTTTTCTATTATTTCTTACTATCTTATAAAAAAATTATTTCGAAGAAAACTGTGTATAGGTTTGCAATTATCTAAATTAAAATTAATATTTTAAAACTATTTTAATGCACATGCACTGAATTTTCATAAGAATTGTATGTTGTTCCGCACGAAAATTGACTTTTAATTATCTAAAAGAACTTGAAACATAAAATGCATACCCAGTTTCTTTCCCTCTTGTTAAATCGAAATTTTCCTTACCAATTTTAAGTAATTCCTAAAAATTTACTTCACATGGAACAGTGAAAGATGTTTGAATATAATTTGAATTCAAGAAAAGTCATTAAAAATAAACTTATTCCTTTAAACCCAATAAAATATTCCTTTTATTAAATAATACATTTTATAATATTATATTTCTTATAGGTGAGATATTAAAGTTCATATTTTCGTTTTTACTGCTAATTTTATAATCCACCGTACACTTAAATCAATTATAAACATACACATTACATTAAAGCACTATTTTTTGTAGATCTGGAAATATGTTATTCAACTTATTTTCATAAATTTTTGCCTTATTTACGAGTTATTTGTTTTACTTTAAAATGAAAGAGTTCTAAATAAATACAGTTTACATTCAGATACCATAATATTATTTTAAGTAATTTGATTATTTATTTGTAGTTGCAAATCGCAATAAAATAGATTGTTAATCCTCGTTGGTGATTTCATTATTTCTTTCATGGAGATTCGTTCATTTTATTTTAAATCATATTATATGATATGAAAAGGGAATTTGTTTTAAGAGAACGTATTTTATTATCTATATTTAAATTAATATTTTATGTATTTTTTTTTTTACTTTTTTTACTTTATAACCCATTGTTTATTTAAATTTGTCATTTCTGTCTTCATTATTAGCAGCACTCATGTGTGCTGCAACATTTCATTTAATAATATTAATCTGTAGCATCATTTGTAAAAAGTTATCTAGATTAAAAAATTCCTTTATATATTAACAAAACAATTTCTTCGTTTAATTCGGATTACATTTCACTGAATTATTCATAAACTTTATTACATAGTTTTACTTTCATTTTACATATTTTATTCGAAACAGATTGTGAAGTCATTTTTAGGAATATTGAATAAAAAAATCAAGAATTTTGCGTTTGCACTCACTGCAACAGCATTTACTTTACATGTCATGAATTAACTGTCGTTAATATGATCAAACCCTTTGAGCAAGTATTTATCTTAAACTATTAATAAAATAAAACTTGCATTATATATGCAAATATTTGGAATATTTTACTAATGAATACCATAAAGAAACTAAAATAATGAGCAATGTTTGCTCTTTAACTCCAAAGCAATCGAAAAATGCTAAACAAAAGAATTTGAATGAGTTCTTAAGTTTCATCGAAGTAGATATGTTTACATCTTAAGATACCTTTAAAAATTAATTTATTCGTTTTCCAAAATTTTTGGTTTTCTACTATTTATTATTAGAAGTGAAACGTTGAGAATTGCCTCTATTGATAAAAATAATGCTCGCAACCTCTTTCATTAACTTTTAAATTCGAGATATTTAATTTAGTTTAAAAAATCATATTTGAAAAACAAATATATGGATAACTTTCCAATATTAAATCACAATTCAATAATTTATAATGAAAATTAATAAATGTTAAGGTTTAGTAAAACAGAGAAAAATAAAATTGTGAAATAATTAAATTAGAATAAGATTTTAACTTCTTATGGTAAGACTAAAATTATCAAAGGTATTTACTTCCTCTAATTAAATTTTTCAAACCTGCTACTAATAATGAAATACATGATTCACTTCTAAGATTCACATTCTTTTTTTAAGCAGTTTCTTCTAAACTATTATTGACTATTTAAGCAATATTATAGAAAACAATAATTTGTGTCTATCAATAAAAAATGAATTACTTATTTAAATCCAATACATATTATTTTAAATTTTTTGTTCTAATTTTAAGGTTGGTTTTAATAGATCAAAATCTTAAATCTAATAGTTTTATCTTACTATAGTGGACTTATTTGGAATGGTAGCGTTTTTGGAAATAAGTTGGTAAATTCGTAATTAAAAAACCTAAATTCTGCAATAATCTAAAATTGTTTTATCATTGTTTTAATCCATTATCATCCATTATCTTACATCATACAGAAAAAAAAATAGGAAGCCTAGTTTGAATATTAATACAAAACTCTTAATTGAACTTCTATTATGTGAATTTTTGAAATGATATTTCACAAAATAATCGCTGTTTCCGCTATCATTCAATTCACAAGACCTGGATAAAAAAAAATTCCTCGAGACAAAATATATACAAATTTAAATATCAAGTTGCCATGTGAAAGAAAAGCTACTATTAAATTACCAGAGTCATTTCAGTATAAAGAGTACAGAGGATTTTCCTTTCTATAAATTCAAGGGACGGTCAAAATAATCATAAAGTAGATAGTCATATTAATGAAAAAGGATAGAAGAGGTATGAACTCTCTCACTCAGCTAAAAATTCCGGTAACATAATATCATTTTTCGTAATAACTAAAAGTGGTGAGAGAGTAATTAATGACAAACATTAGAAAAGTGCCCTCACTTTTACAGCAGTAATCTAGGGTTATTATGTACCATTGTTTTGATTCATTGTTCAGAGAATAAATTGAAACACAAGAGAGTTATTGCTCTCTGTATTATAACAAGCAATTTGCCAAATGGAGTTCGGTTTGAATGTTAAAAAAACACTTTCTCCGTGATGAGAATGAGTTTGTTACCAAAATGTTCGCAATTGATGCTGGAAGTAATAAAAATAATAATTAATGACATGAAAAAACACTACGTGCATTATGACTGCTTTGCTTTAAAAAAATGTTATGAAAAAAGCTGTTATGATTATCACTGCATTTCTTGCTAACGTTTCTCTTTTCATTTGTTTGAAAACTATTAATTTTTATCATGCACCTTTTTACTTGCTTTGCTCTCATAAGAAGTTTACTTGCCGTCTTATTTTCTTTCTAAAAACGTACATTTACTTTGCTCATTATTTCGACAAATCTATGATGAAGAAATAGCATTTTTTTTATAAGATTGAAGAAAAGGATTTCGTCAAATATACTGGTTGAAAGAGTTATGTAAAAATGAATAAAGTAATTAAAAAACATTTAAGGACCGACCTGATTAAATTTATTTATAAATGATTTGCATGGGACAATTAATTCATTTTAAACTACACTGCATTATGACTCCGTCTTTATATTACTTCGATTTACGTTTCTACGACTATATTAATAAGAATTAATTAATGAATCACTTTCATGGAAAGTTTCACAATTTTAGGATGGTTATGAAAAGAATTTAATGAAATATTAATTTTTAATTTATCATTTTAAATAAAAATATTTTCAAAATTAACTTAATTTTTTTTTACCTCTATACCTTACACTGATATATCCAAATATATATGACATTTGTTAAAACATAAAATAAGGTTAATATATTTCGTGGAATATATTTCATTCTAGTTTCGTTTGAACTCTGTTTTGTCATTCTTTTTCATAAGAAAATTAAACGTAAAATCTCAGGCAATACAAGAGTAGTTTTTTTTGTTTTCAACACAGATTATTTTTTGAGTCATATCATAAAATTTAATTAAGTATTAACAAAATGGTGCGATGATTAAGCACATTTCTAGGTACAAAATGTTTTTAGGGAAAATGTATCCATTATTAATTTTACATACATATAATTAATGGAATAGATTTTTAACTCCTTTAATTCCAAATGTTATAGCCATTTTGTGTATTCTTCAATAGAAATATGTTAGACTATTTTTCTAGCCAAGAAACTAGTTGAGAAAATTTGTTATATGCACCAATTCTTTTGAACAATTGCATGCTAATTTTTAATATTTGTCTTAATTGAATAAGACAGTTGTAAGAAATTAGATTTTTAAAGGGCTGTATTCTTTACAGTTTGAAATCACTTTTATTGTTGATATGTATGTGTCAACAACGAAGATGTCTTAGATGATATTAAAAATTACTATGGTAAATTTAAAATAAAATGTAATATTATGTAAAGAAGGATTTTAAAAAACTCAGAAACAAGAACATATTACTGGAGGACGATATTCGGAAAGAATGTTAGCTTTAAGAAATCACTAACAGGAAAAGAGTAAGAAGCCGTCTTTGAAGGCGATAACGACCAAATTACCAGATGTGGTTTTGTTCAATAACGGCCTGAGGTACTAACAAGAGAATTATCGAGTGACTGTGGTTTGCATTGGAAAATAGAAAAGAGTTCTTTTACGACATGTATTCAGAAATTTAGAACAGTCGTAGAACGGATAATGGAAAGATTTGCAGTAAACGTTATTGCTAAATTTTATGCATTCGAAATTTTTCTTGGTAATCATTAAATACATTGAAATTTCCGTAGTATTTTGTCTCCAACAGTAACATTTTGCTTACAGTATTTACTGTTAAACTTACTTTCAATGTATACATCATAATTACTAAATGTACAATCATCGAGTTTTTCATTAAAAATGACCAAGAATCAATTGATAAAATGTTATTCCCAGAAAATTTTTTCACAGAATTCTTGGGTTAATTTATTCTTGTTATGGGGAAGGATGTTTCCATTGCTTGGAATAATGTATTTTCCCAGATTAAAAAAAAAATCACAATTGTTAATGAAGTTATCTTCATCTTTATATGAGTCGTCGCTTTCAATAGCTGATTTATGATTGTTACAATATTTTTAATCAGAACAACTATCACACTGTTCGATAACATAATCTTTATACGACGGTTTCACAAACATTTATCATTCCTTCTTAATAAGAAAAGTATATTTTAAAGCGAATTTTAAAAATTGTGATCAAGAAATATGCACAATTCTTAGCACTCCAAATATCAAAGAAGACTGAAATAGAAAAATGCTATTTTGTAAATTATTTGCGAGATGAAAAATATGATCTTGAAAATCCTTGATAAAGATCCAGTCTATTTTTTTTATTAAAGGAATATAGAGGGGACGGACGTGAGTTCCAGGCAATTGGGTGTCTGGCATCCTATTCATGTGCTCCAGGGTTAGGGTATTATTGCCAATTTTTAATGATTATCTGTGGTATGGGAGAAAGAGGCCGGCGTCCTCTAGGAGTAGCGCATCTTCCTCGTGATCTGGGCGTCCTGGGTTTGAGTCCCGGGTCGGGCATAGTTGATCTTCTTTGGTGTTCTATCTGTGAGGTGTGTGAATGTGTCCTCCCCCCCTCTCCCCACGTAAAAAGAAGTTGTGAAAGCGAGTGTGAGGAATGAAGTAGCTAAGTCGTACTCTTGGCCCTAGTTGGCGCTACTGAAAAAAGAAGAGACGCTCACTTGGCTTAAATCGCTGACAGGTCTGTCAGCGGGTTTATAAAATGCCATAAGTAACAACAACAACATTGGAGAACGATTAAATTAGAAATGAAATAAACTTATGGATAAATTATTAAGGATGCTGTTTATAATAGTGTATTTAATTTAGCCGTTAAACTCTTTTCATGTTTCAGAAATTCCTTTGAAGATCATTTTTTATATAAAAATAAATAATACCATTCTTTATTGTTCAATGAAATATTGAAAATCTCCAACATTTTTTAATATTAATGTTTTGGAATTCATTTTGTACCCTTAAGTTGAAATAAATCGAAACGAAATCATTTCTCAATTGATGCGATATTTTATGTGAGTTCTTAAAAATAGATATGAGGGCTTTCGTCGGAAAAAAGAATATTTTTGAAACTTTATTTCAAAGAAATACTTTCTCTTGTCAAAGTTTGTCTCCCATGAAAATTCTACAGAAATCTTCCCAAAAAAATAATTTGCACAAAAAATATATTTCAGAATGAAACCAAATCGAAGAGAATGCCAACAAAAGAACTTTTGTCGCATCTTGAGACATCTCAAAAAAGAAAGAAAAAATACTGTTTACTCGTCTTCCCACTTCCTTTTCGGTTTCGTTATTTTCAGTCTTTGTAATGTTTAGATCAAGTGAAAGCTACTGAAAGATGTTTCTTCACTTTAAAGAAATTGAAAAGAATAATTAGATGGCATCAATTAAGTGAAATTCATTATGTGTATGGTATGGAATTTTATTATAAAAAGAAAAAATAATGAAGAATAAACATAATAATAACAGAAGAAAACTAACATAATAAAATAAACAAAAATTAAAGAACAACAAACAAAAACAAAAATAATAATAACAAATTCGATTTTATCACTTTAAAGAAATTGAAAACAATAATTAGAAGCACCAGTTAAGTGAAGTTCATTACATGTCTGGCATTGTATTTTATTATAAAAACAAAAAATAATAAAAATAAACGTACTAACAACAAAGCAAAACTAGCATAATAATAAAATAAACAAACAAATAAAAAACAACAAACGAAAACATTTAAACAAAAATAGTAATAATAAATTCAATTTATTCACTTTAAAGAAATTGAAAACAATTATCAGATGACACCAATTAAGTGAATTCATGAATATGGTATGGAGTTTTGTTATAAAAACCAAAAATAATTAAAAATATTTGTAACAGCAACAAAAATAAATTCGCATAATAATAAAATAAACACATAAATAAAGGACAACGAATAACAAACAAAAATAAAAATAATAATAATAAATCAAAAATCTGAAAAACAGTCTCCGGGAAAAGAATTCCAATATGTTTGATTAAGAATGCGCATGGCAGGCCTTCTTGATGAATACAAATATAAGAATGTGGAAGATGGTGGACTCTTTCAATATACTCATCAAGTTTTTGTTTAGCAATACATTTTTTTTTTTTTTTTGCTAATCTGTTTCTTTTCCTTTTCTTATGAACAGGCTAAATAATACGCGTGCAATTTTATTATAAAAACAAGACATAATTAAAAATATTTGTAACAACAACAAAAATAAATTTACATAATAATAAAATAAACACAAAAATAAAGGGCAACGATAACAAGCAAAAAAAATAAAAATAATAATAATTCAAAAATCAGAAAAACAGTCTCCGGGAAAGGAATTCCAATATATTTTATTAAGAATGTGCATGGCAGGCCTTCTTGATGAATACAAATATAAGAATGTGGAAGATGGTGGACTCTTTCAACATAATCATCATGTTTTTGTTTAGCAATACATTTTTTTTTTTTTTTTTTTTTTTTTGCTAATCTGTTTCTTTTCCTTTTCCTATGAACACGCTCAATAATACGCATTTGTTTTTAGCGTTTCTCCATCAGCACAAAGTTTTTCAGAATAAAATGCTTATGAATATCTTTTAGCGGTTGCATGGTTTAGACATTTTATCAGTTACATGAAGATTGTGAGTTCGGATCCTCAGTTCCGCCCCCCCCAAGTGCATTTTTCAAATTTTTTTCTTTCTTCGTTGCTTAAATTTCACTCCTCCGATACATAACTAGGCAAAACTGTATGATAAAAACATGGGCATAGAATACATTTTTCAGTTTGGGGTCGGACCTTTTTTCAAGTCACGTTAAGTTCATAATTTTAATCGCAAATATATTCGTCAATTTTATAAATAATACTATGAAACTTTTCCTTGCGTTTTTATTATGCTTTTAAACCATACTTTTTTAACTGGACTTTTTAGTCAATCTCCTTTATTTTTTGAGTTACTTTTTGTAACTTCTTTATTTCGCGATAGAAGCTTCGTAACCGTCTCAATAAATTCAGCATAACCTTTTTACTATAAATGCATGCTAATTTTCTGCCTATACGGGACGCTGTTTCGAATTAAAAGGCCTTCACTGAACACCCTGTATATAGGAGGAATTTTTATGCATTATGATTCTTCAATTTACATTCTCCTGGTGGTTAAATCTGGGCGTTGATGTCTGAAGATGCCGGATTCGAGGATAAATTTTAAAGAGCCAACATGCCGTCATTCAGGTGTCCCTAGTATTCCTAAACCTTACATAGAGAATTAAATATCTTCACATTAGCGTGATCAGAATGACAGGAGAATGAGATGTCAGATTTAGAGAAATTCTCGTTCAATGTTTGCTATTCAAAGTTACGAGGCATCTCCCATAATATCTACATTGCTACCGAATTATAAATGAAATCTAATTGCACTGCGAATCTATATTTGCTTATATAAGATAACCTGAAAGTTTCTGAACGTTTTATGAAAATTGAGATAAAAAAGACACCAGTATGCAAAATTTAAAGTTCAAAAAATACGATATATATTTTCGCTTTAACATGTTCGAATAAACAAAGGAGTAATTCTTTGTCCAGCACTATTAAATTTTGATTTTGCATAACCAGACAAAAGGGAGCCATTAAAATGTAAAATAATTTAATGATTTAAAAATTCTAATTTGTTTTTATTTCTGTTCAATCAATTGCATTATCAGGAAATTTCTAAATAGCCCTAAATTATTTGAAACATCAATTCTGTTGGAAAATAAACAAGGAAGAGAAATAATAAATGTAGAGCAAATCAAGAAATTGGGGGAGATAATGTTTGCAGCTTCAGATAAGTTGAAAATAATAACTAAATTAAAACAATTTGTTTCTGTCCATTGAACATTATATAGAAATATTACTTAAAGAAATGAAAAGTTATTTAGAATCATACTTTTTTTTATTTTTAAAAACAAATTTCCTTGTGAGTTTTTGAAATTGCGTGCAAATCTAATTCCAAAACAATATTTGGATTTGAATTTCGCTATTTCAATTGACATGGCATTTTTGATGAATGAGTTCATCGTGTAAATCATTGTGTATAAAAAATAAATAAACTCCTTTACCAGTTAATATCCTTTAGCTGTAGCAGTGCAATAATTAATAAATAAAAAAATAAATAAATAAAGTAACTAAATTTATAAAATTATCTTACCAATTGGCAAAATTTATTAAATGGATATATTACAATTAACAGTCTCACGATGAATGTTTAGACAAGGCACTTACTATCATATTTATTAATTATAAAATCCAACTCTATGAAATGAAAAGAACTACACATGCTTTTCTACTTTATAACTTTTCAAAATCATTAATAACTGTATTCTTAGTCGACGATAACATTTTAATGTTTATCATTTCTTAATAAATATGATAGTTTATTGAAAATTAAAGTGAATTTAATGACGAAATTATTAAGGGATTTTATTTAAGTAATTCATTGACTGAAAATATTGCAATTCTTTTAGCGGATATAACTTGAATTGAATATGTTCTCGCTAATGTATTACAAGGAAATATTTGAAGAATATATTTTAATAATTATATAGCGTTGGAAAATTATTTAGCGTAAAAATTGTGTCAGAGCATTAATGAAGAGGTTAAGCATTCTAACTGGCTGCAATCGCACCACTGGGAAATCACATGTCACATAAATGCATGCTGAGTTAGTATTTATGTTGTATATTCTGGAATGTGAAGTTCATCACTTATAAGCAAGGCGGAAGTTTTTACACAAAGTGTGTCACAATCCTATTAATATGTAGCAATTTGTTTTTAATTTGGATAATGTAATTTGTATGAAGTTAAATCAGGCCTTGCTTATGACCTTGCAAATTAAATATGATCGCAACTCCTTTCTCCAAACTTCCCCAAGATGACAGAGAAATGGTTCTATATGTTTCATACTTAAACTGTGGTCTAGCTACGAATCACTGCTGGCATCACGAATTTTTAGAAAAAGCTCTGTTTTGAGCCTATGAACCGTCCAAGTCTAAAAGTGAAATTTCAACATTTGGCCATCAATGTCTAGAATAAGGAAAGATGTTTATACGAATGTATGATCCAGTACGATTGTTATCTCAAAATGATGAGACGTAAAGGGAATTGTACCTTTTGTTTGAAATAATTCAGGATCTGATCATTCTGGAAGGAAACTAACCATATTAATATTACACTTTAAGTTTTAGTTATGAATTTTAATGATGTTTAGTTTTTTAAAATAACCACAAAAACATCCACGAACAAATTTCAATTACTGATTGAATAAAAAGATTTGAAAAAACATACTTATGTAGATTTTTTTTTAATTTCAAAAAGCAATAATTAAATAAAAATATTAATTAAACCTGAAAGATATTTACTTCATAAGCAGAAGACAGTATCTATGATTAATTTTTCAACAGTTATAGAAAGTGTTGAAACAACTGTCAGTTGATATTACACTTAAGTTGTTTCTTTTTCAAAATTTCACATAGAAGTGAGTTATTGATGATTATGCGAACTTTCCTTTCATCCAAATAATGAAATCGACTTATTGTATGAATGAAAGTGAAGCAATCAGAGTTAAAACAATCTTATTGCCAGCAAAATTTTACTCGTCAACAAAATGTTTGAAGTTCATTTCATGCTAATTATTTTACAATTTCTTTTCTTGAAATTTATGTTTAATTTTAGGCTGAAGAAATTCTGAAATTTTTCAAAATTTCTAATGTTTTCCAATTTGTAAGGAATATTTTGAGAAACAAATCTTTCATTGTCTCTTATGTACAAAAATTTGGATAAATAACTCAGAAAAATACATTAATTTTGACTACATTTTTTTTATTCCCGCTGATGATTGCTCATCTCTTTTTGAAGGATTTACATAACTAAAATATTGATTTAAAAAAATAACATAAAAACAAATCTCAATTATCAGGGATGCGTTAATATTCTCAGTTTCAGAATCTTTATTTCATTCCAATCTCCAAATTTTTTTAGTTATTTAGCTTTTATTTTATACAATTTTAAATAAAATGTTATTACATTGTGTCTTTTATTAAATTCAAAAGAATGCTAAAACGAAATACTCTAAATATTTTGCGATATAAGAAAAAAAAACTATCTATAAAAGACAAAAGCGTGTTTTCTTGCATATCTAATGTTATGTTGAAGATATAAATTCCTTCAATCCACATACATATCCTTTTCTACGAAATGCAAAATCAGAAGTACTCAGGATTTTTGAGATTCCTTAAAATTCATATAAAAACGGAATTTGAAAAAAAGTTATACTGTTTTATTTTCATCGTAAGTGTTTTATTTTCGATATATTCAGTTAGTACTATTTTGTTTCAATTATTGTTTTGCATTTAAAACATTTTATATTTCGAGTGGAACTTATGTAGAAACTGTCAACGATGTGTTTTGGAATGTACATTTCTGCGCTATTTAGAGTTAAAATTGCTCCATAAATTAAAATAAATTTCTTTATAAATTCTTTTCCATGACGCAAAATATAAAATATTTGTTTATCGAATTTTATTCTACTGAAATATGTAAATTCTTTTGAATGTTTTATGATCAGATACAGGATCATTTAATGAAATTAATTCACATTCATGAAATAAATATAAAATTGCCAGTTCTGTTTTGAATTTTGCATTTTTTTAAACATGTTATAGATAGAGCAGTAAAAGGATGCGACACCATACAACAATGGGCAGTACGTTTCTAAATGAAACACGCGTTTGTCATATGGCAGTGACATCACAGAACTGTCACACAATGACGTCACGACAGAGAATATACATGGTTAAGCATAATATTATATGACACAGAATTCCTTATACCTGAAAGTCTTAAATATAGTACATTATTTTAATTTGTCCTAAGAAAAATTTTTTTTACATACCCATTAACTGCCGATAAAGCAGCATAAAATATTTAAATTTTGTCATTGCTTTTTTGAACGAATAATAGGAGCACCGAATAAAATATGAAATTGATCAAAATAAATCTTAACTCCATATGCATCGAGCTAAATTCTATTTCAAACAAAGCTCTTTCAGGACTCATTAATTTTCTCTTCGAATCACAGCACTTTCCACATTTGACTACAGTAATTAATTATGTCAAGATTACAGCTCAAAATCAAATGTAAATTGTAATTTTGTCAACAGCGAAAATGGTTTACCTCAATATATCTTTCAATTACATTTACCTTCGTTGCGACGATGCTACGAAACCATTGGCTCAATGAAAAGGCTCATAAAATATCGTAAATTAATTGTAATTAATGGCTTCATTTTCACACTTGCATTTTTAAAGAATAAGGGTTTTATTCTTTAATCCCTACATATCGGTTGAAAGAATCTCCTTTCCTTTGTGTATTGTCATATTTATAGTAAGAAGAATAAATTTGAAATATCTTGGCAGATTAAATTATAATAGCGTGCTTATGGAATACAAAAACAGAGTGATCATCTATCTACGTTAAAGGAAGTAATTCACAAATTTGTATTCTTTTCAAAAGTTTTTATTTGTATGCTTTTGACAAAAAGGACTTAGATATTTTATTGGTCATAAAGAGAGTTTAGGTTTCATTTCGTAAGCATCAGCTGAAATAAAATAATCCTTCTAACAGTAAGTAAGGAATCTGAAACTGAAATTTAACTGTTGTTCAATGAAGGAAGAACTGATAAAATTTTATTTATTTTTGATCACAGTTTTGTTATTGGGAGAGAGAATAGTACTAAAAGGAATAATAATAAAAGGAAATGCTTTGTTATTCATTGTATAAAATATTGACTAACAAAAGTATACCGTTATACTACACTTTAAAAAAGAGGTTTTGTTGTTCACTATTTTTTGCAAGATTTTATTCTAATTTATTTCCTTTAAAGGTGAACTTTTCAAATTTCTTTATGCTTTTCTTATTGATACAAATAATTCTAGATGTTTTGTTAAACGATTTTTAAATTATTGTATGTAGATATATCTATAAACGTAGTAGAATGTAGGTTGCAAATAATTAATTAATTCCACAGGATAAGGAATTTTAGCTTTTAATTTGTATAACAAAATTTATTAACGCTCATAAGCTGGTGTATCCGAAATATCTATCTAAAAAATTAAATTTTATTTCGATTAACCTTTCAGTTTTTAAGATTTTATTTGCGAATTCTTTATTAAAATTTTTTTAACTGATTTTTAATTTGAAAAATAATATTTTTCTTTTTGTATTAATCATTATATAATTCAAATTTGATTATTACATCATTAACTGGCTAAGAAGAAATTTCAAAATATTTGAAACACTGATATTTAGTCATACGAAAATCTAAAGTTTTCAAATACTTAAGTGATAAAAAAAATGTGTAGAATTTTTCAATATATATTCACATTCCTCGTAAATCGCAGAATACATCTTATTTCCTTTATATAATTCCAAAAATTAAATTTAGGGGAAGAAAAATTTCATTCTTCTTTTAAAAGTTTTTCTTTGATTACTTTTCGATAAATTCATGAAATTATTCCTTTTATATGAAGTCCACTAAAAAAGAATTTTTTACCTGAAAGCTTAATTTGGAAACGAAAACTAATATATATATATATATATGAATAAATTTAATTGCGCAATAAACAATTTAATTATATGATGTGCAGAACATTTTTCCCTCATTGTTTCGAAAATTTCTAGAATGCAACTTTATTTTTTCCAGAACTCACTACTGCCATAAAATTAACTACCAACTTTATAAAGCGTCCAGCGTGAAATAAAATGTACATGGACTAAGACCTTCTTCCCGTAGCGTCGTTTTCTCGATGAGTTGGCAGGGTAGGTAATCTAGATTCAACAATGTACGTGAGGAAAAGGAGATAAAATTGTAATTTACAGCCCATTTAGTGAAATGCGCAATCCACTTTTCTGGGACAGCAACCTGAACAATTTATCTTAATTGCTTGAACAGTATCATATACACGTACTAAACTCCGATACTAACATCATTAACAACCAAAGTTACAGTTCGCTACCTCTGATGGCTATCTTTTAGTACTTTTGTTATTTTATGTCATTGTAATCAATGCAAATGGTAAATGGAGGTACAATATCATCGGAGGAATGAATATGAAAGTCTCACGTTTCGTCTCTAAATTCATTCCTGCTATTAAGAATTTCAGCCTTCAACTTTAAAAACCTTTTTTTGTTTATGATAGAATATTTATTTGTGACAATGATATAGAAATGTTTATTCGCTGATGAAGGGCCGTAATGATTTTCCAAATTTCAGAATTATTAAGTGCAGATTTAAGGAATTGTGTCAGTTAAGTCTCTGCATAATCTAGGGAATAAAATAAAAGCGATGCTGTAAATAGTGTAATAAGTAATGAAGAAGTATGAAATATTACTGAATTCTGTTCATTACTTTATTCATGCCTCCCTGTAAGAATATTTGCATTCAGTTTCAAGATGCTCATACTAGTATCGGTTATATGTACGTACAAGTACGAGTGATGAAAAGAATTATCACATCATTAACAACAACCAAAATTTTTCAACAATCTTAAAATCTTATAGAATAATTTTAAACATTGATAAATTATCAATCAATTCTTTTCTTGAATAACGTAATTTTTTTTATTCGTGTATAGGATAAATGCAATATAACTGCATTATATTGGTATAAAAATATAAAAGAATAATGGAGAATTAATGAATACGAATGAATATATATATGCTTGGTATCTGAATTCAATTTTTCCTTTAAAAATTTGTTTAATCGATTTCAAAATCTTAAATCTGTTTGTTTTAGAATATTGTTAATATGGATGTTCACAAAGAGATAAAAAAATCCGAAATAATAAGTCTTCCCATAAGCGTGTACTTTTGAAGAAGTGTATAATAATGCCTTCAAATTTTAAGTTAATGAAATTATCAGTTCAGTATCATTGACAGAATGTTTATTATGAGGCGGCGTCAATATTATAAAAATGAGTGAAGTTGTGATAAGAATATATAATAATTTGGAATAATAATATAAAATTTTTAATAAGAATATATAATATATAATAATTTAGAAATAAATACATAATAATTTTGTTTCAAATTCATAAAATAACTCTTTTTTTAAAAAAATTGCGAATATTATTGATAGCAAGTATTTGTCTCTTTACAGAATATAACATTTATAGCAAACTGATATTTATAATATTTGTGCTGTATAAGAGCCAAATTAATTTTTAACTCTTGAAGTAGTAGAAAGTAAATGAATTTCAAATATGTAGAAAATTGATTTTAAATCATGATTATTGAATCATTACTTATACATATATTTTTATTATTTATTACGGCAAAGTCAAGTTCTGAATACGATTATTCTGAAACTATTGAAATAACTTGATAACAGAAAGGCTGCTAATGCTATGCATCATGTAAAATATAACGGATACTTCCTTTGATTCACTGTAAAATAGATACCGACAAAATTTGGTTCTTTAAGCATCAGTAGATAAATCAAATATTTTCGTCAAAATAAATAGTTGAAAATTTTTTAATGACCGCAATTTTATTAGGCTGTTCCTAAATAATTATCATAGAAATTTAGCATAGTTTCTTTCATATAAATTAAAATAGGCTACAAATATGGTTTAGCAATTTTTTTCATATTTGAATCATGTATTTTCAGTTTCTGTTTTAGGAGAACGAAATATTTCATTACATAATTAAAATTCAATTGATTCTGTGTAAATCAATCAAATTTTGTGTATGATAGTTGTTTTAGAATACACATCAACAATAAATACTTGTATGAATTATAAAATATGTAGACTATCAGAGATAATATTATAAAAAATAAAGCAAGTGAAAAATTTTCTAGAATTGAATTCAAAATATATACTCATTTCAGTTTTCAAAAAAAAAATCTAGTCGCTAAAGATTATTTAGTAAACCTTCTTCGTGCTTTTTTTTTTTTTTTTTTTGCCATGAAAAAAATTACTGCATTTTTCATGTTTAAATTTAGTTTAAATTTAAAGCGGAAACCATTTCAATACTTTTATTCACTTTTAGACTCATTTGTGGATATAATAATTATTTTTGATTTCTTTGAAATTTCATACTTGATTCACATTTTAGTATCTCCTTTAAAAATTGAACAATTTGTAGAATTAAAAAATATATATATTGAAGATTTAAAATGAGTTATCTTTCAAACGGCTTTCTTCTTAAAATAACTTATTTTGTATCATAAATTCTAATACATGGAGAAAATTGGTTTTTATTTTTTTTCAGAAGAAATAATATATAAATGTTGGAGTTGAAAAATGTATATGTTATTTATATTTATTACATAAATCTCAATAATTAGTTTATAAATCTTCAAAACTATCGCTTATTCTTAGACTTTAATAAATATATGTTTAAAACTGAGGATAATTTAAAAAGATTATTGTAAGAAAGGCAAGAAAGTAATTAATAAGGCAAGAAGAAAAAAGTAATAAAATAATTAGATCTTCATGAAAATTATTTAAAAAAATTGATTTCCCTACTAACCTAGTATTTTAAATTTAAACTTCTATTTTTCAACAGGGTTTTAGGCAAATTATTAAAGTAAATTACGTATGGATATTGTAAAATATCATGCACTAAAATTGTATGGCATTTAATAAAAATATTGCAAGATATGAACAATGCAGAAAAGCAGTATATTTACGATAGATTTAAAGATTTATTATGTTAAATTTCAATTATTAATAATTTAGTTCTTGATGGTAATTTCCTTTCTAAATATTAAAAAAATTAGAATTATTCTGAAATATTTACAATCTCAAACCCAAAATATAATAAAAAATTACTCGATTTATTTTTAATTAATTGAATCTCTTGACTGATAATTTAAAAAAAAATTAACTTAAGAGAAATAAAATAAAAATATTTTTTTAGTGTGTATATATATAATTCTAAATTTAAAAAAATATATATATATAGTTTTTTTACAAACAAAGCCAAATAAATTATTCAAAAGCAAAGCACTTAATTTTGATATCAGAGTTTTGACGAAAAATGGAGTAAAATAGTATAATGATTAATATTTAGATTTGAAATTAAAATAAACCTTTTTAAGAGAAATATTCTAAGCACAGTTAGAATATTCAACTAAGTTTTTACAGACATAAAAACTTATAACTCTATTTGCTATTCTTTATAAAAATGTACTTTTTTTTGTATTTTGTTTTATTATTAAGAATGAAAATTGTTGCTTTTTTTATAGACGAAAAATCGTTTTATTTCATTAGTCTGTTTGGCATCTTTTAATTTTGAGTGTATATACTTGTGAAATGTTGATTGATTAAAAAAAAAAAATTTAAACTAAATGAACATAAAAAATATTGTTTTCATATATTGATACACAAACTTTTAAAGGTGTTATTACTAGAAAATCAAGAAGCAAATTAAATTAAATGATAATTCTAAAAATTCAAGTACAGCCTAGAAAATCGTAAGTACTTTACTCACAACAACATAATTAGTTTTTGAATAAAATACAACTACATTGCATTTTTTTACAGACTTACACGCAATCTTGCCTTTCTGAATTAAAATAATTATGCGAAAGCTGATGAATATTTTAAGTAGAATTTTTTAAGGCATAATTACCATGTTTCAGAATCAGTATTGCAAATCAATAATTTACCAACCTCTTCGGGCGTCATTTGGAACGCATACTTATCTTCTTGAAAATTGTTTTTGTAAGGTTTTGGGGAATATTTGCTTGTAACATTCTTATTCTTAATTAAAATAAGAAGAGCTTGGCATTCAAATGAAGCCTAAACATAAATTAGCAAAGATCATAATTAAATTTTTGTTTTAAAACTGCGACTCTTTCCTAGCCAATAAAATTACAGTTTTGTTAAATCTTCTTGAGTTAATTAGATGGATATTTGCATTTAAATCTGCAAAATTGTTTTTTATCTTCAAATGAAATTCGATAAGAATATGAGAAATCAAATAATTTTCCCTAAATCAAATCCATTTCACCTTGATTAAAAACTCATACCTGATTTCAATATCATTTAAACATTCAATATTATGAAGTTTCATTCTTCACTTAATAGAATCAATCTTTAAAATAAGAAAAAAAAATTGTTTAAGATTTATTCTATAAAATTGACTTAATAGAATCAATCTTAATACTTGTTTTATTGTTGTTGAAGTGTATGCACGCAGTAAGCTTGATTGTAGATAAATGTCATGAATTAGCATTTAATTGAATTTTCTTGCCACAAATAAAACATTCATTGATAATTAAATTTATTATCTTATTTGGTGGAGTTTATCTTATTTATCCTTTGGTTGTCGAATAGTTTGGAAATTTTTCTTCCTTTCCTTTTACTTATTATTTTATATTATTTATTTATTGCTATTCTATTCACAGCGCACAGTTTGAAAAAAAAAAGTTTTTATTCAATTCTTACAATAAAAATATGTATTTTATGCTTCTTAGATGGTGAATTAGCTTTTAAAATGAATTTTATTGCTGATAATATGTGATTAGATGGATTAATTTAATTTTCTTACTTTTTTGTCGCTTTCATTAAAATTTTATTTAGAATAAATTTTAAGAATAAATAGAATTATTTCCGTTATCTAATGTTTTGACCTGTAGAATATGTTCCTTTAAATGAGTTATTGTAATAAATCTGATTGCCGACTGATGCGATCCATTTAATTATTTGGACGTTCCTAAAAGCCTTCAACTCAATTTAATTTTTATTATGCTAAGTGCAAATTTGTTGTAATCAAATACACTGTGCCACTTCTGCATTTTTTTTATTTTGTTCTTTTACTCTAAGCATAAATTTTGTAAAAATGGTCTCATCCTATTCTAAACATCGTGGACGAGTACCTAAATTCCCAAGACCTTTTTCCTTTAAGCATTTTCATTACCATATTTATGAGTTTTCGTGCTAGCATTTGTGATTTCCGCTCTCTGTTGGGAATTTTGTAACTGTGTATCTCTGGCATGCATTTTAAGTGATGTAAAGAGAGCTATGAAATAAAATTTATTGCTTTATAAGGCAACCTTAACAAAGAACTCTTTCTCTCTTATTTAATTTTTTTTTTATTTATTTGTAAATATTTTACTGAAGCAAACTTTATTATCGTAATACTATGCTTTTTACATGTACTTGAAATATATTTTTGATCATATTAAAAAATTATATACTTGAAGAAGTCTTGTTAAATTTTGCAATGGGGGCATTTTGTATTGAATTTTAAAAAAATTAACTCTAGAAACTTCCTTAGTATAATTAGCAATTTTTATTTAATTGCATGGCCTTTTCTATTTTTTCTTACAAGCGCGTAAATATTCAATTTTTTTTTCATTGCTTCTCGCCTATTCTATAGAGGGATAATAACATAATACTTCTAGAATTTTATAAAAATCACAATAGAGTAAAAATGGAATGTAATTGCATTTTATAATCATGTGATTTTTTGAATAATTTTATAATGCATACCAATATCATTCAGTACTCTTTATGTTATATCAAATTGATAAAGAATTTTTTTTTTTTTATTTTATCTTCATAAAATCTCAGGAAAATGTGTGATTTTTTTTTTGAAAATAATTTCAGTGAATGCGTGAAACGGTTTATGAGTGCTTTAAATGCCTCATATTTTCAGGAACACCTTTATTATTTTATTAGTATTTTTAATTTACGAAAAGTTTGTAATCAATGTAAATAAAATTAAATAAAGAAAAAACTTTTAAAATACGAAAAGAAAGCGGTTAAAAAGTCTTAAAGCTTTTCAATCAAATATATAAATGTGTAATTAATTAATATTGAATTTGTATCATTGTATTCAGAAAATAAATAGAAGGTCAGTTAGACAGATGACGTCATCAATTATTTTTTCTGAATATAGCACTAAAGATATATAGCTATATATCTTAAGATAAAGATATATTTTTATCTATATTATATAGATAAAGTTGTTATTGCATTAAATAAAAAATATAAAAAATCATTTAATATATTAATGTTTCTTTCCCTCTATCTGCTTAAAATTGTGATGTTCAAAAAATATAAATTCTTCTTTAAGAAAGTATTATGTTTTTTTTTAATTCATAATTTTTAAATAACCTTTCATTTAAGCGAATTTTAGAACGTCGGGAAATAAAGCAAATTATAAAAATTTCCCCAGATAGACGTAAAACTCTAAAATTTCTCATATTTCACTCATATTTCATTCTCCTTTTAGAAAAGTATGTCGCATTTCTTCTTATATAAAAATGTAGAAGAAAGCATTTTGTTTATTACGTTATACGGTACTAAATTTTGCTTACTATTGTCTTTTTAAAACAAACCGAATTTATATAAATATTTACACATTCCTTCCATTTTAATCTTATGCCATTAACGATATTTTTAATATAATAAATAATTACCTTAAATTGTTATTGTGAACCCTAATTAAAATATTGCAAGTAACTAACATGTTAATTACATACTTATTAAGAAAAATATAATGCCTTTGTTCAGAGCATAATAAAGCTCTTTCAACATAATAATGAAAAAAATATTCAAGTACAGCTATATATATATATATATATATATATATATATATATATATATAATATGAATTATTATCTATATATATGAATGAATGAATTACTTTCGTTTCATAATATATATTATTACTCATATTATGAAAGCGAAGTTAAAAATTATAAGAAAATTACGAAACAGAATAGAATTTCAACCTCGATTCGAGAATAATTTAGCTTTTTAATAACAATTTTATATAAACCAATAACTGAGATGAAAGTTATTTTCTTCTGCCTTCTATAAAATTACATTTTGCAAGTGCCAGAATAGAATTGTAAAAAAAAGTGTTCAAAATGAATAATTGTTTTATGAAAAGTTTATTCCATTTAGATTACGTTTTATTTCGTTTACTTACAAATTTAAGAATAAAAAAATCAGGCTTACGCATTGCCGTACTGAACGTTGCTTTGATTTATACGCAAGAGAGAAAGACTTACCAACAATTCATGAGCCGTAATTTCAAATGAATACCTACTTGGTTATTAGAACCTGATAAATCGATCCATTTTTCCCACTTGTTGATAACATGATAACATTACATATTCACATATATTAACATGTACCATGATACAAAAGTTAAATTCACAGTCTAAAAGATATCTGAAAGTGACTATAAAAATTTCTTCACAAAATTGTTAATTTATCAGACAAGGAAATGAATTATTCTGAATATGTACATAAATGTTAGTATGATAATTTTGCCATGAGGTAACTATTACAGCTTATTTTATTCTTAAACACAAGATTTCAATCCTGAAAAAACATTCAATCTGACATATAAATACACTTGAATCATCTGGAAACAGAAATGTGATACTCACCTAAAGCTGGGGCATATATGTTGAGGTACAAGCAGTCTTCGCTCTGGTTCTGTAGTAACGGAATCAATCTCTTGAGATATTCTAATCGTCCGCCTGGCATCCTTTTCAGAGCTTCAGTTTCATTTTTGAGATCTGGGAGCTTTTGAGGACAAACAGGGCTGAACTGGTCAGCCATTCGAACTCCTCTCCAATGAGCTGGAGTTACAGGCGGCATGAATCTCAAAGAACCTATTGGAGGACTAGCATAGGGCACCCCTAAGTAAACCTCTACAGGACGCCATTGGCGATTCGGAAGTGTGGTCACATAACCACGCAAGGATCCATACTTTGTGGTCACAACTCTTGATGCAAGCTTTTTAGGTTCTGCAGCTCTTGATGCTTGGAGGACGCAAACCAGAAGACTTAATCGAAGAAATGCACGGAGTTTTGACATTTTTAAAGGTTTTGTTCTTGAATGGGGCATCTTCATTCGGATATCTTTCTTATACTGACAAGATAAAATTTCAATACCGCCCAGACATTCCGAAGGAAGAGAAAATACTCAAGAAAAGAATGCAAAACTTTCTGGTTGTTACAAAACTTGGTTTGTCCGTTTTTCACTAAAATTATCTACTCCAAGTTTTGTAGAATTATCCGGATGCATTGATAGGTAAGCAAATTTAGTTCCACTTGCTTTTAAGAATCATTCAACTTTAAAGTACTTAAGTTTTAATCGAATTCCTATTATAGGAATTTTTTTATCGATAACACAAAATCCTCACTATGGTCCGTTTATATATTTTAATCCACTCAAATAGTTTCTAAGCTATAGTTTTCAAACATCAGATAACTATGCCATGTTAAATGTTATCTGGAAAGAAACAGAGAATAAATTTACGAAAACTTTTTCCAAGAATGTTCACTTTTCAGCACTGAATTTAAAGTTTTTTTTCTTTCAAATTAATTAAAAAGCACCGTCTTTAAAGTCAAAAGTAGTTCCAAAAAGAGAAATCACACCAAAAAAATATTCACAGTCACAAACTGTCCTTTCAAACGAAATATAAAAAAAATTAAATACCAGAGTTTGAGTGTCGCAAACTTGATACAAAGTTTTGATAATTCACAAATAATTAATTCTTCCAAACTTTCAATCCATATCCCATCAGTCTGAGGAGCTGGATAACGAAGCGCCCCAACTATCCAACCTCTATCCAGAAAGTTGGATAATAGCGCCCCAACAGCAGTCTCAAACTGCCCGGTGCGCGTAGAGCACTTTCACCACAACTTTTAGCTAACAACGCTGAGCGAATCAACTGAAGTTCGGAACAACTGAAAGAGACTCAGCCTTGCTCCTATCTGAGTAGTCGGCAGATGAACGAAATTCATCTATCGCCCTAGCGGCGCAAAGCTGCTGGGGCGCAAAGCGGTCGAGTGGCGCATGTGCATGGGTAACCTCGGGAGCGAACCAGTAGTACAAGGCAAGAATAAGTTAGCTCTTAGTACGCTGGGGGATATAGACTCTTAATTACAGCTCTTAATGATAGGCTTATAAAATAGATGCTCACCATAACTTGAATTAACATTAATTATAGAGTATCGAAAAATTTGCCCAGCTACGTGCAGCTTCACACTTTTCCTTCACAATTTATTCCAAAAACTAACATTTTCCAGACTAAGTGTGGAATACTTAATGGGTACTATTGGTGGAATTAAATTCTTGTGGATTCGTAACCTTATTCCCTTTCCTGGCAATAAAGTGAATAAGTAATTACGACATTGACAGAATAAATCCCATTACTGGCTAGTTAAATAGAATAAATAACACTCACGTGCAAAGTAAACAACTTGTTAGCCTTTGATTAAAGGTGAGGTTTCAAGCAAACTATAATTTAATAAAAGAAAATAAGAAGAAATCCTTTTAAATTTGCGTTCAGTTAAACAGTTGGATCTTGAATATTTCTGATAAATTATATTCTGATGAAATCTACATTTCATTTGTGTCTCCATTTTCGGTAACACTGTAAATAAATCATTATAGTATCAACCAGATAAATTATATTACAAAAATATAATAAATAAATAATTATGTAAAGTTATATTTTGTTAATAATTAATTGAAAAATGTTTCTGACAAACTTTGATCAAAATAAATCAAGAAAATATCTTTTTATCTTCTATTTCTTGAATTAAAGCGAGTTGAAGATAATCTATAAATTTCTGGGGAAAAAATAACTAGACTGTTGATTTAAATAAGTTGTAAAATGTATATTTTTAATCGGAGCGTGAGAGAAAATTAAGGCATCTTTAATTGAAAAATTAAGGCAACTTTTCGGTAGTGTAAAACATACAATATTTTAAAAGTTTGCACACAATAGTAATTATATTTTGAGTGAGCTTGCACGTTTTTGCCCTTTTATTTAAATGTCGATTTTTAAATTTTAAGAAACTAATCTCGTTATAAAAATATTTAGATTGTTGTGTCAAAAAAAGACATTCTTTTGATGACTTTTAAGAGGAATTTTCAAGTAAAACCTGATTTATTTATAAATATAATTATTTGGAATGACAATTGTATTCTGAATGAAAAATAGTTTTAGCTTGAAACTCATCCTTTCCAGGAATGTTACTACAGCAAACATTGAGAATTCTGCAGATATTAAATTGTTGTAAGATATTAAAACAGAAATTTAAAGTTTTTTTTTAATACATGAAAAAGCAGAAAGTATCTTACAAAATGCGCCTTCCAGGTCTTTTTATTTTACATGATTTTTGAGAAATAAAACTTTTAAAACTTCTGTTAAAAGTTTTTTTGAAAATATAACATCTTATACTATTTTTTTGTTTATTTTCAAACGTAAAAATAAAATGAATTACAAAACTTGTTTAATTTTGAATGAGTCGCAGGAATTTTTATAGAAGTTTTATTATGAAAGCATAAATTTCTATGAAAATGTTCTAAACTTTTATATGAGTATTGAATAATTAATTTCTATTCATATTACACATTTTTCATTACGTGTATTAATAATGTCAAACAGAGATAAATTATATCAGATTAAAAATGTTATATGAAAGAAAAAGTTGTTAGCATTCTTTCTCTATTATTAACATTTCCTGGTTAACATATAATTTATATCAAACAATGGATACACAATTTATAATTCATTTAACAACTTGTCCTAGATAATTGATAAAATAGGCAGCTTTTAGAATATTACATTAAAACATTATTTGATATAGGATTATTAAGTTTTGTATATATGAAGTTTAACATATAGTAGCAATTAGTATTTAAGATGTATTGAACAATGAATTAAAAATGACTATTTTGTCAATGCTAATTTTTAATCCTCAAAAGAGAAATGTAAATGTACAAGTCTGTAATTGTCGGCATTGTAAAAACTTGATTCTCAATGTTAAGATACTATATTTTCTCATTATATAAACCGATAATTTTTTTCTGTTGTAAACAGAATACTTTATAGAGGAGCTTCGTTGTCTGCTGAAAGATTAATGATTCCTCGTTCAGGTCGAAATACTCAGCAGAATATATAAAGATTATAATTTAAACTTAATTAAATCATCAAAGATAATCTTCGTCTCAAGGTGACTTTTGTGCATTTTGAATAATTAATACCAAACCAGATTTATCCTGAACTCAAAAAAAGAAAATTTGATTCTTCCTTAGAAGCATTTTTTTTAATGACAAGTGTTCGGATGGGTTTAATTGCTGCTTTAAAAAATAAAATTCGGTAATGGCGAAACAATGATTATATATAAAACATAATTATGATGAATCATTACATCTGTTCTGTTACTGATAAATAGGTATTTGTGCAAATCTATATTACAGATTGAACATACCTTCTTGGATTCCGAAATCATAAATGCGTGATGTAATGTTTGACGAAAAATTTATTCATTATCTTTTCCAACTTAATCCCATTCTTTCCTTACTTCTTGAAAAATTTAAACTTCATACGTGACAGAGATTTAAGTACTTGTCGATCTAGTAAGTGTGATGTATTTTTCGAAAGAATTTCTTCTAAATTTTTTCTTAATCGAGTGTTTTAAGATTTAAATTTGAAAAAAAATTCATGAATAAAATTAGACATTGTAAAACATTTTTATAAGCATTAAAGTTATTTGTAAAGACATTCATTGTAGTAGTAAAAGTCCCATTGACCATATAGAAGTGTTTGTGTGTGTATGTGTGTGCGTGTGTGTGTGTGAGAGAGAGAGAGAGACAGAGAGAGAGGAGAGAGCGGGCGTGTAACATAGTTTTGAAGATGAGTGGCAGAAAAGAAGATACGTTTGGAATTTTCTTTCATTTATTTTTCCACGGGAGGAATACCGGCGAAAAGCGTGTTTACATCGGAACACGAGAAAAAAAATATGGGAAATTTTTACTTTAGTGCTTTTACTAAGAGATTCTTATAGAGATTTCTTTCATGCGTGTAGATTCAGGAAAGGGAATCTTAGGTATCTTCTGAAGCTATGCCATGGGAGTTAGGGCATTTTATCCCTTGGCTTGCAGCGTAAGAATTACAGACTCAGTTATTGTTAGAATGTATGTTAGAAATAACTAAATTGGAAAGTGGGATTTGTATCGGGAAATAAGAGAAAATTTAGAATAAAATAATGTGTGCTATTGTAAGATAAAAATTAGGAAATTAATTAGACATACAGGAAATTTTAAAATGTCACTACACATACGTGCACGCAAGCGCACGCTCACACACACACACCCACGGCAAGGCAAATTTGGTTTGCAACTTAATGTTTCCACGGGAGGGCAGGAATTATACATAGGATGACAATGGAAACGCGTCCAACCGAGACACAAGAGAAAAGGTCTAATTTAAGATAAATTATAATTAATATGGTCTATTTTAAGATAAATTATAATTAATATGGTCAAATTTAAAATAAAACTTAGGAAATTAATTAGGGTTTAAATTAGATTAAGAGATATCATTACACACATACATATATATAATATATATTTCGAGTCCACGTTGAATTCATATTTGTGTTCAATATTTATATTCCGTGGCTGTATTCATTCTCGTAAATAGGTATATGAAAAAAATTATGGTATTTTAATTGTATGATGGCTTATATTTAAAATCCATTAATGGTTTCAAAATTTTTCTTTCTAAAGGATCGTTATTCAGTTCAGAAAGAGTTGCATCTTTATTATATATTATAAAATTTTCATGAAGGAAGTTAATGCTGGTTTTAATAATTTGTCGATCATTTATTCTTACGATAAATATTCTGCCAATATTTGATAATATTAAATTTTAATTCTCTTAATATTTGAACTTTATCATCTTCCATGCATAAATTTTGTTTCGAATTTTCAGTAAAATATATCAACAGTTGTATTTTCTAAAAATACTGCGTAGTCAAATTCAGAAACATTTTATGTGAAGAAAATTCAAAATGTAGTAAAATATATTATATTAGATAGTGTATCAAAATATATATGAGAAGAATTATTTTTAGGCTCATAAAATGCTTGAAAAAAGCATGCAATTGATTTTATTAAAGTTTTCCTAGCAATCACGAGTTAGGAGTCTTTTCAACTAAGTCCAATTTGGAGTCGTATGATTGTATGATCCGTTCTACCATAGTACTTTCGTAAAATTTTGCTAGGCCAAGTTTAATCTGTCATGGATCCAAAAACTTCCAGTGGATTTGATGAGGAAGGGTGGAAAATTTTTTTCGGCTTACCATCTGACAATGTTTAAAAATCACAAAATCTTCTAGGTCTCAGCAACTTCTGAGTTGCTTAGTTGCTTGTGTCTGAGTATTCATGGATCGAAACTCAATTTTTTATGCGTTAACTTTTTTTATATAGGACTGGAACAACATTAATTTAAAGTCGAAGGCCAAACGAGCTTACATTTGATAGGCATTGATTTTGGAAAATTTGTAAGCGGCTTGAGAGTCTTCAAAAATAACATACATGCTGCTTCGAAACGGAAGGCTAATATAACTAAAGTAACTCTGGTAGCTTCAAAATGAGATCCTAACCACAAAAATTAATCAAGTCAACCTCAGAAAAGCGCAGTCAAGCTAAGACAAACACATATCTCTTTTAATAATCTACCTTTTCTTATCGTTAAAAGAAGCTTTAATAAAAATTTTCTTATGAAAACATATCTTTTTTTTTAATACGGCTCCATACTTTCATGCTTGCAGTTATAATTAGTTTGTAATTTCATCCAGAATTTTCAAATAAAATTCGTACTAAAAACTAGATAACAAAAATAAAAACGTAAATTTGAAAATCTTTAAACGAAATTTTTTTTTAACAATGTGAAAAGGTTACATTAAAATTTTTGAAACACAGTTTTAATTATATATTTATATATAATGTGTACAAAAAGTTTCAGTGTTGCGAATTTCGCACTTTTCTTATTGTTGATCGCGCAAAAGTTATTTTTGTTCATAAAATAATAATGCGGTATCATGAAGCAATTTAACATATTTCGTTTAAGTACACTCGTTCGTATCAGGTGTAAATTATGAGGGTATAAACAGAAATATTTTGAAGATTTTGGATTTATTTAATCTAAAATATGTTGATATTGTTTAAATATGAGTAATAAAAGATTTATTTTGCCTGAGAAAAAAAAAATTCTAAAAAAAAACTATAAGAATTTATTTCCAAACTAACAAAACCTAAAAAAAATTAGTATTAATTTATATATGAAAACATTTTTGAATAAAATATTGTTTCCCATACAAACCTATATCTTATAAAAATGCACAAAAATTGATCAAATTTTGAATTTTGAAAACCATTTCTAAAATTCGCATTTTGATATGTTTGCTTTCGTAAACATTACAGAAAATTAATCGGTTTGCAATTTTCTAAAAATTCCTTTTTTTCTATTTTAAGTAATATTTTACAAGAATTTCGCGTCACATCTTAACACACACGAACTTACTTAACAACAGAGATCTCAAATTCTACAAAATGACACGCTTTTCGGTTGCTTTATAAAGAACATTAGTATGTACTTTACTGTCAATCTGATGAACCAGTTATTATTAATAATAGCTCGTAGATGTGATAAAGCGATTTGTCTCTATTACCAATAATTTTGAGTAATAATCGCTAAACTGATTAATCATGTTAATCACAAGATTCACACAAACGGAAATTATCCTAAATACGGATACATTAAAATAAGGTATATTTTTTTTTATTCCGATGCATATTTAAGCTAATTGTGTAAAATCGTATCCAGTCCAGTATCGTATTTACCGAGTCAGCTATCATACCTTTCTTTGTGAGAATCGTTATACTAGAGGAACGACCAAGTAATATGAGTTTAAGACGCAGTTTTTCACATTAATGCGGCTTAAGAGTGGCATAAATTGAAGAGTTGCCAGTTCTAGGGGCTCTGTATTAAAATAATGGAAATAACGCAACTCTCAGAGGTTGCAACAATCTGTTAACACTCCCTTCGTAAAAGGAATCTCTAGGGATTAGCAAAACATGTTTCAAGCCATGATAGTCATGGTTGGATCTTCTAGGCGACAGAAGAAGGGAAGGGAAAACTATTTGTAAATCGATTTCTTTGATTCTCTTACTTTTATGTCAAGAAAAAGTGTTAACCGTCGTGAATGTGTCTGTGTTTGAAGAGAGAAACTTTACTTTGAGACTCGCATTTTAAAAATGGGTTTCCATTGGGACATCACAAAAAAGTGTCGGAGAAACGTGTTCACTGCAACAAGAAAAAAAATAGAAGAAAATGTCGGACTCAAGTTGTGCACAGATGATATCACGTTTCACTGCAGATAAGAAAGGTCATATCCGCGATTGGTCTTGGCAGAATTTCGTGCAATGCAATTTGTAAACCATAAAGTATTTTGAAAACTTCAACAATAAAAATCAAAACTTGCAATGAAACAATATCTAAATTTTTTGTAAATCTGCATAGCGAAACATCGCCATAGAATTTTTTTATTGTATTCAATTCAGTTTACAGCATCATAGTAGAAAAATAAACATACATAATATAATAATATCAAAGGTGTACGTACACACTAGAAGTTTTTTTTTTTTATTTTAACTTCAAAAATCCAGTATTTTTACAGTAGCTCATTAATATATGTTTAAACTCATTTCAGTGAGAAAAAACAATATTACACTAAATAATAATTAATTAAATAATATTTAATGAGCTAATTAGCTATTTTCTTGAAACATGATATCTTAAATTCTAATTTGTACAGACACACAATTCCAGTTGGAAATTATGCCGGATATTAGTCTTCATATTGTGTGCCTCAATCAAGTTATAAAAATATATAGTCTTTTTAACAATTTTTTCATCAACGATGAATAGAAAAAGCCAGATTTTTTCTGTAATTTTAACTTTTAAATAGACATTAAAATTTATTCCTATAAATATAACTTTAATTGAGGCACAAAACTTTCACTGTTTCATACACATTATTTTGATACATAAATAATTATATTTGATTAATTTCTTGTTGAGTTATGATTGTTTAAATGAAGCAACATAGTGGAAAAATATCATTCTTCATAAAATGAGTTAAAAAAAAAAAAAACTAGAGTTTTTATTGAAAGTACCTCAAGAAAAATAATTATAACTCGAGAAATATTCCGAATGTTGACGACATCTTGGTATCGTTTGAAAGCTAAAGGATCAGATAACATTTTGAAGTAATAAAAAAAAATATTCGATATTTTGAACGATTTTCGAAGTTTCAAGTGTGTACGTACGCGAGAGAAAATATTATGATCGATAAAATCATTTAAAGGCGATATTGAGATGAATATCACGTTTTAGACTTAGACGAGTCTGAAACAATCTTTTGGGGAATTATGCTAGGTATTTATTTACACCAAGATAATCCTATGAATGATAATCTGTCTGTAAATACAATAAACCAATATCTAGACAAATAAAATTTGGCATGTTCTCTTGGGATGAAAACTGTAGATTTGTATCAGATTGGAGAGAGAATTCATGAAAAGCGAAGTTGATGTACAATTGAACGCAATAACTCAAACACTCTAAATGCTGAATAGTTAAAAATTTGCATATGCATTTCTTATACAATCTTGTCTGCTTCAGATTGGTCGGCTTTATTTATCTTGGATATGTATTTATTACTCTAGCTGTAGATAAGTATCAGATTTTGGATCAAATCTGTTAAGGCGTTGACTTACTTTCAGCCAGTCATTTCTACTGTATGTGAATGTGATTACTAAAAACAAAACAACAAAAAAAAAAAAAAAAAAAAAAAAAAAAAACAGCAGGAGATAGACAATCGCAATTTGAATGTATTCTATGATCTAAAATTATTTATTCTGAACTCTGCCTATCGAAATGTATACTCGTTATAAGAAAATGGAGGGATAACATACCTTCTTGTTAAGTTGCGTTCTTTGCTACTTTTCACTCATTGCATTCGCATATGAAGTAACCATACCATCTAAGAATAAAATAATTGTTAACTAATCTTTCTATTAAGCTTACTCAGACTGTTTACCCTATTACGCACTAACAATTAGACACTCGGCAAATTTTATCTCTTTCTGGATAGTGGCTGGTGGCTGTCAACCCAGTTTGCTTTTAGCCATAGTTGAAACAAGTTTTTTTTTATCCTCTGTATGACATTGGCTTGTAATTGAGCAGATGACCACAATAGCGCCTGATTTCAAAAGGGATTTTGTGATTTCCTTAGAGGAACGAAAATAAAATGTGAATGAAATGTCTCAAATTTCAGGTATGTCAAAATGCTATTGAATCAAATTGAAATCTATTCGGTATATTAGTAAAGTATAAAACAATTTCTGAATGCAGTGGACGTTGTTCGCTGTGATTCCTTTCTATCCAAGCCAAAGCTGTCATTATACCAGACAGTAAATGATATCTAAAATAATTACTATAAGCGAACTGTTAATAACTAGAACAGCTTGATTTTCTATGTATGCATATAAAAGATCCGTTTCTATCTTTTTATGATCAGTAGAACTGATTGATCATTATATCTGTGATCACTGCGAGAGGTATATATGTTTCTTTTCTTGTAAAAATAATAATGTTCAGAGAGTTGATAAGTCTGTGAAGAATAAGCCTTACATATTCCGATTATTATTCGAATAATCAACCAGAATTCAACTTCAAATAACTGAAAATTTTGTATGTTTACATGAAGCACTTTGAGAGAATTAGCGGAAAAATGAACAAAATTTAGACTGAGACAATAGTTAAATATTTTAATTTCTTTTGGTTAAGTTTTGGATATTTTTATTTCCAAATTTTCTAGGAAATACCATTGACCTTAAGGAGGCTTCGGAGAATGGAAAGTGAGGAATTTAGAGGAAATAAAGACTAAAATCAATTCTAATCGTAGCAGGTCCAAAGAAAGAAGAATTTAATTTAATAATCATTAAAAAAAAGAAATAAAACATTAAAATAAATGTTTATTATTGTAGTAGATAAGGCACCAAACAATTTATGTTTAATTTGTAAATATTACTATAAAGAAATATTATTAAGGAATATCATTCTAATTCGAAATATATTTTAAATTGTACCGAAAAAAGGAATTCAAGAGAATGCAAGCTTTGGCTAAAAAGACTAAGATAAGGATTTGCTATTTAAACCATCCTTATTTGTTCCCAACAGTTCTCTTTTTTCGATCAGTAAAACTGATTAATCGTTATATCTGTGATCACTACGAGAGGTATATATGTTTCTTTTCTTGTAAAAAGAATAATGTTCAGAGAGTTGGTAAGTCTGTGAAGAATAAGCCTTACACATTCCGATTATTGTTCGAATAATTAACCAGAAATCAACTTCAAATAACTGAAAATTTTGTATGTTTACATGGATTATATGTACGTGCATGCCGGATTCAAGCATTACTTCGAAATTGCGAATAATTTTCCTTAATTTCATACTAATTTTATGTTTTAAATATATTACTGATGGCGTTTTTATACTTCTATTTTTCTAAAAATGTAGTCTTTCTATTACATAATGCATAAATAATATCCAGTAATATTATAGAAAATATTATTATAGAAAAATACACGCAATAATCTTAAATACCTAAATGAATATGTAAAATTAAGATTTTTTCGTATCAATACAAAAATTAATTTATTTCTGCAATGTAGCATACCAAATATAATTTAAAATATTAAATCAATTACAAAATTTAAAATGTATTCTAAATACTCAAAGAACAATGAACTTCAGATTTTAAGAAGAAATCAAAGACATATAAGAATACAAGTACTAAATAGCAGAAATAATTAAGTATGTTAGGTGATTCAGTAATTCAATTTTTCCCATAAAATTAACTAATAAAACTTTAAGCTAATAAATTAAGATGCAATTTTTAAAACATAAATAGAAAATGATGTTAAAATAGAAATAGAATCTTCCGTTGCATTTTAAAGTTTCCTTTTACTTTATTGGTTTCTCATTTTGTTAAATATATAAATATTAAATATTTTGTTAAATATGTACTAGTCTACGTATTAAATAAATGCATATATAACTAATATTTATGATTAGTTAAACATTCATTAATTTGTATTGCATGTAAAAGTGCAAATGCTTACATTACGTATATTGGAGAGTTCATGCATTTATCCACTTACCTGGAGTACTGAATATTGCTTTACAATACAAACGTTATTGCATTAGAGTAGAACTGCGGTGCATAACACAAGTTTTTGAATTGCTTTCAAATAATTTTCATGGCAGACATTTCATATTAAATGCCGGAATTTCAAGTTACTCACTAAATTTTAGAAAGTGTAGATGCCATATATAATAATAATATAATACAATAATTTCGAACTACATGGGATAAATTAGAATATGAAAACAGTGCATTGCGTTCTACATTTTTTTACATTATTTTCTTTGCAAATGTAAAGTGATACTTAATCAACAAGTAAAAAAAGAAACATGTGTTATACTATGTGTCTCACACGAGTTTAAATTGTTTAGTGTAAATTCTCTAATTTTATTTTTAAATTCACTCCAAATGAACTTGTGCATTTGTAGTTACCTTCACGGTATTTGGATTTTTTTTTTTTTGGAGTTACTTGACTTTAAACCTTTATATAAGGACTTGGACTAAATTTTAAGCATTTTTTGTATTGCTTACAGAAAAAAATGTGTTTTTCTTAAATGTATAGAAGGTATTTATTTATAAAGGACAGTCTTATATTTATGTTGAAACTTTTATAAGAATACATAATATTTTATATAGAATAACTGAAAACTGTATAAATAACCAAATATAGATTTTTCAAAACCCATGGACTTGCCTTCATCATTTATCTATAAATGGTTTAATGGTTATTTTTAAATTTTTAATGTACCTCATGTTTATTTTCAATGCATGCTTTATTTATTTTCTGTAAATCTTAATTATCTTAATAATTTGAGCAAAAACTGGAATCTGTTTTTAAAATAATTGCTATGCAATTTAGATAAAATACTGAATGAAGGATATTTTAAACGTATTAGATCTCCAGAGTAGTAGATGTTTTCGCTTGAGAAATGTACTCTCTGGTCAGAAATGAAAATAAGTTGAAAACATCAACTAGTTTTCTTTCTATTAGGAGATCTTTACAAAATACTGTGGTACACAGAACAATATGTTGTGCATGTAAAATATTACTAGCCTGTATTAAATTATTTTATGATAAAAAAACTATATTTTTTTGTTGTAAAGTGTCATTATAAATTTCAAAATTTATCAAACCAAAACTCATAATTACGGTACAACCAATCTTTAAATAGCTGAATTTAACAGTTTACCATTTTTAAATTAAATTCAAACTTCCAAAATTTAAATTATAATTTTTGTACAAGTAACTACGATTTAAATCATATAAGAGAAAAAATACTGATTATTTTAATTAAATGTATGGTTAATCAATAGCATTAGATGCAGTAGTAAGTGCAAAATTAATAAATCGGTAAAGTAATTTAAATGTAAGGAGAGATTTTCTTCTGAAAAATAAAAGCAATCAATGAGGGCAAAACAAATCTCAGCCATTGGTGGAGAAAGAAATAGAAGAAAAAAAGTTGTTCACAAAACAGATAAATTAGATTAGTTAACTGGAACAGAGTAAAAATGCAGTTATTTGAAAACAGTTGACTTGGTATTTCGAATTTCTGAAGCAACATTCCACTGGATGAAAAGTATTGTCTGTTTAAAGGTTTAAAAAACTCAATTTGTTTCAACGTTCGAATAAAAAATGTTTTTTTTTACTAATATTAATCTGCTGAATTTTATGCCAATCATATTTTTAAGAAGGTTTTTATACCTGCATTTAATAAGTCCTAAAGTAGTGGAGCAATTTACATTATCAAAAAAGTATTTTATGTAGTTAATAAAAAAAAACCTTTTGTATTTGTATTAGTGTTAACATCAGTAGCAGAATATGCAATTAAAATTTTATTTAAGATTCAAAACAAGCCACCATTTGTTAAACAAGTAATATTGATTATTCATCATTTAAATTATAGTTGTTTTAAATTTTTCTGGGTATTTAAAAAAATAATTTCCTTTAAATTTCAATTCATTTCTTGTAGTTTGACAGAAAAAAAAGAATCATTCTTTTATAGTATTGTTCTGTCAAATGTTGATTCAATCAACATCTTATGAAATATATTTATTTTTATTTAACAAATTCAGAATTCACAAGAGCAATCGCCTGGAACTGGTTCCAATTACATCAGTATTAATGACAGTAGGGAAAATATACCATTAACTGATAATATAAATAATGGATTTCAAACTCAGTGGAAGAATATAAATTGTCTGCCAACCCGTTTCTCCTACGATTAATAATTAAAACATAGCTTCACTAAATGTTTTCTATTTTTATAAATTATTTTCTCAATTATATATCTATTGCAACTAAGAGAATTTAAAAAACTGATTGTAATAAAATTATATAGCTGAAATGAGCAAATTAGAAATAGCAGCTATTGAAAATTAATTAGCAAGATTATTTAACTTCATGTACGTATCTTATTTCATGCAAAATGATATTCTAGAGAAAATAACAATTTGTTATAACAGTTTATCAAAATGCTGCAATTTTCATGGCAACCAGTATCTTAGGAATATTTATTTTTACTAACCATCATTTGGAAATTATTTTCTTCTCGAAATATGTAGAACTTTAAAACTGATATACCCAAAGTTGTTAATTAAATGCTCGTGAATCAATTAGTTGAATGTTAATGAAATATTAATAATTCATAAGAATTTTTCACAAACTTCTAGACTTTTTTTATTACAACATGATATATTTTTGTAATCTCCTAAATAGGTAATCATTTATCACTTACAGAATAAGAAAAATATCATGAAGCTCTAATGTCACAAAGGTTAAGTTTACATTGTCTTCTGAAATACAATGCAAAGCATTGTTTGAAAATTTCAAAATATTAATACTAACAAATTAATATAATTAAGAAATTCTTTCGAATAAGTAATAGGATTTGCGAAATTTTTTTAGCAGTGGCATGATTTATTTCGCTAGACTGAATATGCTCTAGTGAATTCAGTAGAGCCCGATTCCTTAAAATTCTGCCACTTTTCACTTTAACTTAATTTGAATGAGCTGATATGTATATTTAAACGTTTCTTTGCCTGGATGTTGAGAACTGATTTTGAGATTCAGCACAAAATAATTTTTTGGATAATTCTTCAGATATCGTGTGGAAATACACCTCTCATTTTAAATCTCGTCCATGAGGAATAAATTTCATATCATATTTGAAAACTAATTGTTGAATTATAAGATTTTGTTTATCTTTTTTGAGCTTTTAGATATTTGTTCCCATAAAATCTGATACATTATTAATAAAAATTTGAGAATTAAATATAATAGAATTAACAAAGTATTCAACCAATTCGTATTTAAAGACTATGAGGTGTTGTGATTCTAAATTAGTTATTATTTATTTTTAAAAGTAATAACATCATGAAATCATATCATCTTCTGTTATCGAATATAATTAATCAATAAAACCTATTAAATGAAATAAAATCAATGAAAAGTTATTCCTAGTGCATTTAATTAATACTAATTCACATGTTTAATAATAATTAATTAGATTTGTACATATACTGGAAGTGAAGCCAGTCATGTTTAAAGATATCTCTTCTTTCGTTGAATATGTAATTTCTGTTTTTAGAAAAAACATGTCATCTTTAATTTTGATACGAAAAATTCTTTATGCGCTTTCATCGTAAAACAAATCATATTTTTAAAATTTTCAGTAAAAGCACCACAAAGAGTTTTGAATATAATTAAATTAGGTTATTGAAAAAGTAGTTAGATTTAATCCTGATACTATTTAAGAGAATTTCAATTACACTTCATTCAAAATCTATTTTAAATGGTCGTAAACTCCTTTTATCAATATGTTGATTCTTCAAGCTACCGAATCAAACCTTTCAGCTTCTAAATTTTAATTCTAGTCAGCTGATTCACAATTTTAAGTAATTTTCTTTATACTTGTAAATATCCAGCAAAAAAAATTCTAATTTGATGAAAACTTTAAATAAAATTTTCGTGATTAAAAAAATAAGAATAAAACATTCTTCGTTAAGAAATATCCAATTACCTATTAAGAAATACAGTTCTCAACTATATATATATATATATATATATATATATATATATATATATATATATATATATATATAACTTCATTGTAATAGCAAAAAAGAAGGTTGTAAAGATAACAATTTCTGAAGAGCTAAGTAATTTTTCACATCCAATAATTAATAAACTCTTAAAATTATAATATCATTGAAAATAGATAGAATTTACATAAAGATTAATAAAAGTAATAAAACTATTAATTTACTTGAAATAAATTTTACTTATTTTCTATTCTTGAGAATAATTATCTTATTTTAATTTAAATGAAATAAAAGGTGAATTTAACGAATGACTTTAACAGCAAAGGTAATATCAACAGAAGCAATATCCAGAAAAGTATTATCCAATTTCCACAATTCATTCGAGTATGCCCATATTTTTAGTTTATATTCATGGCACTATAGTTGGGCATTAATATTCTTTGATTATTTCTTTACCAGAAAAAATAATTTAAAGTTACCATTTCCTAAATACAGATAATCATTTTAATCGAATTATATTATTTAGCCTGTATTACTTCTTTTACCTTTCTTCCATCAAACTTATTATAAACAAGATGTTTTTCTATCAAAAGAGCATATTAAAATTTCAGGAGAATGGTGAATATAAATAGAATAAAAGTTGTTAAACTGACAGAAAATATCAGCGACAAAGGAGTATGCATAAATGTTTAAGATCACACTCTGTAAGGATTAGTCTAAAGTAGTACTATTTCAGTAGCCTTGTCAGATCCGGAGATACTGACATTATAGAATGACGCTCAGTACTTCATGATTCTAAAGCTGTATATATAATATGCTGTACGATACCAATAATGCCGCTTAACGCCGTTAACAATATTGAATATTAGAATATATAAAGCAACACCTTTGGGCTATAAGGATAAGGAAAGAACTTTATTACAAATATATGCTATTATTTGCACCTAATTAGTAATATGTATTAATTTAGTGTTAATATTACCTAACTATAATTCGGTTACCTATAAAAATCAATAGTAGTATTTATAAGCAGTAGTAGTAGTAATAACTAGTAGTATAATATAAATTAAATATCAATACTAAAAATTAATAATACCTTGTGTTAATGTATACTCACTTCAAGTTGAATAAAAGTTGATGATCTATTAAATTCATAAACTGTTCTACATGATATAAAATAGAAAATAAAAACTTGGCATAGCCATAAGAATTTGAAAGAATATGCTATTAATGGTTTATTATTATCAACCACACCACCGTACATCGCACCAGTGATTTTTCTTTTTAATGCTATAAACTTTTTTCTGCTATGATTTTTTATCAAAATTATTAATGGTTCTTTTGTAGTTTAGTTTATAAGATCACCAAAGAACTAATTTACTCTTTTGCAGATTATATTCCTATTTTTTCGGCAATGTGAACATAAAATAGCTTCATAATTCGTTCTAATTTTAGTTTATTCTTATATCGTAAATATAAATTATGCCTTACTGAAAGATCAAGGGGATTAAAAGAACAAGTATGATCTTTCAAGTTTATTTTTTTATCCTAAAATTCTAACTAGTTGCGCGATTCAGTATTATTAAATACTATTTAAATAATTCATTTATTTTAGAAAGAAATACCTGTCTCTTAAATTAATAATTTTTCTATTACACGTGGTTTGATTTTTAAGAAATTAATTAGCTATCATTTATTCTTCTGATAAATTATTTACAAAAACGGATTTTACAAACCAAAATGTAGTTTTATAGTTAAATTCGGTTTTAAATTGACATAAATAACAGTTGTGCAGTTAGATGTCTGCTGTATTCATTCATAAAAATTCAGTAGAAAAATAAGGACATTTGGTCTTGTAAAAAGTATGGTTTGCTTTATAAAAAAGTGTGACACAATTGCAAAAGGGAAACTATGAAAGGGCTTCTTTCCCAGTGAATTTAAGTAAAAAAAGTTAATACATTAAATTAATTGTGCACCAAAGGTTTAATAAAATATTATTTACCAATAGCATAATGACATATTTGAATAAATAATCACAATTCAAATCGTCCACAACATGGTAGATAAGAAAAGGAATATGGGACACAGTATCACAAAGAATTTTTGGTAACCTTATATTAATGTTAAAAGAACTTACAGTCCGAAGATATAAAGCTGGCGTTTGTTTTCTTACTATTATTAATTTGTTATCCATTTTACTTGTATTGTACATTTTATTAAGTGCATTCATTTTTTCTACTTGCCGGCGTCCTGGCATAGAGGTAGCGCGTCTTCCCCGTGATCTGGGCGTCCCGGGTTCGAATCCCGAATGCCCGGGTTCGAGTTTGGGCATGGTTGTTCTTCTGTTGTTCTATCTGTGAGATGTGTGAATGTGCCCTCCTGTAAAAAGGGGCTGTGCAAGCGAATGAATGATGCGTGAGTGGCAAAGTCGTACTCTTGGCCCTAGTTGGCGCTGCTATAAAAAATAAGAGACGTCCCCCTCAGGCTTAAATCGCTGTCTTCGTAACAGCGGGCTTGTCAGTGGCAAGTGCCATAAGAAACAAACAAACAATTTTTTCTACTTAATTCATTGGCAAATATACTGGCATCAAATCTACGTTGAACACATTGTCTGATGTATCCGTTTCTATTGTTGAATGCACTAACAAAGCACCTCTTAGAATGATCCAACATTGCGTTTATATAACTATGATCTATTACGAAAATGACTTGTTCCTATATGCAAATTAGAAATAAATGATGAATTACATATTATAACAGGGAATTTAAAATTATTGATTCAAGCACTTTGAGAGAATTAACGTAAAATTGAACAAAATTTAGACTGAAAGAATAGTTAAATATTTTTTTAAAAATTTTAATTTGTATTGGTTAAGTTTTGGATATTTTTATTTCCAAATTTTCTAGGAAATACCATTGACCTTCAGGAGGCTTCGGAGAATGGAAAGTGAAGAATTTAGAGGAAATAAAGACTAAAATCAATTCTAATCGTGGCAGATCCAAAGAAAGAGGAATTTATTTTAATAATCACTAAATAAAAGAAATAAAAAATTAAAATAAAGGTTTATTATTATAGTAGATAAGGCACCAAGCAATTTATGTTTAATTTGTAAATATTACTATAAAGAACTCTTAATTACCGAATATCATTCTAATTCGAAATATATTTTAAATAGTACCGAAAAAAGGAATTGGACATGAGAATGCTAAGATAAGGATTTGCTCTTTAAACCATCCTTATTTGTTCCCAACAGTTAAATTGCAGAAAAAAAAAAAGAAAAAAAAACTTTAAAATTTAGATTCGTTAATTGTAGCATTGGTTATTATTTTATTTTTGGAAAAAAATTCTTTAAATATCTAAAAATTATCCTGAATAAAATTAATGATAACTTTATAATCAATAATAACAAAGAAGTTCTGCAATTTCTAAAAGATAACAATTTTTATAAACTTAATACTTATGATTTTGAACATTTGTACACAAATCTACCTCATGAAAAATTAGTAGAAATCAATATTTTTTTTTATTTATGACGAATATTTAAACAGAGATTTTATTACAAAAAGTAACTGACTTAAATTATGTAAATTTAATATTTTCGAAAATTTTGTTTTTAACGTGATTAATTTTTTAAGTGAAGGGAATTCCAATGGGAACACCTTTTTCAAGTGCTTTAGCTAATTTTTTTCTGCATTAGTATGACAAAAAATAATTAAACATAATTTAATAAATGGGTGGAGATATATTGATGATTTACTTTTGTTAAACATCGACATTGCTAATGTTGTTATTGATTATTATCAAAAGAATTAAGCTTAACTGAAACGAACGAAAATCAACACAACGCTGCCTATTTGTATTAAAAAATAGAAATTTTTAACGGAAAAATTTTGGTGGGCATTTAAAATAAAATTGTTGAATTTAACTTCAAAGTAATTAAACTTAGTATTTATCCTTTGAATTTAAATTCTACAATTTTCAAAAATTAAATTTTCTCACAATTTAACATTATTACAAAAATTTAATAAAAATTCTTATATTGAAGTAACAAACAATCTCATTAAAAATTTAACTTTTAATGATTTTCCCAAAAACTATTGCAGCATAGAGTTTAAATAACAGAAGGTGTATCTATTTTCTAACCTATATTCTAATATTTTAACAATTAAAGATATGCTGTCAAGTTTCTTTTCTTTTTTTTTCAATTTAATAGAGGGCACTGCGATCGTTCAGTTTATATCATATGATGACGAAACATCTTGAATAAGCGTTGTAGGCGTATTCAGCTTTAAGCGCGGGAAAGTTGAATTCAGTTTAACACGATTGTCTTCAGTAATACGTTTAATTTTCTTCATAAAGTCTTTTGAAGTATTTTTGTATTCAACTGGTATGTCCTTCACTTTTATATCTTATTGATATTCCTTGGTTTTATAATTTGATGATGGTTTTATAGTAGTTTGATTCGGCCTTCTATGGTCTTGCTTAGATTTGAATTGTGAAATATTTTGTTTATTATTATCGTGTAATTTATTGTGATTGCTTTTTTATATTAATTTTTGTCTTGAGAAACATCAATTCCTTAGGAGTTTCGGGTCACAAGGGGTCAATATTTGGACAAAAATCAAACGATTAAAAGGAAAAAAACCCTGGTTTGAATCCCTGCTTGTGGGCGACCCTTGAAAAAGTTTTTTAGGCGGGATTCTTCTTTTCCTTCTTTTTTATTTCCTTTAATCCTTACTATGCTTTTAAACTTAATATTTTTTTTTCTAATCTGTTATAGTTCTAATAGTTCGTTTGTGTTTTAGATGTTATAGCATTCACGCGTTCTAAATACAATGTATCATTCAGGAAATATTTGCTTTTAAGCTAGTTTCATAAAAATGGCTTCATTTATTTATTTATTTTGCTAATATGTTTCTATACGCAAACTTATCCTTAAAGTTTGATCCGTAAGTTTTTAATCACACTACAGATGTTAAATTTTGATTAGATGTTTTCCATACCATTAATCTATTTCTCTCAACAAAACTGAATTAATATTTTTTTTAAATACCTGATATTTATTTTTCATTTATTGTCCTATAAAATAACCTTGCAATTAAATATAAAAAGACATAAAAAGTTTAATCATATATAAATTGATAAGGCAGTATATTTTTTTTTATATTTCATTAGTATATAATCTAGTTTTCTGATACTCCCGTTGGATTGGCAAACAAAGTAAATATCTATATTTTGCCTTTTCTATGAAGTTACCAACCAAGAAACCAGAACTCCCTTAACGGCTGACCGCTACAATGTGTCCTGAAAAGGAAAAAAAGAACATAAGCTTCTTATGAAGGAAAAGGACAATTAGCCCATGAAAACGATTCCTTATATCGGAAGGTTTATTCCTTGCCGGAATCCGATTTCGGATAAATATTGTTGTCATGAATACAGAAACAAAGTCGATTATCTAACAAGGGAAATGTACAATAAAGAAGGAATTGGATCCTTTTAGGCGCAGATTATTCCACAAATTCATAATTTAGAACATTTATCATTTTGTTATCTTGTTAACTCAGAATATTTTTTGTAGAAAATAAAGGCTTTTGTTTAGAAATGTTTAATTTGGAAACCCATTTTTTTTATCCAATACTGTGAAACAAAACATGAAGTTTCGTTACATATTATTAGTAAAAATATCTGTGAATTAGCTGAAATAGTTTTGAATTTGATCTAATAATTCTTTGGATCTTAATATAGTATATGAGAAATGGTTTATACATTTTTTTATTATTATGGGAATTCATATGAAGAATCATGTAAACTTTTCTTTAGCGTCTTTGCCATAATTGATGGATTTGAGCATTATATCAGCTTGGCCTATTTCTAATTTATCGAGGTAGTAAATGCGCTTAAGTTCTCAAAAGTCTGCGCAAGATTGATGATTATTTTATCAATTTTTAAACAGCCGTTTTTGGCATATTTATAAATTATTATAAGACAATATGCGTTTCAGACAGCATATTCATAATGATACTTCACTGCAAATATAGATTACACTATTAAAACATCTCACTTGTATTAATAAATCTTGTATTAATCAATACAATAAAACCCTCTCAAGTATAGGTATCATCTAACCAAATAGCAAACTACACAGCTAATTAATATTTTTAAGATACTATCATCATTAAGTTTAAAGTGTAATATAATCATTTTTAAAGTAATTTTATCATAACATCAATTTTATTAAATATTTTCGCCGTGCAATAAGTAATTTATTGCATAATAATATTGGTATAGTTTATGGAATCATTTTTAAAGACAGTATTACGTGATTATGGTTAGAGAAGAAATGTATATATTTAAATTTTACTAATTAAATAATACAGAAAAAAACTAATACTTCTTCCTGTGCTTTAAAGTAAATTCAAAAATGGTATTTTACATTCTGGAGGATAATTGTTTGGTGCAATTTACAAATAAGAATTTAATTGAAATAGTTTAAAGACAAAATTTCCGGATGTATTTGCTGTTTTCTAAAAGATGCTCAGAGTGGACCAGAAAAAGTCGTAAGGAACAAAGTAGGACTGTTTAAATCAATGGACCATCATCTACAATTGAAAGAATAGCACAGGAAGCAGTTACAACAAATACTGCTCGTTATAAATTTGCAGTTGAACAAGCCAAAGCAAAATAACGTAATAAAAGAACATTAAAGATATAAATTTTCGATTAAAAACAACTACTAGTTTCTTGTATAATATCTGAGCAAATAAAGAAATAAAAAGAAGTGATGCAATTTATGAAATGTCATACTTGACTTCCCATGTTGTGTACTAATGGGAATTTTAGAATCGGAAATTTTTCTTTTGCATTACTTGTGCTTAAAGAAATTTGTGATTCGACTTGGAAACATTGATCCATTACGGAAGCCAGTTTCCTTAATTTAAATCGTTGTCATAATTTTAATAAAATATTTTCTTTCTACTTTAAGGTGTATTTTTAAAAAGTTATTACATTATTTTGCGTATTATAGCATTATTTAAGTAAATTATAAATTTTTTTTTATCAAAGTTACTTTTACAAATTTTTGGCAATCTTCCCCTATCCTCTTAACCTTTCGCATGCTACGAATGCTAAGAATGCATGCTTAATGCTAAGAATTTTGTATCCTTCCTCATTTACTTTCAAAATTTATTATTGAAATATTTCAATAATAAAAAGATAAAAATAATTAGACTCAATTTATAAATATTTCTGATTAGAAATCGTAATCAAGCAACTACAGCCCTTTAACACTATTTAGTTTTAATTAGCATTATGTAATCGAAAAAAATCTTTAACTACATTCCCTCTGTGTTCCATTCATTTAATTCAAGTAAGACCAATATTTTTTATTCACGTTTAAATTATTATATTAATAATTAAAAATTAAGGAAAACTAATAATTTTTAAAGTTATCACTTGACTAATCTTTTATCTATTTAATGCTTGATACCGAACGCTTAATTACCATATACAGAATTAAAGTTAGAAAGTAATTTTAAATAATTTCATAATTCATTACAGAAATCATATTTTAGAAATTTTACTTGAGGATTTATTGCTATTGATAACGAAATTTGAATCAGATAACTCCGGTCTTTTAATAGAATTTAATCCGATAGTAAATTTTAATAGAAATTTGAAAGCTAATTGCTGTTAATTTTATTTTCTGCATTTCAAATTACCGTAATGTTTGTAGATTCATTCAACAACGTTTGAATAATGAAAAATCCGGCAAGGTTTCCTTAAATGTAACTCAGAGAAAGATATTTCTTGTGTCAAATCAAATACGTATAACTCTTCTTAGATATCTAGATATGAGTTCTATCGAGCTTCCACAGAACAAGCTAGAAGTATCATCTCATGCTCTTGACTTCTGATCATATTCTCTCAAGAATCTTCAGCAAGCACTTAATACCAAGAGATAAAAAAAAATCGTCAGCTTCATACCTTAGTTAATCACTGCCGAAACGTGCAAATGCAGGTATTGGGCAAAAAAGAAGAATCAAGAGATAAAAATTCGATATAAATTGCAACTATCGTAGTATATAAGTCATTATAATTAAAAGTAAATGGTAAAATCAACTGTTTATATTAATAATTTGTTTAAATAAATTCGAAGTAGTAATATGCATGGTCGGACAAAGAGAAAAATAAGTGTAAAGTATAACGAATAAAATTTCATGTTGAAAAAAATAATTCTCACCTTCCGATTTATGATTCAATTATTTATAATTCTATACGAATTCCCCGCATAAAGTTTGAATAATTATAGTTTTAAATATTATTTTTCTCAAAATACGCATTTGAAATACATCTTCAATCACTTTATGCTTACATCTTTTTTTATTATTCGATATTAAGCCTTGAATTTTGCTTTTTAATTCACTGAATAAAATATATTTATATTTCTAAGTTTGGGTTATGTTTTTATTTTCAAATTCTTTCGCAACTCAATAAATAAATAAAATAAAATCGGTACCTATTTTTTTATTAAATTTCGCATAAGTTTGAAATTATTTAAAATTGCATTCGCTGAACTTCTAAAATGACGAATGAAATCGTCATTCCATTCCGCAATAAAATATGATCCCAGGATGCGAAAAAAAATCTATTAGGATGAGTAATAATTTCTGAACGTTTCCAAGTTTATTTTAAATTTCCAAATGTATTTTTTAATAAATTCTTCGAGTTCTTTGTAGAGGAAAGTGGATCAACTTTCACTTTTTACTTTCTCGTATACAAAGTACCGAAAAAGAAAATATTGTAAACGTTAAATTATTCAGCATCAGGATTTTAACTTATCTCCATATGAGACCGCACTGAATTCAAAAAACTCATTTTCGGAATTATGTGTGTGTGTGTTGCTCTATCTGTATCTGTATGTGTATACGATAAATAAAAGACGCATTGAGCTAAATGTATGAAATTTGATTTGTAGTCTTTACGCTAAATTATTTCATTTTTATCAAAATTTCTTTGAATTCAGAGATAACTCTGATTTTTCCTCTGAACATGGTAGTTACAGAACGTAAAAATCTAGATGATGAAATATGTTACACGGAGTAGCATCTATTGTGTAAAACCAAATCAGATTTTAATTCTGTCAAGGGATTTACTGTTTGTCGATCCGTATTTTCGTATGTTTGTTGCGTAATAACAGAAAGCGCAAATATTAAATAAATTAAACTTGGTGTTCAATTTTAGTATCTTGTGTTGATGATCTTCGTCAAATGTTATCTTAAATCCGTCAAAGATTTGATCATATGTTTTGTAGTTTCGCATCCATATATATATTTTAACTTAAAAATGCCACTTCTTAAATTTTAATAAGATAAGTAATCTTGTTAATAAAATTCTGTGACGAATTTTTGTTTTATCTGCCCAGAAAAAAGGGCAATCAAAATGCGTATTCGGTTTTCTTTACTCTACAACGCAACACAAAACTTACATTTGCCGAACTCTAGAAATAACAATTTAACTATTCGCGACTTTGTTGCCACTGTCTAATGTCCACAATTTTATGCAAAAGAGGAGCGGGAGGTATAATACGTTTTACAGAGAATAAAGAAAGCTTCGGAAAGATAAGCTTCTTAAGTTTGTTGATAATTTTCTTTTAAGTTCAAAAATTAAAGGCACAAGTTGCATTGGAACATGGCCCCTTTTCTATGCTGCCCAGATTTCCGGAATGGTTTGGATGGTCTTAACATCTCTATTAAGTTCAAAAATCAGTTGGTGTCAAAAATTAAATTTCTTTCATTTGTTTTCATTTTCATGAGCTGAGAATATACAGAGCTAAATAAAATTAAATAATCACAATGCGTTCTCGTGTACATCTTTATTTTTTCATTAATTATAATACGTTTTGCCAATGCATTTCATTTCTGAGTGCTTTAAGGTTTTTACTCAAACCACTGCTTTGTAAAACATTCTAATTTTGTTTAAAACATAATTATGACCATCTTTATGATAATTCGTGTAAATAATAATTTATAACCTTATTTAATCTTCCTAGAAAGTCCATACTACTCAGTACAAAAAAATATAACGAGTTATTAAGAATGCTGTTAAAACCCCACTATCATATTTTGAAAATATTAAGTGTAAAATCAAAGTATTTTAATTAGATGCAGTTATATAATACAAAAGAGATGGCAAAGACATTTGTTGTCTATTAGAAGAATACTGTTTGTGTTGAAAGTTACTCAGCTAAGAGGATTATGATCAGAAAAGAAAGGAGTATAATACCTCAAATATAAAACATTCAACATTAAATTATCGAGTTATTAAATTTGCATTCGCTTATTTTATTACCTTTGGCAAGAGAGGGTGAATGTCCTATGTATATTTATATATAGACATTCAACCACATTTTAAGTTATTAATTGTTTCTCATATAATGTATTAATCCTAATTCGTCCTTCCACTTATACTGTGCATTTACGCATGATAATGTGTTGTTTTATTTCTGCTAACATAATATTAGAATTAGAAATTCATGACATGTTCTAATTGTTAGTTCTTATTTAGAATTTTTTTTTTAATTCTACTTTTAATACTACTTTAAATCTTTTCATGTATAGTATTTTTAACGTAGAAACTACATTTATGTTAAATAGTATGGCATACAAATTTATTTTCAAAGCATATGTATTGAAATAAAAAAAAAAAAGAAATTGAAGAAAAGATAGTAGTAGAGAGCTCAAATTCTTAACTTTGTCCCCAAAGGAGAACCTATGAAATCCCTTATTCCAAGATCACGTAGCTTAAATTTTCTAAAGAATTAAAGAGCAAACGAAAGGAAAATTGTACAAAAATTAAATTGGTATATATGAAAAAGTAAAATTTTTAATTTTAAGATAGTGTAAATTTTTTTTTCGAAAATTTCCTCCGAAATTACCGTGGAAAAGTGTCAAGATATTGGTTAAATTTCCATAGTCTGAAGCCGCTGCTGTGGTTAAACATTTTAGTTTGCTGACAAGAATTTTACTTTTTTTGATTTCGTTCGATTGAATTTTGCCTGTTCTTAGACATTGCTAAATCATTACTTTTAAACACTTAAAAACCGACTTAAAGGATATGTATTAAAATGAAATAGAAATATAAAAATATAGTGGCAGAATCTAAGTTAACGTTAAGTTTAATGCAATTAAATTTTTTTAAAATTAATATTATGCAGAAATTGATATCATTGAAATGGTAAAATTATGAATTTTAAAAGTTTTTAGGATTTTTCTTCTGGAATAATTTCGCCTGAAGTTACATAGAAAGGACAAAATTTTGGTTAATTTCTAGTTGATTGAATATTTAATGAATTTTGAATAGTTGACAGTATGCTTGATCATTTATTTGAATAATAAATTATCAAGATTTGATTTAATTCGTCTCATTTGTTTAGGGGGAGATTGGAACATACATTCATAATACATGTATTCCAAAATATCTTTTATTTATATTAATATTTTCTTAGAATTTAAACGAGTTTCAATCAACACTTTTCAAAATAATGCTTAACGCTTTTAATGCTTTTCAAAATAATTTTTTTTGTGGCTAATCTGTTTCGAAATCTATAAATTTCTTTGGGTAAGAATCAAACGTATTGCTCACGATTTCCACATCCCTCGAGGTATTTATCTTTAGTGAAAAATTAAATAACAACGATACTCCAAAATTCTATTTCAAACGTTTCGTAAATTCAAAATTCCGGCCCTGTCTTGAGCACTTTTGATTGATCATGACTTATTCCTTCGATTAAGCTGGTTTATAGTATGATTCTAAAAACATATGCTTTTCATTAATAAAAAAGAAATACTAGAAATTGATTTACTTTCCTTAAATTGCTAAATTGAAAGGGTGTGTCGTTATTTAGTTTTTAGTTAAATTATGCTATTTAAATTACTTTTAGAAAACACTTATAGTTCAAAGAGAAAATTGAAAGGATTTTTATCAAGCATCCGATTAAAAGGCTTAGAATAAATGAATCAACAACGTGCAGTATTGAAAGAAAATAGAATAGTCAGAACTGCAAACCGTATTAGCTAAATTATAAATTTATGAATAAAATGTTATTTAATTAATTTTGCAGAAATGCTTCTACTTTTAAACTTTAGTCAATAAAAGTGATTGAGTTAGAAATTGAGAAAGTGCATACTTTTTTTTTAATTTTTAAGATGAGATTTAAATTTATTATAAAATTGCGTAAAATATCCATCACTCAGTAACCATCCTTTGACGAAATCCTCAAATAAAGCTCTGAAATGGATTTTAAATCAGGAAATAAAAATTATATGAGGCTTGAAATTCATCACAATCTCATAAAACAAGTTTAAAAACTTAAAAGACGCATAATAACTCTTAAAGCAGGATTTAAAATCCGCAGAAAGTCTCCAGTCCTTTAATCTGCAATAGAGAAGACGCGCTTTCTAGAGCTTTTGAATACCCCGAGCTATCTCCAAGCGAGAGTTGGAGAATATTTTACTTTAAAATGAAAAAAAAAGAAGGGAAATTTTCCACATTGCTTTTCACACTCTTTGAAGTTTCTCGTCTTTGTTTATGGAGATTTGGCGTTACGCGAATTTCACCGAGGATATGAGCTTCAAGCATAATTTTCATGTTACGCACTATCAAATGGATTTATGTGTGATACAACCGGGTTATGTTCCTCTATTACACCCCATATTTTGAAAAGGAGAAGATATCGGCTGGGCGAATCCTCTTTTATCTGCTTACATATATCGGCGAATGCCCAGGCCGTTTACAGTTATGGCTAGTAGAGGGATTTTTTTATTTTTAGGAGGTATACATGGTATATGGAGAGCTTTTGATTTATGATTATGTTGCCAAGAGAAGTTTATTTTTATCCATCTCCCTGCTTGTGATAAATCTAAAGAAAGTTGAGGTACTTTTTCGAGCCCTTATTCTGTGCTGCAAGCTCGTTGATCTACTATTTAAAAAAATATGCACATTGGTGATGTTTCGAGTCAGTTATATATTTGCTGCTGCCGAGAATCACCTCTTTCAGTACATCTCAATATCGTTTTCAAAGTGAACGCCATTTTAAAAAATGGAATTACTGTTTTCATCGTTTCTTGAAAAAAATATTTCAAGAAAATTGAAAAAACACGAAATGTATAAGAATCATGCAGTATTAAAACAATTTGAGGTATGTTATGATACATAAAATGTAAATCAGAAGAATGCAAGAACGTAAACATTACTTGTATGCACATTTTTCAGTTTACATAGAAGTGTTTCTAATTAAAAATTGGAGTCAGCAAAAAGAGCTGTTGTAGTCCACATTCTTTTTTTATTAATCCCAATTTTTTGATGAATTGTTAGGATTACTTTTTGAATCATACCGAGTTTTTATGAATCTGTTCGATGTAGATCTAATCATTGAGTGAAAGAGCAATTTTACAAGAGTTTTCCTTTATTGATTCCAGGCATCTTTAATTTGAAACGGTATAGATTGGTACTCAAAAAAGCATCTACAATCAGTGCATGTATACTGTAACTCAATCTGAATATGATTGTGGAACCTTATAAAAACGAAAACCTGGAAAATGTGTGATTAGGAACTTAGGTTTAGTTAGAAGAAGTAGAATATGTAGAATTGAATTAGGTACAGCAGAATTAAGAAGTAAATTTGAACGTGGACAAAACAGTAAATGCAGATTTAGGGAAAGACGAAATAGTGTCCATTTAATTATGCTATGGGGGGGGGATCGGAAAAGAAGAATACTTGTTCAAACTTAAAAACTTATTATCTCATATTAAAAGTTTAGGAACTAGTAGTGTTTCTCCCCACGGTTCAATTAATATTTTCTGTAATTTTAAATATTAGTTAAACTATAACGAAATTTTATTGCCAGCAAATCATTTACTTTTAATTTTACTTCGAACCTGCCTAACTATTTTTGTTACAATCATTAAGAGTATCTTAATATTTTAAAAACATAATTAAGCGATTTTACGGAGTAAATTACTAATTTGAAGAAAAAGGAATTAGTAGATAATTATTCATAGTTTGTACTTGCATTTTGATTATTTTTTCAAATTCCTTTTCAGCATGTCTTGTTTAATAAAACCATCAAAATATCGAGCTTACATATATCGGTAATTGATATATTGTGATATATCTATCATACTGCATCTATATGCAATAACTTATGTAATTTCAATATATTCATGCTACATATTTAATATATATTTTTATATATAGCCTTCTGTTTAAAACATTTATTAGTGAATTCGATTGCTTTAAAACATTTGCAAACATTAATATAAACATTTACAATATTAGAATATTTCAAGCATTAAAATGATTTAAAATGAAAATTAAGATAAACTAATAGAATGGGCTTTTTTTCTCAAGACTTTTAGACACCGAAACTAAATAAAAATCAATTTAACTTTCTAATTATCAGGCAAAGTATCATATTTTTGTAAGATAATTTATGTGAAAATGATTAAAATGTTTTCAACGTGCAAAACGTAATTTTAAAAAACAATTTGAATAATCAGTAATGTCCGAATTTTCATGATAAAAAAATCTATTTTTACATAATTCTGATATTTTCTAAAGTTTTTCTTGAAAGATGAAAGATTTTAGTTAATTTTTAGAAAATGAAATTGAAATTCTGGAAATCCTGAAAGTAGCAAAGAAAGAAAATGCATTAAATAATAGCATATGTCAAAACATTTTCTGTTTCACTGTGTATCAAGGGAAAAAATGAGTAATTTAAATCCGGTAATATGTTGAAAAAACGCGAAATTGTCAAACCAGAATCATCGAAACCATGACGTGGATTTTATTAATATGTAGGAATATCCAGAAATCTGTTTTAATGCTTAAAAGAACTACGGTTAGGTTGACTGAAGTTGATATCAAAATTTCAACTGCTTTTCTTAAATGAGCTCATTTATAATTTTTTTTAAATTTATAAAAATATTTAAATCGCTGATGTACAATTACATTTATGGGTATTTGGTATAAGAAATATTTCTATTATATTAGTTACAAACATTGCTAATGTTTTTAAGTGACTAAACTGAAGAATAAAAGTTACAAGTCTTATATTAATGAATAATTATTCATCTGCAATGTTCTATTGTACATTAAATATGACATGTGTCATAGCCTCATGATGATTCGGTGTGAAAATTTAAAGTAAGATTTTGGGAAAGATATCATTCTATATTTGATAATAGTTAAAAATTATTCATGGTGTCTCAAAATAATCTAGGCATAGAAGAATCTTAATTTAATAAATTTATGCGTTTCAGAAACGTATTGAGATTTTATATACACGTGCCGTATTAGAGTATTCATAACAAATTTATATTTCTCACTTCTTCTGTCGACTAGTACTTTATAGGGAGGAAAATATAATATCAATTAAGAATTATCCTAATCCATAAGCAAATATTTTCGCCAATAAACAAAATGCTCTTTTATTAAAAGACGTATAAAAATTTTCCCCGGTACAAAAAATATTCTGCATGAGTTCGAAAATTTCTAATGAAATAGTGTATTTAAATTTTTTTCAACGTACAGAAAAAGTCTTAAATTATTGGCGCTTTTTTATAAGAACGTAGTTAATTAACAGAGTAGTTTTTAGGACGCAAAATTACTTCAGTGGAATTTCTTAATTAATCTTTAACACGAATACTTTTTCCATCGTTTACGTTCTTTTCCGTTAAATATCGCTAAAATTCTCTGAAGAAATCTTTAAGCTGAAGGAAAAAAAATTACATGAGAAAGAAAAATGTTATAAATTATTGAAATCATTAAAAATGTGTTTCCCATTGAGAAGCAAAGCATATTTCTTCGATAAGAGATAAAATGTATTAAAATTTTTATTCTCAATAACGGAGATTAGTGATTTTTTTTAATTTAATTCACAGGATAATATATTTTTTAATAAATGATACCAACTAGATTTGAATTCTCATTACAGGCAACACACCATGTCAATAAAAATAAGAAGCAAAAATATTTTGCTAATTCTATACTTATTAAAACTTATCTTAAAATCAATAGATGTTTAATATTTCAAATACAAGACCTATTAAAATGTTCTATTTTAGAGCCTTATCAAAACGTTTTCCAAATACTATTTCTATAGATCAAAGAATAAGGTTACCCCAGAACAAAATTTCAGTCGTGAGAAAACTCAAACAATATTTTGCCATAAATAGAAACTGAAAAGTTCTGATGTTAGACTTTTGATACTGGAATAAAAGATTTAATATTTGAAATAAAGTTCGACTTTCAAACAGTTTACACACAACTCCACAGTTTCAGGAAATTTTCTTATTAAAAAAATCTTCTTTTAGTGTAAGTTTCCTATCAAAAATTTTCGCTCGTATCAATAATTCAAAGAATTTATAAATGTAAGTACTACTGTAGAATGTTTATACCTGTGACTGATCCTCTAGATATGAACTGATTGAAGTTTAAAATCAAAACATGTTGTTATGCATATTTAATGCAAAATATTTTATCCTAATCTGTCTAAAGGAAGCATCTAAGATTATTGAAATCACTTAAATGTGATTAAACAAACATAAAAGAAAAAAAAAACTCTAAGACAAGTTAGAAAAAGCAAATATAATATTTTTTACTGTTGATTTGAATAATAATAGATAGAAATTGAAGAATTTCATTCTTTTTTATTGTTTGAAACATTGAACAGTAATTCTGAAATAAATAACATATTAGAGATAAGATATTCAACAAATAAAATTTTATAAGCAAATTATACAGTGAGAGAGTTTAAAATTTATCAAACCTTAGTAAACATATCGCTTATCAAAATTTCTTAGTTGTCATTATTTATGATGGGCGAACAACAACATCGAGGCCAGACGATTCTTTGTGAATGTGAGACTGTCGTAAATTTTATCTAATGACATTATGCATCATAGGGTTTCTCCCAAGTTAAAAATCTGATTCTAGTCAAGGATCCAGTCAAGTATGTTGGCCAGGTGAATATTAAATCATTCCTAGTCAAAAAGTTTGTCTAATATATAAGTTTAGAGAGTAAATTGCTGTTTCAGGTGCTGAACTAACAATCTAATTAAAATATAAAACTTTGATCTCTGCTTTCAGCAACAATTACCGAACTTTAAAAATTGGTAAAAGGGAATAATTGCAGATATTTTTAAATTACTATACTTGCTCTTCTACAATTTCCATTTTTAACGTTAAATTTGAATCCTTGTCAGCTTTAATTGCATACCAAGGTTTTAATATTTCGTCTCTCTTATATATGATGGTGCTCAAATATTTCTTTTTGGGGCTTAATTTTATATTAGTCAATATTTTATTCGTTTTCAAGATTACCTATGGGAAAAAATACAAATTTAACTTTTAATAATTTTTTTGTAAGAAGTAGGCAATATAATGCGGAATTCGTGTTAAACTGTAATTTTCAAATTATCTCTTTCATATATCGAAATATTGTTTCCTAATTTTCTTCAAGTACTATTTCAATATTTGAAATGGTAACATAAGTTTCACTAATATTCAGATAAATAATTTGAAAAAAAATGAGTATGTTTCATAAGGCAATAAATCTATCCTTACATCATCATTCTTAATTTTGTAAGAGCTTTGAATTTTTTAAAAGAAATTATACATAAGTTATCAAATTTAGCTCTGAAATTTTAGTTTTTCTTTAATTTTTGTGCAAAAACATTTATTATTTCTAGTTATGTTTGTGTTCTTTGTTGAAAAAATATCGATGGCTTAGTTTTTTTTTTCTCAGTAAAGATTATGTATCGCAAAGAGAAACAAACTCTTTAAGAATTGCTGCCGAGAACTTCATTTTTCTTACGAGAAATAAAGAATTATATTACTCTTCATTAAACTTGAGACGAAAGCGCTGAAGCTGAATGAGCAACTAAATGAACTTGATTCATAATCGCATGATACGAGTTAGATGCTTAGCGATAATTAATTTCGGGCCATAAAGAAGAATTTTAAACGAGAGGGATGATACGCGGCTATATGTTTGATGGTATCTGCAATTTTGTTTTCCATGTGAAAAATCCGTCACTTAGGATAACATATCTAAGAGACATCTAAAATTTTATTCTTGTATGCTAAAGATCTGAGCAAGCTTTTTATAATATAAAACGAAACTGCTGGGTAAAGTTAACAAAATCTGGCAATGAAAAAGACTAGAGAATAATGTAAAAATATGAAATATAAATTGATATATATAGAATTTTTCATCTAGTATAATGCATTTTTTTATCTAGTGTTATGGCATAAAGATACAAATCATCCTTTTATATAATCTTCATACTTAATATCCTTTCATGAACTCTTCATGATGTTTCATGGTACTCGGAGAGGCAGACAGTTAATGGAAATGGAAGTTAATTTGTTTATAACAAAGGTTCTACTTTTTTGTAAAGCTCTCCCAAGCATATCGTGAACTCCAATAAATAAACGATTATAAAAAAAATAAACTTTCAACCACTTTAACGGAATTAAAATATCCTTTCGCTTTAAAAGCTTTTCTTCGATTGTTTGGTCTCATTTCAGAACACATTTCGAACAATTTCTCATTAAAGAAAATGTTTTATCATAATTAATTAGAATATTAATTGTCAAGAACTTTCGCTTAAGCTCAATGATTTTTTTTTGCTTCAATATTTATTGTGAATAGCACATTTATTTTCCAAATCTTTCTATTTCAGTTTTGTCAGATCTGAGATATTTAAAAAAAATTGTAATTTCGTTGGGAAATGGAAAGCAAGTTAAATTTAAATAGTTTTTTAACTGATTCCAAAGTTTGTTTTCGGCCTCTGCTCTTCACGAATTTCCTCCGCCGTTGCGCGTTTTAGTTCTTTTAGTAAATTACTTTACCTTTATTTTTTTTTCAATTTGACTTGTTTTCCGTTTTACTTTTTTTTCAGTTGTTCATCGTTGTTAAAATTACCTTTGCATTCGTTGAGGCATTTTTTTTATCCAAACGTTACATTCCTAACTTTTTTTCGGCTCCGACTTGTTTCTTATCATTAAATTTTTTTCTTCTTCAAGTTGTTAGTCCTTAAAATTCTTTTTAGTCCAGTTCTTGTTATTTATAAGCTTCCGGGACTTTGTTGTTAACGCTGCGAGTAACAGACTAACAATGTCTACTATAAACCTCATTTACCTCTTTTGAAAATGATTATTTCGACACATTGTAGAAAGATTGGTAAATAGTCCTTACTAATAATTGTTTGCTTAACAATCTAAAAATAATAAAGCAAAAAAATATTGCAAAATAGATTCTTTCTTTCCTTTTATTTTATACACAATTATTAGATTCGTTCCTTTTATTTTAAAATATATATATATATTATTCTCATTTATGAAAATATAAGCCAAGTTTATTTTAATATAGAGAAAGAAATAAAATTTCGCAATATCAACTGATTTTATAATTTCTCATTTCATATTCAAGAAATCATTAGAAAAGGTAACTGAAATACGTATTAATTAAACTTATGAAGCCTTTTTATGAAACGGTTTTTACATATTGTGAGTAGTCTCTATTTGATAAATTTAGTATACATAATCGTCAAGCTACTCTTTTTCGAGGACAAGCTAGAGACTAGCAGATAAACTTTTTTTTCCATTATACCCGTTTCTTTTTTGCTCTCTTAATTTTTGATTTCTGTTGCGCAAAAAATGAAAATTCTGGCATGCAAAGTGCTTTTACTCATTTTCGAGATCTTTATTCCTTTTTGTCAATTTAGTCTTCTACCTTTTTTTTTTTTTGTTTTTTTTTTTTTTTGGAAAAATATTTTTTAAAATCATGTATTTTATGTGCTTTTAAGTTTCTTAAGGTTACGTACACACTAGAAGACTTTTAAAAAATTTAACTTTAAAAATCCAGTTTCTTTATAGTAGGTCATTAATATTTGCTTAAACTCATTTCTGTGAGAAAAAAACCATATTACACTATTAATTAATATTTAATGACCTAATTGGTATATTTTTGAAAAATGATATCTTAAATTCTAATATGTACAGAGACACAATTCTAGTTGGAAATTATGACTAATATTAGTCTTCATGTTGCCTGCCTCAATCAAGTCATAAAAAATATATAGTCTTTTTAACAATTTTTTCATCAACTATGAGTAGAAAAAGCGAGATTTTTTCTGTAATTATAACTTTCAAATAGACATTAAAATTTATTTCTATAAATATAAGGGCACAAACATTCACTGTTTTATACAGATTATTTTGATATATAAATAATTGTATTTGGTCAATTTCTTGTTGAGTTATGATTGTTTGAATGGAGCAGCATAGTGGAAAAATATCATTCTTCATAAAATGAGTTTTAAAAAACCGTAACTAGAGTTTTTAATGAAAGCACCTCAAGGAAAATAATTATAACTCGAGAAATATTCCGAATGTTGACGACATCTTGGTATCGTTTGAAAGCTAAAGGATCAGAGAACATTTTGAAGCAATAAAAAATATTGGATATTTTGAACGATTTTCGAAGTTTTAAGTGTGTATGTACACCTTAAATCACTCGCTTTTCCGAACAGTCGAGTACTAAAACACATGAATTAATTCTCGCTCTGGTGATCTGACAGAAGAACGAGTAGAAACTGGAACCTAGCAGAATTGGTAGTAAATTCAATAGGTGACTAAGACTTTAAAGTGGTAGTAAGTTTTCAAAAAAAAAAGCAATAGATTACCTACGCTTTGCAAAAACTTAATTGCATATATGATGCTTGAGGAACCACTGATAACAATTATAATGAACTTATAAGGTTTTTATGAAGAGTCCATTCAATGCAACTAAAATTTGCAGTCAGTCATATAAGATTTTCTTTGTGTAAGATATGACTTATTGATAACTATAACTGTCCTTTTCTTATTTTCTGTATTCAATTATCAAGGAAATGTGAGACAACCTTCTTTTTTTTATAGCAATTGGGGTCATAGATGCAAATTTAAGAAGTTTCGATCTACATTATAGTGATAAGAAGAGTACGAAAATGATTTTCTATGATATAAAAATAATTTTCTTCCAATTTATTTTTTGACTAATTTTATTTTTACTGTAAATATTAAAAAAAAATGTGAAACTTGTTCGTATAATGACACATTTTTTTAAATTGAAGTTTTCACCATGAACAATTTTCTATTTTTGAATTAACAAATTGGAACTCTAATCTATTTTGCAAGTGTAAATTTCGAATTTGTGGTGAAATTTGAATTCCAAAAATTCAGAATTCAGCAAAACTTGGTGAAAAGTTATTTTTAGTAACTGAAATTAAACAAAGAATTTCTTTTTGAAATAAAATTCGGTATAATCACTATAGATGAAACTGATCTGCTAAATTCTAAGTGAGAAATAACAGCGTTTTTTTTTTTTTTTTTTTTTTTTTTTTTACACTCTTCTCGGAAAGAACAAAAAAGTTTTTTTAGCAGTTTATTAGTTTATTATGGATAATTCATTTTTAAATAAACCATTTTTTATCACCGGAATAAAATAAAAGAATTTTGTGTTCAAAACATATTTGATATTATGTTGTGGTAAAAATTGAAGGTTTAAATTTCAAGTAAATTCAAATTTGTGTATAAAATTGTGTAAAAATTTGATAAATTCTATTCATATTTTTATAAGAGTATGGATTTTAATTATTTTCAACACAATACTTTACTAATAGCTCTATAAATTGATTTCTGTCTGTCCATACAATATAGAAAGTCTTCTTATACTTTATAAATCTTTCCAGTTAATTTGAATTTATAATAATCCTATAGGTGGTCAGTACTTTTTTGTCCTATTGCTTCGTTTTCATCCCTAAATTTTCATATCAGCTATAAATGAATCTTATGAAAATTAATGAAGAACTGGGCAGCTTAGAGTATGCCATAGTGAATATAAAATTTCTTGACAGAAATAGCTCTTACAGATGTCTCTATTTTCTCTAGTTCTTCTGGAAAATGCTTTTATGTAATAATATTTCAACTTCTAATATTGTGAAGGAGAAAGACTAATAAGAAGTGTGGATTCATTTGATTAAAATTAAACATTTAAAAGAATAAGATTCGTGTCTTATTTATATAAATATGTCTTCCTTTATTAAAAGTTCATACCTTATTTTGTTCAAATTTTTTCAAAATAAAGAGATTTGCTTGTTTTTAGAGTATTTCTTTGCTAATGAAAAATGAAATTATAAAAAATAGTACTACTTAGTTACTTTGTAGATAAGAGATTATCTTTAAATGCATATATTTTTTTCCGAAAAAATAAATATTAATTTTTGGGGTTTAAGCATTGCATTATTAACTATTTGTAAAGCATAAAGTGAAATAAAAATTAATTTATTCTTTTTGCTCCAAAGTAAGTAAAAAAAAAAAATCGGTTTTTAAATTACCATGTTCGATGTTATTTTTTTTTCATTTTTTCCCTTTAATTTCACGGAAGAAACTGCACCAAAAACTGGTTGAACGAAAGAAATCGTCTATAGATGTTTTGCAATTTTCTTTTTCATTTTTAAATCCAAAATATTCTCTATAATTCTTAATCGTTTAAGTGCACCTTTCATAAAAATGACGTAAATCAAAAATAAATATTCTGAATTTTAACAGGTTAACTGGCTAGTTAATTTATAATCAACTTTTGAATTGAAATATTTCATCATAGAGTATTATCAGGTTGAATAAGGAAGTAATTCTATGTCTGACTAATTTAAAATCTATTTCAGTGAAACGGAATCTCGTCTTGTGTATCCTATGTTCAAATCTAGATTTCATCAAATGTCCAATATCAGTATGGGGGTTTAAATTTCTCATGAGACAGCGTCTCCGAGCTGGAAATAGAGATAGGGAATTGCCCAAAGAGATAAGGTTCTTGTCATCGGGAAAGATATAATTAAGATGTGAGCCTCAAAATATTCATTATTTATCAACAAACACTAGGCATTATTATTACAAACTACATTTATCATAAAACATGCGAAAATAATTATTTATACATGAAAGAACCTAAACTGGAATCGTAATTAATAAAAGTCAGCGGATTTGTTATTAATTAAAAAAATTAAGTTATATAATTCTTTTACTTATTTCTGAATTCTTTTCTCATTAGAAGTCTTTTACTTATTTCTGAATTCTACTCATTAGAAGTCTTACTTATTTTTGATATTTTCCTTTCAGTTTTTTGTTACACATTAATATGAATGACACATTTATTGATAATTTCATTTAAAGCATTTTACTAAGAAAAGATTTATTTCATAATATACACTAAATCCTTAATGTATTCCCATTGTATGCATTTCCAGTCTATTTGACTTGATATGCACAGTTTTGGAATAACGTTTTTAAAAATCATTCATTTCTTTTGTTCAAGTATTCCATTTTGAAAATAAAATGTCTATTATTGTTTATTGAGTTACTTTTCTTTATTCAGCCCCTAACAATTTGCGAAGAATTGAGACTTTTATCCTTACATTTTCTACATTCTTTCATTAATTTGTGAGACTTGCAAATCTCAAGCTTAATGAAACAAGAAACGTCTATTTTTTGCGTGTTTATCGAAGTATTTCTATTAATATTTACACATACAGTTAAATGGATTCCTTTTTATTAAATATTTTGCTTTGCAGACACATTAACTGTTTGCTACTAGCATCTTATCAATTCCATCTGCTTAATTGCTTTAATACAGTACACTAAGCTTTGAAAAAAATTTAGCTAGTTTTGGAAAATCTAAGTAAATAATTCGAAATGAAATATCTGCCCAATTAAGTTGAAAAAAATGGAAAGAAAATCCACCAAATGAAATCAATTTTGAAGACGTCCATTTGTGTGTGAAAGACAGGCTGACGCCCAAATGCTTCGGCGCTAGTTTGAGAGGCCGTTTAGTCCGCCTTTTTGGATCTTGACCAAAGAGACTAATGACCTCGCAATGGTCACTACTTCCCTTCCCCCAAAACATTCAGAAACACATACGGAAAAAAAGGAGTAGAAGATAATTTTTTGTGAGATTTGGACATAATATAAAGAAAAAGAAAAACAGCCGACCAAACTGGAGATGTGAATCTCGAGATGGTAAAAAAAAAAAATAAATAAAAATAAAAAAATAAGGAACAGTGCGCTAGTGATGGATTTTGGGGGATGCTCTATTCGTTGCACTTTTCCATTCGACAATAATTCAATTGAATTTACTTCATGTTTTCAATAGCCACGGATAGCCAAATGTATCAAAGAATAAACTGCAACTAAACAAATGCAATAAATATTGATTTAAAATTTTAAAATGAAGACCAAAAAATTACATTTTAAGCATAAATTTTTAAAATGAAGACCAAAAAATTACATTTTAACTCTTTAAAGGGCCATTCTTTCTAGTCATATTATGTTAAATATTTTAGGCTTGAAATTAGAATAAGAAAAATGATTCATTTAGTTTATTAGTTAAATTTAATTTGATTAATTAATAATTAAGTAACAAATCAAGACACATCATTTTGTCTGAGATAAAGAACTGAAGCATCTAAGTTTCTGACTTACTAAAAAAATTTGTTAGAACTTATGCCAACCTACATAATTTCATACAAAGATTGATAAATTTGGTGGGAAGCATACTTCCCACGGCCCTAGAAAGGGTTAAACAAAAAAAGTTAAATAAAACGTGTGCATTCCTTAATTATTTTTAACTACAACTGCATTAATTATAATGAGCATTTATGAAAATTAAAAAAAAAAATCAGACTAATAGCCCGGGTAATATAATTTTCACATTATCCAATAATGGAAGCGTTTTAATTGACGGATTAATATAATTTATAATGCTTTTTTTAAATATGAATCAACATTTATATCTGTAATCCTGAAACAGTTTTATTTAATCTTTTTGGTTTCTATCGCATTTTAAATGAAATCCATTCTGAAGAATACTATAAATTCGGCTGCTAGAGGGCTAGTGATTTCGACAATTAAAAAAGGTGAAGAGCCAGATAGGTAAAATTTAGTACACAGGATTTGCAATGAATATGTAGATACAAATAACACACTAGTTTTATGTGTCAAAGGGTTGGCAATCTGTCGGTCTATACTTTTGCATGCTTATAGACGCACTGACTAATAAATGAAATGACTTAAATCAATAAAATTTGTAATGTGATCTGATACAACTGTAATTCTTTGTCAAATTTTTATTTTAATCAATCTGAAAAAAAGCGTCCAATTTTCATATTCGTTGATAGATTCAGTAAAAGTGCTGCATTCATGCCATGGCTACATTTATCTGTAATTCTTAAATATTGCTCTCCAATATTGCACAAGATATTCGTGGCCTTAAACAAGGTCCAGAATTTTATACAAGAAATGGGTAATAAGATCTTTATTGAAGAATATATGGGAGTACTAGTAAGTTTAGATGAGATCAATCCATCTAGTTAAAAATTTGAACTGTCACATAAAATTTCATTTCTGCCATAAAGAAATATCACTTCAGACTAATCAAAGATGCAATAATTACTTCAAAATACATATGCACTTTCTTCAAATATCACATTGTTTTAGTCTCTTAACAAGGAATAATATATGAGGAATTATATGCAATTATTCTAAATGACTCCTTTCTTCTGATATTAACATTTTCCTTCTGAAAGAAAAAGCATTTTTATCATAATTTACTTTAAAAGTTATGTCACATTTTATTTATCAAGTCTTTTGTACTTGAATCGACCTTCTCTTTGTCACACTTGGGGATAGAGTTTTTTCAGTATCACAATTCCGGATCACAGAATAAGAATTACAATATTTTCATAATTACTTCTCTTGATGATTTACAAAGAAATGTGTGATGGTATATAGCGAACAGGATATCATTTCAATGGATGCATACTTCTATTGTATTTCTTCGCAAGCTATATATCAAAGATCTTATCATTATTCAAGAGCCAAAGATTGTTTCCTCTGGATAATAAATCGAATCAATTTCCTGTGATTAAGGTATATATTTTTGTTTTGTGTATAATAATCTATTCTTGTGGGCAATTAAGATACTTCTTGATAAGGCCACAGATTCATAGCATATTTATATAGTAAGAAATGCTGTATTGATAATAAATGTATCAAGAGCATATTTTTTTGAGTTTTTTAATGTCAGTGTTCGTTTGTCAAGAAACTAAGATTAACTGGAAGATTATAATTTTATGTATAATAAATCGACTTTTTCTCGTTTTGGGAAACCAAGTGCAGAAATGAAAAAAAAGTTAAAAACAGAAAAAAAAACCTTTCTGCTTTTAATTTAACATCAATATCTGCCACAGAATCCCACTTGATGTATTTAAATCACATTGTTATACGATTGAATTTCAGTGTTAAAATCTACACGAAGTTCATTAATATGTTAAATTGTTTTCCTAATCAGAGGCATCATTTTGTAAGTGGTCTTTTAAAGACTCAAAATTCGCTGCAGATATCCAACTAAATGCAACAATAAAATCCTTTCAGTGACTCTTAAACACTCCACCAACCAACATATGATGCAGAAATTTTTTGAAATAAGGGTCATTGTTAAATGAGTTATTTTTTTGGAATATGGAAATTTGATTCATTTTAAATCTGAAATTTTGCATTTATACTTTCATTTAAAAACACACTTAATATTGGAGATGACTTTTCATAAGCATACTTTCTGGAATAAAATTTTAAATCTTCAAAAAGATAGATTTTGGCTGTATTTTCAAACTTCATCTAATAAAAACGGTGCATTCTTTTATCATTAAATCACAAAAATGTACGAGTTGTCACACAAAAAAAAGTTGAAGAATTACGAACATTTCTTTCCTATAAACTTAAAAAAAAATGTTCATTGTAAAAATTCCATTAATATTTTTACTATTATTGAATTAATTTTATCCAAGTGTTTGAATTAAAGATCCATCGCTTCGCTTCGATTTTGTTATTTATTGCATCTTCATTCAATAGTTTATAACTAAATTATATTTATTATGATGATGAATGCAATTTAGTTATAAATCACTAAATCTATTATAAAACTAAAAATCATAATATTGATGGAAAATATATTATCTCTGCGAAATTAACTTTCAACTCACTCGTCAAGAACAGGATGGTTCGTTAGACTGTGAGCTTTTATAGTGCCATAAGTACTGAAATATTATTCATCAGATTCATAATATATACCTGGTAGAATGTTCCGAAACACTCCACAAAAGGAAACATTTACATGAAATTTACACACGCACGCACGCACGCACACACACACACACACGCACACGCACACGCACACGCACACGCACGCAAAAAAAATCTCGCGATATGAATTTGGACTCCACAAGGCCAACTGTATAATTACTCGACTATCGAGTAATCATATGTCTTATCAATAGCTATCATTCATTCCATTTTTATTCCATTAAGTTTTGAACTATTATTCAGCAATTTTTCAGACCATGTGGTTGTAGTATGATGTCTACATGCACATGAAATTATTGAAAATATAGTAAATTGTCTAAGAGTTTGATAATAAACGCACACATTGACTGAACTAGCAATATTCTCAACATTTTGGTATCTTGGTCCTAACTCCATATATCAGCTTTAATCGTACCCCCTTCCAAATATGTTTTGTTGCATCTGTTTACTGATTCAATCTGTCTGCGTGTAATTTTAATTATTTGGGGCTCCTTAAATCTCTTTTCCACATTAATTTTGATATTGCTCCTTTCGAAAAATTTTTGATTTTAATTTCTTTTATAGAGAATGAGTAATTAAACATCATTTGCACTTCATTCACTGTTTGAGTACCGAGAGCTTTATTTGAGTATTTGACATTAAGATTTCATTGAACATTGCTTACCTTAAAGGCATTTCATGATTGAAATAAAGCCGAAGGTGAAAGGTATTTGTGCTTTCCAGAGATCACCAATATAACATTGAGCCCCGAAATTCATCTTTAACTTTTAGATTACCGTCTCGATACATATTACCTCATTTCAAGAAAAAAAGATTTGACCAATGGGAGTGAAATGTGCTTTCAACTTTTTTTCCTAGAAATTGTTTATGATCAATTTTGATGACTTAGCTATTATCTTTTTTTGTTAATCCTTATTAACCTTAGCTCTTGATACAGTAGGACAAAAAATAATAATGCTTATAAGATTATTAAAGAGATAAAAGAATAAGACTTTTAGGAAGGAAAATTCTAACAGCATATTTGCGCAACAAATAATGTTGTGTTGCGACTTATGCACTTTACAAGCCCACTAACAATTTAAGCCGAATGAGCGTCTCTTGTTTTTTCAGTAGCGCTAACTAGGGCCAAGGGTACGACTTAGCTACTTCATTTGTCACATTCGCTTGCACAACCCCTTTTTCACAGATAGAGTACAGAAGAACAACCATGCCCTAACTGGGATTCGAACCCGGTATGCCCAGATCACGGGGAAGACGCGCTACTCTCTATGCCAGGACGCCGGCGTGCAACAAATAATAGTCCATAAATAAAGATAAAAAAAATCTGCTGTACTTGATCTGTACCGTCCATAAGATATTACCATGATTAAATAGTAGAATATTTTATTTTTTGAATGACAATTTATTATTTCTATTGCAATTATTCAGTTACGATTTTACAATAAATGTGAACTATTTGTTTTTTACAAGCCTAACTTTAAAAATTGTAGCTAATTATATAATTGATAGTAATCATTAAAAAATTCATTGTAGAAAAAGCAGCCTTTTTATTTTTTAAAGATTAGAATAAAATTACTAAACGCAAAATTAATCTAGACTTTAAATAATAATATTGTTCTTAAAGTAAAATTTTATTTTTATTTTCTCGCATGTAAACTAATAAAAACTGTAATAAATTTTAAATTGCTTGATAAAGACAGATTTTGATAATAAAGATTAAACCTTATGTTGTCAGACGTTTTAGTTAACAAGTGTTTGATTACAGTTTTTTTCAAAAGTAATAAATGAAACCAAGCTCCAGAATCCTAAAGAGAAAAAAATTGTTAAAAATCTTTATGGAGCTACTTTGCATAGTTTTTTTATACAACTTGATTATTTACAATAACTCGAGCTATATTTAGTTACTATACAGAAGTTGAGTCGATTATAAGGCCAATGCTTTAATTCTTAATTTATTTCATTTGTTTCAGCAAATAACAAAGTATTTCCAGGCACTTAATGCATATCATGAAATTGTCTGCTTGTTTTTCAACTAAAAAAGAAAGTAATTTAGCCTTTAAATATTTATTAACGCAATAACTTTTATTTAATAACTGAATTTAGGTTTAGTTAACAGGAAAATATTTTGCATTTCTTTGAATTGGAGTGATTAATCATACACATTATTCAAAAATATATTTTTTAGTTTAAGGCCACTGTATTTCATTTTCTTTTATTTAACCATACCTTTAAGGATTTAATTTAGTATATTTTGAATAAGTGAACTGAGTGAAATTTTCTTTTTCTCCATAGTGGCAGCTGTCAGCCATAAGCAATAGGCGGGTTGATGGAGATTGACCATTTATCTATCCTTGTGTCTCTGGTGGCACGTAAGGGAAGAAAGGCTAAAATAAAGATTGTCTTAGATTGCGCTCATGTTATTCAACTTTCATCGCCTTAGGGACATTATTAGCTCTCCACACTGATGGGCACTAAAAATTTGAACAGTGGAACTACTGCCAAAGAACTATTTCCTTGCTTGATAGATCTTTGTGTGTTTAGTCTAACGTGTTGCAACTTTCAAGATTCTAAATGTAAGATCTCGTTGAATAGCAGGGAAGATATTCGGTCGCTCTTTGCTATAAATGACTACTTTAGGCTATATTATTTCACAGGCCAATCAAAGAAATCAAATTTTTAACGTTTCCAATCGGGAAAAATGACCGGGGTATGTTGACAACTTCTTCATCTTGCCCTAATTACTTTTTACTCTTTTCTTTTTGGCTTTCATTTGCACTTTTTTACTTAATTTTTATGATTTTCATGAGCAGCATGACACACAAGCTGTTTCATACCATATTAAAACGTTTTTGATCCTACGGATAGCATTTTAACCATCTAATCTTTGTAAGATATGTTACATGAAAAGGAAAACAATGACACAACATGAACGTTTAAAGCAAGAAAGGCAAGAAGTTCAAGATTAAGAAAAGTTTTATTAAGAAATTGAAGTTTGTTTCCTAAAAAAAAAAAAAGTCCAACGCTCATGACATCTCCTGAAATTTTCAAAGAAAGTACATTGCAGTTCCTACATGTTGTGAGATTTATTTTGATCCTCCATCAGAAAACTATAACAGAATGTTGCAAAAGCCGCACAAGGTGGTACAAGTGATACTCAAAATTCGAACGAAAGAAATTTGTGTTTAATTTTTAATTATAAATTTATGATGTTGAGTTACAATAATAAATTCAGAAGCAGTTTCTTTACATACTATTGAAAAAAAGAACTTAATTAATGCTTAATTAATTAATGTACTATCGCGTATCTTCTAAGAATGCAAATTTATTCAACTTTCACAAAGTTTGTCATTTTGTTAAAGTAATGGGGAAGGAAGGTACTTGCGCTTTATCTTTGGAAAACAGCTAAATAATATTGTTTATATTAAAATGAAATTTACTCAATTACATTCAATACAAGAAACAAACGTTATAATAATAAATGAACCAAGAAATAGTTAAAAATCATGAAATAAGTCGATAAAAATGAATTTACCTGGAAAAACTAAATTTATTGAAGATGTTCGATTGTTAACATCGACATACAAAGAAATTCCAGAGACATTCACAAATTGACTGCAGTAAAATGATAGTATTCGTCGTTCTAAAATAACGGAATTTGAACTTATAAAAATATATCTTATGTATAACACTTGTGCTGAATTGTGAGCTGCCGTTTTTATACATTTCTGCCTCAAGAACTCATTTCTCTAACTTTCAATATTCATAACACGAAAGGTCATCAGACCACATAAAGTTGTGTAGTGTCATTAAGACTACATTACTTTTTAAACTAATCACTACGCTCATATCGTATAAAACATGAATAATTAATTTTATCTCAAAAATGTATGGTTTTCAAAATATCAGGCATCATTATAAGAGCAAGAAATTAAGTTTCAATTGAAGAACAGCGTCATTATTTGCAAATAACATTATGTTTGAATTGGCCGCAACGTTGAATAGCCAAAATTATTGGTTTCTCACATCACCCGGCGATGATTTGAAATCAAGATGATGGTTAGCAACGACCGTAATTCCTCGCAATTCTTAAGGATATAACATTTTATGAAAATGAATATCAAATAATCGCCTGCAGGGTATTATGTCACTCGATGTTGATTATTGTAGACTTCCAGGTAATGCTTTTATACAAATGAAATGACCACTATGCGTTTGCTTGAAAATGTTAGATTTTAAATGTTTGATCATTATGAAGGATGGCTTTTTTATTTCTTCATAATGAGCTTATTGTTATCAGTTGCTGAGTAGTTTATCATGTTAAAAAAATATTTGTTTGGTGTATCGCATGCTTAATCTCACTTTTATGTCAGGTTTATCTTGAAAACTCTACAGCTCACATGAATGAAATAGTACATCTATGCTTTAGATGTATTACTTCATTTCGGATGAAATAGTCAGATTTTTTTTAAATTTAGGCTTAAGAACTCCTATACTATATCTAGATTCTTCAACATGAGGCTTTCTCTACTAAATCTATCTCAAGTCATAATATCTCATCTATCATATAATTGCCAGATTAATTTTTTCTGTCAGATAACAATGTCAGTAAGCTCCAATAACATGCAAAGGTTCAGATAATGGAAAAATTATTCTTATAGTAAATATATTTTTTTCTTTATGAGCTAGTAGCGACGGTAAAATCTGTTTGTTTTAATATCAACTGTGTATATTTCCATCGGAATTCCTGTACTTGATTTATTATGTTTGTTAACTACATAAGATAAATGCTAGCACAAATAAAGTTTTTGCCTCTTCCAATGACCGTAATTATTTGTATGCTTTGTTATTTGAACGACGATACGCAAATTTATTAAGGTGGTACCATTACATGTTCATTTTAAAGTGAATATTTCATACTCATTAGGCAAACCTTAAAATGCTTTATGAGCCTTGTAGGAATCTTCAAATCGTTTTTATTGTTAAAATTTAATGAATGAATCACATAAATTTAGGTATACAGTGACAGCACTTATTTGATGCTAGGGATATTTTAATGAATTTTTTCATGCGTGTTTCCTGAGCTGAAAATAATAGGACAATGGTTTTCGTCCATAAAATCTTGTTCTAAAATTTAATGTAGCATCATTTACATTGATGCCGTAAATAAGGTTTAGAGTAAAATCGTGAAACCATAAAAAATACTTTCCTTCAAAATTCTTTTAAAGATTTTATCTAATTAAAACGAAACAACATTTTCCTAAATTCGTATAAAAGTTTAATTAAAAAATTAGAAATGAAAAGAATCAAATAAAAGTCAAAGAAAAAGTTCCATTTTGGAAATTTCTTTCGTTTGGCACTCTTGAGTAAACTTGGTTAGCTCTAACTCTGCAGATTCCTACGAATTCATCTGCTATAAAAGAATTCATATGTCCTCTTTTCTAGATAAGTAGAAATGCGATTCCACACAAATTTTCCTTTGAGGTTCATAACATTTAATTTTTTTCCCTGATCAAAACTATAATATCAAATTTTTCTTACAATTATCACACATCGCTTGTGCAGGAACATATACTAATATTCTTTGGGTTTTTTTTCTCTTTAATATGATTTACTTGTCAGAATAACGTGTTCTTTTAAAGAAATATTTTAAGCTTTAAGCTATTTTTTAAGCTTATATATTCGAATATAGAAATATTTTAAGCTTTAAGCTATTTTTTAAGCTTATATATTCGAATATAGAAATATTTTAAGCTTTAAGCTATTTTTTAAGCTTATATATTCGAATATAGAAATATTTTAAGCTTTAATCTAAATCGCTGAAATATTTTAAGCTTTAATTTTAATTCTTCAGGAATTAGAGTTGATTGAGGGAAAACTCATTTTCATATCTGAAATCATCATCCCAAATGAAGTAAATATTAGTTAAAATATTTCAGACACCAAAAAATTTCCTTTGATGGTCTGCATAAAAATATTAATTTGCATGACCATATTCAAAATATGCACAGTAATTTTCAGAAATTCTTCATTTTAAAATAGCATGGAGAATCTGAGATATAATTAATTTTCTATCTTAAGAGTACAGGTAATGCTTTAGTATTAACCCTTATAACAAAAAATGAAGTATTTTCATTTTGCTCAGTTTTTATTCATATTTTAACCTTTTCTTTATGACAAATGCTGTTTTGGAATTTTTGTTCCTCTCATCCTGGTCTGGAGCAGCTATTGCAATAAGAATTCCCTACCCTTGAAAATAATTTCTAGGAAGATGTACTCATTATCTTATATATAGCTTTATTCTGACAAAATCTGTTTTGTAGGAATATATTTAGGCATCATGTAATTGTAATCTAAATTATAACAATAATGCCTTTTCTATATGAAAAACCAATATCTAAGAATGCTCAAAAATGTTCAGAGGCAAATTCGTTCTTCAGACAATGAGATTTATTCTCTGCATCTGAGAGGTGTTATCGATCGTGTAATAAGTGAAATTACCATGCCTTTACTCCAATTATTCCTTAACACGTGCAAACATATACCGTACAAACCAGATTTAAGTTGCTTCTTGTATCTAAAGCGTACCGCACAGCTAGATTAAACCATAAAGTGTATCGTGGAATTGATGCCGCCAAAATGATAGGTTTAATAAAGGCGCGTGTAAACTCTTAACTAACAAATCCATTATAATGGAATAGAAGATTTTCGAATCTTTCTCTCGTAAAAGAAATATTTCGATTGTTTCTAATCTTACATAAGATAAATTAAAGCTATTTTCGCGAACAATTAATTTTATATTACTTGATTAACTATTACTCCGGGCGTTTACTTTATATGTTTGAAAAATATCTTTAAAACTGTTTTCATCTCCATTTTAAATTCCATAATATAATAAAATCCTACTAAAATATTAAATCCACAAGTTGTTTAAAATCGATGTTTTCCACTAAGCAGCTACATTCAGTTTTCGAAAACGGCTTAAAGGCTTTGAATTATTAAATCGTTTATATTTGATATTAATTTTCCAGCTTCTAATAACATACTAGAGAATAGGAAACAATGAATCTATCTAAGAAAAAAATACAATAAAGTTTCTCAATCCTTTAAAATAATTTGAATACTTCTAGACTGTTCAATTTTGCTAATTTGTATTGTAATAAATCCTTTAGTGAATAGCGAAACCTTAAATAGATGCGAGTTTAATTTTCGGTAGAATTTCATTTTTTAAAAAGATATGCATATTTTTCAAAAGCATGTGAAGCCATTAACTCGAACAGACAGTGACTTAAATACATGATATTGTAATTCTGTAACAAATTTTGATTTTAATCGCTCGAAAAAAAAGCATCCGAAATACTCATTAGGTTTTCTGATACTTTTGAATTAACCACTCCCAGTGATTAATTACCAAAAATCGCACTCTGATAGATTGTTTCGAAATTATTGTTCGCTAGTGGCGTATGATTAATAATACACAAGTACATTTATTAGAAAACATGCGAGAATGTTTCCGGGAAGACCACACTCGCTGGTTTTATGAGAGAATACTTCAAAGGTTTCGTTTGTGGAAGCTAAAACATACTCTCAGAAAGTAAAAATAATTACACGACATATATACAGATTCCTACAAGTTCAATTTATGACTTATGAAATAAGATCTAAACTGATTTCATCTTTACATACAAATAGCTACTTTTTAGAGAAGTATCATTTCCATATATACGACTGTAAGTCAATTATACTATATTGACTTAAACTGCCCTTGTCAAAAATATCCATTAGTCTTAAAAATTTTAGAAATATGGTAATTGAAGAAATTTGGAATTTCTCAATTTTTTTTCTTTATTTTTCTTTATTATTATTATTTTGTTTATTTTAAGATTTTTTTTCAAAGCTACTTCAATTTTTTCTGTATAAAAATTTTGGATTTACTTTTTTCTTTTCTACACTTAATCACTTGAATATCACAATTTTAGAATTTAACATTATTAAAATGAATGGGTTTATTAACTTACGAATGATAAACTAAGGAATAAAAGTCTAGAGTATTTCAACACTTCGTGAATATATGTTCATCAAAGCAGGCAAAACCCATAATGTATCAACGCTTGTAAATAAAAGTGAGTAAATCCTCTATAAAATTTGCTGTTGAAAATAGGATCATTACAAGAAATCCACAGTTGATAGTTTTAAATAGAATGCAAAAGTAAGTATAATACGTTTAAATAAGGAACGTTGCGATTTATAAACAACCATGCATCTTAATGATTTTGTGCATATCATTGGAGGCATTTCGAGGGTTGAGGATATGAAGTATCTGTTAGATTATAAAGAAATAAGTGTTTTCCTTACTGTGGCATTTTATGGTAAAATTCTCAACTTAAAATAAAAACACTATCCTTCCTTTTTCATTATATACCTAAGGAATTTTAAATACCTAAAGTTTAAGAAATATTGGTCATATCCAGAAATTTTGCAAATACTTGGGATTGTCAAAGAGCGAAACAAATTTTCAGTCTTTCTTCAGTTAAGAGATTGTTTTTTTTCTGGTCAATAGATTGAACTTAGGTCATCATTCAATTTTCGCACATTATATTTATATAGCGGCATGCTAACTATTAGTTTCATAAGCAAATTAAATGTTGGTATGGTAGGTAGGTATTTTGAGATTTAGTGGCACAAGAGCCAAATATGGCTATACTGCGCCAAACAAATGGTAAAAATGTGTCTAATACAATTCAGTCATACAATTTAAAATTAAAAATATGATTATATGGAAGACAAATAATGAATAGTAACAGTGGTCTTAAAAATGCAAATTACATCCCAGAAAGGAAATTTTTCCAAAAATGTCAAAAGATTAAAATATCAATGAAATTTAAAAAGGTAAAAGTGCAAAGTGCATAATAAAAAGACAGGTACAATAAATTACGGAAACAAGTGAAAAAAATCATTGTAACCTTTTTATTCGATGTTTCTTCAAGTATTTCTTGTGAATAGGTGTATTTGAAGGTTGACTGTAAAATTTTTTTGGGTCAACCCATTGAACCATACTTTTTTGAAGACTTTGTCTAAAAACAGTTTTGTCCACTGTGCTGGAATCGGTAGAAAGTTCCGGAGCAGGTGGTGTTTAATCAATTGTTTCATGAGGATTATATATTATTGCATCATTGCATTACCCCTTTGCAATTCACACACTTCTCTTGAGCAATGCAATCAGTACTGTCGTGACCGACTTCTGCACAACGGGCACAAGTCAAAGTCCCGCGGCAAGAAGATTTGGAATGCCCGAAGCGTTGGCACTTGAAACAACGTAATGGATTGGGAATATAAGGTCTGACAGCAAGGCGCATATAACCGGCTTTTATGTGATCTGGTAATTTAGAGGAAGTAAACGTCAAAATTAAATGTTTAGTGTTCAGAAGCTGGCCATCTCTCCGTATAGAAATACGCCGTACATGGCTCAACCCCTGTGTTTGCAATTTTTTTGTGATTTCTTCAATCGGAACATTGAACAGCTCCCCACAGGAAATGACTCCTTTAGAGGAATTCAGAGATGCATGGGGAGAAACAGTGACCGGGATATTTGAAAGTGCTTTCATTTTAACAATTTGTTGAGATTGCTTGCGAGAACATACTTCGACCAGTAAATCACCGCATCTGAGCTTTTTAGTGCTTTTGACTTCACCAACAGTACTAGTAATAGCCTTTTCCACTAAAAACGGAGAAACAGAATGAAATGTTTCATTAGTGTCCGATGATCTTTTAATTACAAAAAAAGTAGGAAAATTTGTTGCTGTTGAGGTGTTGGAAGTAATTTGTTGCCCACCGAAGGGAGCCCGTTTGGTTTTACCCATACGACATTGATTTAAATTCAGGTCCGACAGCACCGCCCACCACGGAGCCCAACAAGGGAAGGCAGCCACCGGCTCTGGCCATTTCCAGCCTCGGCGCTTACCTTGGTGCTAGCCGAAACCTATACGCTGGGAGTTACCCCCGGGGACAGTGACCACCCTTAACGCCAAGCCCAAGGAGTAACCCCTTCGCTTGATCCCTAGCAAACTAACCACTTAGGTGGCTAGCGACCAGCCGATTGATGCACAGGGGACCACAGTACACCACCCGTCTGTCAAATGGGTTGCCACGCACGGCCAACACGTGGGGTTTTGGCTGTCCATGAGAAGCAAGAAGCAAACAGAGCGGCGACAGCTTCTCATGGAGAGCTCCCTCGCTTGCCGTCGAGGGAAGGAAAAACACAACAGATAGCAGATGGCGTAGGGGAGGGGAAACGTAAAGGGAGTAAAGATCAATGGGTACCTCGGGATTGGGACACCCGTACTCACCTATAGTAGGTGAGCCCTTGAGGGGAAATTAAATGTTGGTTTAAAAAGAAAGACAGTTGAAAAATCAATTTTTTTTCCTGTTTTCATGATTTTTGGTTTTTAAAACATAATTTAAAAGTAATCCGAATTATAAAACTCTAATATATTGCTTATTTACTCGTAAATTTAAATATTGAAATTATTTCTTGTTTACTGTAAACAATATTCTATTCTCAAATTTATACATTATCCTTAACCTGATAAAATCCTCATCGATTTATAAGGATTTCGTTAAATTGATAAATGGGGTTTTTTTTGTTCAATTCTATTAATTTTTCAGACATCAGTTGGGAATGGTACAATTGAAAATTAGTTACTTGGTTGAGGTTCATTTTTTTCCCTCCAGATGCTTATAATCCCTTAGACATCTAAGATAATTTGTTACATAATCATGAACTCCTTAAATTTCATACTATAAGCACTCCTTAAAGTATATTTCAAATAAAAGCAATAATATTCTTCCAAAAATTTAATAGTTTATTCCTGTATATTGGTGATAAATACGTTTGAGGGAAGTAAACGCATCCTAAATTGTAATAAAAATATAATAATTAGCATTAAAATAAAATTGTATTATTGTTTAATTCGGTTTAAGAATAAATTATCTTAAATGTTAAACCTTTGCCCTCGGATGATGACTCTCACTCACCATTCAAGACAGTGCAGGGTTTTGACGTTTTATTTATTTATTTATTTAATTTTGATTGAAAAAATACCTGCAAAATAGTAAGAAGATGCAAATTAATTAAATGAGAGAATTCAACTTAAAATAATTATATATATATATATTTTCGGAACAATAAATAAGTCTTTGTACTAGGTGACTGCTTATGCATCCAATTACTTTTGCGAGTGCAAAGGGTTGTTTGTTTAAAATGTGTTAATTCAAATCGAAATTGATACTTTTTCTGCAAAAGGAAGGAAAGGAGAAACTTTTAAATCATAATGAAATCATTTTCAATGCAAAAACAGTATTCAACTTAATCATCACATTTTTAACAAATTCAAAAATGTTTCTTAAGTTCTCATTTTTTTTTCTCATTTCCATCCTGAACACTTATAAAACACAATTAAAGAAACACGGAATTTCTACATTTCTCAGAATTTAGATTTACTAGTTCCACTCAATTAAGAAAAGTACAATTCCGAAAACGCAATAAAAAGTAGTTTTGATTTAGTGTCAGGTGAATTGTTTTTCTGCGGAAGATCCGAGGGATCAAAAAGAAACACATTTATCACATCCCAATATATCACTTTTTTTCAGTCGCTGATCCAAACAATTCATTAAGATACCTCTTATAGATAGATCTAACCTAAACCGGCGGTCGTTACAGCTGCTCTCTATTCATTCAGGATAACCTCTTGTATCGTCGGAAATGATGTGGTTCTAAAGGTTCCTTTCAACTTTTCACAATGGTTTGGTATTTTCTTTTGAAGGCTCATCTTTGGCTCGTCTGTAATCAGAAGAGCAGAGATGGCTGAGTGATAATGCTTTTTGAAGTAGGCTCTGTTTGTTTCTAATGATCCCGTTCCACACTACTGATCAAACCGGCTCATCTTCAGTGACGTGAGAGACTAGAGAATGAATTGTGCTTCCGTTTTTTTTTTTAGATTGACTCATGCACTTAGTGCATACTTTTTTTAATCGTATTTTTATTTCATTATTGGGTGAAACTGTGGGTAAAAGAAAGAAATTGCTCTTTTCCAAATGGTTTAAAGGATTCAATTTTTAGGTCATAAGTTGGAGCAAATTCATGCTTTTTGATTCGAATTTATCAAATTTTCCCCGCAATTGCATTGATTCGTTTCATTCGTTGATTGAATTTTCTTCGCAAGATGCCTTTGATTTTTATATATCTAGCTAAATTATTGGTATTTAAAATCAAATGTTTTTATAATTAAAAAAACATAATTAAAACCTATATCTTTAGGTATATTTCTCTTGCCTATTTCGCGTTTATCAAAATTCGTCGAGTTATCTTTGTATTAAATTTTTAATATTTTCTAAATAATGTAATGATATTAATAATTATTATTAAAATTGCACTACATTTGCTAAAGTTAAATATAAAAGTCGATTAAATCAAAGCGTAGTACTTTAAGTATTTTAAAATATATACTTCAGGATCATCTCGGTAATTTAATATACAAATCCATATTATATTTCATTAATATATAACTCTCTATATTATCAATATTATTAATTTATAACTCTCTATTTCGACTCTCTTATCATGAAATAGCTATCAAACAATTATCTACACAATCCATTTCAGGTCTATCTACAGAATTAAGACGAAATCAATTTTAAATTTAGTTTAGAATTGATTTTTTTGGTAGTTATGATCAAGGATCCTAATCTTTTTTGTTACTCAATACAAGCATAAAATAAATGAGTTGAAATAATTTGCTGATATATTTTGCTTCGAATTTTTGGCTATTTTATATTTTAGACTCAAACTTTAAATTTAAACAAACATGAAATAATAAACACCTAATTAAATGAGTTCTTTATAAAATCAATTATTTTAGATAAAATTTCTCTTATCATATGCAATAAGATTAATTTCAACTAAAAGTGCTTGACAGAAAATGCAGTGCTATGCAGCAAGATAAAGTATAAAATCATTTAATTTCCATATAATAATAAGTTCAGAGCAATTTATAAAATTAAAGCAAGTACATTTCACTGAAGATTCTGATGATTACTCTTATAAAAGCGGGAGGTGTAAAAAGGTATTTTGAAACAATAACTTGAAAATACTGCAAATAAAAGTGGATATATTTTCTATGAATTAATTAAAATGTATTCAATTGAGTATCTTGCAATAAAGTATCTTAATGGATTTTAAGTATTTAGTTAAAACACTTCTGTTTAAAAATGGAAAAATTCTAATTATTAATTTCTCTGATAGCAATTTAATCTTTGATAATTAATAGCAATTAAATTAAAAATTCTTTCAATAAAAATGAAGCATTTAGTTTCTTTAAAATGATTCGCTTACTTGTTTTAAATGAGTCTGAGATTTTTGAGAAACACTCTAATACTTAATATACTTAATTACTTATAACGATCAAAGGAAAATTGTTTAGGAATAGTCAGTGAAAATGATCTTTTAAAGATGTTTTCTCTCTATAAATGCATTTTTCTTTAATACATTTGTTGTGCTAAAATAATATTTTAGCATTCACTGATTTTAAAACTGCATATCAAGTAAATAAAACTTTTATTACAAATGTGTATGTTTCACGAATTAAGTAGTATTCATATATATTCTGTAAACTAATGTAAGAAATAAGATCAAAATGGGAATAATATTTTATTTTAGTGGGAATTCAGATAGTGTTCCCCCTTTTATTAGGTTCAGTGCTGTATGTTCTGATCTCTACCAGCCAATAGATTAAGAAAAGTATTGAAATTCGACATCTGTTTTTCTTGAGAAATAAATAACAATTTGAATTAAATAATTAAAATTCATTGATTTCGATAGGCACCTGAATAGCATGATGTGGTATCAAGTTAGCATCATAGACTGTCAAAATGATGCTGTCTGGCATCAGATTGGAGTATCATTTATAAGTTGACCATGTGGCTAAGGGATGACATACAGAAGAATTGTAATTATTGCGCATTCAAAAAACTCTAAGTTTCTTTCTGTATTGTTTTCACAATTTTTCTTCTTACTTGAAAAAAAAGAAGCTATAGTCATCTGTATCTGGTGTAATGGTTTTAAATAAGAGTGTTTGTTAAAGGATCGTAAAATTCATAATCACAAATAAATACGATTTTTTCTCAATTGATGTAATCTAATTTTTAAAATGTTAACTTTAATGAGTATAATGTTCTAACTAATTGTGTCATGTTGCGCTGCTGGGATAAAGTATTTTTTAAAAAAATAATATATAAAATAAATACATATAGAATTAAAAAATAGGTATTCATTATCTGCCCCAACAAGCGATGTGCTTAAAATAAATATAAAAAATATATGTTCAATATTCCTTCTAATTTTTACAACAGTACATGGTTCAAATTCAAAACTTAAATACGAACAGTATTGGATTGCAAATGTATATATATTTGTATTTGCACAATATATAATCGAATTGCTTTCAGAAATGTCTGATTGAGGAATATTTCTATCGCTAATATTTAACTTATATATCATTTAAAAACCTGAATCTCATTTTAGCTGATATTTCTTATATATTGAGAACATATTTTATCTAATTAACAGTACTCAGACATGCCAAACTTCATGCGTTAATTTTTACTTGTACTTTTCTGATTATTAATTATAGTCCGTATCTTATTAATTATATTTTATTTTTATAGGATACGATTCATCTACATTCCGTCTGTACTTTTATTGTTGTTGAAGGTCACCCTAACAATGGATCCTGACTCACTTGAGTCACGTACATGAAATTCCGTTTAGCAAAAATAATGCTGACAACTCTCATGTTTTCTAATTATACTAAAAAAACAATTGAATAAAAAAAAATGAAATACATCAATTATAAATTAATTAATTTAATTATGTTCATTTACCGTTTATTAATGCCCCATTCTCTTATTTATCTTTCTACTTCAATGCATACATATGGATTAAAATTGGTTTTTATTCATAAATGAGGTCATTACAAGGTTATAAATAGGAAATGGAGTCGAATTTCGAAGAATGATGAAAAAGTTTGAAATATTTGATCATTTATTTCTTTTACTTTATACACCATTGTTAATAAAATTGTAAGTTTAAAGAATATTATATCGGAGCTATAATATAATATAATTTAAAGACATTTTTAACCACTTTGTCGAAAATTATCCCCGATGGAATTTAATCAATCTGACCTAGAAAAAACTGAATTTTATTTGTGTTTAGCTCCCATACTTTTTAAGAAGACATTTTTTTTCCTCCCCTCCAACAATCTATATCGTTTTTTATTGTGAGTTTAGTCTCCCTCTACCCCCACAACTTTTGTCGTGCCGTGTCATCTGTAAAGAATTAAATAAACTTGGTTTAGGAAGGCGTAACATTGTTGAAGAGCAATGTTGTGATCGATGATACCAGGCCTGTAAAGGAGTTGCTTTTAGTCTTCCCTACGCAGGAAATGTCCCATGTATTCAATAGTTGTTTCTTTCACTTCTACCATAATCATTTATTTTATGCGAACCATACAAGATTATTAATATTCGGAGAGGGAAAAAGTAAAATAAAGAACACAAATGCAGCTGCCGCCCGAAATATGTGAAGAATTGCAGAAGTTCCCTAAGCAATTTTTAACCGATTTTTAGTTGTATTTTTTTTCTCTCTTTTCTGTAACATGGTAATAAACGGCAATTCCATATCTATTGAAATGATATGCGATTCTCGAATGAAATTTTGAATCATATGCTCAATTTTTAGTAGTTTTTTTGGAGTTGAAAAGCGGAAAGAAATGCTTCGTGATTATTCAGGCATTATTTGATCGTGACTTCATGTTTAGGGGACGTTTTATTTCGACACGCTTCGATGGCTGGAAAAAAAAGGGATCACTTGTTTTATGAGAAGAGCCACAGTTTTGTAATTTTAATTACTTTCCGTTGATATTGCTTACTCGGCTGAATTATAGAATTTTCTTTTTATTTTCTTATTAATCTTCCGTTATAAACATCGAACTGAGAGTCTTTCGATATAAATATAGAATTGGATTCAAAAGGCTTTCGTTAACTGACTTTATTTCAAATGAATAGAAAGCCCTTTCTGTTCTTCAGAGAACACATTCGTGTTCTTCATATTTGTTCTTGATTAATCAAAGTTTATACGAAAATACCACAGTTGCTTTTTCAAACACATGTTAAATGATGTTTATTTTTCTGGTGCAGCTACTGCTTACATCCACTCAATAATTACTACAAGAAATGTTCTTCAATACTAAAAAGAGTCTGTATAAGCACTTAATAATTTATCAAGTAATGTAAGATAATATAAGATACTGTTATAAAATAGTACGAAATTTTGAGCATTGAATACTGTTATACAATATTTTACAATATTTGTGTTTCTAGCATTATAAATAAGAGCAAAGATTTGGGCCAAATTACTCGGAACACCAATGATTGGATTTACACTATTCTGATTTTTTTAAATTCTAGGGAGAATGCTTCCTAAGGTCGAAGCATACTTACAAATTCTCCTTCCTTTTCTTTTTATTTATTTTTGATCAAAGTCATTGGTTTATGAAAAAAGACTGCTGCGTGCATAACTTCCATCTTCACATTTATTCAAATAGCAGGCAATTTTCCAATGAAATTTGGAATTTGACTCTCAACTTTTGTTATTTTTCTAGAATTTAATGACAGAAAATATGGTTCTTGATTATGGATATATTATTACTCTTTTTATAAGAATAACCAATGTTTTTTTGTTACTTACTCTACAATTATGTTTCTTATACAACTAAGTTTTGTTAATGATTTTTTTCATTTTTTATAATAATTGTTCATAAAATTCCTAAATTCACACTCAAAATGGTTCAATTGAATATATCCTTCCATTCAGTGTATTTTCAATACATGCCTTCAAGATTTTTGGCCTACACTCTCCCAGCCTACATTAATATTACTCACATTGATCGATAGTTTTGGGAGAATTTTTTGAATTATATTATAATTAATATTGGTATCTTTTTGTAACATTTTACATGCATAATATGAGGAATAACTTAATAGTAATTGTTTTGCTATTAATGATATTTAATCTTTAGACACACTGAATAAACTTATCTTGTAATAGTTATAATAAATAACTGCTGTCATTAACTTATTGCATGCACATTCCATTTCGAAGAATTATTATATCACGTGATTCAAATGACGAAGATAACCGGCGTAGAAACACACCATTCTTTAAATTTTCTTGTAACATTAATTAATTTGAGGAAGTTTTAGCAACTACAGAAACAATGTTCAGAAGACGATGTGATGGATATAAATCTTAAGTAAAATTGCCCTTTCGCCCCAAACTCAATGCCGAAAACCTGCCATCATGCTTCCAATTATTTTAAGAAAGATAATGAAAACTAGATTCTGCTTATATTTTTCTTTCTTTCTTAACCGGGGCACAAAAATTGAAATATCTGTGTTGAATACATATGAATGGATCAGTTAGCACAGTTGACGAATTGTTAACACAATGTCGATTATTTTTAACATTAAAATTGTCTAAGAGGTAATTGTCTAGGGGTAATGTCTAGGAGGTAAGCTTTTTTATGGCTGTGTTATTTTTTTATATCTGCATTAAAAATGTTGTTTTAGTAAAATAAGAATATAAATATTAAATTTCGATCAAACGCTCCATAGCAATAATGCTTTAACAAAATCTAAATCAATTGAATAGTTTAATCCTTTTAATATATGTTGACTCCCTTGCACAACTAATACAAAAACCGTAAATAATGATTAACTCTTTGAGCGTGCGAACCCAGTTTCTTCGTTTTTTATATTTATCTATAACACATTTTATTCTTTTTTATTTGTATAAGCAAAGGGGTAAGATATTCTTAGTATATCAAAGTTTAAATTAAATTTTGAAAATTCTTATTTATTTACATTCAAAGATCATTTCTAAGAGTTCAAGTTTAGTTGGCCAAAATAATTGGTCATTAAAAGGGATTATTTAATAAAAGGGAAAGAATCGAAAAAAAAAGGTTTTCTAAGACTAATGCAAAATAATAATAATAATAATAATATTAATAAAGTGGTGAAGCCACTCAATTTTTAGAGAAAGTAATTTGACAAAGCAAAATATACAGAAATCAGCTTTCTTTGTATATATTAACCCGTTGCACTCGGACGGCTCTCACTCACCATTGAAGTTTTCTGCATCCTTTTCACGTTTTATTTATTTTTCAATTTTGATTGTTAAAAACGCCTACATAATGGTAAAAAGATGAAGATCAATTTTTCAAAGAAATTAGACTTAAAACAATTATGTGTATTTATTTTCCAGAGCAATAAGCAAATATTTGTATTAGGTGAATAATTATGCTTCGAATTACTTTTCCGAGTGTAAAGGGTTAAAGTTTTTACAATATTCCTGCAATATGCCGTTAAGTATCAAACATACAGTTCACCTGATACAATAAGTTCCAGATTAGTTCGCAAAACTTACTGCAGACTTTGTTCTGTGCTCCTATACATTAAGAACTGAGGTCATCACTCTTCGACCCCAAATCATTGGTCTTTGCCGATTCACAGATCTTTTAAAAGAGAGCTCGAGTTATTTGTTCAGACAACCAACTATCGCAATGAATATAAAAGGCCACAAGGGAGAAACTACCGCATGCCTTCGATTAATTTCTTTCCCCAATCTGTTCTTTCCACTGCGATTCCCTTTTCCCTAGCCATTCCAGAATATAAGCTTACTTTTGAAAAATCAAGCTGATCTAGTAAATGGAATCGCTTGACAAAGGAAAAAAAGTATGTATTCTTTTCATAATATAATAATACATTTCTTACGATAAATATTTGCTGTTTAATTGCAATTTAATAAGCATTTTATAATATATTACTTATAAAAATATTTATTTTATTGTATGTAAGTTTTGAAAACAAATAACAAAATTATACATTTTATTAATCATGTCAGAAGTATATACTTCTTGCCGTTATAATTATGTGATTTTAGAATAGCAATTTCATTGCTACACGTTTAACCGTTAAGATCACTTAAATGAATCTTGAAACATATTTTGTTTCAGAAAAATAATTTCATTTAGGTTTACAGCACTGTATTTGACGTTTATCACGAGTAAGTGCTTAAAAAATAATTAGAAAAAGGCTTTGTGGTTTGAGCTTTCAAAATCGAATCGCAACTTCTACAAAAGCAAATGAAGATTCAAATTTAAATAGCAGTTTCTCGTCCTCAAACTGTAATTTCGTGGTACATAAATAACTTTAATTTCTCATATTTTGACGCTTTACCTGTGACCTGAGAGAGTTTTACATTTTATATTCATATTTACTCAGTGAGCGGCAGTAATTAAATTTCATTTGAATTTAAATATCTAGAGAAATGTGAAAAGACAGAATGATGCCAATGTTAAGATTTTGTAATGTAAATTATATGCAGAAATGAACCCCTGAAAAGATTAGCACGTAAATAAGATATGAACAAAAAAATTTTAAAAAATGGCAAGAGCAAATTTTTTTAAAAATTTTTTTCTACAAGTAAAGTAATTTTTATAATTTAGGCCGATTTAAATGCACTACAAAAAGAACTAGAAGGACATGAAAAACTTAGTTTTTCCATAAAGCGTTGGCATTGAAAATCTAAATTTTAGAATAGACGCTAGTACCTATAAAGTGCTTTGAAGTAATTTTGTATTGTAACTTTGTTTTTAATGTGAGGCAATTCTTAAATTGCGACGGTTCCTTAAAACTCCTACGTTTCAATGATTTTCGTCTCTATCAGTTTTCGTCGTTAATTTATTTATGATCAATAGTAATAAAAGCTTTCCATTGGAAGTTCTATCCCATCAACTCTATTGAATATAAATACTCAGCAACAAAATATTACATTGATCTAACAGAATAATTGTAAATGATTAAAATAAAATAATTTCATGAGAAAAGTTGTTCATAGTTTGCATAAAGAATTTATTGCGAACGATTTTACGTATTTCAGCAACAGAATTGCTTATCACAGCTAGCGAGCGACGATGTCATATTGCTAGTATTAAGCTGTAAACTGAATTTTGCCATAAAACGAAATGTAAACGTACGAATATGAGGACAGCAACATATTCCTTAATATATACTCAGGCACAAATGTGGTATGTTTTTTATTCTTTGAGCGCACACGAAATCATAAGATCCCGTGGATTGTGTCTTTTATGAAGCAAAGAATCCATCTTAGTGCATTATATCATGATGCAATTTCGAAGAGAAACAAATGTATGCTTCAATAAATATGAAAATATACATTCCGACTTATATGATTTTCTGAGAACTAATTATTGAGAGAAATCAATAAACGTTAGACATAAATGCAATTTCGAGTTGAGAAACATGGGAGCTCAATAACGTCTTCTGCAACAGAGATTTCATTGAAATCATTACGACAAAAACAATATCCTGCTGACTATATAAAGCTCAACTCAATAAAAACAAAGACGTACAACAGAGTCAACAAAATATATTGTCGATTCCTTTCATACTTTTGTCACCAAATAATTGATATTATATCGAGGAAAGATAAGTATCTGGCATGTGAATATGATTGCATCCTTCAAACAGTTGGATACGAAACTGCATCCAGCACTTGTGACTTAATGATCCTTGAAAGGGATACAGAGTTTTGAAGAAACATATAAAACGGACACTTTTACCCGTTTATTGTTTCGCTAAATTTAACTTTATTGTTGATGTGTTTTTGTTAAAGGCTTCCGACACTTTAACACAATGTTTACTTTCTTTTCAAAAGCTGTCGCCTGATTTTATTTGTCTGAAAGGAAAAAATACGACCCTCAATCAGAAAGAAGCAGTAAAAGGATCCTCTGGCTCATAAAAATCTGCATTATTTGCCTTGCTAGAGATACCAGCAGTCTGCACTTTTAAGCAAACAAACAGCTTTTGCTCTCGTTTCTGCTTTTCATTCTAATTTTTCTTCAAATAAATGATTTTCTTATCTTGTTTTCAGATTCTAATGTGTACATACTCCAATTGTTGATGATACATAAGCGCTCTTGTCACACATTCATTACTAAATAAACATTCGTATAATATTTTTAAATGGTTCGCATGTAAACATTTCACGTGATATTTCTTTTTTTTTTTTATCAAACTATGGGTATATATTCAAATTAACAGGTACGAATTTTAAATTTTTTCATCCTGTTTATCAAAGAAACTTGAAAGATCAACACATTTAGTAAAACTTCAATAACCTCACTGCTTAATTGTGAGGAATTTGTATTGTTAAGCCTAATATTGAAGTTGATAGAATATTTTTGTTAATTTTTTTTTCTTTACATAAATAAAATATTGCCATATTAAAGTGTAATCCTCGAATTGGAAATCATTTGTTTTATAAAAGGATCTAGGAAACTTATAGTGTTGAGAAAAGCAAAACATTTCTCCTCTGACAGAAAACATATCTTTTGTGGTATAATTACGAGATTGTTTACTGAATATAAAACATTCGAGACTCCAAATGTCTGACAGAAATGACATCTCCAAAATTATGTTCTTCTTTTCAATTATTTATTTTGATTCTACTGTATTTGATTACTATCTGATCCTATAGATTAAAATATGAGCATAACTAGGCAATGAGTATTTATTGTTTAAAATCGTTGAACAGTAATCTATTGAAGGCCAAATATATGATGATCAGATGATAATTTAGTTACGTGTTTAGCAATTGAAATGTAGAATTTAGTGGCCCGATTAACAGAAATACGATTGTTTTGGGAAGGAACTCTTAATTTTCAATCTTTATAAGGCGAGGAAGACGAACCATCATCCCTCTGACAAACTTCCACCCCACTAAAACGTTGGGTATTCGACTTCACATTTAATGTATACAAAAAAACCAAATTCATAATATTTCGAAATAATAGGTCTAGAATAATTCAGTGTCATAAACTAATCTTACTACAGGACACTGTGATTTGGAGCTTAGTTCCGAAATTATTTTCTTGTTTAAATTATATAGATAAGGGCTTGTTTAAAGATTGTATGTAACGAAAATTTATTTATAATTCCTTAAACATAAATGCATGGATATCAAATATAACAACATAGGAGAAATGTAATTTATTCACTTTTAGGAGCCATGTCTGTATCCGAATATAATATTAACTGGTAAATTATACTTTTATTAGCTTGTTAACAATAACTTGGATATTGACAATTCTGTACATTAAATAATATTAAATAAATCAAATAAGAAAATATTATGTGATAGCAGATAAACGAGACCTCAAAAACATGGTGTCTCGGTTGTTTGTAAATCAAAAAGTGATGCCGACTCAGTCCCCCAAAGAGCATATTTTCTTTCACTACGCAATAAAGTAATTAATATTTATAAAATATTAATCTTCATTTGTTATTGTTAACATATATTATTTTGAATAAAAGACTACCGCATAATTAACTGAATCGGAGTTTTTTAAACTGCTGGTCACAACTCCAAACAGGACCATCAATAGCAATTTCATTTCGGTATTGTAAAAATTCTTATAGGATTTTGATCTTGTAGATATTTCAATATTTGCAAGCAAAAATAATTAAGGAGCTATTTAAATATTTTTTTTAAATTGTTAAAATAAATTTCCTGTTAGTTGACATCAGTCAATATATCATGTTTTTTTGTTTATTTATCTACTTTGATGTGGCGGCGAAATTTTTCTGGCGGAAAATGGGTAACTTAATTTTTCTGATGGAAAAAGGGTGGATTTTTTTTAAAACGATAGGGAACCAAGAGTCGCGAACGGTAAAGTTAAGAAATCTTGAACTGAAAGAATGATCGATGATCTTTTTAAAACTTCACCATATGCTGTTGACTATTGATGTCTTAGTTTAAGCACTAAAACAATTTGCACCGGAAGTATATGAAACGCTGCCACATGCTTTAATTTAAAAATATTGTTGATTTGTTGCATTTAATTATTTGTTTTATTTTTATTTTATTTTTTCAATATTCTATTTTATTCTTTAAACGAAATTTTCTATTATCCAGATTATTTTCCGTTTTGCCATTTGTTACTGAAATCTGTAATTCATTCTTAAAAACAACGTTACTTCCAAGTTTAATATAGAAGAAATTTGGATTAAAGGTGATTTATATCAATTTTGCTATACTTATATAAGCTTATTATAACAGACTTCGAAGTTTCCTGAGCAACTAAAGAAATATGATACTTTTAAAGAGATATTTAGATGCCCTTCTGAAGTTCTCTATAATTCATTAAATGAAAATTTTCAATTTACTATATCAACAATATATTGGCATTTAGCATTATGCATATTGGAAACAGACAGTTCTCTGATACGAAAATGAATTTTTTTTCCGTAACTAATATTTTGGATTAAATATAAGATCTGGTGCTTAAAAATTAATTTCTGGTGAAAATATCTAAGCATAATAATATTAATTGTTTGTATTTGAAAGTTTTTAAGAATTTTTAATTCATCCATAACAAGAAAAATATTTAAATCCCTATAGAGATCATTGAAATATCTCACATGGCTAATTTATCACATCTATATAAATAATAGCTTATCAAAATCATATAAACTACATTTTAAGAGGTTATTTTATATCTTATTCATCTTGCATCCATTTCTTGTATTTCCAATTAACAAATTTCTAGAGTAGTGAAATTAGACTCTTCATGATTATCAATTTCTTATTAATTGAAGCTTTAAATCATTATGAAACAGGCCATCTATTTTATTTTTTTAACAGTCTTGATATTTAGAATTTTCATTGAATTACTAAAATATGTTCGGAAATGCATTATTTTCATACTGTAGTATGAGTTTTAAAAAAATTGTTGAAATGTGTTTTGAAGACATCTGTATATCACTTTTAAACACTTTAAGAGAAAATATACAAAAAAAACCCCCCATCAAAGCTAAGTACTTGCATTTAAAATTTCTTAAATGTGAAAATTATGCTTTGATTATTTTCCCTTATATTTTTATTCCTCAAGTACTTTGTATTCAAATAAAGAATGTCATAAGTGCTATAACATTATCCAGTTTATATATTACTTATCCAGTGACATCACCAGAAAATCTGATATTTAACAATATTCTCGTAAGTGAATTGTATTATTATATCATTGGTAAATTAAAATTTGCATAACTTCTATTTATTTCTATAAAACTGTTTTTATAAAATTGCGTTTCGCCGACAATTTTGTAATTTCGTGTGAGAATAAATTTAATAAAAACAATATTTTAAAGTACATTTTTACTAGTGATATAAAAAGTAATTTTTTTATTTGAATTTATTTTCAGTCGTTAATTTATAATTTATTTAATAAATATTAAGGGATCTTATATAAACTATTAATAAACTTTAATTAAATTAATAGATTAAGGGATTATTAGGTTCTGAAAATGTTAAAATAGTATTTTTTTTTATCAAGTATTGATAGCTGAAAAATTTTTTTTAAATTCTTAAATAGCTTGAGTAAAAGGGAAAATCAATAAAAAAAAAATTATCTTTGTTGAAATGAAACAAATTAAGCGAAATTGTCCATTTCTGTATTGATTGTCATATATACTTTCACGATTTCACCTATAAGTTAAAAATAATTGTCTGTTACAGAATTTTAAATCTTATAAAAGTACTAGAAAAGTACAATTGACTGAGAAAAAACAAATAGTTAATTATTTTAAGGATTTACAGTTATCTTTTCCTGAGCAAAAAGCTATTTAAATTTTACGACCTCAACCAATATGTATGTATTATCAGTATGCAATTTAATTCGCGCCGAAGGCAAATTTTAATTGGAGAAAGAAGCGTTGCAGTTTGAATGGGCCACCCTTCAACGTCCATTCAAAACTGTATTCACTTTGATCGATAAATTTCAGTTAACTACCAAACGCTGGTAATCGATCCCTTTTGTTATGAGCTGAATGCATGTGTGACCAATTATCCAGTTTTCGTAAAGGCAATACAGTGATTTAGCTTGATAGTTCTGCTATACAATAATTTTACAGAAATGGGACAAATGCATTTATCTATTCTGCCTTGATTTAAAATTTTCTGAAGAGGGTCATTGCTTATCCGAAAATTGTTTCAATCGATTCGTAAATAACATTTTCCTTTAATCTAAAATTCGATTGCTGAAAATAAAATAATTAAATTGTTCACAGCTTTCAAGGATGACTAATAAATTTATTTTAATTTGTTCGACCGATTTTATGTTCTTCTCTTTATAGCGTGTGCATTATTTATATTTCTGAAAGCCAACTTTTGTTTTTTAATGACAATAAAAATTAGAAATAACAAAAACATATCACAATAAAATAATTGCATAGTAAAAATTCAAAATTATCTTTAATATTTGTTTCCATTTTGCCTTAATGTGGCAAAATATGAAATGTGTAAAAAATCTGTTATTGGTTTATTTTGCCATCAAATGAGTTATTAGAATTCCATAATTTGAACTTGGCTTGCTTATTTCAAGAAATACTAATTCATACTTTATAAATATAATAAGAAATAACAGATAAATTATAATTTACTTTTTGTATCTTATGAAATTATTTTAATTAGAACTACTTTGCAACTTCAGATAGTTATAATTCCAACGATTATCTAGAAAATATGCTAACATTTTATTCAGTAGCACTTAAAAGTAAATCTCTTTAAACTTGTTTCAAAATAACCCCTATTATCTAAATTCTTACCGCCTTTCAATTATTACTTTTAATTATCCTTTCAATTGACAAGATTAAAAAATAAAAATTTCGTGTTTGCTTTCATGAAAAAAAATTCTTACTTCAAATATCATTTCAAGAAAATATTAAAGAAATTAAAACATCGACTTTTAAAAAAATCCATAAATTCTGGTATCAATTTCAATCCTTTATAAATTTAAGCAAATGCATGGATATTATTTACCTCTTTACTGAATTTTTATTTGCTTTCAGCGACTTCAGGGTCTCATATCGCTATGTATAGCATTTTAAAAATTAATTTATTACAGCAATAATAAAAACTCGACCACAATTTGAGTAAAATTTCTTCTATATGTGGAAGCAACCGCTTATAGTTACTTCATTTATCCGGTCAAAAGAAATAACGTTTTAATTTACAGTGAAGCAGAAACTGCATAGGAAGCACGTTAAAACGAACCCTTTTCGCTTTTAAAAGCTATAAAGAGAAATAAAAGTAGATACTTGATGGTTTCTTAACGTTGCTCCATCAATCGTTCCCTGTGACGTTGTGGTAATACATATCGCTCTGCCTATGCAGTTTTTATGGATTAATTCTCGCTAATTTTGAGGCTGAAATGGTACTTCCTCGATGAGCGTATAATTACGAGAAGCGGAGGCTTTAACATGGGTTACTTGGCGTATGAATTTTTTAACTTTGTATCATATCTTTTACAACTCAAGAGAATTAAATAGAAAAAGTTGTAACATGAAGGCAAAGAAAAAAATTATTCTGAAAGCGTTATGAAAAGAATTTTTACTATCAGGCGTTTTAAGAAAAAAAAGTTTCAAGTAATAGTAGCTAATAAATAAACTGTGCGAGAACAATTTTAAAAAAGGCGAACGATGTAAGACTTTATATAAAAAGAATTTTATCTGAGCTTTTTAATCGCATTTAATTTATCTTGCGAAAAGAAGGGAAAGCCTGGGCGAGTAAAAATAACAAAATAACTCAATCATACATTCTAGGGAAAAGAAATAATTCAAATAACAGGCGTTTTTTTAAGCAAATAACTTATATGGTACTACAAATTATTTAAAATTCAGTTTTGCAGGAGAATTAATTTTCTAAGATGAAATAGCCTTTCTTATAAAAAAAATCATGTTTGAACATCTATAGTATTTGGTGAAGTAAGCTAAAAGTTTGACTTCTAAAAATGACCCGATATTAAAATTAAACACATCGTAATCTGAAAAATCGGGAAACGCTCATAAGTGTTTTTGTTGAAGAAAAATAATTCAGGAATTTTTGAATTAATGAAATTTGTAAGTGCGTACTGATTTGCCTTCAAAAGAAGTGCATTTAAACGACGACTTGTATTTTTAAGTCTGCTCATTTTGCAAGCTTTCTTTTACCAAATTCTGTTTTAAATGTCAAGAATATCAAAAACTTTCAAATTTAATTTAAGCTTATTTTTTCATTATCTGTATTTGTTTTATATTTTAAACGTGCAAATCAAAGATTGTTTCTTGACTATCTTTCTCTTTTGTTCACTTGATATCCATCTTTTGAAATAAAATGTCAGAAGAAATCTGCGGTTTGTAATTAAAAATATCACAATAATGCATTCATAAATAATTTAAAATTTAGCTTTCAGTAGCACTATTATCCGTAATGCAAAATAATGTCATTTGGATTAACACATCCTGCGCTAAAAGATATTTCTCAACAAAAATGTATTTATTGTTTATTGCTGATTATGATACCTTTTTCTTAATGTGTATGATTATGATTTCAATTTTATAGTTAAATTAAGTAATATTAAACCGAATCATTTCTCAAAAAAGTAAACTAATTGTAATTATAGTTCATAAAATAAATTAACCCCAAGTAGATGCATCTGTGAACTGTGTAAAAACAAATTATCCATTTCATTTGGTCACTTCAGTTCCTTTCAAATGTGTTTCAGATTAAGACATAAACACATTTCATGATACTTAATATTGTTTGAAATTTCTGAGACATAACCTTAAGTAAAATAATTTTATCTTGGCATAAATCTTTCTTGATATGGTAATAGGAACATCATGGACTCACAATTTCATTTTATGATGTGATAAAATAGCATTTTTTTTAGGTTGCTGCACATTTCAAATATCAGTGTCAATAAACATCACATCTTACTTGTAGTAATTACATTTAAAACACACAGAGATAATTAAATATTATTTAAACAGACAATATTTAACTAGAACTTCAGAGCCTGTGGGGCAGCAGAAGATAATTGGAGCTCACTTTTATTGCTTCTCACAAACTTTAAATCATTTGTTCTTCTTATGTTTGATCATTTTTATAATATCTAAAGTAGTTTTACATACTTTAAGATAATGAAAATTTTTTCGATCATTATCTCGTCGATGTGTATCATTATATCTTTTAACCTTTCTGTTAAATCAAAAGAAAATATGATACCTGAAACTATTTGATGTCATACGGAGTGTGATATAATATGTGAAAGAACTTTTCATTATACTTTTTTGTTTTCGGAATATAAAAATCTTAGTATTTTAATTGTTACGGATGCAGCATTATTATTTATTTTATAAAGCCTAATTTTTTTACTCAATTATTCTGAACTGAAAGCAAAGATAAAATGGCGACCTTTCCTGACAACGCTACTTAGAATATAGGATTTTATTAATTTTAATTATGGGAATGATCGTTAAATCTTAGCTACAGCCATTGACACATTTAAATGCATGATACAAATTTGTATACATGCGGAAAACTCAATGAAAATTTATTGTGATTTAATAACAAGAATTCTGCTTCTTTGACACTACTAGTTCCTTCAAACTCCTTTTTAAATGTCACCGCAACTAAAAAGGTATTGAATAGAATTGTTAATGGCTCGTTCGGTGGTGTATAAAGAATGCGGAAGGTTCAGTCCAGTTCAGTTAATAATCTGGACGAATAATTCACCAACATTCCAAGTCTACAAACTCACCATTTATAATCGATGGAAACCGATCACAAAAAAATGCATCGTCAATATACTCTGTTTTAAAAGAAAGATCATTGTCTTCGGCATTTTATGTGCTTATTATACCTACTGTTCTTCTTACTTCATTGTAAGATTATACCAGAACGTACTATCGTAAGCAACCCCTCAAATTCGACTCAGAAGCCTTACATCTATATTCGCCTGTATAGTGGTATCGTCTCTGAGTAGAGTTGATATAATCTGATCTTAATCGATACATTTATAGGCATTATTTCTTATTGGATTATAAATAAGCTTTATTTATTATTGAATAAATACTTTTTCGGATTGATAAGTGAAAATATTAGCGTATCCCAAAAGTTTATTTCTCATTGCGCTATGAATTGCCTTTTCTGGCTCTGCTTCTGCAAGCATGCAGGCTTATCTATTAGCAGTCTATGACATCCGTGCAAGGACAATAGGCCTTCAACTGTCACAAAGTCGATACTACACCCCAAAAATATTCTTTTGTCCATTTGGTGGGATTGGAAAGGCGTAATTTTCTACGAGCTCTTTCCTCAAGATGAAACAATAAATTCTACGAAATACTGTCATCAACTGGATCAATTGAAAACAGCCATAGCAAAAAAACAAACAAAAAAACCCGGCCAGAATTAATAAACTTACGAGGCGTTGTTTTTCATCATGATAACGCGAGACCACATATTGCATTAGTAGTAAGAAAAAATCTTTTTCAGCTTGATTGGGATATTTTACCGCATTCTGCATACTCTCCAGATCTCGCTCCATCTGATTATTACTTCCTTCTGTCCTTAAAGAATTCTCATCGCGATAAGCGCTTTAAATCCCTCAGCGAAATAAAAGTGCACCTCGAGTATTATTTCTTGTCCAAAACACAAAATTTTTGGAAAGAAGGCATACTGAGGCTTCCTAAGAGATGGAAGAAAGTAATAGAGCAAAAGGGTTCTTATATAACAAAATAAATAATACCTTAAACATTAAATACTGTGTATTCGTTTCATATTAGAAATAGGAAAGAAACTTATGAGACACCCTAATATAAATATTGTTAGCGAAATATTTGTTCAGTTCTTTAAGATAAAATCTCCGATATAAGAAAATGATTTGTTTTTCGTTCATAAGTGGTTCTTAACCCGAGGCCCGGGGCCACTGTCTAAGCGGCACTTACGGTTCTGGATGCTGACCACTAGTACGTTTATAACTGTTAAAATGTTGCTTTTGACTCATTTGTTTCAGCAGAATTTTACAAATTATCCAGAAAAAAGGTAATAAGTGTATTAACTCTTCCTCCAATACAAACCACAGTGATCTGATAAAAATTGATGATGACCCTCATCATATTGTATTATAGACTATGTGTGAATACTGAGGTTCTGTGGTCACAATTATGAATTAAAATATATTATTATTGTATAAGTTATATATTATATAAATTAAATTCTGTGGTCATCATTATCAATTCAAATATATTAATATTTTTATATAAGTTAGGTATTATATAAATTAAATTATATTATATACATAAGTTGACAGTATTTAGATACTAATCATGTTATATATTACCAGTATCTGTACTTTCCTCGTATCCATATATACCATATGGATTTTAAATAGAAAGCAAAGGCACAAACTAGTTTGAATGAGACTACATGTCATGCATAAAAAAACTGTTCTTGAAATATAGTACTGCAACATTTGAATGCGGATTTTAGCAGCAAAATTTGATTTTTCTATGCTATTCTATCACATCATGTGTGAATGTTAATACATTGCTAATAGAATAAGTGAAAAAAATGTACCTCCACTGTTTATCTTATGGATGACAGATTTTATGTTCAGATGAATAAATAGAGGATGAGTTTTAATATTTTCTGCTGTTCTGGGAAATTCACCATCTTAAGAGATATGTTTAGAATTCGTCTTCATATAAACATAAAGATATTTTACTATAAAGGGATTCGAATTCTATTTTTTATGTGATATGACTTATTTTACATTAGAAAAACATCAGGATCCATCTTTCTTGTTTTGGTTACTATTAAAATTTCCTATAGTTTTCAATTAAAATTTTTCTTACGTCTGTATGAGATTACTGTTTTATTAGCAATTACTTATAACAAAAGAATGTAATTTTTTCACGTTGTGTGTCCATGTCATGGATTTAGATGTATGAAATTTAGCTACCTTCATTATCTATGAGACGAATAAATACTGGTTAAACTAGATTTTAACATCTGTAATTGTTCACTTTGAATTTTGTTTGTCTGCATATTTTACCTTCAGTTTAATTAATCTATTGCTAGAAACCAAACGTAATGCAACAAAGTATTAACTTACAAATTTAAGGGAAACAATTAAAGAAATTTACTAACTATAGTGAAAATATAATTTGAAACCACTGATTCTTTTAAACTTCTGCTGCCATTTTAATTATGAAATCTTAAATTCTATACAAAATTTTCTTTGCCGCAGATCGAAATTTATTACAAAAATAATTATTCAACCTTCTGTCGGTATTTGTTATTAACAATCCAAAACATAGAAAATTTTTATTAGAATGTTGTCATTTATAATACAGGCTTCAATTTAATGCAAATTACATTTTCATACATTTTATTCCAATGAAAAAATTCAGTCCAATGGATATTAGTTATTTAGTTATTAATGGATATTAGTTATTTTTGTTTAAAAATATTATTTTTCGTAATAAAATATATTAAAAAACAATAGTTATTTAAAATTATTGAAAAAAATTGATGAGAAAATTTTAGGTTGTCAGAATATTATATCTAAGAAATTTAATAAACATGAATATGTTTTTCTTCTAATATTGCAGCATAGTTATTCGCATTCCTTGAAGCTATAGTAATTTTAAGCATTAATGAAATTGATATCATTTTTTTAAAAATTGAAATTTATGAATAACTTGTATGCATATTAAACATTAAGATTTGGTTTTGCTCTTTTTTTTAAATTAAACAGAATTGATGATTGATATGGATCTTGTTGCGAAATTATTTATATATTGGAATGAGAGAACGAAGAGAACATTTCAATTGAAATAGTTACAATTCAATGTTTTAATGTAAAAAATTACGAAGTACATATGGAATAAATATTAAAATAAAAAGACTTGTTCTTATAAAAATTATTTGGAAAATTAGATTCAAATAAATGTAAAAATACAGAATCATTATTGAAATATAGTTCATGATATTAAAAAATAAAGTTAGCACAAAATCTATTTCCGAGAATTTAGTTACTATTGTTAAAAAGAGTCTTTTAGTTTATTCCGTGTAAGCAAAGTTTTCAAACTTCCTTTACATCTCTTTTGATTTAAAATCGCCTTTGATCTTCTGTTTCATTAGGATTGAATTCCATGAATACCAGGCTTGTAGAAATGTCAACGAAAACATTTTAAATTAGTTTCTGTACCGTGTATTTGTAATCTTGTTGTTTTTTGTTGGGACACGAAAAAAAAGTAAAATATCACGTTTTCATGTGTGTTAATTCAAGATTAAATACATCTTTATTTGTTATTTAATGTACTCATTCCAATCCGCTGATTTCCAAAATCATTATATTAAAATAAATCTAAAATAAAATACGCGGATAGTCTTTTTTGGTGTATCAATAATTTATCTTTTATTTTTTTACGAATGCTATTATTTTTACCTGTAATACTTCCCTTGAAAGTATTATTATTGATGTTAAAAAAGGGAGTTACGATTATTTCAATCCAGAAATCTTTTTGTTCTTTTAGTAATTACTTTTATGAGTTATTTTAGTATTGATCTGTTCTTATTAGCACCCTAAAATATCAAAGGCAGTTTTCTTAAGATGTACGATTTTTTAACGGTTTTATGATATTCAAATATTATGAAAATGAAGGAGCTCACGAAAAAAAATGAAGTCCAATAAAACGAATAAATGCCTAAAAGTTAGATCTGATAAAATGATTCAGAAAACTATAGAAGAATGAAATGAGTTAAAGATTCAAAAAGACTCCACAATTCAGAGCCAGTTGAATGGGCTACATTCAATTAGCTCTAGTTTAGTTTGGGTCAGCAAAGTCAAGAATGTGCCGTATTGTATTTATTATTGAAAAGAGCACTTTGATTTATACGTATGAAATAAACATTAAAATTAATTTGAATAAAAGCCTCCCAGATACATTGAAAATTTTTGCTGTATTGAGCACACTTTTTCACAACAAACTGTTTCTGGGGTCTAATAATGATATGTAAAAGAGTATAATGCATCAGGGATTATGTTTGCAAATCCATGTTTCATGTTATCTTTGAAGTAAATATCATCAGCGGTATGTAATACTGGTTTCAAATACATCTGTTGCATTATCGGATGTTAACATGAAATCATGTTAAGTAATCGAAGCATCCATGCTATGAAAAAGAATTGATTAAAAATTCTTTTTCATTGAGACCACGAGGCAAAAGGCACTGCACTGAGCTGTGAATGTGTGATTTTGATCCAGCCTGCTTGAAAACTTCTAAATTTTGCCAATATCTTTGCGCATTTCAGGGATTATAAAATTGTCTAGTATTTCCCGACAATTATATCCGACAATGGAATAAATTATGTCATTCAAAATTCCATGTTCATCTATATAGTCTGCCTTTTACTCACACATTTCGGGTACATTTAGAGAATGTATTGGTATTTACTTGATTGTTTGATGTTGAGTGTTCAAATGTTAAATTTCTGTTGAGTTAATAGGCTTGCTGTTTAGGTGCATGCGAAAAAAAAATTGGACAGTTATTATATTTTTGAGTTGAAATGATTGGCTGACACACGCAGAGCTATAACTGCGTCTGTTTGTGATATATTTATTGCAGTAGGTTTTGTAGTATTAATAATAATCTTTAAAACGAGGGAATTTCTTAACTTTTAGCTATCTTTATTTTGCATTTTTCAATATTTTTAAGAAAACAGGGAAATGTTTGCACATTTATTTTTACAATTATGTGATGTTGAATTTGGGAGTACAGATATAACAGACATTCTATGCTTCATCTTGCAAAATGAATTGAAATTTTCCTTTTACCATAACCTTAAAAAAATTCGTCCAATAAATATCCGATAATCATGCTAATTTTCTTGAATTTTTTGGCCAAAATATTGAAATTATAAAATAGAAAAGGACAAATCATCTTGTTTTGCAAAATCGTTTGTATTCATGCAAGAAAAAGAAAGTTTTAATGAAAATAAAATTCTTCCTTTAGGTTTTTTGCTCTAATATTAACAAGGCGCTCACAATTTCATAAGTTAAAGAGGGAATTATTTATAGTAAATATTGTCAATTTTTCTCTGATTTTTTTTTTCCTTTGTGTTATGTTATAGGAAGGGTAAGTAAAAATCTTTCATCACGATAATGTATTCTTGAATTAATTTTCTTGCATTTTATATTATAAAAAAATTAACATCGATCACTAGGATTTTCTAGGAAATTTAAATAATACGGTGAATACTATAAAAATAGTTCAGTTTTAAGAAATTTTAAATTATTATAAATACATTGCTTGCATTTAAAAGAAATAGGCTTAGGGATAGTATTACTCAAACCGAATCATTTTCATAGAATTAAAATTTTGTTTTGTTTCCAACTCAAATAAGAAGAAAAAAAATATATGCATAATTTCAGACATTTACTCTAATGTCAAGTTTACCTTTAAAACCTTAAAATTAATTGTTCAAAAATGCCTTTCATTTCATTATGAAGGTTAATGACAGATATTTTAAGATAAATTGAAATAAAATATTTTATACAAATGGGTCATCAATACTGGAATATTTCATACTATAATATTTCCTGTTTTAAATTTTTAATATAATCAGCCATTTGTATTTTTAGCCACATTGTGTACAAATATATAAAATAATTATAATATAATTGAAATCTACGTCAATCATTGAGTTTTTTTTAAATGCATGTCTGAAGTAAAGGTTTGAATGAAATAAATTTACTGTTCAATTTTTAATTTTTTTAATGAATTATTTGAAGATTTTTTAAATCGGTTTAAAACTTGGCGTGTTACTGCATAAAAAGTATAATCCGGATTAAAGTATTCTTACAGAATACTTTTCCCTTTAATTAAAAGCTTCCATTTCCTTGTTGTTTTTTTAAGTTATACGGTCTCCTCGAATTTGAAGAAAACATATACAATAAACAAATTTGCAATCATTATTTTCAATATGTTTTAGGCTGACAGTTTTTTGAAATTTCAAAAGGAAAAATTGCATAATTTGCTTTTTTATTAGGAGAAAAACAGTTTTTAATTTTGCATTTTAAACACACTCATTATTTTCATTCTCTCCAAAAATGAAACTTTGTTAAGTGTTTTTTTTTCTTTTCATTGATTCTCTAACTAGCTGTTTCATCTTCTTTTAAATTCGTAGAATTGCTGTTGAAATATTCTGAAGTCCTCTCATCTTTTCTACCGAAATAAAAAAAAATTAAACTTTAAAAACCAAATAAAAGAAGTGTATTAGTATTTTCCAAATGAGTTACATTGATAAAAAATAATCAAAAACCTAAGACCAAATTTTTTGCCCTGAGAAGTTTTTATGAAATTTTTCTAAGTATCAGAAACTCTTTTTTTTAGTAAAATATATTATCACAAATATATCAAACATCATTACTACAGAAAGTGAAATCTTCTGCTTTTTTTCCCTTTTGCATTGTATTCTTACATTCTGTGCGAAATAATTGTGTACAATACATTCTTTTAATACGTTTGTTCTTATTTTAATTAAATGTGTCCAATTTCTTATATAGCGCTTTTTCTTTTTTCAGTTTTCCTCAGAAGAATTACGAACTCTTTAGGTTTGGAAAGCAAAAAACATTTAATTAATATGCAGTTATTACTTTAATAATACATAAAGCAGATAGCATTTCTAAGTCTTCCCAAACTAAAAATTGATTACATTATTCTTTAAAAGGGAGAAAATACATTTTTTTTCACACTCGAAAAGAGTTCATTGTTCTGTTTCTCTCCAAAAACCAAACTTGGTGGACATTCTTCTTTCACTACTCATTATTCATGAAACCATACGTGTGCTTTAATTAAATATAAAGTGTAACTGAATATGCATGAAAATTAATTAAAGCATTGATAGCTAAGAAATAGCAGAATAAAAGTAAATAAATGCGAAGAGAAAGTGTTTATTCGTAAATAGGCTTCCGAAGATAGGGAATTTTTCCTTAAAAAATGTTGAATTTTGAAGAATACCCGGCAAAATTTAAATAACAGTGATTGGCAGAAAGCCAAATTCGAATTACTATTTTCTACAGTTAATTAATGCATTGTTACTTTCTCTAAGGCTTCGTCATTTTATACATATTAAATAAATCTTAATGCGAGTTTGGGCGCATGATAAGAAGAGGGCTGAATTACTTTTAAAGTTAACTGAAAGTAGACTGTAATATTGTTTGTTCTTTTATTTTTCCCTCTTATTTAGAAAAAGTTTCTTTCAGAGAGGTTTAGCTCTCTAGTAAAAATCGGAATTATTTCCTAATGAGAAAAGGAAAATCATATTGGTAATATGTATAGATAAATTTATATTGTCATTAAATAATTACATTTTATTTCCCGTATCAAAATATTAACTGTTATTGTAATGGTTATTAAAGTAATACAGCTTAATTGAAAATAATAAATTTTCTCGGGTTAGTGAATCTTCTTACTTTAAAAAGTATTATGTAATAAATTGTATATAAGTTGCGGATTAAAGAAAAAAATAAAATCCTGTAATTTACACTGTTTTCTTAATATAAAATAATTAAGTAAAAAAATCATAGCTGTGCTTACAAATTTTTTTAAGTACTTCTCCTTGCTGGAAGTCAAAATTTTCCTTAAATAGATTATTTATAAATTAATTATATTATATGAAAGAACTAAATTAAAAAATATCATATAAATGGGGTAAATATTCATCTTTATTTTTTTTTTGTTAGTGTAAGGTTACGCTATTTTATTACGATTTAAACAACTTTTGCAATTAATTAATTATTTTAGAGCAAAATTTTTACGACGAACGATGTAAAATTTTCAGAAAATTTTGATATAAGCATTCCATTCAATTTAGTGAAGATTTCATTGTAATAAAAAAATTGACTTTTTAAAATTTATTTTTAAGCTGAATTGAAAACTTTACAAATTTTTAATGTATTTAAAAATGAAAAATATGTAAATAGTTAAACACATATGTTAAGAAAAAATTTATTTTATAAATATCTGTGTATATTTTGTAATTCACTTGCTAAAGAGGCATTTTCTCAGAAGCACATTTATTTTGCACAACTATGGCAGTGTTTATGTAATATGCCTTTGTTTTTAATATTTTTAATATTTTATTTTTCTTCTGGCCTATGCGAAAGAAAATTGTAGAAATTATTGGAAGTATCCATCGATAAATTTTGTCTGCAGATTTTAGAATAATTATCAATGCATTATTTTAAGAATTTTAAAAATGAATTTCAGTAGTGTTTCAAAGATAAAATAGTGGAAGCGAAGCTTTTAATGATTAAATTTTCGTGTAATCGCATTTGTTATTTAAAATATACAAGCAGCTTTGAACTTTGTTGTTTGGTATTGATCTAACAATTTGTGCAATCACGTTAAGAGCATCATTTTTTAGCCTGTCAGCTTTTAGTATTCCTTTAATTTTCTGAAAAACTCTTACGCTCAGTTTTGGAAAGGCTAATATTTTTTCTTAAAATATTGCTAATACTTTATTTATTGCTTTATTTTTGATACAGTTCTGATATTATTAGAAATTCTTATATTCTTGGTAAAAGAAATCTTAAAATACTCATTGAAAATTTGGAACTATCTATGTACGAACAAGATATCTATTACAGACGAAAATACATTTTATGTGCGAAAAAATCATTTTTTTTATATAAAATTTAAATTTTATTTGTTTAAATTACTAGATTTTTCTAAATAAGAGAATTTTTAACTAAGCTTTAAATTAATGAGAAATAAAGAATTTTAAATTTCTAATACATAAAAGATATAATCTTTTAATATAATTATATTTAACGATTAATTTTAAATAAGTAAAAATTGAAATTAGAACTTTTAAGTAAAATAACCTGAGAAGTTATAAAATCTACTTTAAATGGTAAACCAAAAACACATAAATGTATTTACTACCATTCATTTTTAAACGGTAATGCATGATTGCAATAATTGTAAATATATATATTGAAAAAAATATGATGCAGTAAAATGGAGATGATGGTAAAACTGTAATATCATTTTTTTTTATTTCTAAGCAGAAAATCGCATTAATCTTTCTTAAATCTATGTTTTGTATAATAGTATAGTTGAGACTGTAATAAATATTTTCACGAATCTAAAAATACATATTAGTGCAATAGAAAATTATCTGGAGGACTGAAAACAATATTAGGAGTATGCATACATGAAACATGCATACTGAACATATTTAGGAATATTTTTAATGCAGGTTCTAAATACTTTTTCATTATATATTGCTCATAAAATGCACTGTTTTAGTTGAAATTGTTAATTTAAGGGTGGGATGTATATATATATTACTCAAAGAAAACTTATTATCAATACATTCTTTTACAGTTCTTTATGTATTGAATCTGATAAGACTGAAAACTATTTTAGAAAGTTAATTCCCATGACACCAACTTCGTGAAACAGGTAAAGATAAAACTTGATAAATCATGTTAGGAAACATGAGAAACCTGGACAAGCTTTCTTGAACCCCATGAATTTATTAAAATCCGCTAAATTGTTCTGTAATTAATTAATTAATTTAAATTGTTCTGTAAGTAGTTAATTCTGCCCTTAATCTGTAATTAATTAAAATTTTTAAAAAATATATAGTATAAACATAGATACGTATCTTCCTACTTTCAGAATGACAGTATTTTGCTATTATTGTTTCATTCTAAATTTAGACATTGGTACGAAAGTTTCCACTCGTGTCTTTTGAAAATTCGATCCAGGATCAGAAATTTCGTTTATAGAAATATCAGTTTATAGAATATAATATCAGAAATTTCTTTATATTTTTGTCTTTCTATGGTGAGGGAGGTTTGAAGGTTTGAATCGTATGGATGGCCTTAGGTAGTTAGTTACTGTTACAACCTAATATCGTCTCCTGGGAATAAATGCATTTTGATTGATGTGATGAATTGGAGAATGTTATGTTGAGTAACCCCATCGAGTTATTCTTTTATAATTGAAATCTTAATATATATAAATGACGTGTCACGTTGTTTGTCCGCGATGGACTCCTAAACTACTTAACCGATTTTCATCAAATTTGCACACCGTGTGCAGTTTGATCTAACTTAAAAGATAGGATAGCCCTTTTTTGAATTTTTAATTACAATTTTAATTATTAATTAAAAACTAACTTTCCCGCCAAAAAAATCTTTTCATTTTCCCCACCGCCAAATGAGTACGGCTTCAGTTTTTTCCCCATCAGTCATGAGGCTAGGCTTAATATTTTTCGGCTGATTATTTCAAACAATTCTATTTATTTTCTTAATGTTTGATGCATTTAAAATTAAACATTGTTAATGAATCGATCTTTCAGATTCATTCTTAAGTACTTTTGAATTAAAACAAAACAGAATAAAAGAAATTAAAAATTTTGCATAGCGTTACCCCAACTGGCCTAGAAAAACTCACGCATTTGCGTTAACGTAACTGGCGTTGAAAATTCACGCATGCGCATTGTATTCTGATTGTTGACATGACAACCATCATCAACGTATGATTTAAATTATTTTTAGGTTAGTTGCAGGTTTTTGTAATTAAATTGTATTTATGTTAGTTATATATTTTTTGTATACGCTTATAGTTTTAAGTACATCGTTTTTTTAGTTTTTTTTAACCTGTTTTCAACCGATTATTTGAAACGATTCGTTTTGTTTTCTTAGTGTTTGATGCATTTAAAATTAAACATTGTTAATTAATCGTTCTGGTCATAATGAATCTGAGAATATTTTGTTGACAAATTCTTGAAATATTACATAAATTAGTAAAGATATTCTTTAGTGCCCATAAAGTTTAAACGCTCAGTGACTGTTTTCAGTAATCATATTACAAAAAAATACTTTGTTTCAGTAAAAAATATTACTATATTAATTGCAGATTAATCCTTTCCAGTTTAATTTAAAGCATAAATTCTACGGGAACTAACAGAAAATTAGAGAGATACAGATTACGTTATGGCTGAAGGCGTTTATAATATTATGAGAGAATTATATGACTATCAAAATTTGAAGTTGTAAAATATTTTGATGAAGAAGCTATTAAAGTAGGAATTGCATAAAATATTTAATTATTAAAATTTTAACGAACATTAAGATTGGCGAACCGACTGGTCGCCAAAGGCGGCTAGTAATATATAAGATATTTTTAAAAGATCTCATGAATATTGTGAAATTCATCAAATTTACTTATAATTCTCGACATGTATTGAATAAATAATGTCAAATAATTCATTTTAAACAATTAAATATCATAAAATTTATTTATGACAGAACTCACCGTGCATTATTGCGGAACTTAGATTATAAATATGTTAATAAGATTCAGGTGCATGCATTAAGATTCAGGTGCTATTATTCGTTATCATTTGTTAATATGGAGAGCGAGAGAATGAAAGCAGTATGTTATATCATATCTTTTTGCATTTTCTGAGAAATATTCTTTGGCGCCACTTCTTCGCCTCGATGTCCGTATATATCAGAGTTTTAAGAAATGCGCTGTCGCGATTGCTTTATACACTTTTAAAGCATCGTTCTGTTGCCCACATTGAAATAAATTCTTCGACATTCATGTAATAACTATAAAAATGTGCTTGTGAAGTTCATAGCTTTTATATTATGGTTGATGTAAATTTCAAATCGTTTCTCCTCACTTTTCCTGCTTGATAAGCATATATAAATATATTACCCTTTTTAGATATTACAAAATTTTACGAATCTTGAAATAGTATTAGGTAAATGAATATATATAAAAATAATTTATAACGGAATATGAATAAAAGTGAATATTTTGATATAGAATATGAAACATATATATATGCTTAATAAATGTTTTCAAATAGTATAGGAAATATAAATTGAAATGAATATTTTGAGAAACATAATGATTAGTGATTAGAATTAAAGTCACTCTGTACAGAACACTTAAGAGAAAAATACGTTAGTCGTGGTGTGGTTAAATTGGGTTGTTTACGTTTCAAAATATGAGAAAAAGAGTGATGAGATGAATTTAAAAAAATGGAAGAAATAAAAAATCGAACAAAAAAGACCATTTTTACATACTTGTTTCATATTTTCAAAAATCGAATTTTATAATTGATTTTTTCCTGTACTTCCTGGTGGGCCTGTCCTTCCTGTCCTTCCGTAAGGTTAAATTCCGTAATATTTTATATTCTTGATAGAAGCATATTCTCTTTCAACATTTTCCGGATTTAAATTTTATTTTATCGAAAGCTTAAATTCCATTCCGATTTCATTCTAGTGGCTTTACCGAGTAATGAATCTAAAAAGAAAAATGATTTGAAGTTTATGTATAATACTGAATAATAAATTAAATAAGCATTATTTTTTTATTTCAATTATTATCTAATTTATATTACACTATCAAAAGTGTGTTTCTGTCTTACATAGTTCATATCATTTACATTATGATTGATCTAACTTTCTAGTTGTCTTCTCACTTTTCATGCTTATAGTAATATTAGCAACTAATATTATTTATAATCACAAATTCTTAATTATTTTTGAAATAGTGTACAATTTTCAAAATTGAATTTTGTAATGTTCCTTGAAATAGTTTAAAAGTTTAAAATTTATTTTTTTTTCAAATAAATAAAACATTATATTTTTAAGGATGTGTAATTGTAACACAATTAAATAAACTTTTCATATAAGAATGACATGTAAAACTATTTGCCAATGGAGTTGCAAAGTGAAAATTAAATAAATCTTATAAAGGATGAGGTAATAACCGAAATAGTACATATCTTAACTGGTAAGAAAATGAATTGAAATGGAGCATTTACTAGTATTATGAAACTTTTTAGACATTATCAAGCTCTCAGTTATATGGAATTCATTATCATTACCCAATTTACACATTTTTTATGTTTCAATATGTAAGTTAAATTAGTATTTATGCGCTATTGTCAATAACAGATTTTCTGTGATCGTTATAGGCTTTCCATCACTGTTGTTGTAAATATGTTGTATTTTCTCCTTTCTTGCTCATGATAATTTATTTTCAATGAATTATTCAGATCGCGTGATGATAACAATGTAATTATTTTTTACAGAACAAATGATTATTATGTTTCATGAAGACATGCCTTAAAATGCTTTATAAGAAAACACAAATGCCTGATTCAGGACAACAAACCTTGGCTAGCTGAATTGTTCTGTCAGCATTTCTTTTAGGAGCTACAAAAGGGCTATTTTGGAACAACACTTGCAATTTAAAAAAAATGTTAAATAGAAACTACAATCAGAAGCATTTGTTTCATATTTCCACACCGCTATAAAATATATTTCGTCAACAAAGTCAACAAAATGATTCAAACTTTCCCAAGAGGATGTAAATGAATTAATTACATTCGGTTGAATCCATGAATCTGTTTAGAACTAGTTTTTTTTTATTAATGTATCGAAGTCCTCGAGGCTTTATATTTTATACATCAGCTCATATTTATCAGCTTTATAAATTTACCTAAGCATATGATTAACACAAGAAAATACGTGTAATCAAAGCCTCAATGTAATTAATTTCTAATTAAGTTTAATCAAAAATGAGATAAATACTCAAAATCAGAATATAAATTTAAAGTTTATGCATTTATAAAAAGGGATGCACATTAGTACGTAGATTCATATTTCAAAGAAGAAAAAAAAACACTTTTTTTTAACACAAATGTAAGTCTTAAATATTCCGGAGAAAAACCAACAAAATACTTCTAAGTGAAAAAAATTTTCACGCAGTAAACAACTAAAAGATTTCGTTAAAATTATTTTACTCATCTAAGTTTAGGCAACGCTTTTTTAATTTACGTTTTATTGAGAGATTCTTATGATAACTTTTTTTATTAAACTATATGAACCTTCTTCGCATTGAGCATATATTATTTTCATTTCAAGTTGAATAAAATAAATATTAGTTTTCTTATGATAGTGAAATAATTTTTATCCGGTGAATTTTAAACTAAACAACAAGCATTAATTTCGTGGACCAATTAAAGGTTACATTTTGGAGAAATCTGAAAATAATGGATTTTAAACTTCCGGAAATTCTTCGATTTTAATTGGAAAACTAAATTATCTATAGAATGTTTATCCTTTGCATGCTAATTAAAATAAACTCCCCTAATGAGTAATACAATCAAATCTTTAATAAGAGAATCATTTCTCTAATTTTGAGAAGAGCAAAATAAATTTTGTAAGTATGAATTTTCACTATTGATACAAAAAAAAATGTCATAATTAGTGATATCATGGCGCTTTCTTATCTCTCCATTGTTTATTGTTCAATTTAAATATTTGCAACAAATCCAGCGATTTCTCTTGAATGTGAGGTTTTGAAAATATCTTCTGAAATTTAACCGAACAGCATTTTTGCGTTGGCCACTAGATTGTAGCACTAATTTTGGTTGTTTAGCTTACTGCTGCGCTATATCCTTTGCTAATTCTATATCAATTATTGGCTTAAATTTACTGCCTTCTTATATATCATATAAAACATTTTTCGCATATATTGCACTGCATAGTCCGTAAAAGTGTTTTTTTTTTTAAATAGGTACACATTAATGCTGCTTACATATACGAACGAAATTACAAACAATTTATGTGCTTAAAGTACACAAATACTTCTACTTAATATTTCTAAAATATTTTTAAGTCTGTATTCTATTGGATAGGATAGGCATGCTATATTCTAAATCTATTTGAATTTAAATATTATTTATGCATGAGAAATTGTGAATATATATTTCTGAAATGTTAAATGTTATTTCCTTCATGACTTTTTATTTTTATTTTAATTTTATTTCTTTAGTATTAGCATTTTATGAGTCGCATATTTTCTGCTATCATAGACAATATATCTGAGAAAATTTCTATATCAGTAAATATTTTATATCTATGCATAAAAATAGACTTTTACGAATGAAGCACGTTATTGTAAAAATAGAAATTTTTGATAATAGAAAATATTAAACTTCATATATTTTCATAAATTTTATTGAATGTATGAGGCACATAAATGTTGAGTATATTAAAAAGTTTTCATGTTACTAAAAACTTTCAAAAATAAATTGTTTATACGTCAAAATTTTGTATTGAAATTGCTAATTTAAAATAAAAAAAATTAAATAATTTTCATTTATGGCATGTGAAGTAGTATTTTCTTATATATTTGTCTTATATATTCATACATATTTTAGAGTTTTGAGGCATAAATTCTAAACCAATTATTTAACTTGTTCTTGCGCCTTTCTTCGGTTGAATTATTTTATTACGAATATAAAATTAAAATTATACCAAATGACACCGATTAGGAATTAAAATCGAACCAAAAGATATGTGTAATTTATACTCATTTCAAGTACATGTATTTCAAGTGGATGTAATCTGTGAACTCAGCTAACAATTTATATAATATTATAGTATCAAAATGAAAAAAATGGTAATTTAATAGCTGACAATTCAGGTTTTTAAAACAAATGTTATGTAACATTTTATACTTATTCCGCCATTGTATACTATATTTTAATAAGCAAAATTTGTTCACCAAGATCAAAATCGCTTAAAAAATGTTTAATTTTTCAGCTACCAATTTTTCGTTTAAGATTCCAAATTTTTATATTTTAGCATTTATTTAATATTTCGAAGTTCTGTTTTAAAATTATTCCACATTTAATGCTTTTTTTCAGTTTATTTCTCTACATAGTCTTTCCGAATATTATTTAACATATTTTAAGAATTCTTTCCGTTTGGAAAGAGTTGTAACAAAAGTTGAAAGAAAATAAGCTTAGTTTTAAAACATCTTTATTCCTATTTACAGGAGCCAGCAATTATCACTAACACTGTGCTAATTGAGTCGATTTTCATTTCCATCCCCTGAGCTTTTCCTTTTAGTGAGTGGCTTTCACATACTGGTAAAAAATGCCTTCCACTCTAACAGAAGAATTCATCACGGTGTTCTTAATGACCGCAACGTCTCGCGCCCGTAATAAATGGAGAGCCAGGATGCAATATTTGCAACAACACCAGGAAACAAAAGTAAGACTCCTTGGAAAAATTCCCATCCCGCAGAAACCAATTTGAACCTGACCTAAAAATAAATGAGGCGCGAATAATTTTGTTGGGGAGTTAACGCTACGCTTTGCAAATCTGGACCCATTATTAACCACTTAAAGAGCAGCTTCTACTTGACACTTTGTAAGTGGGTGAATTTCAATTTGCTACCCAATCCTCATCCTTCACTGTCTGTGTCTGTCGGCCTTAGCACTGAGGGATGTGCAATAAATGTCCTTTAACGGCATTTGTTTAATTACACGAATTCCACCGAGGAGAGTGGAATGTGCAAACAGTCTCTGTCACTTCACTGTTAAATAGCATCGCCAACCAAGCATCTGTATGCTTTAACCGAAGCTATTACATTGGAAGCACGCGCTTCTAACAAGTTGAGTTTAGATTACTGAAATCGTAACTCAGTTGCTCTTATCGCAAGGAAAATTACTTGGATAATCACTGTTATAGAATCTCACACCCAAGAATCAGGCTCAGAATTGGTTCTGCGAAATACGATAAAATGCTGAAAATTTACGAAGGAATTAGTTTTTAATTTATGAATAGAATTCGAGTTATTTTCTTAGGTTTACAAAAGTTATCTTTTACGCAGTGCGTCAGAAATTCTCGTTTAAAGTTTCGAACGATTTATTTAGGATTAGTTAATAGCATATTTAACTCGTATTAGACAATTTAAAGCTTAATCAAATAGTCTGTTAACCCTCAACCGCGTTCAACTTTCTTTTATAATTTATATATAAGTTGACGGTCTGCTTTCCTTATATATAAAGATATGTAAACGCAGTGTTATGGAATGTACTCAAATGCATTTGCAATAAAGATATGTATAAGTGAGTCTATAAAAATAGTCTTTTGCAAAATTATATAGAATAATTCAGACGAGATTTCTATGTTGACCTGAGATATAAATGTAAGAATAATCTCGTCTGTTTAAATATCTTCAGAAATTTGCTTTTTTTAGCGAAGGTAAAGACATTTTTCCATATTAGCAAAGATAAATAACCACAAGCATATTATTTTTTAGTATAGCCGTTTCTGCTATTTTTAAAATAGTAGATATGCACATTTCTAAAACATGCTTCATTATTGTATAATTTCGCAAGGAAATCGGGTTTTGAAATTTATATTATAAATATAGGATATGCCAATTAAATAATCTCTGGATTCTACTATGGTAATTTTTATAAATTCAGCGTTTGATCATCAGTAGAAATTTGAAGATGTTTTACAAATATAATTGTTAGTTTATCAGCAGAATATTTCATTATTCAGCAGTACAAGTTAATATGAATTTTTTATCAATAAATCCGTAAACTTTTATTCTTCTGGCATTGCTAATATATTTGTAATCTTAACACATTGTAATATTCCTGTGCTAATGTCTTAAGCCAATCTATGATGGTTAGATTTCAAGCTAATAAGAAAGCACAAAAAAGTTAAGCCGACTAATGAATCGCGTTAGAAAAGATGACCTAGACATCGAGCTATTACTCTTCTTTTTCCCGATCAAGATACGCGTTTAAAAAAAACTGTTTAAAATTTCATCTATCGGAATTACAAAGAAAATTGGAATATTAGAATCTCTTAATCCAGTGTCTATTCGATCTAAATGTGGATTTGTGTAAAAAGGTGTCATATTATAAGCCATATGTTAATATGTACAAATTGTATTCTTAGAAAAGCAGTAAAATAATAATAATAATTTAGGATTGAAATAATAAATCAATGCATGATTTACCTTTCAATTAACATGTTCATTTAGTTGAGAATAAACGTCTGTTTGCATTCCTAAAAATATTCTTTTAATATGTTTATCTTTGAATAAATATTTATCTTCAAAATCTGAATTGCAACGAAAATATCTCAAGAATTTTCGCAAAACTTTGATATTAACTATTTATATATTAAGACTTTAAATCCACAATATCTTTCATACATAAAAGACTTGAGCTTCAAGCAATTTTGCACTGACCATGAGTTTCATTTAGGTTTGAAATGTATTTATGATCCGAGAAAATTGTATGATTCCATGATGTTCAGAGGTTACTTTTCCTAACCTTTCAACGTGTCTTAGGGGGATTATCTGTTATTTTAAAACTTTACTACTTCATGGAACAAACGAAACATACAACGGATGCAAATGAGTGAAGAAGTTTGTGGAAGGTCCCCATTCCGCGAACAATTCTTACGTGGGAAAACTGCCTTACAAAACCTGCTTGCCCAAGCGTTTCGAGGGATTTCAAATTTGAGAAAAGCTTTCCCGTAATGCGACGGTCTGCTAGCATTACAAACGCTAGCACGAACTGCGGTGAAGTTTGGTGATGGGTTATTTTTGGCAATATTTTATTTTTTTCTAATCTCTGTCTCCACACGTTACTTTCCAATATTATAGACCAGTCGCCAAAAACTGAACACCTCGGTAATGTTTCTATGATCACCCATTTTTTTCCTCCACTGTTCAACATTCATTTTCTTTTTTTTTCCCTGCGTAGCGACACTGCTGACGTAAACAACAAGGTAATTGCGCATGGAGTGCTATGAAAAGAGTTTTCGCTTTTGTGTTTTCTTCTGCCACAAATGTGTTCACGCGAACTGGTTGCATTTTCTATATTACAGAATGATGTTTCTATTCGTTGCTTGCAGCTGAGAAAAGAGGAAGAAGTGTCAGAAAAGAAAAATTGATGCTTCATCTCAAAGCCTTGTTTCGTACAGAAACATTCAAATATTAATTTTTTCGTCGGCATTTTTCTCATTTCTCGAGAATTGGCGTTTCCCCCCCCCTTATGATATATGAAAGTCAGAAGTTTCATGCATGTGCTAACTCAAATGATGAATACACGTGCTTTTCTTTTTATTTTGATCTGAAAAACATTTATGACATCTAAAACGAAAAAGTTTTCTAATCAAAAACATATTGTTACCAATCTGCAATACTATTTCCCCGTGCAGTTAGTCTCATAGTAAAGATAAAAGATTTAGATATATTTTGAATGTCGCAAAGTTCATAGATCATTAATTAGGCATCCATTCATCAGGTCAAGATATCTGTAAATTTTTTCCCTTACTATGCGACTCAATGCGAAGCAAAACAATATCACGGATTAGTATTAATAATGTTCGCATATTCTTTTAGCATAAAAAACCATGCCATGTTTTAAATAAAACTAACTCCTTATCCTGCAATTCCTATCGCATTTTACATGGACATTTATAAATAGTTAGACAAAACAAAAACATGCGAATTTTATATTTTCTTACAGTTAAACGTTTTTATTATGAATGCCATATATATTGGGACATTAAGCTGACAATATTTTATTCCAACTCTCGAATAATTATTTCAGCCTTTTTATCACCCTGCCAATGATTTTACGCCTCTGGCATTCATATCATTAAATGTGAAATATCTATATTTATTGGCAGTGAACAGGTGATCAACCCCCTTGTGACTGTAGTAGAACCAAATAGCATATGATCAAATGCCTTCAGAAGGGGAAACACACTTTAAAAAAATCCAGAATCTCCTTACTGAAAAGATGTATTAAGATTTCACTTTCTATTATTGAACATTTAAACATGCCTCTCTTTTAATATACATGTTACGAATCTTCTAATTAATTCAAAGCATCTCTAAGTTTTTCTGAAATTTCTAAAAATATGTTTAATGAACAGAATGAAAAAGTACCTCTAAACAGAGTAAAAATGTATTTCTAATAGCAATCCTCAAATCAATATGCATCTGTTCAATTCGATCTCCATCCTCTTCAATTTTTAACAGTGTATTAACAAACTGTGGAAAATAATTTTTGTGAAGACTCTAATTTGAAAAGTGTACTCCATTAAAGAAAGAATTGTCATTAAAGAAGAAAAAAAGAAACTTTCGATTATCGAGTTATGTCTAAAATATTAATTTTACTTCTCGCTTGCAACTTTTACTCAAATAAGAAATAACTTTGCTTGACCAATCGTGATTGAGGCATCGTAATGTGATATACTCTTTCAAAAGTGAGTATAAATGATAATATTTGGTAATAATCCATAATGTTATAGTAATTTACAAAAAAAGCAATGATAGAAGAAACTGTATTGGATGATAATGACCATAACTCATCAACTAACATCTACAAAAAAGTATAATTAAAATTGATTTTTCTCCAGATTAAAACTGAAGCAATGTGCCATTTTTCTGTAATTCGTAATAAACCAAATATATTTTTATGCTTACAATTTTGCTATTCGAATCGAAATTCTTGATAGATAGTATTTGATGATAAAAGTTTTTTTCAAAAAATCTGAATAGAGCTAATTTTTGACTTACTATTCATATTTCAACTTGCCGTTTGATCTTTGCTTCAATTAGATTGAAGAAATAATTATAAAAAATAATTTTTAAGCACTGATAAAAATTCGAATTCACAAGAAGTTTGACTTTCTGAATATTAAAAGAAACAGTTTTGTACAACTGTGGTACAAGTTTGTACAATTTCTGTAAATATGATCTATTTTTACAGAAATATAGATATATAATCAATTACATTGAATCGGAAAGCAAATGTTAATGGTAAAAATTTTTCATCTTACTTCTTTCATTTTATATATATTTTATCCCTTCCAGTAAAATGGAAGGTATAGCTCGTCATTCAATTTCCATGTCATACAGCACGATGACGACCTACACTCGTCATGCGACTGAAGTTACTGTTGAATATGATAATAAAATTGGATTAAAATTTCTAGAGTATTGAATGAGGCAGCACTTTTGTTAAATTAATATCATAGATCACTATCACGTTAGAATTTCTTGATATAAATCACGGCTAAATTGTTGTTATGTGTATTTTTACTAAAGAAAAAACATGTTGTGAAATAAACACCGTAATGGATAGTGCAGACAATGAATATCAAGGTGATTGGAGGGATTCTGAAGAATCAGAAGAAATAAGCAAATATTTACGCTATGCTGATAATGAAACTCATGATAGTGAAATATTACCAAGTATATGAAAACATGATGAAAGACATAAAAGTGATTCTAATGAATATTCTGGAATCGTAGACAGATCATCAGAAGAATGGAAGGAAATAGTTAATGTGCCTGAAATAAAGAAATTTACGTGTTAATAATTTAAAGAAATAAAGAAGTTCTTCGTGTAAATGTTCCGACGTTGGGAAAACTACGAACTTATCCAAAGTCATTAGAGGTTTTTGACGAAGTGTTGAATATAAACTTACGAATTACAACTATATCCATATCAATAATTTAGTTTTAATTAACACTATATAAGAATTATATAATTAAACGTTTTTTAAATAAAAATTAAATGATTATTTTGTGTACAATTTTTCATTATTAATTCTTACTGGAAGGGATTGATAATGTTGTAAAGGAAAAATCTGTCTGTTGAGTGTGCGGTGAAAAGTCCAAGAAGTCACGAAATCACCAAAACAGACGAAACGTATACAAATCAACACTTGCATAAATTAACAAGCAATAGATCGTTATTAAGCAATTTGCAACACCAAAAAGCGCGCATATATGCTTCACTTATTTACTGTCTCTCGACCAGATAACTCCTATTCTTTATAGCTCCTGTGACAGAACATTGACATTTCTAGAATAAACGCTGAAACTCAGTTTCTAATGAAGATATCTCAAAGATTTTCTCATATTCGGGCCTTTCATTTTTATAGCCAAATTCATCGTCAAGTGCAAGGTTATTAGCAAGTGTGTTGCCTAGGCAGAGAGGCACTGATCCGGCATCTACTCAGCAATCATAATAAGATCTGTAAAACTGTCTTTCTTACTATGAAACTAACTGTTCCGGAAAACAATATTGTAAATTCATAACAGTATTAAAATAGCATATATCAAATTAATGCATATTTATCATGGAATTTCTAATGAAATAAATCACTCATACTAAAAACACTATGTATTAGAAAACATGCAGAAACAGTTTCAATTTCTTTTCCTTTTAATGTAAAAAATTCATCGAATTGATTTTGTTTGTCAAACGACACGGCAGCAATACTATATGAGCCAGAAATTATTATAAACTTTCTTGATTTTTTTGTACTTACAAGTCTATTTGGTTCACTTGTAAGAAGCTCAATTTTTAAAAAAAATCTAGCCATTGATTTCCTATAAATAAAGTGATATAAGAAAGTGATAAAATACTTCCTACAACAATAAGATATACCCTATTGATTGACAAAGTTACCAAACAAATAAATCTGATGGATAATAATGAAAGTAAATTTCTCTCATTATTATTTTCACTTTATTGTTTATAATATTTCAGTTTTAATTTTATTTAATAATAAATTAAATTAAATAATGTATTAAATAAATAGAGCAATATAAATTTAAGAAAATATTTTTGTTCTAAATGAGAAAACCGTAATATAATATATTTAAGAATAAATATATAATTAATTTATGCAAAAAATTTATACGAATTTTTAAATTCATTTATTATAGATTTTAAAGATTTTTTTTTTTAATTTTTAACCCAAAACGTGGAATACATTTGATGCATACTTTTATACAATTAGAAACACAATTTCAAAAAATGACATTGATGTTTATACACAACATAACTCATACTTTAAGTTCGGCTATTGCAAAAAGAAATCCGATAATCCGATGAAGATAGCCTTATAATGGAAAACTGAAAAGAAATAAAATAAGTGAAGGAGAGTGCCCTAAATTTGAATTCAACTACCACATTTAATAGCTAGAAAAAGAATAAATTTTTTCCTGATTTGTCAAAATGGAAATTTCCAATTAATAAAAAAAAAAATGCCTAAAAAAAACATAACCTAAGTAATATTTAAGACTTGCTGACATTCCCAACACATATCGAAAGAAACAACTTTACTAATTTATAAAAAAAAAAAAAAATGAAGATTGAAACATGAAGCTTTGTCGAGAAATATATGTTTCTAAAAAGAGGCAATTCATTTTCGAAAATAACGTTGCTTTGATGTCATTATTCTCGCCTGTGCTGTTATTCTGGCGAGACAGATAGCCGTTAAAGTTTTAACAAAAGAACTTGCAGAGAAAAGAACACAAAAAAATATATAAAAAAATGAATCTCAATATAAAAATCACTGCTTTTAAAAATGGTCGCCAGAGGAATGGAAGAAACACTGTTTTATACCTTTCATTGGAGTAAAAAAAAAAGTTAAAAAATTCCGTTCGAATAAAATGACAGGATATAAAAGTAAAGAAAATACAATTGCGTGACAGAGTTTTATCTTTGATGTTTTTGCTCAGTAGTCAGTTGCGGACTTTTGTGGTGGTTTTACTCTCTATCTATAAGTAAGTAGAAGACAAATATTGCTAAGAAGAAATGGCTTCGGATAGATACATTTACTTTAGATCAATCGAGGAATTTCAAGAGACCAGCGATTCTGTCTTATAGATATATGTGCATTTAAAATAAGTCGTTTCTGAGTATTGTTTACTTTTCAAAACAATGAAGCGATATATAGAAAATCAAATGGTAGAAATAAATAGTTTTATTTGTCTTATTAATATTACAAAATATATTGAAAATATGGACAATTCATTATTATTTCTACCAATTTTATTTTCTATTTATCATGCTGTTTATAGATCTGAGAGAATAAATTCATTTCTTTTAATTTTTTATATAATTTCACTTTTGATTAAATGTTGCATTAAACGAAATCAATAACAATCAGAAATTGATTTCATTTATAAAATAATGAGATTAATAAATTAAAAATTTATGAAATATTTTTTTATTTTTCTTAAAATTACTTGTTTTTATATCGTTGTTATTAATCACAAAATAACCAAAAATACAATTTATATGATTAAATCATAATTGATATATGCTTGTATCATTTTAAGTTAAAAAAATTAATTTAGCATATTTGAATAGTTATTTAATAAAATAACAGTTATTATATTTTTAACTTTAAATGACATATTTTTCAATAACATTTCGTACTAAAGTAACGATATTTTAAATTTAATCATTCAAATTAGAATTTAAAGCTCAAAATTAATTTGTGTTTCCTGTTTCCATCCATTCTTATTGATGTATTCAGCAATGGTTCTGTGATTTTCAGCAATGTATTCCATGATTTTAAATTAAATCATTCAAATTAGAATTTAAAGATCAAAATTAATTTGTGTTTACTGTTTCCATCCATTCCTAATGATGTATTCAGCAATGGTTTAACACACTTGGTTCTGCATGTAATCTAATAACTATCTGCGGATTATCTTACGCTGTTTCGTGAGTTGACAACAAATTTTCATCTACAGGATGGGCAACAAACTCCAAAATTAAATTAATGAGAAGTGCTTGACTTTAATTTCTTGAACCTGAATTGATTGAACTGGCGTTGAAAATAAATATTAGGGAGTATAAATTTAGAATACGATGAAGGAAATATTTTTGTAATACTAGATTTAGGACAGTTGTCGACAAATCATGTTACACGAGCCACGGATCAGATTGAGGACTCTCTTTGTAAAAGCTAGCATAAGAATTCCTTAATTAAATGAATAACAATATACCTACAAATATAATTTAAATTTCAAAAAATGTGGCTGTCAAAAGAGATTTCAGTCGTTGAACTGTTGATATTTGGCTCTTTTGACTGACGAGTTTGCCGACCACTGATTTTAGATTTTTCTTAAAGTAGTTTTTCTGTCAATCAGTTACCAGTGTTCATCCTATTTTATGTTGATTTCTTTTGACACCATAATAACGTTTGGACAAGGTAATTCATGACTAGAATTTATTGAATTTGCACGTATATAGGATAAAGTAAATATCCGTGTTGAAGGGAAGGTGAAAGTACTGAACAAATGCGTAGATGTGTCAAATTTCTTCTCCAAGTTAAAAGAGGAGGGAATAGTAGTGGTGGTGTGAATTCATTTTCCTATATTTCCAGAACAATTGAAAAAAATATTATTCAGATGAAAACTTTTTGTCCTAAATGTTTTTTTAATAGCTGCCACCTTTAGAAGCTCAGTTCATTAGCCTGCACGTAGATAGGATAACATTATATACCTTTAAATTTTGTTATTTTGATTTCGGCGAGGGTTTGACGACCTCATGGTAAAGTCTGGATTTCAAGAATGCTTGCCTCGTAAGATCCATTGTGATCTAGCAAAAATGGAATTTCTCTCCATTTTTCGGGTTGCTGACATATTTCTTTTGCTATCGAAACTTTTTTTGCTTTTGTTTTCTTTGAAAAAGTTTTTGAAGTTCAATATTTTGTTGAAGGAAAGCAGGACGAACTTACAAATAAATAAATTACTTTTGATCTTTTCAATATTTTCAAATTTCAAAATAATGAATTAATTTTTAGAAATTATTGTTGAGAGACAACCTAGGAGAAAGATGTATTATCTGTTTGGAATTTAGTCGCAGCAGTTCCAATAAATTCAGTTGGTTATATTATATTCAATCACACAACTCTACAATTATGTTCGATTCACTTTTTTCATTTAGTGTTAATTTTATTTTTTTTCAATTCGAAAATATAGATTCAGACCAACTAATCAATAACAGAGCTTGGAAACAAAAAGTAACAACGCGTAACCACGACTCAGATAAATTAAATGAGGAAAATTCTACATTTTATTCGAAATAAAATTGTTTTTTTCAAAATCTCTTAGACGCTTTTTAAATAAAAAAAAATAAATAAAAAGAATCATATCAATAACGTTCTTTCATTGATGCAATCCTTAGGGAAATTTAAAGTCTCAGTTTAAGAATATTTTTGTCAGGGTTTTTCTATCCTTTAATTACTATTTTAAAACACTTTTATCCCAATTGATGTACCAACATTTTGCGCATATTTCTAAAATTAGCTGCAATCAACTGCACAGATAGTTAGCAGTTGTTATCAAAAGAAATCAAAAATACTTTTGGAGAACAAGCCAAAGAAAATTAGGTACTCGAAATATTATAAAATTTATAATAATGATAGTGTGATCGAAAATAAAATTCTATAGAAGATGTTCAAACATTCCAGACAAATTTTCTAAAACTGCTAAACCAATTTGAATTCTCTCAGTGCAAATAAAAATTTTCTTATACGAGCAATATTGTAAATTATTCAGAGTTATTGCTACTCTCGGCGTTTATGAATAGGAATATTTCTAAGTTTTTGCTCTGGTTTTTGTTTCTATAATAATTTTTTTATATAATCTACATTTCCATCTTTTCGAGGCTTGAATGGTAATTGAAAACAGTTCCACAGAGAAGGATTTTTTCAAGTCATGTATGGTTTAAATAAATATTTTGACGCATATGAAACTAAAATCTTTTTTTTAATGAAAAATAAAAGTCAGTTAAATAAAATTAATTTTACAAATATAAAAACTAATAACTATATAGGGTGTTCTAGTAATGGACCGACATACTTAGAAGATTTTTTTGTACACAACAAGAGGAAACAAAACTGCAGTGGACCATGATGAGGATGACGAAAACCTTCAGATAGTAAAATTATGAAAAATGTATTAAGATTTCGATGTCCCAATGATATGATAAAAAGTACAATAGTAATGACAAAAGCATTTTTTGTTTCATTATTGCGTGAGTTGTCGAAGTGTCGGTTGCAGACAAGATTGCGCAGGCTATAGCGACGTAAAAACGTTTTCCAGACGCGCTTGCAAGATACCACATATATGCTTTTGGGGATCTGCCTCAGCTACGACAATCTGCGCTTTCAGATTCTTCATTGTGTCCAAATGAGTAGTTTAAGGTGACCCATAGGAAAAAAGACGCACGAGTTAAGATCCGCCGAGCTTGGAGGCCAAACAATGCATTCCGCGAGTCCGGCTTACTTCTTTGGATATGTAACATCCAAATGATTATGTACCTAACAGAAAAATGTGCAGGGGCACCAAACTGTATGTACTACGTCTTACTGCATTATGGCTGGCATACTTTCTTATATTTCCAGGAGGCCGTGATGAAGGGGGGGGGGATTATGTTTTTCCATTGTGGCTTTAGGAATGCAACCCAAGAAATAATCTTAACATGTATATAAAGTTGCTTATCCATATTTTGGCATTAAACCTTAGTTGTTATTTCTACGCTACACTAGCTTGGGGTTTATCCATCGCCTACATGTGTGCATTATATGAGGTCACAAAGCCTTCTTGAGTCGGAACTTGTATGTGTTTATCGCGATTTTCGACCTCTCAGCATGATTTCTGACACTATGTTCCTTTGCAATTTTGGTTCCTCTCTATGCCTACTAACAACCCTCTGAGTTTATCGATCCATAAATGGAATCCCTCTATTAATTACTTATAAGTATTAAATAGGAAATGCCGGCTTCTTGGCATAGGGATAGCGTGCCTTCCCCGTGATCTGGGGCATCCTGGGTTCGAGTCCCGGTTCGAGAATGGCTGTTCTTCATCTGCTGTGAGATGTGTAAATGCGCCCCCCTGCAAAAAGGAGTTGTGCAAGCGGATGTGATGCGTGAGTAGCTAAGACGTACTCTTGGCTCTAGTTGACGCTACTAAAACAAGACACGCTCCCTTGGCTTAAAATCACTGACTTCGTCAGCGAGATTGTCCATGGTAAGTGCCATTAGAAACAACAACAACAAATAGGGAATATTTTGAATTGTATAGGAAATAGCAGACATTTTCTTTTCTAGAATTTGAGCTTTTTTCCCTGACTTGCATTACAACCTTCTTTTATTCTGTGCCAAAATCATATATATTCCAATAAAAAAATATATTGCATTATTCTTTCGTGTTTTTATTCTTTAGAAATATTTTAATGAGATTTAGAATTTCCCCCCTTACATGAACAACCACGTTATTCTATTTTGCTCAAATTATCAGATATTCCGATAAAAAATATCTTGCATTATTTGTGTTTTTACTCTTTTGAATTATTTCAATGAGACTGTTTCTTTTTCCCCCAGATTTAATGCAGAGCATTGTTTAATATGGAATAATAAATAACAGTGAAGATAAAACACATGCAACGATGTAATATTTTTTTTTCATTATTTAAAAAAAAGTTTTTGATTTATTGCGTTTGTTCTTTATTCGTTTGATAAAATATATGTAAAATTTCATTAACATCCTAAAGAAAATGAGACAAAAATGTTGATTCATTATAATAATAAGCCTTGAAAAGGGAAATGCAAAATATTGAGCGTTAAGACAAACACAAGATCAAAATTAGGAAAAATTGGACTTTTTAAACTAATTTTAAAAAAATAGTTTTTAAATATTTATTAAAAATGCCTACATTTAAAGATTCTATTTCAGACACAGCCACTAATTTTGAAGCTTGAATACTTAATCAATTATCTGTTTTTAGATAAATTTGCATTTAAATTATCAGAAAAAAGAAAGAAATGAGAGAAATTCCTTGGTATGTTTTCTTTTGATAAATTTTTTTATCTGTTTTGTAGTTTTTGTTGATTTCTATTTTACCTACTTCGAAAAATTTTTTAAAAATAGTTCTGAAAACATTTAAAGAAAGTATTAGTGCCTACGTATGTTATTAATATATTGTCAATTTTATAATATATTAAATATTTATTATATAGTATTAATATTCATCATTAAATTTTATACTAATAAATAATTAATTATATTTTTATTAGATACAAAAATAGAAACCAATTAAATTTATTCTATTTCCAGTTCCTGAAAAATTTTCTCTTTTTTCTTAGTGAATTCTGTGCATTATATATACATAAAGATGGACATTTTAAAGATAATCATTATGTTTTGAAAACAGTCGAGAGTCTCGATTATATTATAAATATTTTTTATTGGTAACAATTAGAATTTTTAAGATGGAAACTGAAATATCGTCCTTCGAAGCATTGCACTGATTTAAATAATAATATCGTGCAGTATTTCTTAGAGAAATTAAATTTCCTCACTATTTAAACTGATATCTGTAAAATATACATTCCCTATTCTGGAATTTTTACTTTACCGGAGGTTTTTAAATATATAATATCAGTTTTATATTTTTAAATTCCTCTAGTAATGAAAGTTTTTTTTACATACTTTAGTTTTACTCTCTATCTTATGCCGTCTAACAGAAAAATTTGGAAGGGAATATGCCTTAGTATATATAAAAAATATTGTATATATATATATAAAGTTTGTCCATACTTCATAGCACCTAAAAATATGCAAAATAGGTTTATAAAATACCATATAATTATATTAAAATATTTTTGAAATATTGAATAACATTAAGAATGAATAAAGAACTTCATTTATATTATTGCAAAATTCTACCTTTAATGAGAATAAATTAACACAAAATTCAGAGTACAATAAAACAAACAAAAATGCGACAAAACATTCTCAAAGAAATTTTATTGACATTTTGAGAATATGACTGCATAAGTATTCGAAAAGATCAGCCATCCTTAGAATACACAAGTTGTTATCATTAAGTGGCAATCATTACGATTTAAACAAGCCATCTAACAACTAATTATTTTATGTTGTTTTGAGATAAGTCCTTTTCCCTCTAGTAAGATTCCCTGCGAAGTAAAGATTTTAATTTTACGCTTCGAACATGGCATGCATGGCGTAAATATAGATTAATTACAGTTTTAAAAGAAATTTTATTGAAATTTTAAGAATATGATCAAATAACCTGCATAAATATTCCAAAAGATCCTTCATCCGTAGAATACACTAGGTGTGATTGTTAAATGTTAATACTACGGTTTAAATGAGCCGTCTTATAACTAATCATTTTTAAGTTGCTTTGAAATGATAGGTTCTTTTCCTCTAGTAAGATTCCTAGTGGAATGTAGATTTAAATTTTGAGTTTCGAGCATGACGTGCATCGCGTGAATATAGAGTAATTACAATTTTGCGATTTAAATTTCAACGGGCTTTTCTCCAGAAGAAAACAGACGGCGTGTTATTTAGTGATAATGGAAATGACCCTAGTAAGAAATATTTCAGAATGTGATAGCATATATTATTTTAGGTTCCTAAAAATCTGTATGAAAGAAATAGTTGGAAAGGTATCGATTCTCTTCTTTTGTAATACTTAATATTCAGATGTATCAAATATCCAAATATTAATGCATTGATGAAAAATAAGATTCAGTATTAATACAGGTAATAAACGACGTCAGTATTAATACAGGTGAAAAAGAAAATTGGGATCTGATAAGTGATATTTTAAATATACATCCAAGAATTCAGAAATATGTGAAAATTTACATTACATAAAACATTGAAAGTTAAGCCAAATTATTTTCTGCAATTAAGTTCTTGATATTGAACATGTGTCCAGAAGAACAATGTTTATCGGTTAGTTCTTATGAAAGATTTTTACTGTGCCAAGTCTGTTTCTGTATCCTGATGTGAAGAAAACTCCCAATAAAGCTGAACTAAGGCAGTCTTCATATGATCGGCATATATATGCCCCTACAATCTCTAAAACACCAGATATATTCAACGCATAGCCTTTTAGAGAAGAAATTGGCGAAAGTACTTTGCTGCGAGTTCATGGAGCTACAGTTTATGATGCCTTTTATGTGCCCCATAAAAAGAAACCAAACCAAAACAAGACAAGGATGAAAATTACAGTATGGAAGGTTTAGGTTTAGCTCAACCAATCCATACTATTTTATTCATTCAATCATTATTTTTTAAACAGATTCCATGACCACCAAGAATGGTAACTCTAAATCCACATACTATGACAAAAAAAAAATCGATCCTCACTACTATTATTTGCCATTCAATCGGATACAATTTAAGAATTTTCCTTATGCAAACATTTTTAAATCATAGATCTGTAAATTGTTTTACAAATATAATTCTTAGGAACACAGAAGCAACAGGAAATGTTATAAATATATCTTAATGCAACTGAAAGATATTGTTTGTCTTCATATCTTTTGAAAAGAAACGGTTTGTATAGAAATTGCGTGTATCATTAGGCGAATTCTTAATTTTCTCTGAAGAATTTGCATTGATATTTGTTTTTAATTTAGCGTTTTATAATGACGCATGCTGAAAAAGATTTCAAAAACATCCACAAGACTTTTGAAAGCCTTAGAGATTCTATGTTTAGTTTACTTCTCCGTCTTACTCTTTGTTCAGCTGTAAGGTATCTATTCTTCCTAACATTCGCCACCTATTAATCACTTCTATTCATAATGTCAGCCAAATATAAACTGAATGGATTGTTTAGATAGATGTTAAACGAAAAGCGAGCGATGGAAAGTCTCCTTAGGCACGCAGCAGAAGCATCTCTTTCAGACGTGATTAAAACGGAAACCTCTTGAGGTTTTTATCCCAACAAAGCCTGTTTTTGAGCTGAAAGACGAAGAAGCAAAGGCAGAGAAAGGGCTCAAACTTATTTCCATATTATCGCCTCTTGCTTAGAATCTATCTTAAGAAGACTGTGTTAAAAATTATCTTTTAATAAAGTCTCAAAAATCCGACTTAAGATACTCGACCTTGTTTAACTAATATTAATCCTTAGAAAACAAAACAAATCACTCTTGACTTTGTAAAACGATCAATAACGCCTCTTCAAGGAGAGATTTTATTTTGCCTTTTTCTCAACATGCTTTTGAAATAGGAAAGGAGGCTGCGATGCTATTTATTTGTACTTATGTGTTATCATGCCAGGTTTTGATTGTTTCTGAATTTTTCATTTAAATTAGTTTTATTTCTATCGCATATTTAGAGTAAAATTTGTATTTTATTTATTTATTTTAGATTCTTAGCAAAAACAATTAGATCTGACAAAATGTTGCATTTATCTATTATTTCAAGTGCATGTTTTATCGTTATTCAAAATATTGCAAATGAAATATTGTTTATTTTTATAACTGCTCACTATTATTACCATTATTTTTAATTACTACTATTATTAAATTTCATTAACTCTTGCATTTTTAGTTGTAAAATAGCAATTTGTTTGTGATAACAACATTGCGTTTGCGATTCGGACGATCACAAATGCAAGGGTGAACAACAATTTGAAATTATTAAATCCCCATGAAAATTTTATTTAGCAAATTTGAGTTTATTTTTGACATAAAAAAACAATGAACTGGTAAAAGAATTTAATCATACGTACAATTTATAGGTCCCTTCATTTCTTTTGGCTTTTCGAAGAGTCTAACTTAATTCACAAATATTTTACGACGTTACTATAGAATTGAAATTATCTAAAAAAATCATTTAAAAGTAGTTAACATAAAAATTTCTAATTGCTCCGACGTTTATTATTCAATGACAGTACCATTGTTATTTCTTCCTGTATCACTTTGCAATAAATTATAAAAATTAATAATCACTACTAATTCAATTTTTGATCAACGAATTATTTCCCCTCGGATACATTGTTGTTATTTATAATGACAATTTTTTTATTATTATTATTGTCTTTAAGGTACAATTTATTAGTTTTAAATACGATACCATTGCAAAAGGCTTGCAAATTCCAATAAATACCAAATTTAATTGATATATGCTCTATGAATAATATTACGGCGCATGTCTTCAGTTTTCAGTAAAAAGCCCCTTACCAGTTCCATGATGACTCGATCTAACATAAAGAAAATTCTCTGCTCACATTTGATATGGGCCTCTATAAAATTCACAAGATATGTGTACACTAATAATATAGAAAATTCTGTTTACTTATCAATGCTTTGCAGCTACTTTTGCTTTATTTCGTAATATTCCTTATACGGCCTACATTTCACTAATCTGATAGTGCATAGGAATCTAATATAGTAGCTTACGTAACATAAGGAAAAAACTGCCAATGGATTTGCGACTAAGTCATCTAAGATCTAGGCGGGAAACACAAGCCACGACATAAAAAATACATTAATCTCATTTCATTAATGTTGAAAAGTTGCTAGACGTATTCAGTCTTGCTGTTTGCTCTTAGGAAAGGAATAAAATTAAAACTAATAATATTTAATGATGGAAATTATTTTTTTCATGTCTTAAGACGACCATCAAAACAAATTAAATATAAAATTATTCTTAAATCCAAGGAAATAGGATTTAAATCTGTGTCCTAGTTAATGAAATGATCGCATTCTTGCTTCAATATAATAATGATAATAAATAAAGTTTTTTTTTTTTTTTTAAATCAATAGCTGAAGTAAGATTTGCATGCAGATTTAATTGGGCATCAATTAATTATTATTTGTTATTACTTGAATATAAAAACGACATTATCATGCTATCTATTATTAATTATTTATTCATCACTACAATAAGTGATTCACAATACTTTTAAATTTTCTTCAAAGCGGATATTTTATCAAAAAAATTATCATTAATTATTTATTCATCACTACAATAAATAATTCTCAATACCTTTAAATTTTCTTTAAGGCAGATATTTTAACAAAAACAATTAACTAAATTTAAGCAAAGCAGAATCGTTCTTTGATGAAAATGTTTGTGAATTATTTAGTGTACTGAAATGAAAATAGTATGAGAAGCATGTAATGAATCTTGATTTTATATTTAAAACTAGAAAACTTTTATATTAAAAACTGAGTATTTCCTAATGCATTTAATTAAGAAAATTGGATTTAAAATAAGCTTTTATTAAAGAAGCGAATACTGGAACGTAAACATACATTTACTTCGAATAATTTTCTTTTCTTTCAATAAATTATTGCTTGAAACAGAAATTTAATTTCGATTTAACTTAAATATTGCTTACGTATAAGCATGCTTTATGCACAAATATAAAGTTTCATTTATTTTCAAAATAATGTGATTATATATTGATATAAATTTATCTTTTAAACAAGAAAGTATAGTAAGCATGAACATTTTCTGCTTCTTAATCATTTATTTTTCTTCAGTATTGCTTAGTTTTAAAGCATTTTATTTTTAAATGAATATGTTTCTTTAAAATGAATTAAATCTTGAATTTTAGTTAAGTTTACTAGGAATTATTATTAAATGCAATTTAAAGGAAAAAATGTGTTTTAGGATGCATCAAATAAATAAGTTTGTAATTGTACATGTAATCGAAAAAATCAAGGAAACAAGAATTTGGAATATGGAATTTTTATATGTTCCTTGATACCACAAATGTAGACATTTATAAGCGTTGAAATCCAATCGGACTACAAAGAATTCCTGTTTAAAAAAATAGATACATGATTTTCTTAACTATAGCACGATGGTAAAAACAAAACATACCTTACTGTGCAAGTACATAAGAGAAATCTCTGGGGAGAACGTTCTATTACACATTTCGTTCTTGCTAAATTTGAAAAAAAATTTTTCTTCTACGGTTTCTTATAGATTATTATATTATATTCTACCTTGTGTTAATTTATCTTCTAAGTAGTTAAATCATTAACTAAAATACGATGTGGTATTAGACAATGTATCATTTACTATAAAAATTTAAAATTACCACTTAAGTTATATTTACTACTACTTATATTACTGATAAGGTTATACTTAATTAATTTCAAAATACTACATTTCTTGAGATAAAAATACTTTAATTTTATTAATTAGCTTTAAAAAAAAAAGATTTGAAAGAAAATTTTGAAATAATTTCTTATTTGCTCTCAGTTGAATGTTAGTGGGTAAAAGTATTGACTTCATAATCAATAACCGTTACCCAATATTTACTTAATTCATTTTATATGATTTGTTGAATGAGGGATTTGTTACTAAATTTGAAATATATATGGGTTCAAATATTCATAATCAATCAATTTATTGAATTATAAAAATGCAATATAATGAGAAAAATATATGGTTTCAGTATATCCATATCTAGTAATACAAGCTGTTGTAAAAAACAAAGATTTATAAAATAAAGTAAATACAAGGAGTTAAAATAAAGACTAAACTGTAATTTTTAAACAATAATTTGTCATAGTGATACGGCACTAGCATTTACATTTATTCTTTCTTTCTTTCTTTTTTTTCAATCTGATATTCTATGACTTTGTTTTAACCTATTTGATACTTCTACAGAAACATGCTCTAAGTAAAATTCTAGTAATGCATTTGTTTCTTAAAAAATAGTATAGCTATACAGTGTTATCATTTTATCTTAACCAAATATGATGCATACCAATGTTTTCAATCTGTGATTTCCATTTTTTTTTCTAAATCATTATCTGATAAGAATTTTTTTTATTTGTAATGGAACTTGTTTTTAGAGGTAAAACTTTCGTAAAAAAATAGATTCATAAAAAAATATCATGCGAAAATCATACAATTTCTTCTGTCAATCACTGAGATATGATGTTTCAAATCTGTTTCATTCGCTTTCTGTTCTTTAATACATTAATGTAGTACACGATATCTGTACTAAATAAAATAGCTCTTCATCAAGCATTTTACTATCAACAATTATACTTATTTTTATCTTTCAAAATGGGTTTTACTGCAATAAGAATAAAACCAAGAAGTCTATTGTGTATTTCCTTGAATAGTTTTTCACGAGATTATAAATATAAATTCCACCATTTTTTTATATTATCGCTATATGGTTTCTCTCTATCTTCTGTCATGATTTTTTTTTTGTGATGACATGAAGCTCTCCAGCTATATGCTATTAAATTAAGATGATTGATTAGAATACATATGATTGTTTCTAGCAGTGTATGGATATACTTAAATTTCATTCAAATAGGTTTAATTAAAAATTTTATTAATTTAGTCCATCATTCAGCATGTATTCAAAGTATTAAATATAAAAATAGTTATGTATGTATTAATTGCATTTTTTACTACATAGAGAATTTCGAAATGGACAAGGAAAAGGTGGCTAAGTATAAGTTGAATAGTGTTGCATTTATATTTCTAATTAAAATGGCATTTAGTTTATACAATAATAATAAGAGATTCTTTACATATATTTTCCAAACACATATTATTAAACTAATACAATAATAATAACAGATTTTTTAAAGACGTTTTCCAAACACATATTTTATAACTAATGTTTTAACTAAGACAATATTTTTCATAGATTTTTGTGAGTGTTCACTAATTGTAGGATAATTTCTGCATATAATTACATTTACAGACATAATAATTATGCCTTTTATAAAATAAAACAGTAGAAGGAAGAATGATTATAATTATGCTGAGAAATGACTAGAGACTATGATGTTAAGTTTTTACAATTAAGAGTTCTGAGAGAATTTTTGAGTTTATACTATTCAGACTGATAATAATGAAATATGTATGGGTAATTGGAGTTGGAGTTACGATTATTTAAAATACAGCAAATTCAATTATTATCTCGTAGTTTTCTCTATTATTCTATAGAGATGTTTAATAATGCTTTTAAACAACAATCGTGTAGCTTCTACCAGCGTCGTGTCCTCTAGTGATCTAATATAGAGCAACTCTTCATTTAAATGAAGTGTTCAGTAAATCCTGTTGTAATATTTTACGGACGAACGGGTTATTATCTCCACATTCTTCTATAAATGACCACCGTATTCAGAATATCCCTTTTCTAGGATTTTCAATTGTGGGATCGTCTGAAAAGTATGGATTGAAGATAAGCAGAAATAATTTATTTTGTCGGCTTCAAAAATCGAATAATTCTGTCTGTATTGCAAATTGCTGTTGAAATGCTGCGTTTTATTGTAGAATTTGCAATACAAGAAAAAAAAATCCTGTCCCCCCACCCCCACCCCCCAAAAAAAGAGTTCAACTCACTGAACCACTAAAATCAACGAAATTGGTTGTAGGAATTGTGATTTCTGTAATTCTGTCGCCTGATGAATAATGTTAACTTATAAGTTTTTTTGTTGTTGCTAAAAATCTGTTTTTCTTTTTACACGTCGAAATACCATGGTTGGAGTATTATGTAGGTACAATTTGTTTACTTTTCGTTAAACTCATTTTTTTTAATATTTGTACTGTAATTTATTGTCTCCATAGGCTTATGCAAAAGTTTAATTTTCTACATATCACATTAATTTTTTTTTACTGTTTTTAATGTTTACTATAAGTTTACCTGTTATTTTAGTGCTGCTTAAAAGAGTCGATGGCAACTAACCTTGATGCTCAGGATTCGACTACAGATTTCGAGGATCATGAATTCAAGGCACTATTCCACCAATGGCACATCGTGTGCGTTATTCTTGTCAACATTAAATTTTCCAGCATTGTTGAAATGCTCTAATGTTGAAGCAAGCACGAAGTTATGAATGTAAGTTGCTTTCTGAGATATTTGCACTTTCAATGGTCCAAAATTACTACAACTGCTTCAAAACGAAACTTATTTAATTTGAAAAAAATTTATGAGAAAGGTGAGTTTAATATAATTATATCAATTGCACAAATAGAATTTTTTAAGAAGAAAAAAGGCCTTTGTAAGGTAAAAATTATTATTTCTCACGGATTCCTAGCGATTGAATGAAATCAAACTGTAAATTTCTTCAAATATGGGTTGCTCAATATTCAGCACACAAATGCAGGATTTGAAATTTGTTACTCTATATTTAAACTTCGAGCGTCACTGTCACTTTGATCACGATATCTGGCAATATACTTGAGTACACAGAAATCTTGACGGAGGAAAAGAGCTACTCGAAAAGAAACTCGATTTCTCTACCTAATATAGTTTGCTTTTGACATACAAATGTGAGTTTAACTCTAAATATTTTCTAGATCTTGTCAATAAAAGATCCTTTAGAATTTAAAAGATTAATGAAAACAAAGTAGTTAAGGAAATCAAATAATTTTAGTGAAAATTAAAGTAAGATTTTAAGTAAATATTTAAATTATACTTAATATAAAACATTAATATTTTCTTTGACAATTTTAATTTCATAATAAATATCTTTTTAGATGTCAAATAATTGTGTTATTACAATGAATTGCATTGTGATATTTTTTAATTATAAGAAACATTAAATGCGAAAATGAGATCCTCGGAAATCACAGATAATCCAAAAATGGCAAAAAAGAAATGCAAATAAACACTGAAACGGTTTTAAGCAATCTTTATTGAGAGTAAGAGAGCTTGCACTTATAGTTATGATTTAATAAGCAGTAGATTTCTGTACTTATAAGTTTATTAATTGATCTTGTTAAGAAAAAAATCGATCGGCAATCTTTGTCTCGAATTTTTGGATGAAACACTGATGTTTTTGTATTTTTTATTTGCAACTGAAGTTTTTAACGGCATTTATAACGCGGATATCCATCCGCAAAGTTGACATTCCATCCCTTGATCATCAAGAGTCTAATGTATTACAAATCCATCAAATTAGGAAATTTACTTTTAAATTAGTTTGACAGTTTCATTCATCAACATGCAGAGCAAGAAATATGATAAGAGAAAATTCATTTTTAATATAATCTAATTTGCTTTTTGTTCACGAATTGGAAAATATAAAATAAACAGTATGAATAAACAAATATGCAGAAGAATTATATAAAGAACACAGAAGCATGGGTCAAACGCCCTTTATTTGGGGGTTCTTGTATATTTTTGTTGGGTGGGATGAAGAATCAAGTACCATTTCTTTCATGTTACATGCCACACTATTAGTTAGTCTTTAAACATCTATCATGGTTCAAGACAGATAGCCATTTGTAAAGTACTGGTAATGCCAATGTATTTATTTATTAGGATAAAAACTCAGAATTATCCCAGAATGATGCAGCCACTTTTTTCAGTTTCTCATGCTTTTAAGTTTATAAAAAAAATTAAAAATATTTAAGCTTGTGGGATTCCTTTGATATGCAACATAAATAGACTAAATTAAAAAATACATATTCGTTGTAATTGTCTTAGGATTCCCTTTGCTACTGATGAATCTACTGAGCATTAAGGATAAGTCCCTTTGTGCTGCAGTTATTTTTTATTTATTTATTTATTTTTGCTGTATAGCCAATTTCATATATCTTCAAAAATATGTTTTAAAAAAGCAATTTTCCTGACAGATTATCTTGCGATATTTTTAAACTTTCGAAGTTAAATGAGAGAAAAAAAATGTATTTTTTGCGTATAAAGTAAACCAGTCAAAATATACAATTTTTCATTTGTGTCAGAATTTAATGTATGATTAAGAAATACATTCTTATAAACAAAAATACAAAACAGATTTGTAAAATTGTACTCTGTTAATGAAAATCAAGTGCTTTAAAATTGAGGAATATAAAATGTTATATGTATCTGTACTAAAAATAGTAAATATTTTTTACAGCTAGAACACGAGAGCGAACAAATTCGTGAACACAAAAATGAATGATCTACTAGCTCAAAGACTCCCATGAGAACACGGTTTTCTTTCATATGCATTATTTCTCGCTTCATTCAAACTGAAGAAATGAATCGTTTATTGAAGTTAATAAATTACGCTGACGCAGTTACTCAATTCTACCCAATGAATATCATTACTAAATTAATTCCCTTCAACTGACGTGATTAATTGAAATATAAATGTATATGCAAACAGTCATTATGGCTTCGATTCGATCTTAAATAAGTAAATCTATCTAGCTCTTTATTTCTCTGTTAAAAAGACATAAGCTTAATTTTTCGCCGTGTGAAGATAAATGGGAGTAACAACAATATATCAAGGGTATGAGAAGAAAAACGCAGAAACAAGATTAAACGCATCTAGCTATAAATTTCAAGCTGCAAAATTGCGTCCATAAATATAACTAGTTACGGCTGACCTTCACGGCTAATTTAACGAAAGCAAGCCCAAACAGCAAATCACGCCGAAAAAAAAATCAATTTGTCGATTAAGGACAATTTTTCTTGCTTTCGATCGATGCTTAGGTTTATATTGATCACCATCGAAACTTCTCGACTTATGGTGATCTAATCTCGTATGGAAATACTATTAATCCTCAAAAGCAAGAAGAAAATGCATAATATTCCATAATGTATTTTTATAAGTTTGGTTACGTCGGAGAATGGCCCATATATTCAATTAAAATTACTCATGAGGCATGGAAAAGATAGGCGAAGCGGTCACATCTGATTAAATATGTTACTTACTTTTCATTAACTTTTCTGCTTAATTATTAATTAGTGTGCAACATTTTCTTATATGCTAAATTACAAATCAATGCAATTCTTTAGTTTCGCATAAAATCATATGTAACACATCTACGCATAATATTTACATTACCTTTATGTGGTTATTCAATGTTGTGTATTAGATGTGTTATTGTGGTTCACCATGCTTTAGTTATGTTATTACTTTCTCGTATACAAAGTAGGGAGGAAGTATTGTAATTTTCAAAAAATCGCAACTCGCGATTTTGACGAATCTGTACGCTTCAGACCTCCCGGAGTTTGGAAAATACATTTTTTCCATTCTGTCTGTCTATCTGTGAACATGATAACTCAAAAACGTTTTGAACTAAACGGATGGAATTTTATATATAGAATTATGATCAAATTTGTGCATTTTTATGATCAAATTTGTACACAAATTTATTTCAAATTCTGAAATGAATTTGTGTACAGGAAATGTTTTAGTCTGGTCGTTCGATTACAAGCGAACTCGATATCTTTAAAACATAAAGAATTTGGTACATAAAATTTGGTAAGCAGGCTTAGCATACAAAATATAGATTCCTATTAAATTTTGAACCAACTCTGTCAAAGGGTCGACCGTCTGTCGGTCAGCATTTTTGCATGCTTGGGAGCAAAAGAACTCATGAACTAAATGATATAAATAATAAAATTCGGTATATTATCTTTTGACTACAATTGTAGTTCAGTATCAAATTTTGATTTCACTCAATCAGCAAAGTGTGTTTAAAATACACATGTTGACGAAAGATTTAGTAGAAATTTTAGATTCAAGTCAAATATCTGAATTACTAGTTCACTATCTAATGCAACACAAAGCAACAGTTATTTCCTGTCCGGTTCACATATTCACCATAAATTGGGCACGTTTTATTTTCACATTACCTTAGCCTTCTTTACCATATATAATTACTCATATAATGAAAATATAAAATTCTTTAAGAAGACCTGCCCATTTAATCCTTAAATTTTGCTAAATTAATGATGAAAATTCAAAACATGAATTACGATTCTATTATTGTTGCATGCAAATGATGAGTTCAGGTAACTATTATTAGGCTTGCATCTTAGATGTAAAATAGTGACAAAGTGATCTTAAATTGTCCGTTAAAATATAAGTTAGATTATCTAATGAAATAAAAATATGCATACATAAAGACTAATTTTAAAAAATACGTGCCAAGCATCTAAATTCAAAAAATAAAATTGAATGAATATTAAATCACCGATAAAAATGATTCCCATTTTAAATAAATATTAAATCGCGTGTTTAATAAAACATCTCTGAAACTTCCAACTGTCTAAAGAAATAAAATCCTTTATCATGCTGCATGTTTCAATTACCCAAGCACTGACGCATTTCATTCTATTAATTAATTACCCAACTCAAAATTAATACAAGACCATTTTTAAATGTTCACTTTGAAATCCACACCGTTTCTTACAAAGAATTTAAAAGTTGTTCTAATAAGAAAAGAATATTCTCATCTTAATGATTTTCTAACCAAAATGTAATTAATATTAATCAAATGCTGAAATCTTAAATATTTAATATAAGCAGTAATGAAATGTTGATTTATAATTACAATCTCTGAATTAATTCATTTATCTTAAAGTTAGAAATACATGAGAATTAAAAATAGGGTTAATTAACAATTTACATTCAATTATGAAATTTTATTTATGAATATCTCTACAACAATTTTTTTTATCTTGCAGGACAGTTCGTTGGAATGTATAAATGTTTTGATGAAAATTAAAATGCCGTAACTTCTTGAAATACATAAGTCAAATTTAATTGTACTATTTTTACTATTCATAATCCATTTAAAGAAACCATGAGAAAACTATATTAAGGTGATATTCTAATTATCTTCATAACTAACTCAAATTCTATACAAGAGTAGAATTATTTAAATAAAAGTCAAAAAGCAAGCGTGTAGATAGCTTTTCTCTCCAACATATGAGTGATTTGAAAATAACTTTTCCAAAGAACTATTCACAATAATTCGTTTGTATATTATCCCTCAATATTCTCCTTATTGTTCGAGGATGTATTCTTTGAACCGATGTCTGACATTTAAGGAGAACAGCACAAATATACTAGAGTGTCTTACGATAAGAAAAGATGATTGACAAAGTGGACATATACACTCAAGAAACACAATGGTTATTAAGAGTGACATTTCTTATTCTTTTTTCCCCTAATAAACTAATGTTGTGATAAATATCAAGCAGATTTTCTTCTGAAACTCATCTTTGTTGTATTTGCAGCTTGATAAGCAGAAACTGATACAGTTATCTTAAAGACCATATTTCATTTACGTCTGTTGGCTGAAGCAATAACTATTTCCATGAAACAAAATAATTAAATAAATCAGATCTTACATGTTAAATCAATTGGTCATGAGAGAGCTCTTCATTAACTCTTGATGTGGCATTGATGATCCGAATGAGATTCTCTTAACATAAGTAGTGCTAATTAAGTTAAGAGTAGAGATTCTTTTTGATATACAAAGACGTTTTATCGTATTGTATGTATTAGGGAATGTGTGAATCTTCCAAGTCAAGAATACCTTCACAAGATAATTCTAAGAGATTTCTTCTTGCTCTAGGAATTTCACATAGCTGTTTCTAATGTGTGTCAAATAATTAATTTTTTTTTCTTTGACATGAAATGTCGTTCCATGCAATTGTGAAACTAGAAATTCTTAATGGCCATATTATTACAAGGCCAATCTTTCCGATTGGGATAAAATGCTATTTATATTGATCTGAAAAAAAGGGTAGTTTATAGTTGAAATATGGCTTCATGGGCAATGTTTAAATGCCCTTTTTCTCATTCAATTTTTGTGCAACATAAGAATCCATATAATCTTGAGAAACGCTATATTTTATTTAAATATGTAGACTTTTAAAATGGTTAGGCTTTTAAAAATATAATAATATAAACTAAACTACCATGTATCTAAACGGGAACATTGGCCATTTGTCCCTATTCTGTAAAATAAAGAATACCAGCAATTGCGAGTTTCCTCTGAAAAGAAGTATCTTTTGCATTTCAGAATGGGGATTTCCTTTTCCTATGAAACAATTGATTTTAGTGAAAAACATTATCAGTGATCTAATGCATTTAATTATAGATGCAATGATTTAACATTCATGTACAACTAGAATGATATTTCTGCATTGATTTGTCTTCCTGTTATTATTTTCATTTCTTTCAATCCAATTAATTAACTATATTCTTGTCCTCAAAACATAAGAACTTAAGCTGAAATTCGTAGCAATAAGGAATGACAGTGAACTTTATTTGCAAAGCCATCAAACTTGGTTATTGTCCCTGCATACCTGTTGTTTTGACGAAGAGTTATAGTTGCCCATTTATAATTAAGGCGATATGAGTTTCAGCCAGGACCAAACGTGAAAGGCTGCGTTCAGCAGCGGAAAGGTGATAATTTAAAAGGACAATTCAAGGAATATATGCAAAGCGAAGAAATACGAGACAATAGAACGATCAGTCATAAAGAATGATTAGATATAAAAAAAATTTCAAGAGTGACATTGGATATAGAACCACATTCTTCTTTTTCTGTACAAAAATACAATTTTTAATTACTTACATTTATAAATTTTCATTAGAATAAATAGCTATGCTTATTTATAAAAATAATTTTTTTATTGCTTAATAGTCTAAACCTTAAAATATTCCAATTTTATATCTAACGTAATGAGCTCAGTCAGATAGGACCTTCTAAAATCATATACAAAAATTTGTCTTCACATTTCAGCAATAATCTCTAAACGTAAGCGTTAAAAATGTAATGATGTTTTTTTATGTAAATTATGATAATTGAAAACATTCGTATTTATAATGACTGGCAAAAATTTGCTTTCCTTCTTCTGTATACATTTATAAACTACTCAATGAAAAAAAATTAATTAAATTTTAAAACATGAGCCTTTCCCGTTATTAGAACATTAATTAGAAAGATCCCGATTTCTGAATATTAGATATATAGGATTTCCATTGAAGAACTTAGTAATTTTTGAAAAATACATAAGACATTTCAGCATAAATGCCTGAATTAAATTATTGGTCAGATATATTTTTTACAAAATTATTTCTTTTTTTATGTCAAAACTTTTTAAACAACATATTTTAGGGCATTTTTTAAGCGAAAGGCAGTTTAAAATGTCTAGTTGCAAAGAAATGCAATCAGACAACACATGAATAAATTTGAAAACGTATGATATTACTTAATAATTGATTTATTATCTTATAATTCCAGAAATGGAGATTTTTTTACAGATAAATGATGGGAAAAAAGTAGTTTATGCATTTATTTTAGAATAAAGCAAGTAGGATTTTTTCTAAGGACAAAATTTATGAAATAACAATAATTTTAATGAACAGAAGTAAAATAATTAATAATTAGTTAAAGATCCTTTAAGATAATGTATATTTATTTTACGGAATATGCTAAAGTATGCAACATTTGGAATTGAAAAATGTATTAGTATACTATCCCAGGATTCAAAATTCCCTGCAAAATTTCTAAAGTAGAAAAGTGAAAGGCAAAATAAAATATAAAGCTTGAAAAGTTTCCGTGCAGGAGTCAAACATTCACTTTTTAGAACATCAACTTTAAATCTTCAATGTAAGTTTCCGTGGGTAGCATCACAATTCTGTCCGCGACAAGGTTTAAGAAAAAGTAAATAACCAAAACAAAAAAAAAAGCTTATTGCCTGAAAGCGATTTTGCATTCACCGCCGTGAAGCTTTCACGGTTTACTTTTTCGGACGGTGGTTCGTTTTTCACACATGATTTTGCATGCATAACAAAAACCATGGGTACATACCATTTGATATACGGAAGAATATGAAAAGCAGAAAAACGAAACTTTTCACTGCAACTTGTCTTGCTTTGAAGCTACATTTCCCGCAGGATCAAACGAAGATATTCAAGATACTAACTCTGACAAAAAATAGCAGGCATCATTGTATCTTGAAGCGAAGGGGACGTAAACATATCACTTTTATGAATAGATCTGTATTCGAGAAAATGAAAATTTATTCTCGAAATAGCTTAACAATTTTAGCAAAAGTTAATATTTTATTAAAATAACGAGTAGTCCAATATATTAAATTGCAAACGAATTGCGTTAATGTGATATATCTAGGTGTTATTGTGAGTACGATGTGAATAAAATTTATTTTATGAAAATATTAATAAAATGTCATGGACTTTTAAAAAGCGCTTTTCAATTCAAATCCTATGCTTAAATTCATATAACAATATACTTAAATATATATATATATATATATATATATATATATATATATATATATATATATATATATATATATATATATATATATATATATATAAGTAGATGTTTAAATTGTAAGTAAATATACGTTTGTTTGTAAAAAAATGAAATCTGTTATAAATAGAATTGTCATTGCATTACTTTAGATTTATACTATATTTCAGTTTCTGTTTTTTGTAATCAAAATTCCCTATTCTAACTTTTAGGAGCTGTCTTGTGGTTTTTAAATTCAATAAATAAATATACAGATAAAATTTTATTTCCATTTATCAGAGATACCTTGCATATAGTTAAACAGAATTCGAAACAGGAATAATTTTTATATCAGATAGTCGTCGGTAATTTTTTGCACAATAAGCTCAAAACTTCATAATACTTTATATAACACGTTGAAGATTAAAATCTGCTGAAGATTATCAGTCAAATTTTAATCTTTAAACGTTTGATATATTGCAATTATATAAAAGGAGAATCTTATATATACTCAAAACGTATGAGTATAATTTCAAAACCAATTTGTAATTCTATAATATTCTTAACTGAAAAGCCCTACCGGCGTCCTGGCCTAGGGGTAGAGCGTCTTCCTCGTGTTGTCGTCCCGGGTTCGAGCCCTGATTCGGGCATGATTGTTCTTCCCCTGTGTTCTAAGTGCGAGGTGTGTGATAGAGACCCCCCCCCCTAAAAAGGGAGTGTCATCTTCATATGAGCTAGAAGTCAGAGCAGCCCTCAGGTGCTCAGGGATCTTTACCCTCAGAAGCTACTGCAGCCTCTTTCCGTGGTAACGCGGATACACTGTCATCATCACTGAAAAGCCCTACCTTTATCGAATTCAATTTTATTTATTTATATATTTGTTTTGTTTCCATTTGATAAATGATTGAATTTTAATAATTGTTCATTTCTTAATTGTACACGAACGTAACTTTAAATATAATCTTACTAAAAGCTCAATGCAATAGGATGAAGATAAAATGTTTTATCTGGTGAAGTTTATTTTTTAACGTTTTGAGCATTTTGTTTTTTTGATAATTTTTGGATTACAGGTTTTCTTTTATGACTAAGCAACGTGTGTTTATCTAATAGAAAAGTGAATACATTAAAAAGAGTTGCATGCCAAATTTTTTAGTTTCACAAAAAATGAAAGCCCATTCTAAGTTTATGAAAAATTATATAATATTTTAAGTAATTATTTGATTTGCAGAAATTTGAAATCCACCATTTGTTTATGGGAGATGTTTTTTTTTTTAATCATTAAACATTTTTATTACATAGAAGCACGCACAGGGCATTAAGTCACACCGAAATTTACCTCATTGCCTAGTCAAAGAACAAAATTGTAAAGGTATTCCATCGAAATAGGCAGTCCAGTCAGTACTTGTGCTGACTAAATTCGACCATTATTTCACGTTGTCATCGATTTTTCTTTAAAAAATGCTAGTTTCCTCAGTTATTCCATTTTTTATTCTTTTCATCTTGATGCTTTTTCTTTCAAGGTTATAATACTCCCTCGCAAGTAAAATCAATTAATTTGGAGGGAAATTTTTAAGCTTTTAAAACCATGTGAACAGAAAATTAATCTAACAATGAAAGTCAAAGGATTTTTAAATTGAATTCTTTGTGCACTATGGTATTTGAAAAGGACGTGCATAAGAAGTTGAATTTTGAAAAACTGATGGCTAAGCTAAAACGATTGAGGTAATCTATCTCATATTTTTCCCAAGATTACCGGAAACTGAATTTGAAATAAACTTATCGTTTGACGATATGTATTACGGAATTTTCTAGAAATATACAAGAAAACTTTTCTTATGTAATTATAAATGAGAACTTACTTACAGTCAAAAGCAGCATAACCTCTTATTATAAAATTACGTATTGCATTCTATGTTTAAAACATTTGACGCATATCAAGTGATCCTGAATTGACTCCATTGTTTAGCTTCAATAACAGAAAAAAAATGTTTGAAAACAAGGATAATGTGCCTTAGCTTTAAAATTCTTTCTTTTTATTTGGTATTTGATGTCTAAGCATATTTTATATCGAAACGCAACCATCCATTCATGAGAATATTAAAATAATTTTTTAAAAACTTTTTTTAAATGTAGTGAAAAATTTACTTTTTCATATAAGGCTGTTAAATAATTTATTAGCATATTCACTCAGTAATACAAAATTTAGAATGTAAACCAGTTTATTATGTAGAACTCTTGCATTTCGGCTTTCTTTTTTATCTATTATTTTCAAAAATACACTCGAAATAGCTTTGAAATCTGTAGAATGAGTGCATCTTTACGGCATTTTTAAACAGGGAAAATGCAATACAAAGAATCGTTTGCGGCATAAAAATATTAAGTTCCAAGAAAGATGAATGATGAAAGGTTATGTCTGTGGTTAAAGTTTCTGCCGTATCATATAAAGGAAAAGAAATATACAAGTGAAATTGTAGGCTCGTGAGGCAATAGGAAATCGTATTTTCTAGGCACTTAGCTAAATGATTACTGCTAGAAGAAAGTACGAAATAAGTTTTGAATCAAAAAAACCTTCACATGACTCGACGAATGATGACATGATAATAAAATATCTTTGATGATGATAATATTTTCATCTGTGTATAGTTTAATATGATTTTTTGTGTAACATATATAATTACCTATGTAGTTAATAGGAATCTGATACAAAAATGTTTCTCAAGCATAAGCAATAAATTAAATACGTGTTATTTTATAAAGAACGGCAAACAGAACTGTACATGACATCTGAAACTGCCATTGTCTTTTGTTCTGGATAATATAAAAAGCATGCGCTTGTCATTTAATATAGAGCATTGTACTATGATAATATTATACTTTGCTTATATATACTTCTATATAATATATACTTTTTCTTAAGAGAAAAGGCGTTATTATTTAGATTGAGGTGTTGTTATCATGCGAAGAAAACTGTGATTTGCATGCAAATAAAGAATTAAGATTACATGTAAGAAATGAAGTATGAGCAGAAGGAATTCGAAGATAAGTACTAAGCTGTTTTTGGCCTAAAGTCTAACACATGTGTTAACCTATTGAAAAATTTAACATATGAATTAACTTACTGAAAAATTAATCTAATAAAAATCTAAACATCAACTAAATATGTGACTAATTTAAGATTGTTTACATATTTTAGATTTTACTCTCTATGATATTAATACATGAAAACACGATTTTTATTGCAAATAAAATCAGCATTAAATAAATTAGACGGAGTTTAAGAAATGAACAAAATTATTAAAGTTTTAATGTACTTATCATACCGCAGAGGGAAATATAAAGAACAAAATAAGTAGTTTCAAAAGGAAAATAATTCTTATTTGCATTACGAACAACGATTGGAAAGTGAAAAAGTGATCCCAAATTTGTGAGCGGGACAACTTTTACGTATAAAGGAACTGTTGCCATTATCAAATAGAAATTGAATGAAATATATTTACAGCAATATTCATTCTTAAATTGCAGGTGTAGAGGTAACCTAAAAGAATTATGTGACATTTTACATTTTTTTTTAAATATAACTTTTACATTGCTGCCACAATTTCCTGAAGATTAAAGAAAATTGTTATAGATTCTAGAAAATCTATCAACACGTTGCGCTATTTTCATTTTTTATTTATAATATTTCTTTTTTGAAAGGATATACTTTTTTGAAAGTTATGCAAAATATACAAAAACTGCAAATTTTACTGTATCATAAAATATACATTCTAGGCCACAATGCGCAATGGAGGCCAACATTAAAATTTTGTCCGGTTTTTCTGTATAAAGTGAACACAAGCTTTACTTCAGCCTATATTTACGTTTTGATAGTCGTGCATGCCTATGTTTTTCTTTCTTTTTTTCTGCATTTTTTGCAATGTATTTATCTCAAAAAATTGGGCATATTTTCAGATTATCTTAATACTTTAGAAGGTAAATTAAAGAATATTAATTTCTAATTTACCTTTTAACGTATTAAGATAATCAGAAAATACGTCTAATGTCAAAAAAATATGTTTATATATACGACAGATAAATAGGTTAAAAGAATTAAATTCATGTACTTAATTTTTGCTTCAGCAACCTTAATTAATCATTTTTTAATAATTACTTATTATTACTTAAATAAGTTTTGTCAAAAGCATATTTCATTCGTGCTTGCTTTCGTACTGTGTAAGTAGTAATAAAACCCGTATTTAAGTGTATTCTTTTTCCTTTCAAAAGAAAAAAAAAAGAAGCAAGCCGAAAAAAAAATATGAAAACGTGTTTCGAAACGATACCCTGTTTGCTGGAAAAAGAGTTTCATAAATTTCGAAGCAAATTACATACTAGCGTAACTTCCGATGAGAAGAGATAAATACATTGCAAAAAATGCAGAAAAAAAAAAGGATAGGTATGCACGACCAACGTTCGCAATCTGCGTTTAATATAACTTCGAAGAATGCGGTTTTTTCTTTTGTTTATAAAAGCGTTATACATTAATGAACATACATCGATTTTCTAAGCTCCCTTGCTATTTTATTAAAGATACTACCTAAGCCTTATGCATTTTAAAGTACAATAGCTTATTTCTCATTCAAAATACGGATTTGTTCTTCGGAGTTGGGTTAATGTTGCATCAAGCATAAATGACGGAATGACTTCTTCAATTTCTTGAAATAATTGTTTCAGTGTTTCAGTTTAATCCCTATAAAATAAACGTAGTAAGAATTATATTACGTACAAGAACACAGAAATTTAGTATGACTGATTTAGATTTAACTGTCTCTAATAATTGTATATTTTATTTGCATGTTATTTTCATTTAATATTTCATTTATTTTTCTTGTTAAACTTCAGGGAAATCTGTAGTAAAATATGAATTATTAGTCTGTTCCATCTCATTTTTTATTTAGTTCTTATAATTAGTATTTCGAGAATTTAACTTGTAGAACTCTTTTAAATTATATAGTAAATTGTAAAAAATTATATTTATGTTTTCTTTTTCAAAATTTCGTTATAGTGAATAATATTTCTAGAATTAAATTTTTTTTAGGGAATATTTTTTTTTCAAAGTGTTTAGCATGTACTGCATGGACGTACATGTACTATTCATGTACGCATGGAATATTCATGTACTGCATGGACGTTTTGAATTGCAAAAAAATACAATATGCTTGATTTCAGTTGTTGAGTGTGAAGTAGCTCTAGGATTTATCTTTATTTGAATAACTTATTATAGTAATAAATATTTCATTTTTTGACCAATAGTATTTCTTAGATTTATGAATATTTTAGATTAACTTGTGAAAAAACTTCAATTTGACATATGAAAGAACAAGAAAGTACAGTATAATTCATTTTCAAAATTGTTGAACTATAGAATATGATACGTATGCGTATTTGTGATACGTATGCGTATTTGTGATACGTATGCGTATTTGTGATACGTATGCGTATTTGTGATACGTATGCGTATTTGTGATACGTATGCGTATTTGTGATACGTATGCGTATTTGTGATACGTATGCGTATTTGTGATACTTATGTTTCATAGGCTAGGAATGTAAGAATAATCTGTTTCCTTTGCCCATTCTTATTTTTCAGAATAGTCAGTATTTCAAATGAACTCAAGTAAAAAATAAATAATAATATAGAATAGAAAACAGTGAACGAAAATCTATGTATAATAATTTCTAATAAATCTACATTTTAAGAATAATTTCTTGATCACTCGAACACCGGCTTCACTGTAACTTTAACTTCTGAGTGGTGCAGGCTGTATTTCTTTCCACAGAACCAAAACGCAGCGTCGACAGATTCCTGTCAAATATTATAAATGCTCACAATACTTTCTCTCGCTCTCACTTTTTTTTTCTTTTTTTACTTTCATATTTGGTTCACTGCACAGCGCTCTTCTTGAATTTCTCAAAAGAATTTTAACAAAAGAAAAAAAAAAACTGAATTATTTTTTGAAAATATAAAAGATAAAAATCGTTAACGAACTACATGCTTGTGCTTTAAGAAATGATTTGTTCATATTTTGTTTTCAAAGATAGAATGCTGTGACCGAATTTCTTTTCTCTTCCTAATCTGCTAGAGTTTTGAAATTTTGTGCACTTTTGTATTAGCGATGACAATATACTATTTCAATCTTTTAAGCACTACATCTCAATCAGTACATTAATTTAATTAAAAATTATTTTCCGTACGAATGATACCACATGATATAAATCTGAGAAAAAATTGACTACAGTAATACCAAAATATTAATAATAATGGATTATAAATTAAAGACTAAACCACAAAAAATATAAAATATATAATAAAAATAATTTTTACATTTTAGTGCATTATACTAAGTATCTATTTAAGAACCATTTTCGGTACACTTTTTTAGTATGATATCTTAACAGTCTTTTATAGTTCAATATTCTAAAAATTAATGTAGCTTGTTTGTTTTGTCATACTTTGAGACATAAAATATTTTTAGTCGTGTAAAATATCAGCAATGATGAATACTGGAACATAAAAATTTAATATAATTTATTTCAGTATCACCACATGATTTTTTTAAATAGTTTTATTTAAATTTTTAAGCTTGATTTTTTAAATATTTTACATTTTATAGCCTGTGATTTCTTTTACGGTGCATACTGTAAGATCCATTTCGTTTGGTTAGAGTAAGTTGCATATTTTCTTTGTTGAAGACAGTCCTTAGCTATAAGAAATTATTCCCCGACTGGCCTTAACATTCGCAGATGAATGACTAGACTCCCTACCACTTATAATAATATGGATACTCTGAACTAAGTAAAATAGATCGCATATCATACAAAGAACATCTAAAGGAAATATATTTCGTCATTGACGATGAGACTGTTAACTAGTCTAGAACACGATTATTATATTTTCTCAACTAGAACCAGTGACTTTCTTACTTTTACTACAACTTCTCACCCTTGATGAATCTGTTTCTTCCGATGAGATTATCGCTAGTATAACCATAATAGAACAACACTTCTCCTATCTGAAGGCAGACAGAGTTATTTGAATGGCATGAACACCATGAGAGCATAAGTGAGAGCTATAATTGTCTTAAGGGCAATTATGGGCCACGGTGCAATCCCACACGAAGAAGGCATGTCTCGTCGTCAGCTGGGGGAAACCAGCCCCACACCTTTATCGTATCCACCTCAGTGGCGAGAAGCAACCACCATATCAGAAGCTTCTAATTTCTATTTATGAGGTACCCCATCGTGAATTATTGTCAGTATAATGTTTTAAGAAAACTCCTGATTTCTTATTGCTATAAGTCTCTAATTAAGAGGATATTGTTCTTCACAATTTCAAAAACATTAGAATTTGAAATAATAAAATTGTTACCCATTTTAAACCACTTGCAGTGTATTACTGTAAATTTTGCTATTTCAATAATTTTTGATTAAAAATATTGTTTTTCTTTTTGTCTCCGATATTGTATTTATTTAGGTCTAGATGTAATTTTTTCATTTTGTAAATTCTCTTGCATGAGGCAACGTCAAAATTGTATTTCAGTAAATTTTATTAAATTTTACGAGCCTCACCTTTGTAGATTTTTTAATGAATTATATTGTACAATTACATTACAGAATTTACTATTCCATACAATGACTAATTAAAAATACTCTGTAAGTTATATTAATTTTTTGAGAGGGAAATAATAAGTTTCACCTTTCTTATAAGTTTTGATACAATATCTGTCTAAACAACTTAATATTTTTACGTGTGTATTTAAAGGCACTGTATCAAAACTTGATAAGAATAAATAATTTAATTGGTATGTAATGCATAAATTTAAAAATATCTGTTTTCACTTAGATGTTTCATTATAGCATATATAGATCGTATTTAAAAACATTTATGTAAGAACGGAAATCTAAATCTACTACGAAATTATTTTTAATTTAAGATTTTCTTTAAATTAAAAAACATGAACGTCGAAATTATGTTCAAAATTAATGTCTTTGAAGGTGTCGAGAATTTAATTTGAAAAAAAATCTTAGCTGGATATAAAAAATATTGATGAAATAAACTCCTAAGAAAAGAAATGACAGTTCCTAGTTTTTTAAAAAAAATACTTTAAGCCAATTACTGCTTTGTTAATTATTAATGGCATTTAGAAAGATTCATTATTTATTTATAAAATCTTGCGAATTAATCTCTAAACGCGATTAAAGAAAAAAAATCATCAAAGGTTGATTTAAATTCGCATAATTAAAAATAAGGATAATAAGTATTTAATGAATTCTGCTTCTAAAAAGAACATGTTTGTCAACAAGATTTTTTTACATCATATAATCAATATAAGAACGTAATCACTAAACTGTCTTGAAAAAGAAATTGAGCAAATATTGGTTCAACAAAATAAAGTTAACATTCCTTCCTTTATTTAAAAAGCAGGGAGTTGGTTAGGGGAATGCGTACAGTCCTTTTCCCAATATGATGAATAACTTCAATTTGTGAGTGAATATTTTTACCTTTAATTTCTATATTATCGTTATTTTTCGCTTTTAGTTTTGTTTGATAATATTTTCGTTTGTATAAGATGATAAATTGTGGTCAAATAACGAGGACGGCACCTGAGCGTTCTTCTTCAATTCAGATTTCTAGGCTAGATATCACTTATGAGAAGATGTTTCATGAAAATGCTTTTTATTTTTTCAAATAGCCAACTGCATGTAGGTGAACATTCATTTGAATCGTGACTCCCAATATGACTCTTACAAAACAAATACTATGACACCAGACTTCCATGTATTTTCACTTTACTGTTAATATTATGAAAATTAATTCATATGAAATGAGTTCTGTATAATTGCATACGATATTTATTATACTCAATGGCTTAATATCATTTAGTAGGGAAAAAAATGTAAGCCCTATACGAAAGCCCTATATTATTTAAAATTAAATTTCGGTGTAAATCAGAAATTTTGGCTTTAAGTGGCCTATCATTATTTTAAACATGTTTACTCAGTTCTAGACACTTAAAAGTAACCAGATAAATGTATAACTCAACTGATTGATTCAGGAAGAACATGGCTGTTACAGAACGCCGTCTCATACCCCCGTATCCGTGACCATTCTGGTCATTGAACGGTTTTGGTGAGCATGTCTGGGGAATTTTATTTAAATACCAAAATATTTGTAGTAGTAAAAACAAAAATAACTATGTACAGAATTTACAGGACAGTTGCAACAACCACATGCATTATTACTGCCCCATTAAAGAAAAATATTTTAATGAGCAACAAATTCACTAACATGATCTGATTAAAATCTATGAAATCGCAGTTTGGTTCAGCTTCTATACATCAATGTCTATCATGAAAGAAATAAAGTATTCGCAAATGACATGTCGTCGCTTTATTAACATGAATACTGTGGTTAGTCACAAAAATAGCCATCGCCAACTGTGCACAAACTATGTAGCATGCACCGCCTTTCATCGTATATGGAGCAAATGCAACCATCCATAAATGGCATCCAAAGAAGCGAGAATTTGTTTATTTATCTGATAAATTCTCCTCTCTATGATTCAGGAGCCCCGTTCCCTGTCATAGAAAATATAATTGACAATCTATCAACTAATTTGAAATCTGATTTGTATCAGGAGTAGTAAAGATTTGGAGTGATATGGAGAATGATTATTCTCAAGATATTTGAAGAAAGATTGATAAATTGGTTAGCTGGAAAATCAGGAATATGTAATGTAGGAATGTCCCCATTCCTGAATGGATGATAAAATTAGCACCACATCGGAATTTATAGCTTGAAGATCACTTAATATCTCGCCTTAGAAGGATGTCGCACATCATTTAAAATTCCCAATAGTCATAATATGACATAAAAACATGGAAGTAATAATAAGTCAGTATACAAAATAAAGCACAAAATATCAGAAATATAAATAAAAAAACAAACAGTGCAATATTTCTTATCGCGTCACTTGCCATAGACATTCTACATCTACTGACCATGAAAGGAAAAGTATCAGTTTCTCAGCTGTGGTAGCAGATGTTGCATTCGCTCGCCGTTCCCTCAAATAGCTGCAGCAATGTCAGATATGAATTACTTCCAAGGAGGCATGTTTGTCGTGTTTGGCTAGACCCTAAGTGATTATGGAAAAAAAAATTTTTTTAGGATTGTTAAAGGTATTAGATAATATAATAGCTTACACAAAATACTGTAAATTCACGTCTTTAGAACCCAGCAAAGGATAAAAGAAAAGACTTATTTAGATTGAGAGAATGCTGTTGAATTGTCCTTCGGTCCAAAAGCGCAAGACTTTTCTATATTAGCCAATCGAAGGGAAAACATGATTTGAGAACGAATATTGAATATCGGAATGAAGAAGTTATATTGTTCAATTTTTTGTTACTGGATATGCAGCATAGATTTCTTTTATGTAAATAGTTCATGCTATCGTTTTTGTCGGTTAATAATTTAGTAATGGAACTGATTTTGGAATGAATACTTTTCTCAAATGGAGGATAGTCTTCAATGCTAAAATTTACTTATCTCTTCGTCTGAACTCAAGTCAACAGTCATTTGCAGAAGCTCGATTTGGACAAAATCTTCAAAAAAGAGCTCTCATTTTTTAAATGGTGGAGTGACAATTCGTAAAAAGTTGCTGAATTCTGCTAATGTTGTAATTTGAGGCCATTAATGCTGTGTGTGGCTCTCTCTCAGTATGGGTTCTATAAAATTGACCACAACTCATTTGAGCTGATGAACCAACATTCATCATATTATAAACATCTAAGAGCCTTTATATCTAGACAACTGTCAGAGTAGGTTTTCTTCCTGAATTTTACTTGAAGACTTTAGAGAATGGTGGGGATTCCTTTCTGATGTGATGTACATTATCTTGGCTTGGTATTTTGTCTAACTGCTATGCAGCTTAGGTTGAACAGAGATTACAGTTGGCCATTATGGATATTTAGTCCAGCCATTATTGCCTAGAGAGGGATGACATTTCCAAAGTGTTGAATCTGTGATCCACATTTTTTGGATCACAGCATACTAAGAACAATTTTATAAATCATAAAGATATATATATGGATTCAGACTTACATGTTACGCCTCCACTTATGCCACTGTAGTACCGATATTTATACGAAAAAAATGGTTTTAAGTCCACTTGAATACACTTTTGAAGTCAATATATCCGTCTTACATCGACCAAAGTGTATAATTTAATAAAAAGACAGATAAAAAATTACTCTTATTTGTAATTATTCATCTTTTATATCTCCTCTGTATATTAGGTTGTCCAAATTCTGATCTCAGTTTAAATTGTTGTAACTTTGTAAATACGTGCGATAGAAGGAGTTTATAAAAAAATATTAGAAACGTTGCTACATATTGTGTTTTATTTTATTATAAGTTATTTGTTTTATACTTTTAAAATATAATATCAGCACCACAAATAGCACATGGCTTCTCTAGAAGAGAAAATATTTACTCTTTGGCTGATTAAATTAAAACTAATCGTTATTTCCCAAAAATATTTTATAAGCCAATTTATGAATAAAGTGCAAACATGGATTTTATATCCAAATGGTTAAGAAAAATTAATGGAACATGGTTTCTCAATAATAAGCCGCATTTTGATGCGAAGACAATAGATCAAAGGTGTTTTAAAAAATGATTTTTAATGTTGAATTTCTAAGATTTAAATTTCAAAGGATGGTAAGAAACTATATTAATTTCTCTATACAATCGTTTCTGTAAATACTTACATCTAATATATGTACTCTAAATATTAGATTCAAATTTTCTGGGCATCTTGCGTGCGTTATCCGAAGATTTTGAATTCAATTTATATTCATACTTCTGATATAACTTCGAAATGCTTTCAAGTTGGAAATCAATTATTGTTATTTAATATATGTTTCCTCATTAATTTGCAGAGTTAATATAAATGAAAAAATATTTTTCATAATCAAATTTTGATAATATCAAAATCATTGTGCATTAAATTTAAATATCTGTGGTGCTATTTTGATAACCAGTCATTCTATAGTAGATTGTTTATAAATTATTTCATCGAGTGATGTAATTAATCATCTGATAATTAGTTGGAATAATGATAATACAAATAGAAAGACACCGAAAGAAATTGAAAAGCAGATGGAAAAGAAACTGATAGTCACGATGACATTTATTTCTGAACAAAAATTACAATATTTCTAATATAATCTCGTTTGAAATAAATATTATTCACACTGCGCTAAGCAAGATCCACCCAAATATTAATTAATTTTTAAATTTAAAAAATAACTTAAAGCTTATTAAAAATAAAACTGAGAATCCATAAATGACTACGAAATGTATAAAAACATTTCATGAGTTAGGGATTGAGTACGAAGAAAAATATTTACTATCATTCAATTTGGGTATAACTATTTTTTCGTGTGATTTATTATTATTTTTCAGTGTGTCTCTTTTAGATACAAAAAATGTTGAAAATAATAAATTGATTAAATGAAAATTACTTACAGAAATTTTTAAAAAAAATGAACAAATTAATAATTTGAGATATGTTAATTTTCCGAAAATGAATATTCATTAATGCTTAATAATTTCAAATGAATGTGAATTGATTAAAAAAGGTAAAGTGAAGAGTAATATTTCGCTCTAAGCTCGTATGCAGTTTTTTTTAAGAGTTTTGTACCAATATATTGTTTATTATACATTTTAGTGAGGAGTTTTTCATTTTGAATCTTAAGATATCTTTAAGTTTGAACTCCCTAAAATATTCTTTTCGTAATTGCAAAAGCAAAATTTTATGTTAAAAGATAAAAGGGTGTGGGCGTATTGCTATCTTGGTTAATTTATATTAAGTTTATACGTTTTATTTTTCAAATATATTACTTTGTTGCAGGACTTTGAGAAAAAACATTCCGAGTTTTAGAAAAATCATAATATGATAGAACTTGAATAAATCATTTTATCATAATACAATAATTGAATAAATCATCATAAATAATAATAAATCTTCTTGAGCTTGAATAAACCATCATATTTGTAATAAGAAAAACAAATTGGTATCAAAACGAGATAGAAATATAAAAAAAAGTATATTAAATAAATATGTAGATTAAACAGTATATAATCGAAAACTATTTTAAGCATAGATTGCACACATTTGCTTAGATTCTGAGTAAAAATGATTAAATCCATTTGTAAAATTTATATTTATATAATAAAACAGTAATTACTTGGATTAACTCTTTAATTACAGGTACTTCATTAATTTTTTTTTTATCAAAGTTATATGATTTACAGTTTAATTAATGTTAGAAATTTTATTAAATTAAAAGTTATAACTCTAGAATTCATAACGTAATTAATTTCTTCTAGAGTTCAAATTCTTGGAGCAGTAAAAATTGTAAACTTTAATGTTAAAAATAGTTCTCGGTTGTATGAAATATTGGAGACTGGGTAATCTCAAAATAATGCTTCGCGCCTGCGCAATACGAATAAGTTTTATACAAATCGCCCGAACTTTAAGTTTCACTTTTTTGACAGCTTCCTGCTAGCATACGGTTTATCAAGTAAAAACTTACATAAGTAGTTTAATTTAGTGATATAAAAAGTTTTTCGATTTTTATTCTTTTTTTTTTTTTTTTTTTCAACTAACGTAAGTTCCCTGAACGAAAGAAATTTTTCACTTCCTACTCCAGAGGCGTCATTTTTCACTAGTTGACGTAGAGCGGAGCCCTGTCATTCCTCCTCTTTTCTACATTTTTCCATCATTTTTGCTTTATTCCTTACTTTTTTTGTACTAGCATTCTCTGGGTTTTCCCCCGGGTCACGATTTCTTTTTACTGCCGAGCATTTCTTTCAAACGGTGCAATAAATTTTGCGACGAAATTTGACTCCGTAGCCATGCTTCCTAAAACCTCTTGCTTCGTGAAATTGTTGCTTTCCTTTGGACCAATATCCCCTTCTTCTGCAATACTCCTTCTGAAATATAAAAATATAAAAGAATTGTGTGAAGAAACAGAGGAGAGAAAAAAAGCTTTCATATTATCTCGTATATGTTTCTTTTCCTATCCTCTAAGTTTTTGTTCCGCCATGTTTTGGGTATAAAAGATCAAAATTGTAGCTTTTGAAAATTGTTTGATATGAGAAGAAAGGAAAAAAAAAACTTCTTCGGTAGAAACGTCTTGCATCCGATAGTTGAAAGCGTAGAGGTGTCAGGGCTTTTAAAAACAATATTGGAACTAAAAAAAAAAAGAAAGAAAAGAGAATTTCTATGTAGTGTTGGTTACACTAAAGGGAGTCAGAGTGGAACAATGGATTTCAAAACAGAAAAGAAATCTTGAGTGATGTTCTCTTCTCTCCTATGGTATTCCAAATTCAACAAGAAAGGGCTTTTCCTGACATCTAGCTAGACAAAATTTTCCTTTGGGAATCTAAAAAAATCTGATTATTAGCAAAGGATGAGGATATTTCAGAAACTTTGAATAATCCTTAGTTTACGACTGTGACAAATTAAAGATATCTTCTTAAAAAAAGAATTTTAATGAACAAAGTGGTATTCCTTCCGTCTTTATAATAATGTAATTTAAAATATGTGTCCGAAAGAAAAGGTATGAATTTAGCGGGTCTTTTGACTTTTATCACTAGTAAAAATGGTTAATTATTTACCTGTAATGGTTAATTATTAACCTGTTTATTGCTCTAACAGGCAAAACAATTACGATAGGGTTATTTACTTTTTTCCCATAAAGTTTCTTCTATAACTGATGAAAGTCGTGTGTGAAAATGTATAAGAATTTGTTTTAAATATAAAAAAAATGATATCGAAACTTTTGCAATTGAAAAATTTTAAATCTATACGTTTAGAGATTTTCAAAATATTTTTTTTTAAAGTATTGGAGCTAAGAAGTGAAGAAAGAAAAGGTTTTTTGATTTGAATGTACAGAGAAAAAACATTTTTTTTAATTGGAATGCATTACATAGTAGTTACCTCTAATATTCTCTTTTAAAGGATGTTAACATTTAAATTAGAAAATTAAAGAGTACTAAATGGTGAAAATGCCAGAAAAGTTAAGTAATATTTCTCATATTAAACTATCAAATGAGTACTGCTTTACAATATGATAAACGTGAAAAAAAACGGTAGTCGTATATATATTTCAAAAGAGCGTTTAAATAGAGAACTAAAGTAGATATTCTTGTGGCTAGAATTGGTTTAATTTTTTTTAGAGATTTCTCAACCTTTTTGCTTTTGATAATTAAATATTTGCCACATTTAGTCAATTTCCTCTAACACTTTGCTAAACAGAACTTTATGAAAAGCTATGTAAAGCTTTATGAAGCTAAAAACTAACGATTTTTTTATTAATAATGCAAAATTAAACAAGAAATAAACGTTGAAAAAAATTAAAAGTTAAAATTATAATGTATAAAACAGTTCAATGATAAAAACTGGGGAGAAAACTAATTACTTTCAAAACACATTTAGGTATCGTATATGACATAGATTATGTACAATCAAAAATTCCTTTTAAATTAAATAGTATAGTACTTCTAATAGAAATTTTAGAACAATAATATTGTAAATATATTCTTAGGTCCTGAATTAACTTAAAGATATAGAAAAAAATAATTTATTCGCAATCCATTTCTTTCATTTTACATTTCACTTTTAAAAATACTTATAGGTCCTGATTTTTATTTTTAGAACTTAAACATGATTACGATTTCAAATTTATTGCAATGTGTAGTTGCATTCAACTTGAAAAAATTGGGAAATAAGACACCTAAATGTAAGCAAATTTAATTCCATTAATGATACATTTTAAATTCTAATTATTGATAAATATATTTGCATGGTTATCATATTATAATGATTTACGTCAGTTATGTAATTTGAAAAAAATGGAGATAAAAAATGAGTGGCAGTTTATTAATGAAAGAGATTTATATTTAATAACCAAATTTCTTATAATTAAAATTTCTGTCAGAGCCAGACTTAAATTGCCTTTTTTTTTCAATTAATTATAACTAATTACTGAGTAAGTCGACGTGTAAAATAAAAATCCTAAATCCTGTTTCAATGTAAAAAGGGAAACCTTTGTCTCAATACTGACCTACATATTAATATTTTTGCTAATGCATATCAACCATTTAATAATATTATTTTCACGAATTTTTTTAGCCAAATTTTAACTTTTTCTAGAAATTAATACAATATTTGAATTGTCAAAATATTAAATAAAATTTTCATCTCTCAATTATTATTGAAAAAATGTTTTCTTATATACAGAAATAACTTGGATATCTTAGAAAGAATAATATTTTCTTTTCTAATATTTTTCGTGAAACATTAAATACATTGTAATAACCTTAGAAATGAAATAAAAGCATTGTAAGAACAGTAAGATATGATGAAAAATTTTTTGTGATTTTCTTTTTTTGATCGTGGCTACAGTTCTCACTTTGGAGACGCTCCCCGGAAAGAAGTACAAATGAGTGTAAGGTCACTTTACATAGATAGAGGATCCCCGGTTTCTCCTCATGGACTTCGAAAACAACAGTTCCAAAGTAGGGGCTTCGAACACAAACGGGGTAGTTTTGGAATTGGTAAGTTCGTTAGCAATTCTTCTCTGCTTTTTATTGGTTTGTTTTCCGTTCTCTTTTTGTTTTGATGGAAACACGGGTTTCTGTGAGTCGAGAACAACTAAATTATGGAGGATGAACTGAAACTGAGTTCAGCATTTCCTTCTAGGAGACAGGATGCGGATCAACCTTCTTTTTTTTATAGATTCAGTCTACAAGAACTAAACAAATTTGTACTCGACATTGTTCTATTCGAATTGATGAACTATCTCGAAATGATGCTTAAGAGGGTCCTCTTTTTTCAATTTTCAGTATTCGACTTTGTCTAACAAGATCAATAAAAAATACAATTGCAGTAGATACAAAGAAATGTTTTTTTTTTCTTCTTCTTCTTTTTTGTTAAGAAATTTAGTTGCATTTTAGCAGTTAATGATCAAAATGCTACGAGAGTAATCATAATCATGTTGCTTAAAATAATGATGTGATTAAATTATTTATAATGACGAAAATTAAAGGCCATTTCGAATGATTTTAATTTTTATTTGGGTTCTTCGGGTATTCAGTTCTGAATAGGGAGATTAATAAAAACATACAAACTGACCAAATGCAAAGCATTTTAATTTTTATCACTTTTTAAGGGAACTGGGACGTTCTCGACAGCGAAAACTGGCAATATTTCAGTATTAAACAAAGGAGATTTTTTCCAAATAAAAATTTAAACTAAATTAATATATTGTACAAATTGAAAGAGTATAATGATGTAATTATAAAATAACTCAAAAATAATTATTTCTTAAAGTATTTTTATTTTCATAACATATCGAAAATGAGTTGTGATACGGAAATCTTTACATACATATATACACATTGGTACGCTCGTATAACACATTTCTGTCTAAAATCATTCCAAAATTGTTATAATATGTAAACAAAAGTTCTATGATTGCAGTGAACTCATTTTCAATTATATATATAAAAAAATTATTTTTAAAAAAATATTTACTATCACATATCAGGAAAATCTCAAAAATACATGATAATTTTTTATAGAAATATCACCTAAAATTAATATTACTGCTCAAAAATTTATAAAACAAGGTCTAACATATGCCTAATGGTTATATATATCATATTAGAAAATTTGATGTATGTGTAATGTAAGAAATTTTTTCTAAGCGTACTTCAATTTGGAAAAAAGATGTTTTGAGAAATCAGCAAAAAACCTTATATTTACATGTAAATTAAAATATTTTCATTTTTAAAACTTTCCTGGCCCATACTCATCTTGCTGTAGCATTTCTTGAGCTTCAGATACCCTTTTTTTATGTCTTTTAAGTGTTCTAGCTTCTTTACTAACTTTTTGGTGCATAATTTCAGCTTCTTTAATGCGTAAAATGTCGATTTTTTTCAAGGCCTCACATGCATTTCTTCCAGGTGCAATACCCAAGTGTTTAAGGACTTCAATTCGACTAGAAACACCATCATTAAAACACAGCACAGCATCCATAACTCCTATCTTCAAAGTATTAATCCCTACAAATGTGTTTTTGGGAATTATTTCCCATATACAATTGTTGAAACTCTCATTGGGATTTTGAGTTTGCCCATGGAGACATTTAGACAGAAGATTTTTGTCAGTTAACTCCCTGAAAACCTTCTTAATAGCCAGCAAAACAGATTCTGGAAGAGAATGCTAATGAACATACTTATCACCAGTTATTAAACTTCTGTTATATCCGCACCAACTGTCAGAGCCCAAAGGACACAAACCGTGTTGGGGCTTGGCATTGGTTGAAAGCTTGTGGAAATATATTGCCCAAATTGATTTGGACATTTCAGTCACTGACTTGGAAGCATTCCTTCTTATTGCTAGTCCATAATATTTCTGAATTAGCAGAATTTCTGCATCTGTAAGTCGACCACGTCCTGCAATTTTCTTTCCATCTGCTAACTTAGTTGATTTGAGCTTATTTTTTAAGGTTTTTAACCTTGCTCCCATTCTTTTCTGGACATGACCAATGCACTCCAACTTCTCGACCATTATTTCCTCCCCATACACTTTAGAATCACTAATTTTTTGGTATCCTTTAGAATCGCCATCCCCTAGATATTTCACATAGCGAAAATTTCTCGTAGAAACAGAACGCTGAAATATTTTCATAGCACCTTTGCTTTCCATTCCACCACTGAAACCTTCATAATTTTTTTGGCAGTTTTCACAATTACTTGATTTGTTTTTTGCATGTGAAGCAATACTTTGATAAACATTCAAAGTCAATCACTTTCCCTGTATCCAATGATGTAGCTGTGATGACACCATTCATAGATTAATGACCTCTTTTTTGCCAAGTACCATCTAATGTCACCGATATATCTCGAACATTATCATTTATTGACACAGCACCTTCAACAGCTTTCGTCATTGATTTGGAACAAAGCTTTTCAAGTGCAGTAGACAAGGAATTGTTGAAGTGTTCAAATTTTGCAGGTGGTGGAGGCAGATTCATTACTGCACAAAATGCACGAGCAGCAGTTTTACCCTTTCCAATACATCTAAATGCATATACTAAATGAGTATTTATATCATACCCAGTCTTAGATATATTGGAAGTCATTGCACTAGTGGAATAACCACATGATTTGCAAATATAATGTAAAGAAGTAACAAGTCCTTTGCGACTGTTTACTTCCTCAAGAACATCAAAGCAATTTGAACTATTACACTGCTTACATTTTGAAATTGCATTCAAAAGTGTTCTCAAAATATTTATGTCTACTATGACATTTGTATTTTGTTCATAGCATAAATCACCGCTATTCTCCACATCTTCCGAAAACAAATTTTCACTGCTATTCAATTTTCTTTTCGACGCACTTGCATTCAACAACTCGCAATCAGAAAACTGATTAGGGTGTAATTTCCGCTTTCCAAACTGCTTACGTCTAGGCATCCTTATTACTTATGTCATTTGAAAAACAACTAGAAATATGAATGTAATTTGATGAAAACAATAAAGGCGAAGCAACGTAAGAATATCAAAAACAAACGAAAGCCAAAACAAAAGAACAAGCACGATGTAAACAAAATAGAAGTTCACGCAGCTTGTAAACTTCGAAGTTACTTTGTTGAGTAATTCGTATCCTTCATGGAAATGTTAAAATTTTAAAAAAAAATGTTTAAAAAAACCAAAATAATGGCATTTTTTGCGTTGTTATCAAATGCAGTCCCTTTAAATAGGGGCGTGGCACCTTTGTTTACATTTTTTAAAATTTAATTTATGAGTTTTCTATATTTCAAAACTTTACATGTTATACATTGCCGGAATCAGCACAATTTACTCTATTTTTTAGGGCTAAAATTGAAAAATCGATTTTTTGAAGGTAAAAACGTCCCAGTTCCTCTCCTAAGAAATGTTAAATTGTTTTCTTATTCATCTGTTGTGACAGTTAAATAATAATCCTTAATAAAGGATATCATGATTTTCATAATAAAGGTATAAATGCATTCTTTTTAAATGTCGAGAAGAAACATTGCTGGATAACTTAAGGCACATATCTGTTGTATTTTAGTAAAATTAATGAAAATTCCTTCAATTTTAATGTTACAAATCTCTTTTTTTAATAACACGTTTGAAAAAAAATATCTTACAATTTGAAATGAAAGAAATGATTATATTGAAGTATAATTATTTTTTTTATGATGATACAATTTATACGTTACAACGCACGCATTTCAGCATGTTTTATGGAATTTTTACAATTACTATTCCTTGAATTGTAGTTGAATGAAATATTAAATCATTCTTTAAAAAGGTTCGTTCTGACGGAGAAATAAAAATGAGTTTTCTTTTCTTTTCATTTCATTTGAAAACAGTGCTTTGTGTATTTTTCCAATTGTTAACTATCCTTATTACCCTTATCCTAACTATCCTATCATTATATTACCTCACTAACAATTAATCCATTGATCATTCATGTAATTTTTTTAATTGGAAAGAACTATAAAATTATCGATAATATTATTAGAGGACAATGAGAAAAGTTAGGAAGAACGAGGAATAAACTTTTAATGGTTTAATTCAATGAGCTTTGCAATAGTTCAGCGCAAAGAAGAAAATTGAAAAAAAAATGACTGTAAGAAAGAATGGAGAGATGCTTCATTAACATTTCTCTGGAAATCTTTTATTACATTTAAAAGGCATGATAGACATTTCCCTGGAATGGCTTATAATATATTTAAAATAACTTACGCATAATCTTCAACTGAAAATTTTAAACTTCATAAATTTTGTGTAATTACTAATAAAGAGGAATGTTTTATTTGGCGGACAAATCAAATGGAATTTATCAACATTTTTCATTTGTACGTCAAGCAAGGTATCGTATCTAATCGTAGCCCATTTCAACATTCTAATTTCTAAACTTATAGACATAGGGATATACTTAGATTTAGAAAATTAAATGCTATAAAGAATTGTTTTCTCTATAGCATTTATTCAAATGTAAATATTAATTAGTCAATAAATATTGACTATATTATTGACAACTATTTATTACTATGCTTATTGAATTTTAAAATATACTTATTATTTTTATTCTATATTTATTGACAATTAAATTGACGTTGTATTAATCAATAAATATACAATTAAAAAATTACGAGTAACTTGATCATTAGAAGATTTCATTTTTAGAATAACTTGATATTATTAGTTATATCACAGTTTATAAAATATTTTTAGCAAATTAATATTTTGTGATTAAAAAAAAATCTCGCTCTTCTGCGACCACACGAGTCTCACTCTACTGCGATTGAAATTAATGAATTTGTTTGAAATTTTATTGAAAATGTCTGACCGTATTAATAATGAAACCATTAAACTTTTATTCAATTCCAAAAAATGCCTCGCGTTGAGTGACTGATCTTCCTAGAAGTGGCAACTGAAGTGGCGTAAAATTCTCTATGCTAGTGATATTCAGAATTTAGCAACACCATTTTGGGTTATAAAAGGAGGATTTTTTTTTAAATAATTGTTTCAAATATTTTACAAAATGTGACAAATATAACTCGAGGACTGTACAAAAATTTAGGAATTGCAATTTGTTCCTTAGTACAATGGTTTCATTTGTATGGTGATTTCAATTTAACATAATTCATTTGCAGCATTTTTCCAACTGGAGGTATATTCTATCTTTTAACAGTTTAAAAATTAACCCAGCATAAATAAATCATTTGAAATTTTTATCTTTAATTTCTTTGAATTAATTTTGATATCTTACAGAGTAAGGTTCAATTGTCAGGCACAGAAGGTGAGCAAGTGAGTTTTTGAAGCTGAAATGAATGAAAAATATTTTCTTTCTTTTCAATTGCAGAAAAAAAAAGTCTTACAGAAATAGGAACGAGGCAAGTTTATAAGGGAAGGTCGCTTCAATTTGGTAAATTAAACTTTTATTTTATCTTATTTTTCTTTTATTCTGTGAAATAATTTTAGTACAAATATAGAGGAATTTTTTTAGAGTTTCTTATACATTTTAACGCTACATTAAAATTGCAGCTTTACTTCAAGCTTGTTTTCCAAATTGGACTATCAATTTGTACGGACAATATTGAAATAAAAGTATTCTTTTTTATTTTCAAAGTCACGTCAACAAAAAATATATGAACTCAAGTGCGATGCGCCATTTCATTTCTTCTCTTTTTTTTTCCTCCTAAATGATACAAAACCACATAGCTTCAGTTTTTTCCCTCTAAACCAATAATTTATATCTTTAATGTACTCTGAATGTGTGTTATTACTTTGGTTTGTTCCATTCCCAGTTTAGGAGGATTGCTAGTTATTATAATTATTTACTGCGTTAATTCCATTCTGACAACTGATGGTGGTCTAATCTGAAAAATTTTAAGGATAAAAAAAATCTCTTAGTTTAATTTTACACTATAACCAAACAAGTTTAATCTCCCAGGATACAATATCACTTTTTGCTACTTACATTAAAGCAAAAAATAAATAAATAAATAACTGTCGAACTTTTATCAAAATATTTAATTGGTGAATTCTAACCATAAATATTTGTTCATTAACTGCATCAACGTAGTACTCATAAAAAGTATTCGTCGGACCTTATTACATGGTTTAGCATAACTTGGCTACATTACAGCTTTACAGCCAAATATTTTATATAATTATTATATCTTAATGAACTATTAATTCGCAATTTATGGTTGTAAAATTAGTTTCTATATTGACTTCTACATAAACCATGGTAACTTATCTGCTATTTTTTCTTTTACTGTTTTGGCATCCTTGAATGGATTTCTTTGTAGTATATTTCTTTTAAAGAAAAGTATCTGAAATGAAAAAAAGTGGGGAACCGAAAATTGGTTTAATTCTCTTGACAAACTACAGAATTCTGTTGAGAAAATTTATTTCTACCGGCGAAGAAAAATATTTGCTTACGCGAATGAGATGTGCACATTTCGCTCCAAAGTTTTTTGTTTTGAAATCCTTTTTTTATCCATTAAATCTTTTGTCAGTAATTTGGTACTTGATGAAATAAAATTGTAAAATCCATTTTCCTTAGGAAAAATACCTGTAAAGAAGAAGAAGAATCAGATTTTAGTAAATATAACTTTGAGATATAATAGGATACTTTAACAAAATCTTTGAACTTTTTGAAAATTTAAGTTTTGAAAAGATTGAAATTCACAAGTTACCAAATCTTCGCTTTATATTCCCATAATTTCAAAAGAAATATAAGAGCTTATATGTTTTAAAAATTTAGAAAACATAAATTAATTAAATATTTCTTAATTCGCTGATATTAATGAACTCCCCCACCTTTAATTCGCTAAATATAAAAAGTGTATGAATTAGTAGTTTAAATTCAGAGCATATGTTCTCACTCTGTCATTGCTATCTTCAAAAATCTATGAACTCCACAGAACATGAACATTGAGAATATTCCACGTTCATTCATTTCAATATTATGTATGTAATTTTATTCAAATGTTCATTTTTGGGGGCTTTCTCATCAATACCCTTTACTTTTCCATTAAACAAATAAATAACATAATTTCTAAATTATTTCTCTTGATTATTCTCTAAGTCATTTGAATTTTCAGCGGTGACATGAAATTTGTAGATAACTTATTAAAACTTGATTTTGGTGGTGATAGGATACAATATTGGCATAAATCTATATATTACAAGACATTGCAAAAAAATCCAATTTTTTACTTCAACATGAGAGAGTTATCCTAACGCATTAAAGGTCTTAAATTTCTATCATACTTTCAACAGTAGAAAACATAATTCTGGTTCAGTAAGCCGGAAGGATTAAGTTTGATATTCCGATCTCTGATATGAAACTAATATAATTTAAATTTGAGATCAGCTCTTTAAAATGTTTTGATTGAAAATGTACAAAGTTAGCTTTCTCTGAAAAAGAATTTATATATAAACTAGTAGACTTTCAAAAGCAAAATTTGAAATTTCTAAATTTCTAAACTTCCAAAGCAAAATTTCCGACTTTAATAGATTCAACAGATGGAAGTCGCCGAACTGATATACAACTTCTTATCTTTTGATGCTCTGTACGAAATATTTTTTAATAATATTCCAACTTTTCATCGAAATATGCTATTTTTCCCTCCATTCCCCCCCCCCAAAGGTGTGTTGACTTCCTGAAATCAGTTGATGATAGCAACTTACAATGCAAACATTCATGGAAAATACATCTGGACCATTGGAGATCTTGGAATTTTTTTTTTTTTATCAGGAAATGACATTTAAATCGAATATATGCCGTGATAAGATAAAAAAATATTCAAATCTACCTTAAAGGTTCAAATTACAAAATGGGTTTTTTCAAAAATTGATTTATTTATTTAAAATTTTTTATTCCGAACTTGTATGAAAATAACTTATTTCTGTTTTTTCTTAAATATTTCATTCTCAGTATGCTTTTCTAAATATTTTCTTAAATTCCCTTTTTAAATTTCTAAATATTGAGTTTCCACAGAGTCGAGAATCCGTCGATTTTGATGCATTTCGATAACTTTAAAGGTTTTATTTCAATCCCGGAATAAAATATGATTTCATGAAATTTATTTCATAATTGTTAGTAAATGAGAAGAAGATTTTATTAAAATATTTTTAGTAATAGAAAGGTAAATATTAATAAAATTATTTAAAACGAATTAACTTCTTGTTATATTATGTGACAGTGGTTTTGCATTCTGATATGCTGTGGCTTTAATGTATTTTCAATGCCAGTGAGAAGACTTATGGAGGAATATTTTTCTGCAAGTACGCTCGTATATAACTGGTGCAATTCATAATATATCTCAAAAGATTGAGATAAATTATTTCCCAATGCGTTGTAATACTTCAATTATTTAGGTATGGCTTCTTGGAATCTGAAAATAGCATATATACCAATAGTAACCCTCAAACTTATAACCATGGATTATATCGTCTTTGTGTAAAAAAAATGAATTAAAATTCATGTGTAATCGTTTCGAGACCCGATTCTATCGGAGATCAGGTATGTAAGAAAATCTGTTAACTTTTGAATCTGGTTGTTAAATCAGTGGTCATAATAGTTCAATAAATAATTAAAACAGCAGGAATGGATTCAAGTTATTGCTCTGTTCCTTTAACCAAAGAAAATATAGAATTTTAATTATCTTATAGGTGATAAAAACTTTTATCAACCAATAAAGTTTATTAATTTATCAGTTAGCATTTATAGCATCCTTAGTTTTGAATTGCATTTTATACTGTAATATGTACAAAAATAAAAATAAAAACTGCCATTTTCTTTTTGAAAACTGGTTTAACAGCTATAAAATAAATTGATTATGTGTCGTGTATGTGAAAAGATTCCAATTTAATTTTCGAAGTCATTATCTGAAGTAGAAAACGAAGGCTTACATCGTGGCGTTTCATAATACAGTTTGCAGATAGATGATAAAGACACGCTTGACCATATCTGTCCTAAGAAATGACTTCTTTTAGCAAGTGTAGGTTATAAAAATGACTGATACTGTTCGTTCGTCATCAGTTTCAGATATTTAATTTAAATTCAAACAATAATGTATTTTATTCTATTATATTTTGCATTAGTTTTTATTAAATATCTAATGCTTATTGTTTATTTCTGAAAAAAAATGTAGATGATAGAAAAAAAAGGAATGTCAGTTTTATGATCAGTATGCCTGATAAAGTAAAGAATATCTGACACTCTGCAAAACCCAGATTTGTGTTAGCCAGTATAATTATTGTAATTATCAAAAAAATGATGAAACTCCCAGTTATTTGAGAGAAACCTAATAAGCCAACCAGATTAATTATATCGTACGGTTAAAACAAGAATATGCAATTATTCATTCCATTTCGCTTAGCTCTAAATTCATCATAACATAAATTCTAGAAAAATGTTTCAGAATTTTAAAACAATATATTTTACAAATAGATTCAAAATTTTATAACGGTTTATATGCAAAATATATAGCTAGAGAACAATGTTACCAAATATCCCCATGCCCTTACAGAATCAGAATTTAAAACCACTATTTATATGCAAACATTTTAATAGGACGGAACGTTTGCTCAACTCCAATACTGCTATTTTTTAATGCAACAATAATATAATAAAATTCGAATCATTCAGGGCTTCTGAAATTATGTCTCTTGAACAAAAGTTCGAAAACAAAGGAAACATTTCATTAGAGATAATTTATTGCAAGAGAGACAGATTATTTTAAACATCATTTGGGTGGTAAGCTTTTTAACAAATTACTGTAAATAAATACATTTCATTAATTTTCTTACTGACTGTCAATCATTACTTTATTATTCCCTTTTTTTGTACGTACATTTACATTTAATATTGCAAATTAAGTTTTAATGGGGTTTTTTGGAATATTTTTTAAGCTGAAATTAAGAAAAAATTAATTCAGCATTTTAAATATGAAAGAAGTTTACAATAACCTGTTACGCCCATCTATAACAGTCTTTTTCTCTAATGTTTATGACCTAATTGTAATGCACATTCTACGTCGAATTATTCACAAAAGGTAAAAGGACAACGCTTTAGTTGTTATAACAATGCAACAAAAATTGCATAAATTTGACAGTTTTTACTCTAACCTTTAGCATTTTAGATTTACTGTGAGAAACATCATAAATACAAATGTTAGAAAGGACTCTGAATAATAAAGAATGTGACCGTTTATCACTGGTCACTTAAAAGAAGTGTAAGATAAAAGAAATCTCAAAATAAAAAACACAGAGCTCAACGGCGAACTTATTTCAAAAATTATTACCGCTGCAGCGTAGGAACATTATCTGTCGTTGTTTTCCTCTTTGTAACACATAGTGCACGTTTTAAATAACATATTATAACTCATGCCAAGTCAAGACTACTGTAATTCGAATACTTTTTCTGCTTTTAAGACGAAATATGTAAATACGATACATCTTTTTAAATAAAACGGGTTTTGAATGCATAATCTCCGGGCTTACGGAAAACACATTTAAACGTAATGCATACATCTCTACACATTTCCGTGGTTTTTCGCAGAACATAAATCTGATTTAAGACCGATTTGGTGTAGAATAATGCTTATTCCCATTGCAGCATTTCCTGCTCTCTTTGGAGACATTTCAAACTACAAATCGTACAACTGAGAAGTGAAAGAATAATGAGATAAGTCAAGATTGCTCTTTTGCTAGTGGATTTCTTACAGGATGTTTAAAGTAAAATGATTTTTTACCTCAATAAGCATTCTAATCATTTAAAAATTAATGATCAGAAGAAAATGTTTTATTAGATGTTTAAAGGTATGCATTTAAAAAAGATCTAAATTCAAAAGACTATCAAAGATATTTTTATTTTGTACCTTTGTTTGATTAAAGTTCCTTTCTGAAACTGCTCGAGGATTTTAACTAGAATAATCACATAATTTTAATCATTACTTGAGCACAAGAATGCATTTAACAATCCTCACTCACTGGATTGTATTCTGAAATGAATATTGAGGTTTTGCCATCTTGTTACTCTTCAAGAGAATCATCACTTCATCACTGCTGAGAATCCATGCTTTCGGATGTAAATGTAGATAAACAAAAATCCGAAATAAAAAACATAAGTGAAATTATAAGAATATAATCAGGGATTCACAGAAATGCCTGAACTATAAATATATTTTAACTGTAGTGATTCCTAATATATATATTCTACTTTATTGGAAGTTGTCTTTGCTCTTAAATTTGTAATTACTAATATGCTAGTGAAGAATTCATGAAACACTTTAAGATTTTCCTTTTAGGCCAAATTATAGTTATTTTTTTCCAATTAGACAATTTATTAGGATAAAAATGTTAAAAAAAGTCAAACTTAGCTTGCAATTTAAATACAATTTTGTACGTAAACAATAATATTAATGTAATTTTTAATACATGTGAAATGTAGAATACGTGAAAATAAAAAAGTCTTTTCTGCTTGATTTAAAGGAAGTATTCGACGATATTTTTTTGAGGAAGTATAGCTTCATTTCTGTTTTTAATTATTCTAATAATATTGTCCAATTATTGGCATTGATAATTGATATTTAGTTATTTCAAAATAAATATCAGGAGGATGTTTGAATAAAATTCCATGTGTGAGAATCATAAATATTTCTTTTCTTCTGAAGGTTGTTTTTAATTACAGAAACTTTATATAATTTTTCTGTAATTTATATAAGAAGTTCACAAATAAAAATTAATATAAATATTCTATATCTGCTTTAGATAAGCGAAATTATTTTAGTAAACAATCGCATTTTTTTATATTTAAGCGAAGCATAAGATTTTCTTTAAATTTCACAAGACTATATGTTAAATATAACCAGATTGAGAAAAATATTTTTTAGTTTACATTTGAATAATTTGAATTTACATTTCAAGATCGTCGGCTGCATAAACTTTGGAATTCCTTAATTTAGCTAGTTATTTTAATGCGTTGTAACATATATTCGAAGAATGAAAAAACTATAGTCAATAGAGCCTTTCTTTACTATTATTATAATGCAAGACTTCTATTCTTTTAATTAAAAATCATTATTTAATAAAAGTAGATGAAAATTGAAATAAATACTTTGATTCATATTCTTTAAACTATTATTTATCAGAATTTCTTTGAAAATTGCATTTTTTCTAACAAACAACAAATCTCAGTCATTTCTTACATTTAACCCATCGAGCGCCGGCTGTCTAGCTTAATAAGGTTAATTTAAGTTATATTTACAAAAGTTTAAGTTATTTGACAATTATGAATATTATACTATCTTTTTCTATCAAAGGAAATTGGAATATAGAGGACACCGAATTCTACTAAGCATCAATGTAAATATGAAACATGGAACATGAGAGTTCATCGTTATTAAAACAATGTTTTTAAATAATTTCATTCATGAAAGAGATACCATGACTGGCAACTGACGGAATTTTACTACATACTCCATCTATTTATACAACAGAATATTGTTCGTGTAAAAAAGATAATAAATATTTATTAACGTTTCTGTTTCAAATGCTATTTAGAAAATGTACAAGGGAAACAAAATATTTGCTTTTTTATTGTTTCTTTTGTCTCCGAAATATCTATTTGCATTATTCATTGGAAAAAGCAGTAATAATTACTATTACAAATGACGAAACATCATTTCCTTTTGTGTCACGGTTTCACCATTAACTGCCTGTTTCTCCCTGGTCTCAAGACAGTAAATGTAAAGTCTTGTTTCTACTGCAGATAGAAACAGAAGCAGAAGATTGCTCTAAAATTTTGTACAGAATGCGACTTGAATTCTCTCATACTCTCAGTGGCCTTTCTATTCCCATTCGATGCATGACATGTCTGTGTTTGTTTCCGCACACAAGATAAACTAAATCCATCCGAAATTTTCAGCAGAGGTTTTCCCAACAGAATGCGTAAGATTTTAAAATGACATTTGTAATGAAGATATCAGTAAGTATCTAGAGAGTTCTTAATTTCCTTTAATACCTCAAGTGAATCAGTTTCAAACTTCCTTTAATACCTTCAAGTCAATCAGTTTTAAGTACTTCAGTTAAACTGAAGTACTTAAAAGTATTTTTTATCAATTAAAACACATAATTCATTATGCATTTAGTAGCTTTAAAAACAATAATCTTCCTTTCAGAAAAAAAAAGGGTTTTAATTTTTTTTTGTTCTATGATCAACCATGTTAAAATTTGATTTGCTTTGCCTTATAATGTCTCGAGTTTGGTGTTTAATTAAATTTTTGAGTTTTAAACTTTATATAGTTTATTAAATAGTTACTTATAATTAATTGCCTTAGCATTATTTGTATAATTGCTGCTACTACTACTACTACTACTATTCTACTTGGTATACTACTTTCTCTTCCCTATAAGTATGGTATACACAAAATACATGTATTTTACATCTCAAACAGCATATTGCGCAACCTGAAATAGGCCCAAAATATATCTTCACATTTTCTCAGTCAGTGCTTTTTATATTCCAGGATTCTCATTTGGAAACTTTAAAAAAATTCAGATAGTTAACCGAGTCGATCCAGTAGTATTCTCTATAAGCTCATTCCATTCATGTTATCTGCCAGAGTCTAGAAGGCCTTGGATTTGAGTCAAGATTCGAATGGCAAATATCTTTCACTCTCCCATTGATAAAAGACAAAAACTAACACTTTTTTATATAATATAACGCCTCGTGTCAAACTTTAATTAAAAAAAAAAACGTTCAATTAGCATATTATTAGACGACGAGTTTCATGTAAGATGATATATAATCAATTTCATTTTTCATAGGATTGTGATATTCAAAGCACTAATGTATTAATATTTAAATTGGATTACCACAAGTATAACAGTTAGCTTCTTCAAACTTTTTATCTTATTTTTTATTAATACAGTTGTCATTTTTTTAAAATCAAAATGTATTAACCTGCTCTTTTCATATTTTTTTTAATATTTTCGTTACAGCTGCGAAAACGATTGTAGTTAAATTACTCGGAGTGAAACAAATACGCCATTACGAGCCTCAAGTTTAGATAAAGAGAAACAAGACTATATTCAACTGAAGCTGCTTTCCATTTGCAGTGTAATATATATTTGAAGTGTTTTAAAATTATCCACAATCCCCATGACATTAAACTACTTTCTTTCCAAAAAAAAATTACAATGCATCTTAAATCATCTGATGGCACTTTAGGATTAAAACATGTTCAAGTTTGTCTATTAATTATGAATAGATGTATTTTCTCTGTAATTTCCATGCGGGCTTTCTTAAATATAAGGAAAGGCGGCAAAATCGTTCGAAACATGGAAGTTAATAAATTTAGAAAGATTAATGCATTTTATCAGTCAGAATATTTTAACTACATTGTAATCATCTTCAAGAGTTTGATATCGAACAATTATTAACAGAGAAATTAACAACGAAAAATGTTTGTATCCAAATTGATATGTTAAGCTTTATCTGGAAGACATTATTTATGTAGAAAAATTATATTATTGAATTAAATTTTTGTCATGAAAGTTTGATTTGAAGATTTAAGACAGATACTTTTAAACTTAAATTTGGTGATAATATTTCCTACAAAAATCGTGAAACTTAATTCCTGAGTTAATTTGTAATTAAAAAATAGGGATCTTGGTCTAGCTTAAAATGCACTTAATTTCTTCATACGAAAATGCTTCTGTGCCTTCAGCAATGCAAAAACAAGTAGCAAAAGTTATTAATGCATAATAAAATGGATATATGAAATTCTTATGCAAAATGTATGCATATTTTAACCTAGATTTCATAATCAATTCTTCGTCTAAGTCATTAATAAAATTCGTTATATATCAGGATTTTGAATTTATACAGAAAGAAATCATACTAATAATGCAAATTATATATACATTTTCTTCTTTTAACTGGATTTATCCACATGAAATACATAAAAATATTAAAATCTAAGATATTTCTTCAATTTTTACTTTCAATTTACTTATATCAAAATTTTTTGTTCTACTTGTTATGTTGTTACAAATTCATGCCATGTAAACAAAAATATTCTTATAATCTAATTTTAGTTAATATTATAAATAGAATATAGAGTAGTGGACGTCCTTTTTGGCTGGCTAATTAAAATATTTATAATATGCATTATTTTTTATGAAATATTTGTTATGTAATGACAACAATGCTCTGCTATTTTCTCAGCTTATTCATTCATAACCGAAGGAAGTTTTAATATTATCAGGAAAGAAATATCAGTTTTAGTCGAGGTTTATGGAATAAAAGAATTCCAATGAAGTATTCATTAGTATATTCATTAAAAATCTCTATTCAATGTCTCTATAAAATATATTATTAAATAACAAATTTTCTTGGAAATATATGGCATTCAATAAATGCAGGAATCTGTGAAAAGCTCCTTCTTAGGAATATTTTCTCCCCACAAATTTCATGCATTTTATTATTTATTTTTTATGTTATCCAATTTGCCAAAGGAATGTTTTAAATTTTTGAAGTAGCTGCATATTTATTCTACAGTTGTGTAATTTAATAGTTAGAAATTATATTTAATATATAATAAATAAATATTATTTTGATTTAGTAAAAATTGTTGAAAATATGATAACATAAATATAAATTAATACATAAAATACGGTTATTTTGTTCAAATTTGCTTCACAAATTTTTTACAGTCCCCATTTCTTGTTAATTTGCGTGAATTTCATTTAATATCTCTTAAAATTTTATGACAATCATTCTTACTATTTACATTTGAAAATAAATTAATAGAATTCGAATGCGGACATTAGTCATTTCATATGAACTGAAAATTGCATATGCTGAATATTGTCATTTTAAGATAATCCAGTTCGTACTGATAATAGTATAGTATTATTTAGAGATTCAATTGAAAGTTTACAATATTGTTATGTGTCTAATAAAATCATTATGTTAATATAAGTTTTTAAGTAAAAAATTAGTTACAAAACATTGATTAGCGGATGTGGTAACTTCCAATAATTTTGTTTTAGCGTTTTTTATAGTTATTTATAGATCCTGAAAATAGGCGATATTTAATAGTTTTTTCGTGTAAGATTATAATTAATTTCCTAGATTAATTTATAAGTTTTTAAAAATCACACTGTGCTTTAGTTTTAATTGAAAGACACTAGTGGGGAGATTAAAATTTTAACTATTTGAAAGCTGATCATAACGACAATTTTCTAAACAGACCACAATCCTGATTATTTATGTTTCATATATAAGCCGAATTCGTTTGTTCAGATTATAAAAAATTGCAATCAATCATTTTTGCATTCTTTATTGCAGTAATTTTGCTTAGATTATTGATTCCTTTTTAGTAAAAATCAGGTTTAATGTTCCATACGTGGAGTTACTGAAAACTAATATATGTGATGTTTCGTTTAAAGCTCTTTAAACAGATAAGTTTTTGATACTGAATTAAGTTTTCTTTTAAGTAATTAAGTAGCAGCAAAACTATCTTCAGAAGCGCCTTTAACTATATAACAGTCTTAGTATAGTTAAAGGAAACAAATTTTAATTAAAAATCTTCTTTCTGATAAGAAGTGTTTTTTTTTAAATCTAAGTATCAATTAAAAGGTCTTATAGCTTGGAAAAAGGTTTTAAAAAAATTCTAAAACCCAATTCAGAACATTCGATCAAATTAAAAGACTCGTTGGTCATTTGGTTTATTAGTGCTTGGAAAGGTGTTAGCACGCTACAAATTTAAGTGAAATATATTTTCAAATGTTTAAAAGTATAAATTTGAGAGCCAGTAAAACAATGTCAAAGTATGGTAAAATATTGAAAGGAAAAGTATTATGCATATTTTAACATTTTATTTATATTTTATTTGAAATTACTTAAGATATAAATTAAGAGAATAAACTAATCAAAATGTACATTACAAAATTGATAACAAATATTTAAATAATAACAAAATAGAATTAATTAGGATCTATGACAAATTACATCTATATACAAATAATGCTCCGTTTTAAGAAGAGACATGATATTAAGGTTATCGTTCAGAAAACTTGATCTTTAATTATCGAAAAAAGATTTGTTCCAGTTTTAATTTAATTCTCAGAATATATGCTCTAAACAAAACATTTTGGATGATGTTAGAATATTTATGATACTGTAATTACTTGAGGGATCCAGATCTTGCAGAAGGATTAATGAGACACAATTGAATAAAACAATCATTATTTCTTTGAGAAATGAGATGCACCGTAAAGTCATTTATCATTTTATTTTTTATTGAAATTTCTTTCTAATGAAATTATGGAAAAAATAATATTTAGTTTTTAATTTAAAAAGCCATAATTTCAGTTAATGCGTAAAGTTTATTCAACTTAAGGATAAGTAATCGATTTGCTAGAGATTTCATTAATGGATTAAATTTAAATTAATGATTTCATCATGCATAAGTTTCTTTCTTTATTTTAATAAATTGTATGCGATAACAAAATTACATTCAATTTGAATGTGAAATTAACAACATGCTAAAAATAAATCCATATGATGAGCGTAATTTCAAATTTTTATTTATTTTAGCACTAAATATTAGAAACAATTTAACATGAAATATTTTTATAACTAGAGCATAAATTATATTAAATATTTTGTAACCTTTGCATGTCAACACAAACATACCTTTCCGCTGATGCAGCCATAGGGCCATTCAATTTCAGAAAATAGAAATTACAAACAGAACTTCACAAAATTAAACATATTTCGTTTTAAATGAGTTTTAATACACAGATACCTAAAAAATGAATTATTATTAAATGCATTAATACATTTCATGCACATATTGGAGATTATTAAAGTTACATAATGATGCAGTACTCAGTTATTCATGACATATCATGAGGGCTAGCATAGTATGTCTAGTAACAAAAAGGGTGTATACAATATTTTAGAGTATACAAGGGTATATACAATATTTTTCGCACTATACTATATATTATGCGATATTGCCAAATATTAAAAATACTGTAAAATTACTAATAATTAAAATTACTAAATTACTAATAATTAAAAATACTGTATAGTTCCGAAGGATGAATTTTCTGTAGTGTTGTCTTGCTACGGGTAATATAAATAAAAAGTGATTTGGTGTTCAAGATACTTTTAAGATTCAAGAAGACCTAATACTGAAAAATTTCTTCCTAAATGATTTTTCAAAAAGCTGAAAAAAATATCATTTTATAGGACGTCATAATCGCTTTGCAAACATAACAAAGAATATCGTATTATAATTAACCTTCTGACCGCGTAACTTTTTAAAATCGCTATTTAGATGCGATGTTTGCAAATAAATTCAAATATTTTTAGAACATAGTGAACGGATACTATATGTTACACGATAATAATATGATATAATAAAAATCTGTAATCTTAAAAATAAACATACTAATCTGTGAAAACCACAGGATGTAATAGAAAACGGACTGATTGCCAACTCGTGAAAATCGCTGGATAAGGAGCTGGAGGGTTAAATGGTCTTTAATTCATGTTTGCCTCAGAAGCCACATTTTTATTTTATCTTCTGCAAACGCAGTGGATTTAAAAATTAAACAGGCAAGGTGCACATGACATATGTCATGACGCATGCGAGCTAGATTCGACTCCATTTATAGCTACAAATAATTTGTTAAAATCTGTTTTAATGTTTTTAATATTAACAGTATTCAACTTTATTTGTACCATGACTTTAAAAATAATAATCTATAGACAAACATATGTCATTGTGTGCTATAAATATATATCTATTATTTATAGAGAGGCCTTTTGGACTTTTATAGCGAGATTCCCTTCAGCGTAAGCCTGCATCATCCATTTTGGATCGCAGTGACCAAATATATTCCCTGGAAATCAGATATATAAGAAACATTTTTCATCATTCTGATGCAAAAGAACCTATAAAAATTATAGGGCTATTTCAACAACCAACAGAAAGAGCTTTGAATACTCCTAGTCTACAGTGGCTGGCAAGAAAGTTTCTATATCATGACAGCGAGTTGGACCAAGTACATTTTTTCCCCTCAATAATGGATTTACACAGCCCGATTCTAAAGAAAATATGAAAACAGGCTTTCAGATAGATTTTTTTCGTTCTAAATCCCATGCTAGGCATCAAATATGTTTTCCTATCTACCGATATGGTACTAGTGAAGGACTCTCGATTCCTTCAGCCCTCTTCAAATCGCTCTTCTGTGATTCATCATATCCCTGACGTACGACGCGAGGAAATAGTTTTCTCCATTTTGTAAGTGTACTTATCATCACTTTAAAAAATGAAAAATTTCTCCTAGGATATTTGTGAGTGTAAAAAATGTGTTTCTTTAAAATGATTGTCTTTCTGAAATGCATCTATGTTTCAGTTATATTTAGTCTTCGGTAACGCTTATTAGAAGACACGACTCATTCATTTGCTCTGAAGTCACGAATTAATTTAAGAGATAGAATCAAATATCAAATTAATTTGGAGCATGTATGTGCGGAATTTTAGAATCCGTTACAAACATGTTGAAGTGAAAGAGGCGGAACGTCGTAATATAATAAATGATCTCGTGAAGTTAGGTATTCAAAGACATGCACTCTAATGTTGGCCATTTTACTATAGTATTAATTGAATTGACTCCATTATAGTTTCAACGGAAAATAAAGATTTGTAAAATTTTGTGATGAAAAACAATGTTGCAAATTACATTTTTCTCGTTTAAACCTTTGCAGTAAATGCATCTAGTTAATTTTGATATTTAATTTGAAGTAGCGATTTAATCCTAGACGGTAATAAATTAAATATATGTTTTTGTATCTGCTGACTGTAACCAGATATACCTCCAGAAATCATTTTACTTTTTAAAATTCAGAGTATAAGGGATTTGGCATTATATATTCTAGTACCTACTTCTGTTTCCGATAAGCTCGTATGTCTCGTGCGTGACATGAATTCTTTTAATATAAGCTTCAGAACAGGGTTTTACTTAAATGTTTTTATTGAAACAATAAATATTCACTGCAAATAATGAGGCTTGTCAGGTATTTGTCTTGCAATCATAATTCCCACCAACAGGTTGAACTGTAATATGCTTAGTATGATTTCTTTTAATGCTCCTTTTAATTATATTATTATAATTAATTTTAAATATGAAATGAATAAATATTATGCATAAATAATAAATACATGCAGCAATTCATGTAATTTAATTCTGTTTGTGGAAACTCATGCTAATTGAAACTCTCGTCCTACAAACATATTGAATTCTGTTCCATAAAGATAAATCTTAATTGATAAAGGCATATTAACTTTTTTTCGCAAAAGCAAGGCTCATATTTCAAGTTGATTCGAATCATTTTCATCGCACTCTCCATTTAAATGTTTAGCACATTTTTGAAAAATTTTAAATTTTAATTGCGGTAAAAATTTAATAGCAAAATAAAAAAAATGTTCATATCATGATAATTTTTAATTCATTTGCAATATTTGTAAATTGAGGGTAAAATGTGCAATATCTCCTATAAACCAAAGGGACGGTCACCTCGAAACTTTAACCCATGCTCTACAATAAAGGTCTTAACCCCTTCCATTCGAATAAAATTGTGAATATTAGGTAAGGTAGCGAATACCGTGCATTGAATTGGAAAGTAATAATTCTGAATTACAAATTTTTAGGGTGAATCTAACATTTTTATTGAATCTATGATGCGAATATGTATTTTGGATTATTTTTTGACTACCAATTGAAACCAAAATTGACACAGAACTACAGTTGTAGTCACAAGATAACATACCGAATTTCATTGATTTAAGTCGTTGCGTTTAAGATTTATGGTCTTTACATGCATGGAAAAATACAAACCGACAAATAGTCATCGTTCGACAGATTTGGTTTAAGAATATATAATTTAAATGATAAACTTGTATGCCAATTTTTTTCTGCCTAGCTCTTTGCGCTTTGTAGTTCCAAATTCACTTGCCATCGAACATCCAGACAGAAAAATTTCCTGTACACGAATTTGTTTCAGAATTTGATGGAAATTTAAAATTTTGTTCGTTATTTACCATATCTCATCCGTTCTCGTTCAAAATGTTTTTGAGCTATCATATCCACAGAGAGACATTGCATGGACAACCATAATGCCAAAAATGTGTTTCTCGAACTCGGTGAGGTATGAAACACGAAGATCCATCAAAATCTTAAATTCAAATTTTTTGATGATTATAATACTTTCTCTATACTTCATACACGAAAAAATAATTGATGGGAATAGTTTCCCCAAAACTTTCTTGTGTATTCTTTAACAAATGTGTTGTCCCAGAGAACGCCTTGTATGCCGTTGGCATACAATAGTCACAAAATTGGCACATTTGGCACGAATTTAGCAGTTTTTTCTGAATCTATCAGTTGATTCTTGGTGAGATTTATTGGCGATTAATTCCTGTATCCAATGATCGAATTTGCATTTTAGAGGCGTTTTTCTCAACCGATTGAAATCCAAATTTGACGTAAGATTAAAATTACTGTCACAAATTCACATACCAAATTTGATATATTTAAATCATTGTGTTTTTGAGTCATCACATTTACATGCTTCTGAAAGTACAGGCCAACAGACAGTCAACGTATTATTGATTGTGGGGTTGTGTTAACTTATATTCGAAAAGCCAGACAGATAGATATTCCCTGAAGGTATTTTGCTCGAAATTCGATAGAAATCTACAATTTGGATGTAAAGATGGTACACCAAATTTCATCCATCTTGCTCAAAGCTTTGAGTCATCTTTGTCACAGACATAAATGCCAAAAATATGTGTTTTTCGAATTCAGGAAGATCTGAAACATTGAGATTCGTCACAATCTCGAGTTTGAAGTTTTTTCACGATTACAATACTTTCTTTATACTTCATATAAGAGAAAATAAAAGTTGTTGAAATCGGCTTTGAGACTTTTTTCAGACACGGAAATATTTCAAATAATTGAAGTTTTGATATTTTAGTTTCGAATAAAATATTTCTTTCTATTGAAAATTTAATGCCGTTCTTTTAAATGAAATATTTGTTTTAATTAGAGACATAATTTAATTCTATAAGTATTTGTTCTTCAAATTCTTAAAGAAATAAGAAAATACTTGGATTTTAATTCACCATTGCATTTATTAAGTGAATAAAAGTCTTTGAAAAGATTTTTTGGTAAATTAGATAATGCGCTTTTGTAATAAATTTGCTTGAATAAAATTGTTTAAGAAAGTTTATTTCGGTATGATAATTTATTTAAATCTCTCATGAAATAAAAAATGATGATTTTATTAAAAGTAAGAGTTCCTCATTTACAAACAATTATTCTAAGGGTAAAATCTTTTTTTGAAAAATGAAATAATAATGATTTGTGACATTTTTATTCATTTTGATATTTTCGCACTGATATTTCTGTAAATTTTCTCATTAACTTTAAATCAATTATGATGTAGTTTACATTTTTCAGTTTAAAAAGATTCAGATTAAAAAATAAAAAAAATATTGGAAATTCTCTTTTAAAATTTCATTATCAATAATTCTTAAAATAAAAATATTTCAAAAAAAAAGATTTTAATTTGTGTTTGTGTTAAAGAAATAAATATTTTTCTTCTCTAAGCCAACTTAAGGCGATTTATATAATGATTTCACTGCTCCCCTGGCTCTTTGGATGTTTTCCTTTCATTTTCTTTGCGATGTTTCATCGTCCGTTTGCCATTTTGAACATAAGTTTCTGAATGGCAATCCCTGAGAAGCATTATTTTCTTTTATGAATATACGAAATACAAATTGAAAAAAAAATCCAATTTTGAGTAATACTTACTTCTCTTTTCCTTTAAATGCTCGATATGTTTCTGCCATAGGAGAGCATTCCATTATAATAAACATGTCCGAAAGAAAAGAAGCGGGCGAAATTCCAAGCTTTATTGAGAGTTTCTTTCAAAATTTTAAGATATATATACATCGAGTTTATTCCCATGGCCCTTTGCCAAGCAAGATGTTTACTGAATTTTAATGCAATATAGATTATTTTAAAGGAGAGATTTATTTGCAGCTGACATGACGAAAGATTCGATTTCACTTTCAGTTCCAGGAAATACAATATCGTAAGCCAAATTTTAAATAAGTAACTCTTGCTGAAAAGAAAACTAAAAATACAAAAAACGATTTTCGCTTTGAATTTATATTTCTCTTTCATTGTGGTGTTTATTAAATACGTTCGCCTTTGCCTTTGTCAATATCAATGAAATAAAAACTTTGCCTTTTTCTCATAAGTTGTACGAGTTTAATATACCAGTTATTTTTTTTAAACTCTGAGTATGAGTTGTTATTCATGCTATACCACTAAGTCCTTAGAATATATATGATCAGTATCACACATATTCTGTAGTATCATATAGTCATTAGAATACCAATAAGTCTTGTCATGGAGCTGATCACTTTGTTATTACATGACAATTATCCGATGCCTGCTACGTGTCACTAATCATTTCTTTTTCACACGTAACTAATGACTGTTATTTTACATGACACTAATGGCAATCTTTTTACTTGTTACTTACCACTCTATTTGTACATGATACTAATCATATTGTTCATACGGGGATCCAAGCACGCATCTACAAAAATGAATTATTAGACTATATATTTATGCATTGGGTGATGATTTATCTCAAAAATAAAAGCCTTTTTCAGTAGCATTAAATAATTCCTAGCTTGTCGTTTGTTGAAAATGCTTTATACTTTTGTAAAAGAGTTCAGTTCAGAAATAGTTATTTCTACTGATTAGAAATATTTATGATGAATAAAAAAATATCAAAGATGAGATCTAGATTATAATATTTTTAATTTAATTTTTAAATTATCAATTTTTGTATGAAAGAAAAATTGAAAAAAGTAATTTAAACTCATTTGTTTTTGAATTGATATTTTTACCTCTTTGTGGCATGCTTTTGATAGATTTGTCCATATTGGACAAATTAAACTTGAGAAAATGAAGTTAATTGCGCATTTCTGCTACAGTTAATTGTTTTATCAAAATAGTAAAAGCCTATTTTCACAATAGCAATGAATACTAAACCTGTCATCTATTAGAATTATTATGAACTTTTTGACATATTCTGCTAACTCGCTATGAAAATATTATGTATTTTGTTAATTATAAATAAACTGTATCAGTTGACCACACGAAAATTTCACTAAAGCCGTTTTGATGCTCAAAAATAATGAATACTGCCAAACATAAACACTGAGAAGTAAGATCAGTATCATCAAATGAGCAATAAAATGAATAATGTTAGGCAAAATGTTCTTGCGATGTTAAAATGTTGTAGAATTATTACATAAAAGAAAATTAATCGATCTCACGAATGATTGAATTTGATTCCGAAAACTCTGGAATAGAACGTTTGTGCGGAAATACAGTATGAAATACAAAATAAAAATAATGCTGAAGGAAATGTTAATAATAATTTAAAACTGAAACGAGTATATTAAGAATCAGTGGACTTCAAATTATTAACCGTTGCTACAATCCAGCATAAAAAATATAAATAAAACAAGAAATTTACAATCCCGTAACTAAATAATGTTCACAGACACTGAAATTACAACTAATCATACAATAATCATAAATGGTAATCTACTAGCAGGGAAAAAATGCATTGCTACATACAAAATTTTTAAAAAATAAATAAAACCAAAAAAATAAATAAATTAAGGCTAATTATAAATAATTATTATTCATATTCATTACTCACTGACATAAAAACACACATGCCAAAACAGAAATTGGCTAAATGCCAAAAAAGAGCAAAAACTCGGTGATTCTTATTTAAAATATTATCATACTGTGAAGCGGTTTTTTTTTTATTTTTACCATATAAAATAATGAATGTAATACAAGAATCAATCAAGTGTGGGTGTTTATTTAAGCTAACTTTTTTCATATAAATTAGACACATGACATATTAGCAGAATTTTTTTCCTTTTCTTACTTTACTTATTTTGAGTATAAAACCCTAGCTGTTTTAAACTCCTCGACCATCTATCGCCTATAGATATAATCTATGTGTTCTGTAATCACGGTGTTAATAGTTTCGTTATCATGTTCTATATTATGAGATTCCATACATATTCTATATATATTCTTTTTTCAACAATAGAAATTCAGAATGCCCTTCCCGTTGTGTGGCGGGGGAATTTCCAGGAAAATGGAAACTCAGATGTAGTCCTCTTTGTCTGATAGAAGTTTAAATCGGCTAGGTTCATTTCTAAACAGCTGTTGTGATCCATAATCTAAAGGTTAATAATGAAAACTAGTGGAAATGAAAGGGAAACGAATTCTATGTATATTTTTACAGCTATTGAGAAAGCAATGATTTAATTACATTGCCAAAATATAATAATCTTTAAAAAAAGTAGGCACAATTTCCGAAAAAAATTTGTGATATTTCAGTTTTCAGAAAGGAAAGGAAAATTTAAAATGTAAGGTAAATTGAAATCTTGAAAAGACGAGCTAAGAAGAAAGTACTGTTTTTATTGCTTAGTCCCTTCCACATCGCATCTTCTTATTGAAGACTTTTCTTGAAAGTTATGATGAGGTTGTTAGGAAAGAACGAACTTGACAAGAGAAAGTTATCGTCTGACATCAAGTTATGAGTTACAACCGATTTAATGGCAACAGTTTGGTTCCAAACACATTGATGGGATAGTGAGAATCGTTTATTTCTTCTTCACTCTTTTCGTTAATGATAAATAGAAATAATGCCGTTAATGGCTCTAGGATTTCGCCGTTATTTTTACAAGAGAAAGGATCGTCCTCTTCGTGTAAAGTTACTTAGACTGCTATTTATAGGTTTGCGCTAATCTATCTTCACTCAGAATGCCTGAAAATAAGTGAAATTGAGTACGATGCAATTTACATTCAGAGTGTGAAGGTAAAGAGCTTTCTGCTTAGAATTTTAGTGCTTTGAAAATTACCATAACGGTGTGAACATATTAAAGGTCACAAATAAGAATTCGAATGTATTTCAGTGTTGTAGGTCTGTTTGGAAGAATTTAATATATTATTAAATTTTCCAATAAAAAAATCTTTTGTCGATGCTAATAATGGAATCAAGTTTTAAGAGGCCATATAAAGATGATAAATCCATTTTTGTAGCTGATGTAAATATCATCAGCTCTAATTGTAATTTCACAGTTTAGCATTTTTAAAACAAATAATTTTATTTTTCACTAAAAAAAGTATTTAAAATCGGGATGTGCTCGTTTTCTTTATGATGCCTTACTTTTAAAAATAAATTGAAAAAAGGCGATATTTAAAACTAATAAAATAATTTGCTTATTATATTTTTAATCTGAAGTCAAAAAAATTTCTTTTAAATTTTTTTTTAGAAATTACTGGTTATTAATTAATAAAAGAGTTGTAATTAAAATAAATGCATAGAATTAATTTGTAAATTTATTTTCCCTTTATTGCTCATATCAGTTTATATCGATACACATGACTGTTGGACAAATGAATGGAAAATCCCGTTTAGAGTTAAAATTCAATTTCAGGCGAAAAGCGTTTTGGTTGAATACCTTTTCAACAAACATTAAGCATTCAGAGAACAATTGAATGATGGAGAGAAATTTCAGAAATATTTGTCTTCGTGTTATACCTCCAATAACACTTCAAACCTATCCCTCCAAACCATAATACATTGAAATCTCCTTTTACATGGAGAATAGCGCTTCCCGGGCAATTATTTCCCCACGAAATCTTCCTTACGAATTCTCCAAGGATAAGGCCTTCCCGCGATCGGACCCGTGGCAAATCTCTGTCGTCCCATAATATCCCCTAAGCTCACCTGATGCCTCAGTCTGGACTCGTAAACATTAATGTTATATAAAGCTACCTTATTTACTGCGATTTCCTTCTGGTAGGCCATAGGATTAATCGCCATGGCCATTAGCTTGTCTTTGTTACGGACACTTGGCCACGTGTCCTTTGGAACGTCTTTGTCAGTTGGGTCGATAGTATCTCCTTCACATTCTCTGAATATAGCTGATATGGGAATGCACTTGCATGACAATTCAATAGAAATTAGAGACATTGCACAGATGGTCCTATTTTGGAGAATGCCTGTAATGAGAAAAGTATTCTAATAACGTGGATGCTATTCACAATTCAATATTAAAATTCTTTCATTGAAAATATAGGATAATAATAGACATTTACGAAATAATCATGAAAGCTTTTTAAAAGCAACAGAAATTTAGAATTTTTATAATATTTTATATTTGAATATTATTGAATCAATTTTTTTCTATGCTTTACTTTTACAAATGTAAAACTACAAAAAAATTTAGCAGCAATATTTGAAATTACAGTTTGTATAGGTTAATTGTTTTGTAATGACTAAAATGAAATTGAGTTAAATTGCAGTAATTACTTAAAAAGTAAAGTTGTGTTTGATAATTATTTGAATATGTGCAAAATTAAATGCTACGGTAATGATTTTACTAGATTTCACCCTAAAACCCTTTTACATTAAATATTTCTTGACCTCTTTTGTATAAAAACTGAAATTGCAAAAGATACTTCGTATAAAATATAAAACTATTAAATCATAAATTTTTATTTAAAACTATTAAATCATAAATTAATGAAAAAAAAGCAATGATGAAAATATCTGCAATATATTTGGATTGAAATACATTTTCTAAAATGAATAAAAGAAAACGGATATTCGTTGGTAATAATAAAGTAGAAATTAATTTCTTAGGAAATTAATCATGTCTTTTATTAATTTCTCAATAAAATACATGATTTCTTTAGAAATGTCGGATAACGGAGTATATGCCTGCCCAAATTTCACCTTTACAAAAAAAAATGTATTATTTAAAAGTTGTTAGTCGTTTTATTTCTAGTAGGAATATGTATCACAGATTATCATTAATGTAACTCTAATATTATGGTTGTATTTTTGAAAGCTACTGCTAAATTAACCAAAAATTTTTAAACAATGAAATTGAAAAAAAAGTAATCGCTATATTCAGTTTTTAATTTTTTTGAATAACTTATTACAAAAGGTATTTTTGAAAAGCGTGAAATAATTAATCTATAGCACATGGGAAAAATCTGTTCAAAACGTATAGTCTGGTGTATTGAAGTGTTTCTGGTATAAACATTATATTTTCAATTGAATCAGTTAACTTATTCATTTTTTCAGTTTATTCTCCAATTGCAGACCAAAACTCTGAAAGAGATACAAATAACATACTTCCAGTAATGAATATAATTCTAAATTTAATTGAATTCTATTACCGATTTTTACTCCCATCTCATTTATGAGGATGAGAAACTTCAGGCATGGTGGTTGGTTCTTGTCACCCTGGTGGGTATGGAAATGGTGTGGGGTTGATTACTCCCTACCGATGGTAAGACGTGCTTCCCATGGAAAGAGTTGTACCGTGGCCGGTGACGACCCTTAGGATTAAACCTCAATGCCCGGTCATTAAGATTTTTCCATGTGCCTCTAGGAGGGTCGAAATAGTTAATGTGTAATTAACGATTTTTCCTCTATTTATGAATGCATATGTATAAAGTTCCACCAAAATAAGACAAAAAAATATAGTTGTTTTTTAAGACATTTTATTTTTCTAGTGTTGGAAAAAATGTACATTTTTCTGATCAGCATCTGAGGTTTAAAATGTTATATTCCTTGAATAACTGGAGTAAACTTGCAAACCTATTAGCCAATTAGATTTCCATTACGTTACTTAATCTGTGAATTTCAGTATTATCTAATAAAAATTTTACTGAAGAATTAAATGATTTTTTACTACCTAAACTTATCTAAATATAAACTGATAGAGAGAGAAATATCATTCCTGGAATGAACAAATTTTAACCTCATTCGATGTTGAATTTAGAAATTTTTGTGTAAAATATAATGCAGTAGAATTTCTCTTGTTAGTCAACAAGGTTTATCATTGCTCATCAACTATTAATAGATGATTAAATGTGTTTGGTTTCCTCCGTTATAGACTCCATTCTAGAATCGTTATTTGGTGCAAGAGACACTATTTTGATCATTCTTGCGTAGAAGAAGTGAAACATCACGAGGGTCATTTGCTTATCTACAATTTTAACTCTGAGATATTTATAAGTTGTTAACTATATTCACTTACTAGAATTAGAGATACATCTCTAATATAGCTCAGATAAAGGCAGGTAAAAAGATACAGAACTTTCAATTATTCATATGAATTAGCTCTTTCCATCAACTTAAAAACGCATTCCAGTTCTAGCATAAGCAATTGTTGTGGCTGGTGGTTGTATTGATTTGTACTTGATATCAGAAACGAACTGACAAAAAGTGTTGAACATGAGCAATCGTAGTAATCTAGTGATAAACATTTCATGGGTTAAATGTACTTCTTTGAATTCAAGAATGATAATTTTTCATAAGCAAAATTTTGTAGCATCTATAAAACAGCAAATTGCCACAATTATTGATTTAGATGCCTATATCACATTTCTAACAGGAAAGGGTATACATTTTTGAATAATTTAACTTCTTTTAGAGCAGAATAATTCTAAAATATAATTATCAATATTTCATTAATAACATTATTAAAAACTAAAAAAATATCTGTTATAAATATGACAGGCATTTTAATCCAATCTTATCATGCTCTGAAAAATGTTATTTTGTTTCAAAAAAATACCAATAGAAATTTTTAAAAAGCTACAAAATCAGAACAATAATGACGCAGTGATAAAAATGCATTTAATTAATTTTTTTTGTTAGAATAAATGAAGAATTTTTATACAAACTGAATAGTTTTTCTACTTTTTATTGTACTTACTAAATTTTAGTAGAGTTCACAAGTTAAATATATGAATAAAACTCGTTCAATGAAATCGCATCCAACTCTATAAAAGCACGGAAAAGCCATTCAAAAAATTCTTTTATACGTAAAATAAGCTTAATTTCATTTCAGAGACATTGTACTTTTAAATCACTTTGTTGATTTATTCTCGTAGCTCAAATGGAATGATAGTTTTCATTCCTATTTTATAAACGCGTATTTGTTTTAGAAACAGAACTGCGCCAGTTTTTATACATTATTTTTTCTTAAATTTGAATATCCATTACCTTCGGTGTGCTTTTTTACTAAATTGTTATTGTTCTTATTTATTTAATCTTAATTGAAAATGTCTTCAAATGCGCCACACGTATCATTTCTTAATTGAATTATTTTAATCTTTGCTAAGATATTTTTATATGCGAATTGTATCGAACCATTTTTTCCCTTTATTCTAATTACTGTCGTTGATGGAAAGAAGCAGTTTATGAATGAAAGGTTATTTTCCATTTCGAGTGTCTTTCTTCCAGAGAAATTTATATTTTAAATCTGATAATGAATAATAATAATTTACATAATAAAATAAATTTCAAGTATCAAACTGCGAAAATATTAAATAAATATTTAATCAAATAAAGCAATCATGGACAAAAATAAATGCTTATGCAATCACAAATGCTAAACCAATTTAAAACTGTTTAGGGTTTCAAAAAATCGTTCCACTCATTTTGGAAATTAATCTATGAAAGCATTTCTGAAAGTCTTTCATTTTTCAAATTCCTTCCATTGATTTCTATTTTATTTCGAGTTAAGCTTACATTTTTCATCACTTTGGAATTATTGCTTACTCTAAACTTTATCCATCGTTAAAATATTTTTATAAATGCATTTGTAATTACTAGCAATATCTATTTTTTAATAACTAACCAACTTTCCATTCATTTAAAAAAATTATCTATATTATAAAACATTTAATTTTATTTTATCATTATTAGCTATCATTTTGTCTGATTTGTTAATTTAAAATTATATGCAGATTATCAATGCATGATATTTTCAGGGTTTTATATTTAATTTTCGTATCTACTACCCGCACTGGTAATTCTTTTGTCTTCTGTACATAGAAAAATCAGTTCTATCCAATGTTAAAAGTAAAATAATAATGTAATAGTAATTAATGAAATATTATCTTTTATACATCTTAAATTAATATTTATATACTAGTGTCTAAAAATTAAGGTCACAGACCGGTTTTACAAAATAATTTACAAACGCTATCAGTAAAATTGAAAAAAAAAAAAAAAATTGTATTGCATATATTTTGAAGAACTAGTACCATAATGTTGACATTCAATTTTGAATAAATATTGTTTAGCGTAAGTTTTGTAGCAAGACATAAACTGACCATCTAATGTTGTGAGTATTCTCCAAAAGAAATGTGTTGTGTTGATTTATTAAGATTCTATAAAAAAGTATATGCATATGAATTTTACTTATTATGTCTTTAGCAGCCTAATTTTAGCTTATAAGTTTTAAAAAATAAGAAAATTCGATGCATTTGTCTGATAGATAAGATTGAAGATTGTTTAAGTATGATTGTCGATTTATTCGCCTTGGACGTTAAACACATTACGTCAATCAATTTGAGTGTTTTCATTAAAATTTAATCAAAGCCTTGATATATATCAATTTATTTATATTCATTTGAATTAGTGTTGGAAATCAATTACGTAAAAATTGTTGTCGTAAGTAGCCCTATTTTCTAATAAAAGACTAAGCGATCTTGGCATTCCATTCCCTTCGTAATGTTTGTTTATTTCTTTGTTGGCCATCCATTGCTACGTAATCGCTGCCACCCTTCTATCCCTTTCCTTAATAAGCGCCTGCTGAGACTGCTTATTACTGTAGACATCAGGCCGATTATGCGTAGGCCTAGAGTGCATCTATCAAACCGCAATATCTCTAGTAATGAACTCGCAGTGCTGAACCTCCAGTTTCGACGCAAACGACATTAATGCGTCCCTATTTCATGGAATTAGTTCCTAACATGTGTCATTAATATCCCAGCACCTGGCATTCCGATATTCACCTACCTGAGGGTGACCCAAGTTAACACCACCGCAGCGGAGCAGGGGCTACAGTGGTTGATTGATAATACTTGCCTACTGGCTAACACTCATTAACTGCTAACGTATGTGCTCAACTTCGGCCAACGGGGATGTCTCCGAAATGACAGGCCGACTGATTGAATGTGTCACGAGTGATTGATTGATTTTTGAAACGAGCCAATAGAGGAGATCCGAGATCCTTTCGGGTAAAGATGTCTTACGTTTCATTCGCTGTGGGCGATCCTGTTCTTAATCCGTTAGCAATAATTCTGTCAGTCATATATTAATAGCGCGAAGTGTATGTATGAAAGCGTTCACACATTTGATACATTCGAAAATTAGGTATAGGAAAAACTTGTAAATAATAATGTCTTATTAAAATATTTGGATAAATTAATTGATGATACTGATATTTATTTTCCTATTGAAAATGAAAATGGAAAGCCAAAGCTGGAAATTTTAATTACTTAAAAATATTTCGCAATCAATTATGAATATGTAAGTAATAGTTATGTCAATCATACATAACAGTATCGTATGTATGTGTGTGTGTATAAGTGCAGGAATATAGTAATTGATAGATAAAACGCATAAATCATGGAAAGTGATATATGATATTATCTTGATAGATAACTTCAACAGTTAAAATACATTCATTATCACACCACTGCTCTGCGCAGTATGGCCAAATTTGACTCTCACACCTTTAAAGCCAAAATTAACATGATATGAAATCGGTAGTTATTCCAACAGAAAACGCAATAAGTAAATTAATTATTCGCCTATTTCATTATCAATTTTAAAAAATTAATTTTTATTAAGGTGTACGTATACATTAGAAGATTTTTTTAAAAATTTAACTTTAAAAATCCATTTTTTTTACAGTAGATCTTTCATATATTTTTAAACTCATTTCAGTGAGAAAAAAACCATATTGCACTAATTTTTAATTAATTAAATAATATTTAATGAGCTAATTAGCATATTTTTTAAACATGATATTTTAAATCCTAATTTGTACAGACACACAATTTTAGTTGGAAGCTATGCTTAATATTAGTCTTTATGTTGTCTGCCTCAATCAAGGTATAAAAATATAAAGTTTTTTTTAACAATTGTTTCATTAACGATAAATAGAAAAAGCGAAGTTTTTTTCTTTAATTTTAAATTTTAAATAGCTATTAAAAATTTATTTCCATAAATATAACTTTGATTGAGGCATAAAACATCCACTGTTTCATACAAATTATTTTGATATATAAATAATTGTATTTGGTTAATTTCTTGTTGAGTTATGATTGTTTGAATGAAGCAACATAGTGGAAAAATATCATTCTTCATAAAATTAGTTTAAAAAACACCGAAACTAGAGTTTTTAGTGAAAGTACCTCAAGAAAAATAATTATAATTCGAGAAATATTTCGAATATTGACAACATCTTGGTATCATTTGAAAACTAAAGAATCAGAGAATATTTTGAAGCAATAAAAAATATTCGATATTTTGAAAGATTTTCGAAGTTTCAAGTGTGTGCATACACTTTAAAAGCCAAAATACAAGTGGTGGAAATTTGAATCCTTTTGCAGGTATAGGATAAATTTGTTGGCAAATAAATATATTTCCCAAAGTTTTTATTTGCATTAAAAGCATTTTGTTAATGAAGATCTTCATACGATTAAATTAATGCGAAACTGTTATATGTAATTGTCAAAATCGATTTAAAATAATTTTTATAAAAAAATGGCAAATTTTTAATTTCATGCTATAATATAATGTATTTCAATATACTATAAGCAAAAGACTATTAATAATAGAATATGATGGAATACAATATTTCATCAGTTCGGTTGATAATCATTCCCCTCCTACATGTAGTTAAAATTATCTACTTAAAAATTCGAACAGTTTATGTTAGAAGCGTATCTCTGAAAAATTGTTTGTGTATATGTATTTTTTCGTAGAATAACCATCATCAAGAATTTTAAAAGATAATTATAAAATAAAGAAAATTGCATGTTTTCTGGTATATACGAAAAATAACTTTCATTAACAATGATAGTTACAATTTATTTTAGAAGACTACCGCTCTATCTCATTTATATTAAGCGGGAATTCTCCATTCATAAATGGAAGTTATTTTTAAGTACATTATGATTCATATATCAGGGAAATTAGGTTGTGCGAGATTATTTTTCACAATACTTTTTTTTTCATTAATTCTAAGTAATTTAGGTGTCACCATATTTGTTCTAATTTAGTTGAGATTTATTTTGGTTGTGAAAAAAAATCTATGGAGTAAATAATTTGTGAACCACCCATATAAATGTGAATAAATATATATAAAATATATTAGCTTAGAGAGGTTTTGCAAATTAAAGAATCATAATTATTGACGGAAAAATAATGATGATTGTTTAAAAATATTGTTGGGAATTAAAATTAACCCAGTTTATATTCAGTGGTAATAAATCATAAAACATCTATTAAAAAATCTCCAAATAAATGTCTTATTCATTTAATGTAATATATTTACTTCGTTGATTCTTGTAAATTTTATTTGCTTATCTGAACCTAAGTATTTTACTATTTCCTTTCGCAAATATAATTGTTTTGCTGCTCGTGCCATCACTTTTGTACAATAAACGTTAAAGGATCTTACCTCATGAACCCTAAAATTTCGCATTTGAATGGCTTGTTGTTATTACTTTGAGAAAATTTCTTAATCAGAAATGGAGATCAACAATTGCTGTCTCGCGAGTTTGGGAAAAGATATTGGTTTAAAGGAATCAATGTTTAAATTTATTTTTTAAGTTTCAAATAATATGCTATATTTACACTTTTTCTGAACATCATGTCCCTAATTAATGAGATTGTTGTTGGAAGGTATGCATAAGCAATAAAGAAGATATAAATAAAAAAATAATCTGATTAACAGAAATCAATACTAGTCAGGTTTTCCATCATAATTGCACGGTTTTCAATGAAATACGACTTTTAATTATTTCTTTTAGATTAATTTCATGAGAGTATTTAAAGGTTAAAAGCCCAAGAACAGATTTTTTTATAGTACTTCCCTATCCTAAATTTCACACCAATCCAGCAGGGGGGATTTTGATCTCGAACCCAAGACTTCTGATTTCCAAAATTGAATCTTTACATCGTCACCCTACCCCACTTCACAAATTTTAAAATATTGAAAAATAATAGAATGTAAAAAAAGACAAAGAAAACCCATCCCATCAGAGACTGAAAACAAGAGAAAGCTTGACTTCCTCATTAGCTCTTATTAGAGAAAGCATAGTGTTCTATTTAAATTATTACATATTTTATATCTTTTACTATTTAGATCTTCTTCGGTCTATCATTATTTGACAAACTTAATTTTCGCACTAACAAATACTGTTGTTAATTTATATAGATAGGAAACATGGTAGCAAAATTTTCTTATAATAATACTGCTTTTACATTACTATGAGGGAAAGAATGGTTAAATACTGTTTAATTAGTGATTGGAGATACATCGATGATTTATTTTTGTTAAACATACATAGATCAAGCTAGTGTTGTTATTGATAGTTATCCAAAAGAATTATATTTAATTGAAATGAACGAAAATTAACACAAAGCCACCTGTTTGGATTTAAAAATAGAAATTTCTAATGGAAAAATTTTAGCTGTTAATTGCGATAAAAGGGACGAATTTAACTTCAAAGTAATTAAACTTAATAATTAACATTCTAATTTAATCTCTAAAATTTTCAAAAATTTGATTTATTTACAATTTAATAGGATTAAAAAAATGTAATAACAAAATTTCTTATATTGAATCAACATATAATCTCATTAAAAGTTTATTTTTTAATGAGTTTCCCAAAAACTATTGCAATATAAAAGTTTTAATAAGAGAAGGTTTATCTATTTTCCAACCTATATTTTACCATTTTCTGATCCATATTTTAACACTTTCACAATAAAAAATATACTTTCTAGTTTATTCTCTTTTGATTTTTTTTTCAACTCAACAGATAGCACTGAGATCTCTCAATATATTTCATATGACGACGAGGCAGTTTGACCAAGATCTGTAGGCGTTTTCAGCTTTAAGTGCGCGGAAGTTGAATTTTGTTTAGTATAATTATCTCCAGTAATAACTTCCATTTAAAAAAAAATGGGAGTATATTTACTTTCAATTGGTATGTTCTTTGCTTTTATGTCTTATTAAGGTTCTTATAATTTGATTCATATTGCAGTGGTATTGCTTAATTTGAATTTTGAAATAATATTTTGCTTATTATTATTGTCTAATTTTAATGTGATTACATTATTGGTATTAATTCTTGTCTTCAAAAACCTCAGTTTTTTGGGGATTTTTTGGTTCATGAGAGGTCAAATCCTTGCGAGAGGGTGACTCTTTAAAAAGTCTTCAGGCCGGATTCATCATTTCCTTCATTTTTATTCCATTTAATTCATTTTTTTTTTTGCATTTAAACTTAATATTTATTTCTAATTTGGTGGCGATAAATTAAAATAATAGTAACATTAAATTTTATGGAATTTTTTCTACATTGCGATGAAAAAAAAAAGGCCTTGGCTAATTTTTCTTGAATTCATATATATTGAAAATTGTTTTACAAATATGCATCATTTAAAAATGCTTCAATTCAGATTTTGCTCATGCTGGAAACATTTTCATTTAAACTCAACATGCAGCCTTTAGGCCAATTATACCATATATTATTCGCTTTTATAATATAATGACTACTAACAAAATTCCAAATTAATATGTCATTTCAAATAAATAAATGAAACGATTATAAATCATTCGGAAATTTTCTGCTCTTATATTTTCCATTCTGTGGTGCAAATGTAAAACAGCAATTCCTGATACTCAAAAATTTTTCGTTTTGAAAGGATGCAATAAGAAGCATTTTAAATCATTTTCAAAAGGTCATTTCAAGGTGAAAAAGGTTATTTCCCATGTGACAGTTAGCTTATTAACGGAATAAATTTAAGTTGCAATTAAATTAAAATTTTGTTAACTACGCATCACCGCATTTATCAAGAGATGATAATTCAATTAGAATCTTTTGATGTAAAATTACTAATAAATAAATTTTAATGTTTCATCTAGAAAAGTTACCTATTCATGCTATTAACTATCATAATTCTAAGTTTTTATAAGCAAAATATATTTATAGACTTGTTGTCAAACTTGTAAAATTGATATGTTTGTTGCAAGCCATTGTTATAGTAATTTTTTTAATATATATTTTCATAAATAATATTGTGAATGTATTTAATTTTCTTAGATATTATTTATTATCAATGAAATTAATTAAAAACTGAAGCAGCAAATTGAAATGAATATCTGTTTTTAATAAGTAATGAATTTATAGTGAAATCTCACTATTCGTAAAATAAGCGGTATCTTGTCATTTAATATAAAATTAAAAAAAAATATAGAATATATCGCAAAAGCTTCGTGTTCGGCCTTGTAGTTAATGAAAGAGCGAGAGATATGTATTCATTCGTTAGGAATGAAGTTAACTCCGTTTTTCATCTTCACGCATATGAACTGAAGTTTTAAAAAAGTAGTTAATGATTTAGCTTTTCAATTGAGTAAAACAGCACAAAACTAAATTAAAATTTAAACTCACCTATACACATGAGACATATGGAATAAATGTAATTATTTCTTTTATTCCTGGGATCATCTTTTGATATTTAAATATAATTTAATTCATTTTCGTTTTATATTTTAATAAGATATATCAATATTGAAATCAGTTTAATTACTTAAAAATGAAAGTATTTTTAAAGAAAAAATTTTATTAAAATAATTAAATGTGATTGAATCAGCACAAGAAAATAATACAAAATTGTAGTAGAGGACTTTGACATTTTAGTCTCAAATTTTTTGCTTTGATAAAACTAAAGTCTATAAATATAATAAATATAGCTTTTAAGCTGACATTTCTGATTGTTTATTTGTAATTTTCGTTCTATATTAAATAATATGTTCCTCAATTTATTTATTATACTTAGAAATTCAAGCAAGTAGGATTTTAAATTTTTAAAAACTTTTTGTATACATTGTATCAAATATAAAATAGTGTAATTGTTAAAAAAAAAAAAATTGAAGAATTGATTGTTATTTTGAAGAATCTCAACATTTCAGATCTCCCTGAGTCGAGAAAGGAATTTTTTGGAATTGTCTATTCGTCGTCTGTCTGTGGAACGAATAACTCAAACATTGAGCTAGACGGATGAAATTTGGTGTAATGTCTCTTATCTAAATGTATTGATAACTACCATCTTATATTGAAAGAAATCCATTAAGTAGAAGTCCGATTATAAATTATGAATATAATTATAAATTGAAGAGAACTGGATGGATAAAATTTGGCACACAGATTAACTTTTAAAGTGTAGATAAATATCAATATTGGATTCAGATAATCAGAAAATTTATTGCTTGTCGTCTTTACTTTCTTAAGCATGCAAACGCTAACACTTTAAAATGCAGTGATTCAAATAGATGAAATTTGGTGTGTGGTCTTGTGACCAACCACAATTGTAGTTTAAATGTGATAATTTGGTTTTAATCGGTAGGAAGAAAAGCGCCCGAAAAAAGTATTCGGTTTTCTGGTACTTGCGTATTAACCGCATCTCGATGATTAATCGTCAAAGGTCGCACTCTAATGGGTTTTTTTTGCAACTACAATTCATCAATGGCATACGGTTAATAATACACAAATATATTTATCAGAAAATGTACGAGGAAGTTTCGAAGAGACCATTCCAGTTAATTCCACTGTTAATAGCATTTCTTATTGTTAATAAAACTTTGTTTTTCTACTTTTCTAATCAAATATTTCTACTAAAAATGTGTAATCATCCGTTCCTTAAAAAGGTTTCATTTTTAAAAACATATCCTTATTCAGAAGAAATAATTAGGAAAGCTGAAAAATCACGATTTTAAATTATACATTAGCAAAAAAAGCTTATGGTGCAGATTGCAGGAAATTTATTATGTTCCGACTATCTCGAAATCAAATTAATTTTGAAGGGTTAGGAGTAATTCAACGGAAGTAAGTTTCAAAAATATTTTTTTTTTTTTTTTTTTTTGTTAAAACATTTTTTTAGAAGATGATTGTTTTATTTAATTCTACAAAGCATGGGTTTCTAATTTTATAGATGAACTAATTAATCAGTGATAAATTAATAAAATGAATTTAACAAAGATAATTTTAAAAAGGAATTATAAACTTATATGTACTTTTTAAAACAATCATGGTTCATGCGTAAGTTATATTCGAAGAAATATCAAAATAATAAATGTAAATCCCAAGCATCAACAAAAAATTGCATCCTTCATTTTACATTGCCTAAATTGTTTTAAAAATAAAATCTCAACTTAATTTACTTAAAGACAGAAAACTTGAGAGATTTTTGTATAATCTAATATTTGTTAAAACAACACATTTTTTGCCTGGGTACGTTTCAGAAAAGAATCAGTTTATAATAAAAGAGCTATTTTATGAGTGAAACAATATTTAAGTATAAAAACGGTGCAAAATTTGATTTTTAGTGAAAGCACGTGGATGATCCTCACATGGAAGGTGCATACACTTCTTAAAAATTTTCGGTTTTTGCACTGAATTTATGGAAAAAAAATCTTCATATCTTATAAATGTGTAATTCAGCACACTTATTTATAAAAAATGTAATATTTTTCAATTCTGAAAAAGATAAATAAGTTATTTCACTTTGAGAAGTACTAAGAATTCATATTTATTTTATTTTTTACAGTCAGTACTTAGAAATGTTTTTCGACTCCGTGAATTTTTAAATGACTTTTTATAACTCTAATAATCTATAGAACTCCTTTGAAATTCTTGTTAAAAAGTTTAAGGAATAATAATTAACAATATTACATTTTTTACATAGGAATGTACAAGTTTGAACATTTTTTACATATGAATGTACAAGTTTGAACATTTTTTACATAGGAATGTACAAGTTCCTTCGATGCTTTGAGGCATAAATAAGCAGGCAAAGAAACATAAATTGTTGATTTAAATCATTCATGGAAGAGTTTTTTATTGACAACAATTTTTAATTAATTATTTAAAGTCGTGTCCACGAGCAGTAACTTCTATTTTATTGTATATAAGAATACTTGTCATATATATTTAGATGGATTCCATTGTATAGGAATAGCTCCAATTCAAAAAATAATATTCGCAATAATTAATCGAACTTGGATCTGCAAGAAATAAAGATAAATGGAAATTTACATCCAGCATTTTTGAAGAATGTTTTTGAATAGAATTTTTATAATTGTTATTCAAAATCGCATCCATCGACATTAATAATACTTATTTGGAAGCACTGATAGTAAGTTTTTTCTACATTTTTAAGTGGACATTGTTGAAAATCTTGACTCTAGAATATTTATTGCAGATGCATGTTTGATGAATCTTTTAAATTCTACACCAATTACTCCATCGATGCTGCTAAACGTGTTTAATAGTTCGTGGCATAATTACGAATTTTTTTGCAAAAAAATTACTCTTGAGAAACACTTTTCAACATGACTGTAAAACACTAAATTAAGCAAATTAAGCTTCATTTCAAGTATGTTTCTTGTAATTTACCTTAAACACATTTTGGCCTGTACATTCCTATTTTTAAAAATTAATTTTTCATGATCCTTAAATTGTGTCCTATAAATTCTGGAACACCCTGTATAGATATAAATTTCATTATATAATGGCAATATATGTGTGAAAATAATTTCGGGGGATCCCTTGGAAAATGAATTAGAAAGGAAAAAAACTGACGTTTATCAAATGAGGAGTTCTGAAAGATTATTTTTAAGAACTTGTAATTAATGGATATTTTATCATGTGATAGAAAAATTGATTAGATAAGTCATAATCAAATGAAATGTAAGTTTACTTTTATAAAAGTTATCTTCCATAAATTAATCAATATTTAATTTAAATAATGTTGTATTTTAACAAATAATATAGTTGTCTATATATTTATTAAACTTTTATCCCTACTTTCAGAGGAAAATGCAGATGTAAATTATATTAAATTAATTTAAATATTATTTTCACTCATCTAATGCATCGTGTATAAGCCATGAAATGGATTTAAATTATAGGTTTTTAAAAATTTCTACATCGCTTTTTCTAATGCACATTCTTTCTATAGAATTTGAATTTTCCAAAATGATAAAGAATATATATATTTGAAAAGTATACTCCTCAAAGCGTATTCTTTAAACAAAAGAAAAATAAATATTAACTCTCAAATCAGAAACTATCTTTATTTCCTCTCATAATATTTAATCACAACTATTTCCGCAAACATTTCAGGTTATTTCCTGATAATAAATTCCAAAGCTGAATTTTAAATTGAAGGGCGATTCAAGGAAAACTGTATTGATCCACAGCAGAATCATTGGTACCTATAATGGCAAAGCATGATATCTGATCCAGGGCATAATATTGCCATTCAGGTTTGAATAAACAGCCATGGGAATACGAGGAAGTCTGTAAAGTCCAGTGATTGTTTTCGAGTGGACTCTAATGTTCTTTGAAGCAAAATGGATATTAAATGGTCTGTAAATTGGATTCTTGGGCCTGACCTCTTGTTGTATGGGAAGAAACAATGGACTGTTTATACAGAATGTGAAGAATAAAAAATAAAACTTTCTTCATGTAAGTAATAGTTTTGCCTTTACGAATGTTTTTATAATGCTTGTCTGTGATTGGAAGATGAACAAAATCATTATTGAATAGTTTGATTTGAAACGATTCATTTTATTTTATAAAAATAATGATAAAGCAGTAAAGAGCTCTCAGTTTTACCATGATTGTAGAATTTTACTTTAAAAAATTGCATTATAATATATGAAATTATAAACTTTTGTAGAAAGTTTATGTGATCTCAATAGATATTTTACAAATGTAGAAAAATACTTTTTGTTTGATTCGATTGTTTTTGAGTCATTTCAAATTTTGATTCCTATTACTTGTACATTTATAAAAATTCTTCACATTCGGAATTGAATGAAAAGGCATAGATAATTTTGTTTCTGTACCTCAAAATATACAAGAACTATTTTTCCAGTAGGCTATTCCAAAGATAGTTTATTTCATTTCTACATATATTCTTTATAAGTTTAGAATAATTTCTTTATTATTTTTCGAAATTTCTGACCTTTGCATACATAGTTACAGAAACAATTTTCAAAAGAAAAACGCTTTTTCTTTGGTTAAGCAATGATTGTGTTACGAACAGAATTTTTTAAATTTTTCTTAAGATTTCCAATTTTGCTGCTTCAAAATAAATAACTACCAATAAAAAGAATCAAATTTAATGCATTTAGTGGATACAACTATAAAATATATATGCATTTCTTTCAAAGCATTCCCCTTGTTTCCAAATCACGTTAATTTGAATTCAGTTGTACATTTTGTCAAAGAATTTTCATTAATTTATTTATTAATACTAATTATTTATAATTTCACTATCAAAACTCTTTTGAATGCACTAAATTATTTCATTTAATTTTTCATGCGTATGTGTTGTGAATTTGCTTCAACTTAATTTAGAAATGAACCAAAGAAATCCAAATAGCTTATTTATATGATGATATCTCCTTCCTCCTAACTGACAAAGACTTTTAATAAAGATTTATAGTTTTAGTTGAAAATTCTAAGTAGCTAAAAAGTGTATAATTAAATACTTTCAAAAGCCTTTAGAGTCAAAAGTTATTTTTTCATCGTCTTGGAGAAGAATTATTTTATATCGATGGAATATACAATATTGATGCTATTGTATGCGTTAACGATATTATACGATGCTGAACAAATACTGCCTTAAGGAGTTTCTAAAAAATGGTATTATTAGAAATAAAACACAAAAATCTATACAGACTTATGAACAATATTGTTGGTGTCTGATATTTTTTGTGCAATGTTGACTATATTTATTGTACTAGTATCTAATATGAAGAGTTTTCCTCAATCAATTATGCCTTTTCAGAATAAAGACAGCCAAAATGAAATATTTTATTATATATTTTTTTGGTTAATGTCCAAGTTACGTTTCATGTGTGTATTTGTTCCTGCTTTCTTCCCCCTTCTCTATTCGATGACATAACCTAGTGCTTAAACTAAACCTAATCTATAAGTTTGTTTGTATTTCTGCTTTATGAAAAAAATATGGTATCCAATCGAAGAACCCTTGTTAATCATCCTGGTGTGCTTTGCTGCAAATGTGGCAACTAACAATAAGAGTAAAAGAAAGTTTCTGATTTTGTTAAATGAGCTTCAGAAAATCAGAGCAAAGTCAGTATCTGTTATTTCGGTTTACGTTCACAGTACAATAGTGAGCAAAGTTGTTTGCAATTTTCTTATTAACCACTTTGACTACATTTTTTTGTATTATTCTCTTCTAAACTTATTAGGCAACTGTAGTAGGTGTTCTGTGAAAATGTATGTGTATGTCTAACACAATCGTAATCTTGATTACCCAGCTGAACACTTAAAAATACAAGTTAAACTAGTTATCAACAATCGAAAATAGTGTTGTTCTTTTTTTTTTTGGGGGGGGGGGTGTATTCGCCATATATATAGCCAAATACAGAAGAAAAATTAGTACAATATATTTGACTCTATGTCATTCGTTCTTTTCTTAATTTGCAAAATGGAGGGCTTCATAGGTATGTTAGATATAAAATAACGTTTTGTGAAAGCAAATGTAGTTTCATAGAACCAGCTACTATCGGCACAGAGAAGAAATAGAGGTAAAAGCAAGAGAAAACATACACAAGAATATAATGTAATTATTACTTGATTTGTATTGTAAAATCTTTCATATTTTGATTATTTTGAATTCGAAAATGACGAGCTAACAGAGGAAAATTGTTTTCATATTTTAAATTCTCCAAATTTAGCAAATACATTTAACACGATGCTGAAATATTTAGCAATATTAAATATTTAAACTGAATGCATTATTAATATAGAAATATTAACAGCATAAATTGTTTTATGGATATTTGAATATCAATCACGATTCAAGCCTTTAGGCTGCAATGTTCATTTCAGCCCTGCCTAAAAGTGTGAAAAGATATTTTTAATTATAAAGACAGTTTGTAGGCTTAAAAATTTCTTTGTTAAATTATTTAAAATTCGGTATCAAAAATATTTCTGTAGATCTAATTTAGATTTGCTTTTAGGACTTTTAAGATAAATTAATTGATATATTCTAGATCGTTAAAATATTCTGAGATAATTTTTTTAATCTTCTTTATGAAATAAATTATATTGGTTCATGTTTTTCAAGATTCAATATTCAAGCCACAGAAGTTTAATTAGAAACATTTATGAGCATTTCAGATTAAAAAGTATTTTAAATACACTAAAACAGCATTACAGATTCGTGCTACAAATTTATAATAATGTTTCCTTGTCAAATGAGTGTCATATTTGGCAATAGAGATTTACAGATTTGAAACACTATTCCGTACATCGCCAATTAAATCTATTTTTAAACACAAAAACTCTTTTCAAGCAAATCGGAGTCTTAAGAGTTAAAGGTGATTAAAAACTCATTACAGGCATATATTTGAAAAGATAAATATGAAAACTGAATGAAATCGTAGGTATTAAAGAAATTATAAAAACGTGAATTTTTGTTGAACTTTCCATTTGCAAACTTTAATGAAATATTTTTTTTTTCGATTATTGATAAATTCCTTTAATGCGCAGAAATCGACAATTAAAACATTTTGAAGAAAATTAGAAATTGATAATTGTTATGATAAATACATTCAATTATAAACATTTTTAAGAATTTTTCAAAAGTGTGCATTTTAAATTTCGATTGGTAAACTTAAAGAAATTTTACTTTATTAATTTTTGTTGACATTAATGGGCCAGAATGAATAACTAAGATATTTTTCAGTTAAATAATAAGACAAATTTTATATTCAAGAGAGATGAGGCGATTAAAATAAACAAAATTAATTACTGTAAAGGCTTCAAAATAATTATTAAAATGAATTTTTCAAAAAAGATTATTTTTAACTTGTTTTGTTAGATTTAAAGAAATTTATCTTTCATTAATTAGCTTCTTTTTCACCACTGCACTGAAATAAAGGAGCTTAAAAATTCCTGAGTCATCTCTGAAAAATGTTTTACAGAAGAAACTCAAGGTGAAAATGCAATTTTCAAGCATATTTCACACTTTATTTTGTTAAATTTGCTAAGCCTAAAAACAAATTATCTTGCAAAAAAAAAAATGATAGTCCACATTATCAAAAAGCTATTATCTATCGCCGAAACCTTTTGAGGTGAATAAATATTTAATCACGTAATCAAAAACTGTCTACCTTTGGTTATAGCAGAGTTAAGAAATTTTGTAAGACATCCTTAAATTCCATGACATCGAGGAAAAGTAAAAGCGTTGTTATTTGAGGCTGAAAATCGTGATGACGACAAAATAAGGGAAGACCCAAACTTACCTGACGAAGAAAATAACTCCCATTATCTCTTCTTTACAACCGCTAATCTCGTAAGAGTAATGGGGAAAGAGCTTAGACGTCATGAGAAGCAACGTATGGCCACAGAAAGAGCTCATCAATTTCATGACCAAGGGGCGAGTTAAAAAATATGTTCTTCATTTGATTGCTACAATTTATATCACCCCGAGTTTCTTCGTGAAAAGATAAATATAAATGAGATTTTATCACTGAAAGAAAATTTGTATTCGAAATTTTTATTCGCGAGAAGTCAAAAATATAAATGGGTTCATTTAAGGAATTCAAATTTCTTAGCTGTATAAATATTTTTTTTTATTTACAGTTTTTAATATTTGTTCAAGTTTAGATTAAATAAATTAGTAATGTTTGTAATTAATGCAGGAATTTCTGACAACCTTTTCTGTTTTGAAAGTATCCAAATCAGGCATGATACATTTGTATATGGATTTAATTCAATGTATATATAAATGTAATGTGTATAGAAATTAATATACAAAGAACCAAATTTCTCGTATTGCAAAAAAAAAAAAGTTTCATTCATTCATTTACTAAGAAAGTAGTTACGAAATATAGAAAAATTGATGCTTATTTTAATTACTAAAAATTCAATTGCGAAGTATAATCTAAGATATTCACAGTAAATATGCATTATCGAAAAATAAAAATGTTATAAAAATGTTTTTTTTTTTCGTTAAGAGAGACAAATATAGTCATTACAAAAAATACGTATAAGGAGTTGATAATTAAGATTATATTATTAACTAGAATGCGAGCCAAACAATTATTAGGCAACGATTATTATTTAGAGACCAACCACTCAATTCATTTTTATACTAAATGCCTACTGGACATTTCTTTTATCATAAACTTTCTCAGAAAGAAAAAAAAGAAAAGCAATATATTTGAAGTAGACAAAGACATTCTTCGGTTGTTACTGTTTTATATGAAAATTCTAGACATATGAGATATATAAATAAAGCAATGAGACTGAAAGTCTAGCAGTAGAACTGGCAACACATTGGACTTCCTATTTCGAAATATGGGTGGGTGAACACGTGACGCAAATCGACCGCCAGTAGGATTTTGAAACACATAGAGCCCCATAGTTGTCCATAGGACTTCCTTTTGTAAACTGTTTTTTTCCAGTGTGTTCGTAAAATGAATAACATCAATTTTGGGAAAATCTGCGCCATCAGATTTCATAGAGCGACAGAAACATTTACAAAATTTGAATAGACATATGGAGGCAATGTATTCTCAAGTGGAAGATCGAAATCAGATGATTTGTTTTTTCTGTAACCAGAATTGTCTGCAAAGAGTTTATGCATCCAGAGGAAACGGTGATGCTCTTAAAAAAATTTAAAAGAAAGAGTCATGCGTGTCAGACCAAGGATCATAACCGACTAACATAAGCATTCACAAAATTTAAGCAAGCATGTGAAGCCAATGTATTCTCATATGGAAGATCAGAAATGGGGTGATTTGCGTTTTTGATGGCCAGAGAGTTGTCCACAGAGAGTCTGTACCTCCAGACGAAATAGTGAAGTTCTTGAAAAACATCAAAAAAGAGTCATTCAAGTCAAGGCAAGGATCATGACTTAATGCTGCATGACAATGAAGTAATTGCACTGAGTTATTCAGTTAATGTCTTGATAAGTAAAAATATTTTCACTTCTAAGCCACTTATTTTCCCGACCTGAATCCATTTGACCATATTCTACTCCCAAGTTTGAAAATCCATCTCAAAGGACGTTATTTTGTGACACTGGAAAACATTAATTTTTTTTTAATGAACAGTTGAAAGAAATTTCACTATTTAAGTTTCATCAAAGCTATGATGAATTAAGAAACATTATCCGACTTTGCGTGGATTCCCAAGGCAATTATTTTGAAGGAGACATTGTGAGATAATAACTTTAACTGAGTAAAAAGTTATAAAAACATATCTAATTAGTTTATTTAATCAGGCAGAGTTTATCACTTTTATTAGTTTATTTAATCACCTTGTTTGTCCTAATACAATATCTGCAAAGAAAAAAAAATACAAGTCACCTTTCGCTTTTCTATTTCAATACATAAACAAAAAAAAGTTAAATTCCATGCAAATATTTAGTTCCGAAATTTTATTTGAATTACCAAGATTATTCATCACCAGCAATAATAAAGCTTTAATGAGCTAATTTATTTATAGCAATACTTTTTTTTCAGTGTTATGGAATTCATTTTTTTTAATTCGCAATGTATAGGCAAGATACAAACTGATTTTCACCTGTTTGACTTTTATTTACCAAAACAGTTTTTTTTTCAGAGACTGCTTCTTTTTACATCCTTTTTTGTCATATTTTTTACAAAGGGTACAAATCCTATCTGTTCAACGATTTTGATTGTTCTAAAATTATGATTTATTACATTTGCATTCAATGTTTTACTAGATGTTAAAAAAAGAGAACTACATTTTATTTTCCAATTACATTTGCTTATTTAAACCATTATCTAATGATTCTGGCATTGTTACTTAGCTACAGTTAATGGGTATTATTCTGGGTACCATTTTACATGAAAATGAATAAAGACTAAAACACTGTTTTTATTGTCCTGGGAAATTTTCTTACTTTGATAATTAGAAGAAAAAGTGTGTTATGCTGCCTCTCTCTCTCTCTCTTTTAAAAAAATGTTTTATAATGATCCGTAGAATCATATAGATAAGGTAGAAAACCAAAATACATCTATCACGTGTTTGAAATGTTGAATGAAACAGCTATTAATAAAAGTAGAAAAAGACATTAGATTTCTGTTATCAGAAAAAACAGAATGGCTTACTTTCATATAAGAATTTTTAAAAAATATAGTAAACGTACAACTAAACTGAATTGAAACTAGCAATTGTTTTGAAAAATAATTCTAGCTGATAGTTATTATCATTTAACATCGAGATTTCTTTAAAAAATGAGCTTAGTTTTGAATGTTTTCTTGGAATGTTTCTCTAGAATTTTCTAATCGAATAACTTTATTACAGACCGATTTTATAACAGTGACATAAACTTGTCCCCTACAAACAAAATACAAGGAGTGGGATGAATGTAAAATTTCCGGTTTCAAATTTGAGATCGAAAGGTCCTAGGTTTGAAATCTACTTCCAAAATATTCGTGTATTTGCAGGGAAAGGTCGTCAGATTTATAGGCGTTCGTCTATTACATGCTAAATCTGAAGTTCAGGGGTAAACGTTTTCTCCCTAAGGTGTAAAAAATTTTTGATTACTGTTAAGATGTCATTATCGTCATTTCACAATGGTTTTTAGGCAGTCTTAAAATAGGTCTCGTGTTACTTGAAACTTAATCAAACAACTTAAATATCAATTTCTTTTCATACGATTTCAGCAGAAAGTAAGATTTTTGAATAAGTCGTTTTCCAACTGAATAATAAAACTAAATGGACTAAAAATACAAGCATCACAAATTATGTAATTGTGAAAGGTCACAGTATTAAAATTTAAAAATGCACTGATATAAGAAAATTCTTAATATAGCTTGCTTTCTATATTAGAATAGCTTCGTATTCTTAATATAAACAATATAAATATATAACGCCAAATTATTTTGGCAATTAATTAATCAGTTCTTCTACATAATATCTATAAAAACTTCCATTATAACCAAAATGAATATTCAAAATCTCATGGGAAATTCAAAGTTCAGTAGGAACAATATAAATATGAAAATTATTTATAATATTCCACTTACATTATTAATAATGCAAAACTGATTTTTATTATAAATAATTCAAAAATACGACATAAAATTTAGAGCAATATTAAGTATTGATTACCTTAATCATAGTACTCTTTCATCATATAGGCTAAAATTATCACTTCTCAAACATATAAGATGAAGTTAAACCATTCAAAGCCCTTACGATTCGACACAAAAATTAGATATAATTAGCACTTTTAGAGCTTCATGTATTCTTAAAAGAATCAGTAAGACTGCACATTCTGCAAACGAAAAGTGTCATCTAATTAGATAATGAAAAAATAAAGCAATAAAAAGGTTAATAAAAAATTACGTGCATTCTTCTTTTAATAATTAAATTGAAGTCACTTATTAGTTATAACTTTCTCCGTGATTTGTATTACCATTTTTATATCGAAAAATATTGATCTAATATTCATCTATCTATGCTTATGTCAGAAAGAATAAGAAATATTGAAGAAGAAAAATGGGTTTGAAAGAAAATTTCGAAAGAAGAAAGAATTCTTGAAGAAAAATCAACAACTGAAGAGAATCTGTTAATATACGATACAAAAAGTTAAAAGAAAAATAAGAATGGTACAATAATAAACTTCTTAATGTCTGAAAAAATAGAGGTTGGTAGGTGAATGTTAAATGAATAATCATATTTTAAGTTAAAAAATTTAATTCTATGAAATTCTTATAACTTGCAATTCCGACTTCGAAAAGCAAAGTTGATATAAAAATACTTGCATTTTCTTACTCACAGAAACTCATTGAAAAAAATGTAAATTAAAAAAAAAATTGTATAAGAATTTTGTACAAAAAGGTAGAAAAGAAAATGTTATAAAAAAAGAAAGGTCTTTAAAGTGGAAACTGAACAATCAAAAGCCATTATTATTAAATATAATTATGCTGTTTGACTCAAGATTTTCAAATATATTTTGTGTTTCAATAGAATGCAAAATAGTGTATCATAAATAGCAAATTCCATCGAGCACTACCATCATCTCTTTTCATTTTAATGAAGTGATTCCATTTTTCCTAAGGGCTGATCTGTTATCAAAATAATTTATCGATGGAAAATTTCGCATTTTTCAAGCAGCCCGAATAAAAAAAATTGTAATAAAAAAGTAATAGGCTATAAAAATATTTCATAATCAGGCCCGAGATATCTGGAAGGGATTAATTAAATATTCACTATTAATAACAAATGCTGTTGAATATAAAATTCTAAAATGCATTTCCTCTTTGCCGAGGAAATGCATTTTATGTATATACATATAAAATCTATCAAAAAGTAAATTTCAAACAGAAATAGGACGCTCTCTCTTTCAGTCTTTCGTAATTTCAATGGGGACATTTTTTTTTTGTCTCCCAGGGCCTATGTGTTACTACCAAATAAGATCTCGAAAGAAAGCTTCGCATTTTACAAGCCTCCCGTACAAAAAGGTTGGAAAGAAAAATGAAAATGGTATAAAAAGAATCATCTCCTTAAGGTCTGGAATAGTAGGGATGGATGGGTTGTTGTTGATGTCCTGAGATGGAAAAAGCGGCAGCTAAGGCCTTCCTTTATGACCACAGCAAACGTGAGGAGAACAGCAAAAAGTCTTGCTCCGATGAAAATAGACCGGTGGATCTTGTCAGATAGTTCTTGGTCTTGCCCCATATCTATACTAAAAAGAAGAATTGAAATAGAAAAAGGAAAAGCTGCTGTCTGGCCAGGCTATTTCCCCCTGCTGCCTTATTTTATTTTATTTTAGAGTCCCAACTTCAAGAAATCTGAGTGTGCTGAGGTGCCTAGATGGGAATAATCTCGATATTTATGTCACTAATTCAAAGAAAGTTGAAACGGATTCTTCAGCAATCCTAGACAGTCGATGGGATTGAAAAATATCAGGTGTGTCAGGAATTGATTGGATTCCCTGGTATTTTCATATATTTATGAAGATTTATTTCTCAGGTGTAAAGATTAACATAGTAAATGTGCACTGAAATATTTGTAAAATATTTTTCATAGGTGTATCAAAAAGTTTATAAATTACTAAATTTTAAATCCAAATAAATTTTTGATTTAAATTTGCTAGTCTATTGGAGAATTTTTTTGTGTCTTTATGATATTTCTTTACAAAGTATACTGTTAAAAGTGAAAAATAATGGTAATATAAATGAAATAATTTGTCTTGTTTACAGTTTACGAAATATCCGATTCAATAATTGATTTTTAAATATTTTTAAAGTAAAACAAGTGTCATTAATAAAATAATAGCCAAAAATAAAACTTTCTTTATTAGCATGTCTTCCTCTCATTTGTATATTTATTTCATATGTATTTCCTTTCATGAGTATATTTAGCAAACTTGTATAAGCTTTGTAAATGCAAGCTTAGTTTTGCTGTGTTTTCTATTACTATTATCTTTCTTCTAAAAATTAATCATAATTTCTTCATTTCTAAACATTTTAACTGTTTCTTACTCGTGCAGAAAAATTTAATAGGCTTCTGATGCATTTTTCTTTTTATTCTATAAATCCTATATGGGAATTTTAATTACTATTACTTTTAATAGAGATGGTAATTGTATTTTTATAATAGGGTTAATGAGACAGAAATTAAAGTTTAATTTGTTAACTTAATTTCTAACGATAATTAAAGTTTAATTGTTAACTTTGTTAATTCATAAAAGTTTCACAATAGCACTGTTAAATGACTTCAAGTGACTTTAGTCCAAAAGTTGCAATTTATTACCTTTATTACAATATATAATCTTTATTTAATTGGAGAATAACTTTCTTAATTTGAAATTAAGTGAATATATCGATATGAATTGCTCTTATATGACTGCAGAAAACTGGCTGTAGTGCGTCACATTGACAATAATCGAAAGCAAATTTCATGGCCATTTAATTCTATTTTACACGTAGAAGATAGTAATATATACTTCTGCCTTTGTAAGAATTTACGGTCTAACTTCTATATTCAGACGGCAGATATGTATTATACTTCTGTAACAACTCTTTTTTCTTTAATATTTTATTTAATTATAAATCTTCAGTAGTTGAATTCTTCCAAAAAAGTAAAATGTGTCCTTATTAAATCTTTGCAAATTCAAATTTATTGAATAGAATCACTTATAATTGCTTAATATTTATTAAAAGTGGCCCTTTAATATTTGATTTGATTATTTTATTTTGATTACTGTATTTCAAATTTTAGAAATTTTAATATTAACTAATGTTATGAATTTATAAATAGATCCGTTAAGAAATGGACTTGAAAAATAAGTTATTTTTTTATTAGAATTCGTGATTCTTTATCATATGAGTAAAAAAACTGTAAATTTATATTTTACGGTTGTCAGTTTAATACAGAAAGTCCCTTCATGTAGAATCTCAGTACATAATTTAACCTTAATTTGAACAGAAGCACATACTTACATAAGATACACTTTTATTATTGTTTTCCTTGAACTTTGAATACAATAAAAAAACTTTACATATCGCATTTTTTACATTAATAAATAAGCTTTAATAAAGGAATGCTAATGCAAAGTTTTTTTAATTAATTTTTTTAATGTGAAAATTTTAGTTTAAATTATTTAAATAATTTTTCTTGGGTCTATTACACTCATCTAACGTTTATAATTTATTTATAAAAAATGGCACAGCATTTATCATATTATGCGAAATATGTATTAATAGAAAGGATATGCGTATGTACAGAAAGAAAGTACAAAAATAATGTTACAAATTGGCTGTGTAAATATACGTTTGTCTTGAACAAAATAATGGATATATTTAGCATAAATGATCCACCAAAATTGATTAATGCGAATTTTTCAATCTTATTTCCTATAACTTATGACAAAATCCATCAAAATGCAGTCACGAATATTTCGCAGATACACATTATTTTTGGTCTTCAAATATTACTTCACAATTCCTGAAGACAATTATATAACTACCATTTTCAGTAGGCTATGATTTGTTACTTTTGAAATTATCATTTTTATTTAAAGGAAAATTCAACGTTCATATTTTTTTCTAAAGACTCTTTCCTTCATGGAACATTTTAATGTTATCCTTAAAGGAATATAATATCCATATCAATTAAATACAACTATGAAACTAAAAGAATTTGTTGCCAAAAGCAATTCCATAAAAATATTTTGCATGTTATGAAGGAAAGAATTTTTTAATTATTTTTTAAATAATATCTATTCTAATGCAAATATGGTGCTAGAAAATTATCAAATTGCTACTTTTATAAAGAAATTTTGAAATTAAATGCAAGACACAAAGTGGATGTAACATAATTTTTCTTTCTGTTTAAGTTACTGCAAAATATAACTAGAATGTATTTTGTTTCGTTTGCCATTTAAATGCAAATAAAGTAATTTGAGTAGGAGGAGCAAAATGAGATTATTGATTTAGCTTGAAAGAGGCTCCTGCGGATGAATTTTGTAGAAAAAGATTATTGTCGAAGAAAATGGATATGACAAGAAAAGAAGTGTTATTTTAAAAGAATTTTCTAAATAAAACTGCAGCATTTTATTTAATAGTCATTGAATTCATTTATTTATTGTTGGAAATATTTCATTTATGTTCCATTGGAATCAAAACATTAAAAATTCAAATTAATTTTATATATTGTGAACTTTTGCTAGTTTGAAAATTTTTATATAATTGAAAAACATACAATAATTTTACAAATTAAAGAAACGAAAAAATATTTTTTAAACTTCAATACACTTCTTTTAAGTTCTTAGAAACAGTGCATATTTTAAAGTAAATAAAGCAGAAATATTCCGCGGAAAATGAAAAAAAAAAAGCCTTTTTTTAATTAATTGCGAAAGTGATTTTCAAAGAACAAATCTAGCTTGAAAATAAAAATTCGGATATGTATTCCTTTCTTCCATTTACCATATATCGATTTATATGTTTAAAGGAATTCCATTTGTTTTCACAATGCCTTTTTCCTATTTATATAAACAGAAGAATTGATATTTTTATTCGAAAAATCGAAATTATGAATTTCGAAATATTCTTTGCATATTCTCGAGTTTCTTTAAAATAATATATTTCTCGGGAAATCACTCGGAATAATGCAGATATCGAAAAATTTTAAAAAGATGGCATTAAATTTGTGAATTTAGATTATTTCCGTGTATCAAACCACCTAAAGAATGCGATTATTTCAAAAGATTTCTCCTAAAGAATTCACTGAAATGTAGTGAAGCATTATTAACGCAATTTCCATAATGACAAAATGCAGTTTGAAGTTCTTGATAAAGAAACTTCTTTACCAATTTTGAAATATTTCTGACTCGGATAAGTAATATTCCTTAAAAAAATTGAAAAACATTCTTTTTTCAAGAAATTTAGATATTCATGTGTATATCATTTGATAATTTTATCTTTTTTTTGAAAATGAAACGGACGTAGTACGTTTTTAAATTAATTCACCATAACTTTGGAGCATATTTTTTTTACACCATATAAATATTAAAAATATATTTCTTCTATGACGTAAAAATTATTTCTTTACTACTATTTTACTAATTTTAATATCTTTTTTGCAATGGTACTATTTAAATACTATTTAAAGTAGGGTTGAAAGTTCTTGAACATTTTATTCAGTTGAATATATGAATATAAAAACAGTAAGATGTAAAATTATATACATTTTGTTTTATCTTATATACGTATATACTGAACAAATAAAAATAAACGGAGCCTGGAATACAGCGGCTAATTCGTATAAAAGCTAATCTATTTCCCAATTTATCAGTTTTCATTTAAGTGCTTTGTCGAATTTTCAGTCCTTGTTTCTAAAGGCTTATTTAAGCTATTATCATTAAAAAAAGTTTTAATGGCAACCATGATAACATTGAAATGAAGTCGTTTAAAATTTTTCAAAAAGATATGAAATAAATTCATCTGCACAGATTCAATCAGCACAGATCAAAACCATTTTTAACTTCAAATCTATTCACGAATCAAAACCATTTTTTACGTCAAACAAATTCCAAATGACTTCATTTTTAATTCTACATTTGTGTTTCGTAATTAGAATATTTTTTTTCAAATTATATAAATATATATATATTTTTAATTAAAACTGCAAAAAGAACATTTCATTCTGATATAACTACTCTAATTAACTCCCAGGAAAGTCGCAGTTTTTGTTGATTAGTAGAATCTTTATTAAGAAATAAGAAGTTTTTAATTCATGTTAGTTACTAACATTTACTATTCTAGTAAAACTCGTAGTTTAAAATAGCAGCGATTTTCCTCGAATAGATTTTTTTCCCCCGTGAAATCGCATACGAACAAAATGAGTATCAGTTTTAAATATATGTTATTTAAAAAAAAACATGGAAACAAATGGAAGCTTTCATTTTTAATGACGTCATTTTTTTTTCAAAATTCATCTTTTATATTTGATATTGAATTGGAACTACATATCTCTAATCTTTCTTAAGAAGGGTTAAGATTTTTTTCCCTGTATTTTACCTTGGTTAAAAGAAGATTTTCCTCAAAATCATTCTTAAATTCTAAAAAAAAAAAAAAAAAATTGAATTTATTTAACAATCGATTACATTCTGCTATTTTTCAATTTTAAAATATATAAAAGAATGTAACAATTATAAGTTTCAGCAGATGCAAAAACATTAAAAAAAATTTTGAACAAAAATATGAATACAATGATTAAAATTTCTCTGAAATATTTTCTCCATTTTTTTTTATAAATTTTAGACTGAACACGCTGTTAAAATAATATGTTTAATATATATACTTAAGAAGCATTATCAGGAAAATAATTCTAACTGATAGTGACCAACAAAAGCTGACACATATATAGAAAATGGAAAAATATGATGATTAGTAAATATATTATTTATAATTTAATGATCTTTTCAAAGAATTTATTAAGAAATGGAAAATCTGCATCACTATTCTGATATTTTCGACATGGAAAAACCTCCACTTAAATATTAGATAAAGTGTGATTATTTTAAAAACTAAATAAATTAAAGCAAACAGATTTACATCCACAATTTGGTCCATGCTACGCAGAATTCATGTGAGTTGTATCCATAAAATAACCAAACTGATGCATAGAAACTTTTCGTTTTTACTTTTTTTACTATTTTGTTATCGCGTTTTTGGTGTTCCTTTCCTCTATTCTTATATAACTCCATTTTTAGTAGTTGAAGCAGTATTTCAGATCATTTCCTGGAAATCATTACATAATCTCCGTCGCTTTTTCTTTCATTGTGTCTGCAGTCTCAAATCTAATTCTTTTCACCGCTGACTTAATCATAGTGACTAAAAGGTTTAGGTGAATATATTTGGTGTTTTAAGATACCACATTTTACCAAACACTTCTTAACAAGTCCTGAACTGTCCACTGACACATTTTCATGCTAAAGAGTCCATTTTTTTCTATAAGTCAATTCGTTTTCTGGATATCATCTCTTGTAGATGTCATGCAGTTGAGGGATGTTATTTGGTGACGGACTGACCATGAAATAACCAAACAATGTTCACAAGTCTTCTGATGTCAAAAATATTGTTATATTTTTTCGAGTCAGGACATAGAAACAATTTTTGACCCTTCTTGAGCATTTTGAAAAAGTCTAAAACTTATGTAAATGCCAAACACTCTTGTAAGTACGCTTGTTTCAACAGCAAATAAACTTAATAGTGGATTTTCCAACTTGAAAGAGGATACTTATTTTAACACTGTTTTACATTTGACAAATTTTCAGACGTACATGAAGAGATCGATTCTAACTAAAGTTACAGCTGAAGAGACCGCTATTCAGGGTTGAAACACATGATATAGGAATGACACGTGACACAGATATGCACGATTTTCTTGTGTCATTGTAATATAAACAGTCCGGTTAGTTAAATTCTTCCGCTCTTAATTGTTCATATTAAATCAAACAAGAAAAGAAATTTGCAATGATGATCTCTTGATCAATGACATTCAGTTGGTTCTGTTTTATAAAATCAGACTAGTAATTGTAATTCTGAAGTTTTTCATCTAAGTTAAACTATATTTTAGTGCTGTTTTTAAAATAAAATTTAATTCAAAATAGCTGGTGGCAACTCAGTGTCCAAACAATTTTAGATATTCGAAATATTTTCATTCAAAATGGAAATGGAAACATTTAAGATAAAATTATCATTTTTATATATCAAAGCAAACGTTTTAGTGAATAAAAATTTAGCAATGAATTTTAACTATCAAAATATCATTACTAAAACCTTCCTCATATTTCATAGTATATAAGAATATATACTCAGAAGTTTGGATTTTTATAGCATAAAACTATTTTGGTATTTCTCTTCCATTTATATAGATAACTTACGGCAATAAGTATATCCCGCTGTTTTACGCATTTCTTTAAATACAAATGTTTAAGCAGGAAAAAACATTTGAATTACTATGAACTATTATACAGATGTTAATGCTCCAAGAGATTTAAATATAATGCCAAAATGATTTTTTTTCTTTTCAGCTTCCAGTTATTAAAAGGACTCAAAAATTATATAACGTATTACATGTAGAGAGATTATAATGGACAAATTCGCTTCGCTAAAAAAGTATTTGTGCTAGGACAGTAGAGTTTGAAGATCGTTAACAACTTGTATTCAGTAAATGTTTTCAGAAAAGTCCAGCATTTATTTGCAATAATTAAAAAAACATTATGAGATTCATAAATGTTTTCATTTGTACATTTTTATTAATAATCAAAAAATTAATGAGAGGATTACAATAAGAAAAAAACTATATAAAACTATTTTATATGCGTTTTGAATAAGTAGGCATCAAAATTTACACTTTTATTCTTTATTTTTAAGCTCACAGTAATATGTTTACTAAGATCATCAGTCTATTGATCAATTACTGCTTTGGGATAATTTTTGGTAAATATTATAAAAAAAAATATCTTATTAATTTTATATGTCAAGAAATAAATTATTCAATAATTTATTAAATAGAATAATAAATCAAACACCATTTTCATGTATTTTTGTGCTATATAAAAAAGAAAATTTCCTGGTTTCTAAAAATATTCGAAATTAATCTCTTTTCAGCAATAGCGCAATATTGGAAAAAAAATGCATCAACATGGTAGCAGATGTCGGAACAACCAAATGAAATAAATACTTATAGCAGATCTAGTCGTTATATAATATATATACGTAACTACACTACAACAAGAGTTAACTTGTCCTCAATAGTTAGTTTCTTCTGATATCTTCAACCTTCAGGTCTATTTCTAGCAAAGTTGTCTGATCTCAAAGAATAGTATCATATGTCATTTTGACGTACATTATTAATCGCAACACTATCAGAAATGTCTAGTCTGTCACGAAAGCAGTTCTAGGGAAATTATAGCATGGCCAAGCAACAGATTTACTAAAGATTAATACAGCCTGTTTCTAATAGACTTTTAAATAAAATATGTCCTCTCGGCTTTTCATTTTCAAAGAATTCCAAGAAATATATTGTTTTAATGAATTTTAATAATATATGACATGTCAGTAATGAATATTTGAAAGCGATGAGTTGTTACCTTATTATTTCATCAGATAATTCCATATTTGGAAATAATAAGCAGAAATTGGTAAAAACTTGACAAAAATTTTTCAGACTGGAAAATTTTAAGTTTTATTTTGTGTTTATTCGTCAACATACTATTAGAGTGTCTTTCGCCGCAATAACAAGTATATATAATTTCACATTTAAAAAAAATCATTACATTTACAACATAAATATTTTTTGTATTTAGGAATAAAGCATAAATACCATTGTCTTTATATTTTGTTAGTTAACCCTTAACTGGGGAGGACAAATTTTAGGACTTAACTGGGGAGGTGCGGTCTGCGAGACCGCATTTCATTTACACTCAAATTAAATTTTCTAATGAATGTATTAGTATGAAAAACTGCCAATATATTTTGCAGATATTTTTCTTGATATATAGATATGTTTTAGAAATTTTTCAAAATATATTACCATAGAAAAAAATAAATGCGTTGGAAAGTACGTTTTCTTCTCAAATTACATGTTGCAATAAATAATATAATTGAAAAAACCTATTACTTGTTACTATTTAAATCATATTTATTTTTACAGTATATGAAGGTATATAGAAGACAATATAATGTAAAACTCAACAATTATATGAAAAATAAAAAAATTGACAATAGGTAAAATTGGCCCTTTTTTTATCGCCTTGTATGACTTTCATAGCACGGTTTTCTAGGACATTTTAAACATAGAAGTTAAGAACTAGTATAAACAACCTATAAATTCTGTATATATATCTCTTGGTATATCAAAATAGTTTATACATTTTTCAAAATACATTATCACTAGAAATATTAATTATGTTTGAACATGTATATCAGAATCAGTTGAATGCGAACTTTCATCGAAAAAAACTTCTGTGCAGTTATTCTTATCACTAAAATCACTTTCTGCTTCATTTAAAAGTGTTTGGAGCACTGCTTCATAATAGGATTAGTAAATTGGATGATATTTCGGGACCCAAGTTCTATCGCCATCTGCTAAGCCTTGTTCATCACTGGGACACTAACAGGGAGCTGCGGTCTTAGAGACTGCGCTTAAAGAAATAACTGAATTATTTTAAAAAGCATCCGCTGAAATCGGTCGAAAAAGAGCACGTCTATTAAATGTCACAGAACAGGAAGCTACTGGGTTAATCCATTCAATTGAGCTAAAAATAGAATAGGGGTGACCGAAAATCCATCGCTAGCGGTCTCACAGACCGCACGTCCCCAGTTAAGGGTTAAGGATCCAATTTTAAAGCTTTACGAGAGCTACCTTGAAAAAACCTCACAATTTTGTTGTCAGGTAAATAAAGTGATATATAGCATCACCACTCCAAACATTCTTGACAGAAATCTCTGGGTATATTTAACCAATGATAACATAACTACTTTAACGTGCACCAGACAAAGATTTAAAAAAATGATGATTGGAATCTGCGATCATCTGTTTTCGAAACTAAGATCTAATAACCACCTCAATGTAGTTTGAAAAGAAAATCCATATTTACATATATGATACAAATTAATATTTAAAGGTATTTTGTGATTAGTTTTTTTTTTCTCAAATCATAAAATTTAGATTCGTTTCTAGAAATCTCTTATTAATTACATGCCAGAATGGGAAATATAGAATTAAATTAACTAAAAATTAAATTAATGATTCTTAGTGAGAAATAAGCTACTACGATATATGTTAATTTTTTTTAATGCTTTTTCTCATAAAATGCTCATTTTTGGGTTCTTAGTATGATATAATTATTTAAAAGTATTTCATTTCAACTTAAATAAATTAAATCCTACGATACATGATATCGATTAACAACATTCCCTATCATCCAAGCTCAGTGTGAACGATCAATTTTTGTCCTAGGGTAGACATAGCTTCAAGATATCGTCTCAAACCGTTATTCTGCAAGAAAGTTTTTTTTTTTTTTTCGTCTCCTTTGTTCTAGTGCTTACGTTCTAAAATATGTGTCATGTCCTTTTAGTGACAAGGATTAATTGCTTCGGAAACAAAGGAGGCATTTCGACGTAAATAGTGGGGTTGTAGCCCCAGCCATTTCCCAACAAGAAATATTTCAGCTCTGCTTGTTTAATGAGAAGTTCGTGGTCTTCGCTTTTCTTGTAAAAAACGACATGCTAAAAATTATAAATTACGAACACCTTTTTTTATACTTTTGGGAAAAAAGTATTTTATTTTTTTAATGTTTTCAAGAAATACACCTATACTTTATCAGCGTGATTACATTAATTAATAAAAATGCAGACAAGGATTAAAATTTCATTCAACGTATCGAGGGATTAAAGGTTATCATAGCTTTTTGTTTTTACTTTGTTCATTTCCTTTTTATAATAATAAGTAAATTTCAGATGGTGAAATAATTATTTCATACCTCTTTTGAAAATGGATTATTCTCTCTTGAAATAAATTAAACGCACATTAATACATGTTGTAAGGCAAGGATAACACGTTAAGTGTTGCAGTTATAAAAATTGTGTATCTAGAATCTCTTATATAGTATAAAATAGAAGTCCTATTGTTATTAACTATAACTATTTTGTCTTGCGATCTAGAATTACAGCTAAATTTGTATGTGGATTATCAACATTAACAATTAGAATTCTACAAGACATAAATTAAAACTTGCAAATTGCTTGGATTTTGCTTTATGGAACAGTATAATTAATTAGTTTAAAATTAAACACAGAAGGTTTTATGCAGTCTTTTACGAGCATTTTAACAATCTTTTATAAGCATTTTGGAGCTAGATTTCATACAAATTACGTCTTTTTAAACACAAACAAAAATAAAATTATAAATCTTCAAAGATAAATTTTATTACAAACTCAAGTTGTCACGACATCGTTTTGCAGACATTTTTATCATTGTTAAGTGCTCTATGGTGCTTAAAGTGAGACTCTTTCTGAATTAAATTAAAAGCAATATATTTTAAAGGTAATATAATTTAATAGAAAACGTTTCGCTGATTCAGTAGTGATTTACTTTAAATAATTATGCCGTGTTATTTGTTTCTGATAATGATTTTAAATATATGATAGAATGAGAAGTGAAATTAAATTTTATATATATCATAGATTGTATATGATTACTAGATACGAGATTTGAATTTAAAAAGTTATGCTACACTTAAAATTATTATGAAATAAAGATTCATATGCATAACCTAAAAATAAGCTCAGCACAATATGATGCCAAATATTCTTTTTTTTTTCTTCATGTAAATAACGACGAAAAGTAATAAAACTGTACAAGGTTCTTATTTACAAATAATATAAATTTCAGTATGTGGTTGTAAAAGTTAATGTCTTTAAGACAATTTCTTGTTATTACTGCTGTTTTGCTTTAAAATGCCATTTTGTTCACATTTTAAGAATATATTTTATCTTGTGTAGATAATTGCTTTAAATATCTTGATTTTAAATTCTAAATTCGTTCATTTTAAATTGGGATTAAAGATTTTTACGCCTGCTTCAGTTACAATATAGTTTCTAATATATTTCTGAAAACACCTCGAAGATTTTAAGGTCTTGTATCAAATTGGATTTCTCTGTTCATTCTTCTTTTGAAAGGGTTCTTCAATGATATAAGCATACTACCAAGGAATACCAAATGAGTATTAATCAGTTTTAAATGATAAAATTAGAAACAACATATAATTTCAAACTATTTGAACTACATTTAATCTTTCAAAACTTAGATCTTTTTAACTTTTCACTATGCAGTTTGTGTCATCAGAAGTTTGCTATTCCAAACTAGCTTTTAACTAATTTAATAAGTAAACAATAATAATATTAGCCATCATATTTTTTCAAGGAATGAATCATATCAAGGAAGGAAAATATTTAATGGATTAATTTAGTTAGATATTTGCAATTTTTCCAATTAATTATACTGTTTATAAAATTTAAATTCAATGCGATTTGTGTAAAATTTTTAATTATTTAACTCATATCCATTGCATTCATTTATGAATTTCTAATACTTCAGTTAAAAACAGTTTTTAAAGAAAACCGAAATAAAGTTATAATTTCTGAATTCATTGTATCATTTAATATTAAGTAAGGTAAAAATACCTAAAAACATTTTTTAATAATTAAAAGTTTCTTAAAACGATTTTTAACAAATATTTATTATTAAGAATAGCAATCATACTTATAACTACGAAGAATGTTTAAATTTTCATGTAATTCTTTGTAGCGAACTAAAATTATTCGTTGGAGAAGAGATACTTAAATTCTCAATTACAGACTTAATTTGTTTAAATTTAACTACCATCCAAGCAGCGCCCCTTAATAATGAATTTTTAAAAAAATCAGATTTCAAGATTCTAGAATGTTTATTATAAAATATTTTGAATTAAAAAAAATAGAATTAATTAAAATAAAATGATCTGCTTTTTCAGATGCAAATAAAAGTCTGTTTTTAATAAATGCTGCATTTAATTTCCTCTGCATTTTAATTTATAAGAATTATTTATAATAGAAGCATTCACAGGGTGCAGTTATTTTTATTTATATTTTTATGCTCATTTCTAATATTATAAAATATTTTTGAGACATAAAATTTTCAAATATTACTAGTTTATAATTTGTGCAGTTTGTGAAAATAATCTTATAACTACTTTTAAGGAAAATATTTCTCATATTTACGAGTTAGAATTTGCTTTTAGGATTTTATTCAGATACAAATTAAATAATGTCTGTTTATTCAAATTTCAGAAATATTCGAACATTTTAGTTAGAAAATATCATTAATACGCATGAGACTAAATGTTATTGCCTGCATTGAGGATGAAAAATTTTTTCATCTTAATTCCATCAGAAAGAAAAAAAAAGTCTCCTTTATTCCGAAAATTCCATTTTTTTTTCTTCCAAAATGGTGTATTGTTTACATAGTGGGTTTCCAAGAAACCATTGTGTTTTTTTTTTAAATTAACGATGTATGTATTAAATCGTGTCATATTACAGCATAATACATGTGTCTCGAATGAATAAAAAATTGATATGATATACGAAAAAAAATCTAACTACTAAATAGCAGGTTACAATCGATTCTAACTCAATCTCATATACCATGCCAAAAACTTCTTTGCCCTTCAATGCCAGGATCTTTCGAATTTCAAAATAAAAACAAATGTTTTTTGGCATAAGAAGTTCACATACAACTACAGAAAAATATACATACAGAATTTTAAATAGAATATTGAAAATCTCTTTATTTAAGCGAAATCTATTCTAGATTCCATTTTAAAAATTCTTCTTTCTATTTTAAAATATGTTCTAAATTTAAATCTCAAAACTTCTAATAAAAAGTCTTCTATTTTAAAACATTCCCATTCATTATTAATAACATGAAAAATTAATTATGTATGAAATATGATAATATATGTAGTGAAAGGATTCATTTTCATAACTCAGTTTATTTTGTCTACAATTTCAGCACACTAGAGAATAACATCCTTATATTTATAAAATATACTGTAATATAGATAAACCTATACATTTTCAGACTGACCTCAAATTTATTTTTAGACTGACACTTCAACACAATCTGTTCCAGGATGTCTCGTTTAACAAAAGAAAGACTAATGCCACCAGTACTCTCTCTTAATATGAATGATCGCCATGGGTAATCCTGAAAAGGGCAAGGGATCTTAGCTTAGGTAGAATAACAAATCAGACACAGATTAATCCTAACTCACTGGTAGATCAGGGGAATTAGGATGGAATCAGTAGCTATTTAAAAGCATTTGATCCTTTCTGAAGGTTGCTATCAACAGTCTGAGCTTTGATGGCGACATACAAAAAGCTTTATTTATCTTTTTATTTTGCGTTTGTCCCCATTGGAGAGAGTATTTGAAGAAGGGATTATACATAAAAACAATTATAGCACAAGACACGAAATTTGCTGCCATGAAGTGATACAGAAATTAATATCTATGCCATTTACTTTAATTGTATAGGCAATTTTAATGTCGCATAAATTGATAGTAAGCTATAAGATTCCTTTTTTTACTGTAATTACGAGAATCGATATCAATACGTGTAAGAAGAATTTGAATATCAGTTTTAAAAAAATTAATTTTTAAATTTTAAGTAAAATCTATAATTACAAACAGTTGCATTAAAATTTTCATTTTTAAAATATTAATATTGAATTTATAAGAATAAATATTAAAATTACAAAGATACACGTAAAAATATTTTACACTGTGCACTTTTGAATTCAGCTGCAAAATTTGCAACTGTAAACGAATATAATATTTTAGATACGGTATTTGGCTAATAATTGCTTTTAAAAATGTTTTTAAAAATAAACATGATAATGGTAATATAAATGGAAAAGTACTCATAATGCAATCTGGAAGGAATATTAAACTCAAAAAAGTTTAGAGTATTCTTTGTTTAGCATTTAAACTAACCGTGTGGGTGGACACAAAATTTGTATTAAATGAGAGTTATTATTAATTTCACCATTTAAATTCATTGGTGGTCTTTAAAAATTTTATTCAAAAACGCTTTTCTCTATTTAAATATTTTTTTTGAAATATAAATAAATTGAAAATACGTTATGAAATCGTGATATATAATAATGCAGCATGAATTCAATAATGGCTAAAAATATCCATTATAATTTGTGCGTTAAATGCAAGGAGTTATGAGAAACATAGTGGTGTCCCTTGTGTAATAAGTGGTTGTTTTAGATTATCTGCGTTTATATCTGAATAGTCCCTTTCATAAGATGAAAACACAATTTTTTGAATTCTGAATATCCTATGCAAGTTTAAAATTAAATCAATTGATATATTTTGTTATTTGTATTTAAAATAGATTAAACACTGATAAATACAAATGCAGAATTTTTGAGGTTGTTGAAAACATGACTATTTCTTCGAAATGCATGAATATTTTAAGTTAACATTTTCAAATACCTTTTAAATCCGACATTCGATACTCCTCGAGATTTCACCAATTTTATTCTTTTATAACCAACTTGTAGAACACTAGAGAATTCATCATAAAAATGACCAACTGGGCAGAACCACAAAGATATAGAAAATCTCCTACAGGAAATGTGAGATTCTCACATGGCTGTAGACTTTTTTTCCTCTTAGGATCAAAGAATGGAGAATACGAATTTTGATTCTCCGCATAATATTCTTCTTCAAATGTTGAGTTTCCGCTGCGGCTCTCAATTCTTATTTTCAAACCTTTCAAGCTCTCTTGTTACTGCAAGAAATCTTTGTCTATTCTCGGAATAAATTTATATTCAACTCAAAATATTTGTACTCGCAAATATTGAATTAAATATTTACATTTCAACTAATGATAATTCTAGAAAATAAATTAGAATCAAAATGCGCATAGATAAAAAGAAATGTGAATATTTCTAAAGGTCATAACATATTTTAGTGTAAATATATATCAAGAGAATAATTTTTAAATTCATGATTTTCAAAGAAGTATTGATGAATGGAAAATAATTGAAAATAATTCATGTTCAAAAAAGAATATTTATTTTTAGGAATTCTTGAACTGAGAAAGTAACTACTGCATTATCTATTGAATTTAGACGTTTAGAAGTAGAAAGGAACATTGAATGCTTCTACACACATAAAAACAGAATGTTTTCCATTTTTTTTTTCACTTTACTATTCAACAAGTAAATAATATTTCTTCTAAAACGTATAAAATATCTTATGTTTTCATTTAATATAAATGATAATTACAATTTTCATTTCGTTATATTATATGTAATTTAAATTGTACGTTTAATAATTCAGTTGAGCCATTTAATTTATGAATATTTTACCCGTATATATTTATGAATTCCCTTTTTCGAATGAGGGAGTAAATTTCCAATTTATATTTTCAGATTTATACTCCCATTGATTTTTTAAAAATAATCTTTGAATATAAACATCAGAACCCATTTATTTGAATAAGCATTTTCAAAGAAAAAAAAATGCAGTATTTTTAATCACTGTTTCCCTTACTTCATACTTTGAGTCTACTTCTGAAAACAGAATGTGCATACCAGAATCGCATGATATTTTCATCAATACCAGATTGTATCCACCAGCTGATGCTATGATACAGCAACATCAAACTATACTGTATAAAAAAAAAAGGATGTATACTAGAACTTTCTAAATGCATTTTTTTTCTTCCATGATGCTCTATTCAGTAGCGTAACTTTGTATTCTGAGTAATGTTTCATATATGTCTTTTAATTAAAAAAATGTTAAATGTAAATTTTCTAACCTAATTTATTCCAGCTCACTCGTTATTGAAGAAATAACTCGAACCTTTGGAATGATGTGTCTGCTCATTCTAATTAAACTAGCTTTAAGTTTAATTTACTACCAAAATTAAAGAAATATATGATTATCAATTTGTTTGTGGCTTGGATAGAGGTGTAAAATGGCAGAGAAAATTTGTTTTAAAATGTTGGTAAACCGAAACTTTTTCTTTTGTTTTATTTCAAAAACTTGTATGCAAACACTTCTTGAAAATCTGACTAAAAGCATTAAGAAGACATCATCCAAAACAAATAATAAAAAAAGTTCATTTATTAATATTTTTACTGTGAAAATTAAAAAAATAATTTAATAGTGAAACCCCAAAAATGTCGTTTAATTTATATGCTAAAGGAAATTTAAAATTAGTTTCTTTATTAAACTAAAGAATGAAACTAATCCAACGTAATTAAATTCCATTATATATATTTAAGTAACGAAGAGCAATAATGTGCGGCTGTGGAATCCGTATAAAATATTTGGATAATTTTAAATATATTAAAATAATTTTTTTTTAAATTTTTGTACTCTTTTTATCACATTCAACTAAAATATGAATATTTTTTCTGCTAGCAGTAATTGAATTATTTTTTTTTAATTTAGGTTCATAAACCGTTAAAATGAACATGCATTTCTGTATTCGGTAAAAAGTCTTCATTTCTGAATAATATTTCGGTAAATATTATTTGACAGTATTTAAGAATTATTTTCAAATTCAAATAAAATATGAATAAGTACTTTTTCTGCTTACAGTAATTGAGATTTCTCAGGTCATGCTTACAAATCTTTAAGATGAACTTGCATTCCTGTAATCGGTAAATAGTCTTCATTTCTGAAAAATACTAGGGCAAATATTATTTGGCAGTATTTAAAACAGCATATTTTCTAATATGAATATAAATTATTCTAATATGAATATAATATTCATATTGAAATAATTTCTAATATGAATATAAGGGTTAGAAGGATAAATCTCTAATTTATTTAAAATACCCTAATAATGTAAGTGAAAGAATTTCAAACCCTGCTCCAAAGATATAAGCAAAATAAAAATAACTCTTTTGAGAAGCACATTTTTTGTTAATTGTATCAATCTCGCAAGTTACGAATTCGCTGGTTTTGGAAATATTAACACTAATTGGATGCAAGAGGCATATTTTTATCAATTTGCATCATTGTAATTGGCTATCTGATACCTGTGCCTTAAAAATACGAGTGTAAAAAAAATCTAATTATTTTACAATTCTTATTTAATATGCTGTTTAGGTACCGTTACAAGAGAATTAATTTAGAAATTAATTACTTCTTTAATATAAGCCTGTGTTAATGCGGACACGATATTTATCAGAATACCAAAAAATCTTTTTACAGATAGTTTATTTGTGGAGCAAAAGGATTATTAGAAGATCATTATTCCTCCTTGATGTTAAAATGCATGCTAATTAGCTACAGTAACTAAAATTCCTATGAAAGTGCATGTCTGAGGTTAATTGCTAAATCCGGCTTATTGCAAGGACCCAAGTTATTTTATGACAGGATTTTTACAAAATCATCTAAAAGTTTCCAATTAACCTAACATTTTTTAAGCTTATGGCAATGAGCTTATATATTTTAAGGTTAATTAGAAAAGAACAATTCTTAGAAAATAGTTCAGTTTTTCTATTTTTTTTCCTTTGAGATTTCCGCTATCATATTTAAGTTATTTAGATGAGAAAATTGTAACTTAATAACATAAGAAGTATTAAATTTGCTTAAGACTTTTTTTATTAATCAGTAATTATGTGATGATTGGAATTGTTTATATAAAAATTTACTTAACAAAATATGATATAGTAAATCCATATTGTAAGCCAAATAATTACTGACTTTCAAATATTTGCATTTCCAAATAATGTATAGTATGGCGATTAAACTTTTAAAATAATTGAAAAATTCACAACTCCTGCATTATTTGATATATTCTTCAAGAAATTATTTTCTCCTGCATTGGTGAAAATAAGAGAAGTGAGGGAAGACAAGCGTGCAGATGACTGGCTTCATTTTCTGTACATTTTGATAAATTTTTTAAATTATTTGAATATCAACGAAATAAAAATTTATTCCGATATTAACTATAGGGAGAGTAAAGTATGTTTAGGAAAGAAATGGCTGATTTCAAATCAGAGTTTAATTTGAACACAAAAATAATGAAACGCTTTGCCGTACAAGAAAGATTAACAGAAGGGTTTTATTTATGGCATTGCAAACATGTTTCCTCAAAAAAACTTTTTTTAACTGTAAGCAATTAATATTATAGGCGATATATTAATTGCTTTGCGATATATTAATTGCTTTATTAAGGACTTTCTAAGAATACGAAATAAATTACATATATTTCAAAATTCGTATTTAAAAAAACTAGCATAGGAATATTTGCTTTCATTCTTTTTCAAAGCACTTTTTCATTCATTTCAAAATGATATATATATATCATTGAAGAGGTGTTTCATTCAGACAAAGTTACTCAAAGATAAACTATTAGTAACTATTTTTTTCATTCAAAGATTATTCTTCATTCAAATCATGAAAGCTGAAAATGGATATTCAAAAAAAAAAAAAAAAAAAAAAAAAAAACTTTTATTTTGAATGGAACCGTTTCAAACTAAAAATTCTACCAAATGCATATTTCCTTTGTAGATGTTTAAGATTCTTTAAATTAAGATATTCTGAGCATGGTTTAAATAAGTAAAATTATCTTCCTCTTCGTGAGTTCGAAAATTGACTTCGCCCGTTGACTAAGACAGATAAACAAACATTTCTTATCATAAGGGTATTATTTTTTCTCACGTCTTTTTACTTCAAAACTTTGAATATAACTTTCGATTCCTTTGCTTCACATTTGCGGCAGATCTCGTTGCTGCAATCGAAAATAAAAACTGCGCATGTCGGCCATTGAACGAGTGAATAAAACCAGACATCTTTATTTACTTGTTTTTGTATCTCGAAGAATAAATATTCTGCTTCTGTTTATTCGCTCGCATTGCTGTTATGTTGCCTTTATTCAGATTAGAATAAAGCTTTTGGAAGGGATATTTTTCACACGCTCGACTTTTTCTCAATGGTTTGGCATTAAATGCCTGTTGCAGGAAGTAAATAACTACCATGTGGAAGTTCATGCATTTACAATTTCCAAGTGGAAAATAATTTATTTTCGCATTTTTAATTAGCAGTATTTGGTTGCCAATATTTACATCCTTGGAATTCATCACTGTGATAAATTTACTTCATAAAAATTCAATGAAAATGTGCCTTTATATCGAAAATATACTACTATACTCTCTATGGAAAAATGTTGAAAAAATCTTTCGTATTTAACTATAATTAAATAAGAATTTGCCATTGTTTTATTTTTCACCAACCGATTACAATGAATTAAAAAATATTTTAAAATTCAACAAAACTATTTAGTTGAACTTATTAACACTGTAATTATCATATAAATGCCAGAAAATTTGGTATATTAATTGATTTTAATTGATCGTTTTCCATATTGTCATGCATATTTGAATAACAGCTATTTCAATGAAACGTTTATAACTGTAAATCAAATATATTCCAACATTGCATTTTTCCTTAAAATCCATGATTGTTTGTTCCTACATTTTGCTTGATTGTATATAATAATTTGAATGAAAAATGTTTATTTCGTTTGGTTCTAATTGTTAAATCATTTGTTTGTATATAATAAAATTTAAACAAGAAGAAAAAAATAGAACGAATTTTAGAATGAAATAAAAATATTTTACATTTCTGAACTTGTATTAAAGTCACTACATTTCAAACTTCCATTTTCATTTTCACTTTTATGAGCATTTCTTATCTTATTTCGGAAAATAAATATACTTCTGGAAAGAAGTTGCCTTTTAGAAAAAATTTAATTTTTAATTAATTTATTAATTAAATTTATGAGGAATACTTTTAGTCTGTAAAAAATGAGTTATATTAAACTAAATTCTAATAAAAGGGAGACTTATTTCGTATATTTCTCTAACTTTCACAAAGCAAATTAACAAGATGTATTTAAAAAAGTATATGTCATACAGATATGTGATACAAATTCTGTTACAGAATGTTTTGGGTTCCAAACTCAAATGAGCAAAAAGTTTCTACTAATGTGTGTATGAGACATCCAGAATCAAAAGACCTCATGATAGTCTAGCGTCTATGTTTGGAAAATGGGGGTGGAGGCACATGTTTCATCTTATTCAATCTAACTTTGGTTCGAAACTACCCTTTTTAAAATTATCTTTACTTAGCTCCGAAACCAAATGTTAATCTGTCATGACAATTGTCCTTCTGAATAACAGAATGAGTTTTAAAAATGTATTCCTCTCAGAAAACAAGGATTTCAGTAAAGTTGTTTAACTTATGACCTAATGATTAATTATATTTTTATGATAAAATATACCAGTTAAGAAGTTTTTGAATAAATAATCTTGATAAAAATGACGGATCAATGAAATACAATGGACTGTATAATTCGAATATACATGTTGAAAAGAAGGCTGTGGTTATAAATAAATCTTCAGAAATTTTATTTCGATTTTAAAATTTTTATGTGAAAAGAAAAACATGTTTGTAAACAGGAAAATAAGCAGTCTAGACCTAGTAAAATGAATTTTACACCTCTTTTTATATCTCAGACTAAAGAGAGAGTCTTTAAAATTTGATAGAAGGACTTCTGAAAATTGGTCTGTTTTCAAAAAAGAAAAAGTAAAGTTATTTAGTCCATAAAATCCATCTAACAGTGAGGTGGTTAGGACGGTTGTATAAACTTTGGAATATTCTTATTTAAATTTCTGACTACATACTTTTCTTTATACGTAAAACGTCATTTTATTTCCCTATAACTAACTTCCAAAGCACTGAAAATGGGTTTTAAACGGATTTCCTAAGTTATCGACTGAAGGATCTATTATAGTTTATTTATGTATTTTCGGATTTATTGATGTTCTATTTAAATAATTACGAATCCTTACCTACGCTTAAGAAAACTGTAATAGTGATACGCCTGCTATTCTTTTCAAATTTCTTAGTTTTTATTTTGACATTTTTATATATATTTTGGAGACGAAAGAAATGTTTAAAAATGGTAGGAGGATTTTATTTTCTATACAAATCTGAGGACAATATTTTTGAGATTAAGGTGAGGAAATGCATGCAAAGAAAACTTACTAAGATAAAATGAATAAATATGAAAAAAATGTTTAAAAAAAGATGTTTAAAGATCATATAAAAAAATATATGATATAACAAGCAACTCAAAAACAGGATAAACACTAGAATGCGGTTCTCATATATGCACAGATTTTGCGAATTGACAAAAACCACAAAGGTTGATTTGCTCTAAACAAAGATACAGAAAATGGAAAGGAATTCACCTTAAACAATGATTGTTTTTCAATTTCTCGATTAAAATTTCTTGTATTCATTTTAAAGAATGTAACATTCCTCAAAAACATTTAAAATGCCTTTGGTACTCAGTTATTTTATTAAAATTAATTACTAAATTTGTTTTAATAGTTTAATTAAATTTCGTTTCTTTTAAGATTTTCTTCTCTAACTCAAAAAAGTTAGTGGGCAAATAAATAATTTTAACTATTAATTGTTACATTATAGATTATTAATCAAAGAAATAAGATGCATAAATTGATTCAAATATTAATCATTTCATGTTAATCTTTGGATAAATTAATAATATTTTATAATACGATAGATGATATGTATATAACAAAAAACGATTTTATAATATGAAAGTATCAAAGTTAAGAGAAGTAAAAATTATTCAGCAAATATTTTACATTAATTTTCTTAATAACTCTTATGCAGAGAATGTACTTTTATGGCATATATTCGGCATAAATTTTTTAAAAAAAGCTTTTGTATTTGTACTCGTGCCTGTCAAACGTGTGTAACTTACAAAACTAATAGTTTAAACATTTAATCGTAATTTTCGTTAGGTTTAAAATGGCGAATCCTGTTCTTTCAAAACATATGAATGGACGTCCATTTAGACCAATTCTTATGTTCTAAAATAAAATCATAATGTGCATTTGAAACAAACAGACAGAAAATAGCTTGGACAATTCCGATAAATAAAAACAATATCTTTCTAAGCAAAAGACACACCTAAAATACTTCTTGGTTACCTTTTATTGACATCATCTTGACCAGACTAAAATAAAATAGGTTAAATCCTCGATATTTTTCTAAAGACCTCCAGGAAAACGAATAGATTTCTGTTCGAGGTATTGTTGAGAGCTATGGGCAAGTCTTTACTTTAAATCATATTTTTAAACAACTGACCCCATGGGGTTTCTTTATTTTCACCCAATTATATATCCTAGCAATAGGTTAAGCCTTATTACCCACAAAAAGTTTTTTTTTTTTTTTGAAATATGGACAGAAAAATGATACGCTTATTTGAGCATTAGTAAAAGATACTTTCAGTAAGTCACAAATAGAAATATTTTTAGAAATATCTATAAATAATGGAAGTGGTATTTGTGAAACTACATTTTTCTGATAACGATGCTTTCTTCTCATGATTTGAAAGATTTATTGTATATTTTGATCCCATCGCATTTCTAAGTAATGTTAAGCTTATTAAAAGTTTCAGAAAAAATATTAATATGGATAATTATCAATTTCAATTTTTTCCAGAACTAAAGTTTATCAAAATCAAGATCTTTATTCTGCCTAAAGAAAATTATTAATAAAAACAACTTCCCAATATTATAATTAATACTTGATTCTGCCTTATGTATATGAGGAACTAAAGTAATCTATATCGAAGACATGCTACTTAAATAAATTAATTAAGCTATGAAACATTTAGATTTTTAAAGTAGCAAATAACTCTTATTGCTATTTTGTACTAACAAAATACTTTTATCAAAATTAAAAATCGTTTGAAAAGAAATTAATTATATCCAAAATTTTTATGATATGAAACATGATAAAAATGATCTGATTATTATGAATAAGTATTTCTTAACTATTTCTTGATATTTTTACATACTTTTATTTAACTTGACGTGTTTTATGTTTGGAAAGATTTAATTTTTTAATCAGTTTAGTTTTCTTATATATTAAAATTATGACAGTTTTAAATGGTTTGAAAACTTTAACAGTTATGTGTTCTCGAGGACATTGTTATGTTTTAATATTTTAAATTCTTCGATATCATTTGATTGATTAACTTTCCATAATATTTATAATAACAAATAGAATACACACCCAAAACTACAAATATGTAAAAATATGCTTTTATTAGGGTATTAAAACATTTTTATGAAAAATATGAAGGTAAAATGAATTCTTAAAAGCGTGAGGCGCTGAAACGATATGACAAAAAAAAATTTAACCACAATGAGCATCAAATAAAAGAAAATACTAAAACATCATTAAAAATTAAAATATAATATAAATATGATAAAAAATTAAATTTAATGAAAATATTTCTCACGAATTTGTTTTGAGTCTGTATCATAGATAAAAATATTTTCAAGTTTTTCGGCGCTTGCTCTCATGGTACATTAAAAAATTATTTTTATTTTAAGATAAATGGGAACAGAGAAAATTAATTGAAAAACAGGCACTTCTTGGTAACAACTTCAAACATTTTTCAGGGTGTCCGTAAATTCTTGTAATGAGCAAAAGAAGCAAGAAAAACACTATAATACACTGCAAGAATAATAAAATCTGCCATAGAAAGTATGACTGTAATTCACTGATAATGTCAAATACATAATATACAATGGAGACTAATTATTGAAAGATTGTTGTCTAGAGAATAGATTAAATATCTATAATTGATATCTACTACCAATAGAATAACAACAGCGATAATATGGAGTTCGAGAAATAGAATTTGATGTTGTGATAATCATAAATAACCCGAGTTTGGAATTCAGAACAAGACAATCATATTTTAACATAAATTTCATAAATGCACGTTTAACAAGAAATTCCATTTTTCGAAATAAAGCTGAAAGTTTTTAATTAGACTCCATATTTAGTTTAAGAAATTTAATTCTTTTATAACATATTTTACAGAATATCTTCCTCAAAATTCGAAAATTTGAGCAAACGTTTGCTAGAAGAAATTGTGGAATATTTAATAAATATACTTAGAAGACAACTATGAAAGAAAACCAATGTTCCTTATTTTGTTTTAATAGCAATTGATTAAATCCATAATTCATTTATTTAATTTGTTAATTTTTATTTTTTTTCAATATGTTTCATTTTATGAAATTCTAATAAATTTTTCACTCCAGTCTTGATGATCTAGAACTTAGAAATGTTGCTTACGTATGTGTTCTCGATGTTAATATAAGGTTACAATATTTTCAGAATTTAGTTGTTAGTTAATAATTTAAAGTAATTGAGTTTTAATTTCATAACTATGTTTCCTCCACTTGGGGTAAATTACTCAGCTGCTTTAATAATCTGTAAGATTAATCATATATTATAGATCAAAGTTTATATAAATTATTTTCTACTTTATTATATTAATATTTTTAGAATATTAATATAATTTCGTGTTTAAAACATTTGTTCATCTATTTAAAAAAATACTTTTCCAAAAATTCGAATGTTAGTTTATTTGAAAGTATTCAATATAGGAATAAATTATTAATTTTATTGAGTGAGATAGTATTATCATTTTCCAGATATTAAAAAGTGTTAATTAAAAGGACGTATATCCAATTCTTACGTTTTAACAACTAATTTATTTTTGAACAATTGTCGTTTAAATTAACACAAATAAATGTAAGATAATTTAAAAACCCTTAAAAATCATATTAAATTTTTTATTAATTATTTAAGTGGAAATATATTTTTTTCAACTTAGTTTTTTTTATTTGAAATTTGAATCTAAATGTATTAAGTAAAGATTTCAGTAATATTTTTTTTTAATTTATGTAGATTATAAATTTTCTAAAACTAATTTTAACATGGGAAGGAATTTGTTTAAGTCAAACAGAAGCTTAAAATTACAATTATTTTGTAATATAAAAAAAAATAAATAATTGTTGAACGAAAATTATAATATATTTTTTCTTCAAACAGGAATAAGTAAATCAAAATTTGCATTAATATAAATCACCACAATATAATAGAATATTATAATATCATTATATAAAAGAATAAGAAATGATATTTTAAATTTAACACTGTTAGGTTCAGTTTTGTTGCATTTTAAAAATCCATCCCCTTTTAATTTGTATATGAATCTTTAAAACGTCTGATATTTATAATGATTTTATTTAATTTAAACAATTTAATAAATTAAAACAATAAAATTTATTTTCAGAATTTACTTTCTTTTGATGAATTTTGACGTTTTATATTTTCCAGGTTCGAAAACACAATTATAGAACTATATATGTGTATATATGAAGACAAAGAAAAATGCCGAGAGCAAGATGAATAAAATTTGGTAGTAAGTCCTTGTACTAAAATTGTATGTTATATTATATTTATATATATATATATATATATATATATATATATATAGTAGTAGCTGCAATTGCGCTCTCTAAATACTATGAAGTTCCTTTTTGGTTTTAGTTTAAATAGGTAATAAATTTTAGTTGCGATTTCGAAACTGTTTTGTTTCGTTTTCATTTTAGTTTCGTTTTCAAACTTTTTCTTACTTTAGATTGGTTACTCGTTCTTGCATTTGGTTGGAATTTAGCTGCAGGTGCGCTGTTCCACGAACTGCAAAATTTTTAAATAAAAAATTTTTTTTAATAGTTTTTTTTGGTGGTGGTGGGGGGTTCAATAGGTTTTTTGGTGTATTGCCTAAAAAATTTAAGAATTTTCAGATCATTTTTCCTGATTTTACTTTTTCGAGAATTCCTTGTTTTTTGGCGTTTAGGAGATATATTTTCATTTTAATAAATAAATTAAACTATGCAAAAAGTTAATAACGAATTTATCATAGCGCATGGCCCGTCGCGCGCTCTACCACTTTATTTGAATCCCTGCCTGAGGGTGACCCTTGAAAAAGTCTTCAGGCCGGATTCTTTTTTAATATTTTTTAATAATTTTTTTGGTTTAATTTTTATTTGGTTTTTATTTTTCCTATTAACTTGATTCTAATACTTTTGTTTCAATTCATCTGTGTTTTAGAAGTAGCTGCAATTGCGCTCTCTAAATACTATGAAGTTCCTTTTTGGTTTTAGTTTAAATAGGTAATAAATTTTAGTTGCGATTTCGAAACTGTTTTGTTTCGTTTTCATTTTAGTTTCGTTTTCAAACTTTTTCTTACTTTAGATTGGTTATATATATATATATATATATATATATATTAGATAGCATTCTTTTAGAAAAGACGGTCAATGTGCATATAAAATTAGCTAGATAGATAAATTTCGAATGTAATTTTTGCCCCAAATCTATAAATATGTATGAAATTTGGATCAGAGCTTTCAAAAAACATGTTGTCGTTTTACCAGCTTATTAAAAAAATAATACGTGAAAACTAAAAAGTTTTAAAAACTTACTATATGGTAATTGTATAAACATTTGAAGTTCTAAGATTGTAAAATAAATTTATCAATTGAAAAAGTATAGAAAGATAACACGATATATTTCTTAAATAGAATTCTTATGTAATTTTTAATAATAAGTAATTTCTTAAGTAATTTTTAATAAGTAATTTTTCAGAACTATGCTACAAAGCTCAAAGGATGAATTATTTTCTGTGTCTCTTTTATAAAACCATTATGCGCTTATCGGAAATGAGCAGAGTTTTAAGTTGGTGATTTCGAAGAAAGTTTTGGAACTGTTTGATTCCTTTTTTGGCATTAAAAATAGGAGGCAAGTTATCTTCTCTATCCTTTAAACCAAAAATTTATGTTGTGGATTTAAGTTTATGTATTTTTCGTATTTACTTTCCCATTTTCAGAACCTTACACTGTTATCATAAATTAATAGGGCAATTAATTTTAATTAATAGTGTATGCGTTTGGAATTTAAAATTTGTCACATATTTTCGGTAAACACTATTTTTTAAATGTTTAATCTTTCTACAATTCTTTCCAATTTTTTTCTTAACTAATTGCTTCAACTACTGATAGCCAATTAAATCTTATTGAGATTATTAAGTGTGCCCTTTTTCTTCATTCTGTGTGGTCTTAATTTTCCTGAAAATATAAACTCCGTGGTTATCATGCATTCTGTTAATATTTCAAAGAAGTGCATAAAAGTGCGATTCCTCATTGATTAGAATGAGAAAGCAATAACGAGGAATAAATAAAGAGTATAATTTTTGTATATTTCGCTATAAACTCTAGCTACAAGGTTTAAATTTGCTGACTGCGGTGAGAATCGTGGATAAAATATTCTCGTGAATGCATGGAGAAAAAAATTAGTTAATGATTAATTAAAGGTTATGCAGATGATAATGCGGGGAATGTATTGAAATTCGTTGAAATAAAAAAAAACCTAATTAAGATGTATTGGGAGAATTTTTGAGTAAAATTATGAATATGTTGATACTTATCTTTTGGCTCGCCAAATAACAGTGGGCTTTTAATATTTCGTTGATCATTATTATAAAAACAAAAAAAATATTTAAAATCAGTTTTCAACAAATGTATTACCATATGATGCCATACGCGTGGAATCAAAATATATGTCAAACTAATTCGGTAACTAATAATTAAAATCTGTTACAATTAAAATGTTTTTTTGTAAATGATGTAATAAATATGAAAATATCAAAATTGTGGCACATCAAAAAATGAGTTACAAATCGATAAAAAAATTCCACATTTCTACTTTTGAAACACATTGTGTAATAAATAAGAGTCCTTTATTACACAACACGACCTTTTTTTATTTATTAGTCTCGCCATAAAAAGCAACACTAATTCACCAACTTGTTCACATGAGCTTATGTGTAAAAATGAAGGACATCCATTTAATGAAATATACACAGGGGAACTTTACTGTGCCTCGACAATGAGGAATTTGATAAAAATTTCTACTCTAATACTACTCTCAGTGTAATGTTCAAATAAAAAATAATCAATCCTATTCTCTTTCTCCATCCTTATACGTTAAGAATCCATATAATTGAAGAAGAATCGTTTTCAGTACATGAAACATTTTAAATTTATGATGTAGGCAGTTCTTCCCGCTTAATTATGATCCTGGTAACACAATGATAATTAGGTGGATACTAATTTATGCATTTACGTTTAAACTCATGCATTCAATTCTGGAATAATCCATTACGTCAATAGGACATAACGTCTGTGTCGCTCTTGACATTGAGTATGCTTAGTATTTAACTAACAACTTACACGGGGTTGCTTCCGGCATTGTTCCGGATCATCACTTCCTAGCAAGAGATGTGTCACACTGATAATAATGGAACATCTCCTGTAGAGAAGGCCTTCCGTCTAGGTCACTTAGGTTAGTAAAGAATGAACGATAAGAAATCAAACAATAATAGCAACAAAAATTCTCTTCGCATGCGATAGTTGCTGTAAGCTATCAAAATTTAATGAGGATTGCAAAATATAATCTAACAATATTTATATATCTGTAAATGATTATTGCAAATTATGAAAAGCAACTTTAAGACTATAGTTTTTAGTTAGATTTATTATATGTGCAATTAAAAAGACGTGGATTTTATCATTATAGGTGCGTTTTCGACAACACTTTTCTTTACACGGCATCTTTACATAAAAAAATTACCTCTTTCATATTTTTTAATAAAAGATAAACTCCAAGGACTCGAAATATGTAAGTAAATAGATGGTAAACAGAAGAAATACAAATAATTATATGGAATAAGGTAATTTTTTTTCTACATTTTCAATCAATTTTGATTCAACCGAAAAAGAAAAAAAATGATAAATAAATTTAAAATAAAGGGAAAATCAGTTAAGTTGTCCATTGCACTTTAAGCAAATAAATCATTCTTATTTAAAAATGACAGTGACAAATGCTTTGGTAAATGGTCTTCAAACTACTGAACCTCATTTGGATAGTTAAGATATTCCGATCTGTAAAAATAAATTTTTTGTAGCTTCTCTTATTTCTGAATTTTAAGAAATGAACATACACGCCTTATGAATTTCTGAAGAATTTCATATAATTCAAATGATTGTTTGAAATTTGTCAAGTAATAATTAATAGAAAATGTATAATAAAGGACTAAATTTAGAAATAAAAGGAATTACATTTCAAATTCTGAGAGAAGTACAAAAGGAAAAGAAAGGCAATATCACTTTAAAAGAGATATTTGTCTGTCAGGGAATTTATGGTAAATACTAGTTTATAATTTAAATTTTCAATATTCTGGTTAATTTTAGCTCATTAAAATAAATTATCATACTAAGCAGTTGCATTTATTGATTCCAAAAATGTGCAATATAATTTTAGGTTCTTGCTGCAAATGTGCAAAAAAGATTCAATTTTTTTAACTGAGTTTACTGAAAATTTAATGTGTGTATTAAAAGAATTTGAATCTAACATCATAATGAAGTTCAAACAATCTCTTAAAGGTTAATAATTATATTTATTAAACTCCTATTTTTAATTTTTAAATTAAAATATGGTTTTTAATTGTATTGCAATGTCAAAAAATTCGACAAATTAATCACAACATTTTAGATTTCAATGAATCAGAAAAGCATATTTGGAATTCTGTCTGTCTATGAATGAATTAAATCAAAAATATAACGAAGATGGTGAGTGAAATTTACTATGCGGGTTTTATGCTACATTTATATATAGCTATCAAATATTGGATGAACTCCGCCTATGCTAAATATTGTTTTCTATTCGTTTTTGTGGATGTGAACATGCTAACACAAAAAACCTACTAGATAAATGAAATTTATCATATGGTTTTATTATTATTATTTTTGTAGTTATGTTTTATTATTATTATTGTACCTATGTATCAGATTCAAGACTGAATTCTTCTATGGATTGAATATTTATCGATCTATCCATTCGTATATATGTGAACAAAATAACTCTAAACGATAACAAGTTAAATAAGCAATTTTTGTATTTTCTTTATATTCAAAATACAGATTTTTCTCTCATTTTGAACAAAATTTGAAAAATATTTGCCATTTATCGATGTATTTATTCATGTGCGTGTGAGCGCGGTAACTCAAATCGCCAGTCAGAGAAGAATTTGGATCCTTTTAACGGGTAGGAAGTTGTCAAAGTAATAAACTCGATTTTCTTCATTAATTTACAAACGAAGGTAAACATGATTTGCGGCCGCATGCTCAAGTATACAAGAACGCGAAGGTAAGAATTTCCCCTGATTTATGAAAAAATATGTTGAAAACCAAAGATATTTCAGGATTTGATTGGAAAGATTACAGGAGTTTTATTCAAACATATAATGTCCTGCAATTTAGCATTTTCTCAAGCTTTATAGCGACATTTTGTTATTTTAAAGTATTAGTTTTGAAACTCCTCATAAATCATTCAATTCTTCATTTCATTTCCGTCAATGTTTCCATTAGAAATTCAATGCCTTGTATTTTAGAAATCTCATTTAAAAGCACAGGATTCTGGAAGGATAATTGGATCCCATTACTTTTTTAACACAAACTTCTAATATTATTTGTTTTGTGTAAATTAAAGTGCATACGATGTCAAACAGAGCGCCATATTTACAACTTTTGTAGGTATGAGAATTTAATTTCACAGTAAAATATCACAAAATACAGGTTTCCTAGGCCGAACTGAAAAGATTGAAAATTATCAATAAATATGAAAAACATGCTACATAACAGATCAAGAAAAATCCTTTTTGTTGCTAAGTTAAAAATAAATTAAGATTAAGATTAAAAGCAAAACGAATTAAATTGAATAAAACGTTAGAAAATAAAGAATCCGGCCTGAAGACTTTATCAAGGGTCACCCACAGGCAGGGATTCAAATCATGGATTATTTTTCTGTGGGGGCTCCGATTTTCTTCCAAGTATTGACCCTCGTGAGCCGAAAATTCCAAGAAATTGAGATTTTTTAAGACAAGAATTAATATCAAAAAAGCAATGACAATAAATTACACAAAAATAATAAGCAAAATATTATTTCAAGATTCAAATCTAGGCAAGACCACATCAAATTGAATCTAACCAAACCACTACAAGACCATTATCAAACTATAAAATAAAAAAAAACATCAATAAAATATAAAAGTAAAGAACATACCAGTTGCATACAAAAATAATCCAAAAGCTTCTATAATGAAAATTTAACTTATCACTGAAAACAATCAGATTAAACTAAATTCAACTTTCCCGCGCTTAAAGCTGAATACGCCTACAACGCTTGTTCAAGGTGTTCTCATCATATGAAATAAACTGAACGATCTCAGTGCCATCTATTGAATTGAAAAAAAGTAAATAAACTAGAAAGCAAGTCTTTAATTGTGAAAATATTCGAATATAGGGTAGAAAATAGATAATCCTTCTCTTATTAAAACTTCTATGTTGCAATATTTTTTTGGAAAAATCATTAAAATTTAAATTTTTAATGAGATTGTTTGTTACTTCAGTATAATAATTTTTATTAAATTTTTGTAATAATGTTAAATTGTGAGAGAATCTAATTTTTGAAAATTGTAGAATTTAAATTCGAATGATAAATACTAAGTTTATTTACTTTGAAGTTAAATTCAACTATTATATTTTTAATACCCATCAAAGTTTTACCGTTAGAAATTTCTATTTTTAAATCCAAATAGGCAGCGTTGTATTTCGTTCGTTTCAGTTAAACATTAATCTTTTGGATAACAAATATTAACCATATTACAATTATCTAATTTATCGAAAGTAAATCATTAATATGTCTCAAACCATTTATTAAATTATGTTTATTTATAATTTTCTCGTAGTAATGCAGAAAAATATTAGCTTAAACACTTGAAGCAACAAACGATCTCATTAAAAAATTAACTTTTAATGATTTTCCCAAAAACTCCTGCAATATATAAATCTTAATGAGAGAAGGTTTCTCTATTTTCTAACCTATATTCTAGAATTTTCACAACTAAAGATACGCTTTCTAGTTTACTTTATTTATTTTTTTTCAATTCAATAGATGGCACTGAGATCGTTCAGTTAATTTCATATGATGGCGACCACCTTACCAAGCGTTGTAGGCGTATTCAGCTTTAACAGCGGGAAAGTTGAATTTAGTTTAATCTAATTGTTTTCAGTGATAAGTTAAATTTTCATTACAGAAACTTTTGGATTATTTTTGTATTCAACTGGTATGTCCTTTACTTTTATATTTTATTGATGTTTTTGTTTTATAATGATTTTGTAGTGGTTTGGTTAGATTCAATTTGATGTGGTCTTGCTCAGATTTAGAGTTTGAAATAATATTTTTCTTATTATTTTTATGTAATTTACTGTCGTTGCTTTATTGGTATTAATTTGTGTCTTCAAAAACCTCGATTTCGTGGGATTTCGGGCATTTTACTTTTAAACTTAAGCTTATCCATTTCAGTAATAAATAAATATTATTTGTGTTTTAGTTGTAGCAACATTAGCGCCTCTAAATGCAATGTATCTCGACTCGGTAAATATTTAATTTTAAATTAGCTTCATTAAAATTGCTTTGGTTTTTGGTTAGTAGTTTCTTTTCTAGTTAAGACAGAAATCATATTTGAAAATAAAATATTGAACTTTTGAAATCTAGCAAATTCTCAACAAATTATAAAATTTTAAATCTATTTTATTTACGTCAATTTTTATTTTATTGAAAATAAAACGAATCTTATTCCATTATGCTTACATGGTATATATTTATGAGTATTGAAAACATTTTAAAAATATTAATTATGAAATTTGTTTAATACGATTTACTGAATTATTATTTAAGTGATTAAAATGTAGCTCTTCCTCACAAAGTGTTCCAACATTGTAAGACCTGAAAATTGCAAAATCTTAATTTATTTCATCTCATTTCAAGGATAGCTTTTGAAATCTACATGTAAAATATAATAAATGAAAATGGATCAAATTATAGAGTGTGAGAAAGTAAGAGTTTTGATTAGACAAGATTTCTTGTCTTTTTAAATAAGAATGTGCACACTTTTTTGACAAAACAGCATCCGATCATTGGAAGAAAAATATGCTTACTTTATCAAATACTTAAGAAAAAGCTTATAGATAGCTCTTCAAAAAAATATCTAAATAAAATGAGCAAAAATAACATTACAAATTTTCATTTTCCATTTCTGAATACAAATGTAATCAGTCGTTCGCATTTTACATCAAAAATGCCTCTAGATTTTCATAAGTATTCATGATAAGTATTAACTTGTTTTTATTTCAGTTTCAAAAAAAAAGAAATAGTTAAAAAACTTTTAGCCTGGCTTTAATGATAATGACACGATTGGTATTCAGATCATCATTAGTTAATATATCTCTGCATTAACGATTTAAATGAAAATCGCATTATCTACTGGCGTTTCTGTAACTTTGTCTAAGAGCTTTCTGGTCACCCTTTGCATCAATGGAGTAATTAATATTAGATTGTTAATATTCACATTAATTGAATAGTAGCTTACTGTTTCGTATCAGTTAGATCAAAGCAATATTATATGTTGAATGATTAAATTATTACAATATCGATAAGGGAATACAGAGCTTAAAATAAATTGGGAATATTTTTTGGATATAAGTCACGAATGAGGGTAGATTTTGTTGAATGTTGCATTACATACTCTCTCTCTTTCTTATACCCCGGAAAAGAAATAATCAAATTTTGTGTCTATTCTTGTCGAAAGAAATTTCACATATTTGTGAATGCCCAAGAATATATCTTAAGGCTTTGATTTTTTTTCTTATTAGGACAAAATGTCTATAGTCCTCAATCAAAATCTTAAATATCTTTCTCAAGAACATCATTCAGCCAACTTGCTTCAAAGTGCTGGGAGGGACTATGGGGACACTCTGAGCTATGAACTTGGTTTACAGTGTACAGTGAACCGTTCAGGGCATAGTTAATCCTTCAAAACCGCAGACTCTTTCCTCAATTAACTTTCTAATAAGGAACTTCAAGAATTCCCGATTTTTTAATAATAAATTCCAATACGTTAACTGTTCCTTCTTTTAACCTTTTTTCATTTAAATTTTTATTTCTTCAACTCTTGATACTTGGCTTATTATTTGGTATGGCTTCTTTACGTTAAAATTTTGGACGACTTTAGAGATATTGTAAAAAGACTTTTTACATTTTGATTGACAAAGTATCATTTTTTTTTATTTTGAAAGATTAATATTCTATTTTGTAACTACCAGAAATCTATTTTGAATGATCTTAGCAATATTGGAACATATCGGAAAATGACACCTCCAGCCTTTAACTTACACTCCAAACATCCCCATTACACTACCAGCTAAAATTTTAGAATTTTATCCAGCTTCAATACAGTATGTCAGTAATAATTATTATATGCAAATTTGTTTTTCTGTTTAATAAAAGCTTCCTGATTAATAACTCAAAACTTCTCGCATTTAATTGCGGAGTTTACATTAGAAAGAAATGTAATATTTCATAATTTTTTGAGCGACATAAAATGCTGAAGAAAAATGGATGAATAATGATGAAAAAAGAAACATGGATTTATTTATACTTTCGATAACGCTAAAACCACTTTTAAATAAACATTCTCTTTGCGGCTTTCGATTATGAAATTTCTGGAGTCCAAATTCGAGTTATAAATGCCTAATTTTCTCATAAATATGCTAAGTAATTAAAATTATTAAATCTAAGAAGGAAGAATTAATGATGGGAACGCTCAATAGTTTTAACAATGCTATTAGTAAAACATATATATTTCCCAAGAACTAAAAGCAGTTCTTAAATATTCACTTTCCTTTTCGAATTATGTAAGAGATTTGCAGCTCTTATTTCATTTATTAAAGTATATGCATACTTGAATCGTAGAAATAGCTTTAAACCTCGTAGGTGATAAATGAAGGTGAAAACGAGCGATCAATCACAAGGTTTTAAGTAAGATTTCTCTGAAATAGTGAGTGGTCAGGATTAGGAATTTGCATTAAAGAATCACATGAGCCCATCATGTTTTATTGAGAATTGGATGCATCATAATCGGGTTTTTTTTTACTAGTATACCTAAAAATGGACGGGATTTTTTTTCCATATTTCATGTAAATTTTCTAATTTACTAATTTTAAGAGTTTTTTTTTGAAATTTGCCTTTAGTAATTTAAAGGTTTAATTGCAAAAATAAAGAAAAAATCATAAATGGATCGAAATAAGAAGTATGATATAAAGATACAACTTGTGGTATTTAAAATGAAAATAAAACTTTGAAACAAAATATCAGACAGTTGCTTAATGTTTCATATATTTAGAAAAATAAATAGTAAAATGGATGAATCGTACATTTTTTGACTAAGGATACGTATTTGAGAGAACCAATCAATGTTTGGTAATTGGATAGTCATTTTCAATAAAGCAATTCCTTTCATTCACTTATTCACTACATTCTCTTAATATGTAAATCTAGTACTACAATTAATTTCCAAATAATTGTCAATTATTAAGTAGAGTAATGCGAAAACTTTTTAAAAAGACATTTTGTGCGAAGCTCTACATTTAATGAAAATTTCTTGCAAATTGATTTGGATTTCGATATTATGAAAAGGAAGACATGTAATTAGTTGCATGAAATATTTTAAGAATGTTAATTCCTTAAGTCATCTAGCTTATAAATTCTTAGTTAAAATTTGTTTGCATTCAATAATCTTTGAAAGCTATCCATGCATTTTGCGAAGTTCAATATTCTTAATCGTAAACTTTCATATATTTATTCATAATATGTTATACTGAACAACAATTTACAACCTTTTTGCATTAATTCATACAGTAAAAAATTGCAACTTTCTCATTTTTTTTTTAATTCCCAGTCTGCACTTATTTTATTCATTATTCTCTCATATTTTAACTATTCAAAAATTAATCCGAAACTTTTTGAAAGTTGATATATCAATAAATATGAGATATAGCATATAAATTAAAAATACACATAAGAATATACATCTTGCTAAATACTGAACGACATAAAATATACGATAACTATTAAGATTTTGTAAAGTGCATTTTTAAAATGTCATTGATTTTATAACGAGTATCAATGAAATTATGTTCAAAAACAGTTCTGATTACTTATTCGGAAATGCACAAAAGTTTTTAGATGCATTTTTATAAATTGGAAAACTAAATATGTCCTTTAATAATGTGTTCGTTGATCTCTTATGACTATACCGTTTATTAAATTCGGTTAAAGTTAAATTTTAACCAAGACTTTGTTACATAAGATAATATTAATAGTTAACCAAGTAGAGGTGAAGAAATCCCAATCATATGAGACAACGTGATTTAGGATTCAAATAAGCAACAATATTCAAAAGAAGTGAGTAATCTTAAATTTCCTTTTCTATCTGTGCTCACTACATGAGTACATCTTTTAAATATATTAAGCTTGTGAAATTGCATCTTTAACCCTTTACTTAAGTACGACATTAAAAATAAAATACATTGTGGATAAATATATATTAATAAGAAAACTATAAATGACGACTTAAGGTTTAGGGGGGTCGAGACCCGATTCCACCAAAGAACCATCGTGTAAGTGGGTCTGGTGCACGTTAAACGCCCTGGCCAAACGTCCTCCCGCTGGTATGGCGTGGTGTGGAGAGGGGGGTGCCAGCTCTGGTGTCGTCCTCGTCATCTGACCACGGTTCAAAATTACGAGGTCCGTCCCAAAATAGCCCTGGTGTTGCTTTAAAACGGGACGTTAATATAACTAAACTAAATTAAGGTTACAAGGTTTAATCATAATTTGATTTATAGAATTGCTCCTCACATATTGACTATTTTCAATCGTTTCTCTAAAAAATGCAAAAATGTCTTTTTTGAAATTCTACGCCATTTAATTTTTTAATAATTAAAATCTGTGCAGCAATGCAACTAATATAAAATTATGATTTATACTTTAAATTATTAAACTGCAGTCGCTCCCATTTTGTTTACTTGAAAAATCTTTAATTTTAACCTATTATAAGTCTGCATATTAAAAAGGAACCATATTTCTTATAAACAAACAAAAGCAACCAGCGTGTATTCAAATTTATTCATATTTCCTCCAAAAATTATTCTAAAAATAAACTGCAACTGCTAAATAATTCATTCCGTTTAGTGCTTCTCAAAGCTTAAGATTTTTAAAAACTATAATATATGCATTTCATTTTACTTCAGATCTGTGTACTTTTAGTAATTTTGTAGTTTGAATGCTTGACAAGGTGTAATAACAAGAAATTAATTCAGCTGATTAAAACTTGTATGGATGCTTAAGGGACAGTTCAGACATTGTTAGTTCTGGTAACGTGCCTATCCTCTTCGAAAGAAGAATCCAGATGGGAAAAGAAATAGGACCATCAGATACTAATAAAGGAGTAATTGGATATACAATGTCACCTTTATCTGCCCGCGTGACAATGTAGACTTCCCTGTCTGAGTTTTTATGGCTGTTTACTAGAGATCTCCACTGTCTCTTCCTTAGCTTAACAGTAGTAAAAACAAATGACGTGAAACAGGAGCTTTTATTTTTAGAATATGTTGGAAAACAAAAAAGCAGAAGACTTGGGACATGTTAAACGTTTTCCTTTAATGTTTAACTAACCAAATTGATGCACAAATTGAATAGGGAACACCATAAGTGCTAAGTATATACGTTTTTATTTCTGCGCAATTAAACATTCAATAGCATATTTGTATAGTAGTCTTTTAATATATTTGTATAGTAGATAGTAAGTCTTTTAAAATTAGTTAAAAAGAAATAATAGAAGAAACTAAAAATGTAAAAGGACATGTAAATATTACATAAAAGCTTTTAGTTTGTTTTTAAAGCTATGAAAATTATATTTTCATAAACATTTTTGTGAATTATAGAAGATGAATTGAATAGATATATTTTCGGCTAAAAATGGGAATTTTCCCCATTTAAGAAACGTTAGAGAAAATTATCTTGCATCTAAATGCATGTTGTCTTTAGTCTGTCTGTGTCATTATCTTTTTCCCTTTCTGCAGAAGGGATTCCTAAATTTAAAGAGTGATGCATTCCTAACATATTTTAAGTTAACATGAGTTGACTCCATTAAGAAATATTAAATTACGACGTAAATCATGAAATCCAAAATGAACATTTATAGAATCTGGAAATCTTTGTTTATATTTTAACATCATTAGAAATTAATGTTCATTTTAATTGGAATATTTGTTTATGGTATTATATCAATTCCAACAAAATAAAACAAAAAAAAATTCTATCAAGCTAAATAATATTACAAAACAAGCAAACCTCGATGTTTGATATTCTTTCACAAAATACAACCCCTATCTACATTTGCTCTAAATGAATCATTCCTAAAAAAATTGAATTCAAATAGAAACTTAAGAAAATAGATCCATTATTTTTCATCGTCAAAAGCAGCATTTTTATGAATGCATTGATAAAGGCGAAGAATAAGTGAAAAATAGTATCTAATTGTAGATCTATTATATAAAGGTATTCAAAGTATATTTCTGTAAGTGTTCTGTTACATGAGAAAAGGTTGTTTCAGAAAAAAACTTGAGGATTTTTTTTTCATATCCCTTATAATGTGAAATCTCCTAAGAATGTTTGAGAGGGTTATAGTAATTATTGAAATCTGAAAGAAGAGATGGGACTTTTTAAGTGAATTTTCAATATTTGCGATGTTTAACTTGTAGCCAAGGAGATGGGGTATTGCAGTACGTCAACAACTTTAAAAAGTCATTGTTTGATACTTCAACTTGTGGAAGATGAGCTTGCACGTATGTTCCATGCTCTCTGACATCTACGGCCGATGTTGATTGAAATCTAAAAGGAAAAATTGGTATTTTTAAGTAACTTTTCAATATGTGAGATGCTTAAAATAGTGAAATTGTCATTTAAAAGGCAGTGTAGTAAGTTGTAAGGATAAACCTTCATAGAAAGATGCATGAGCAGTAATTTTCAGGATGAGTAACTGCATGATATCTTTAAGAGGAAATATTGAGGAGGAGATCCTATGAATGATGATTGAAAAAAATTCTAATAACTCTTGTAAAAACCCATGACTGAAAAATCCCAAGAAAATCATTAAATTGATGAATAGCAGTCATCAAATGACTTACTCTAACTTAAAATATTTTAGTGATAATTAGAATTACTTTTGTGGAGTACAGATAGAAATTCACAAAAAGCAGTGACAGTTCAAGGTAACTGTATATGGAAATTTACATAAACGTTAAGTAATATGTCTTAAGTAATTAAATTGAACCATAGTATTCTAGATAGAATTCCATTAAACTAAACTTATTTTATTTTAAGGAAACCTTTTATAATATACAATATATAAGTTTAAAAGTGACTTCTCAAATAAGTCAATTATTTTTAAATGTATAATGCGATTTTAGATAAAATACCATTAAACGAAACTTTCATTTTCAATAAACCATTTTATAACGCACAATATGTATTATACAGTTTAAAAGTGACTTTTACTCAAATAAATCAATTATTTTTAAATGTATTAGATTATATTAAGAATCATTCAACTGGAAGTAGCGTTAAACCACATAGACTTATCTTCACTTCCAGACTGAATTATCGTTGATAATAGGATTCTTCATTTTATTTTGATATATAATATTGAAATGAAAATTTGTATTATTAAGCTTTACAAAATAATCGTACAAATGGCTTTTATATCTGTCTATTATATAGCGAAGGAATACAAAGATATAAAATGTATCTATTTCTTTTATTAATAAATTTACTTATAAATAAATATCTTAGCAGATTAGGATAGGGAAGTTTCCTTGACATTCCAAAGAAGATAAAACACTTTTAAATTCCATGCTAGAAACTGCATTTAGCACGTAAATTATTTTTCTATTTTGAAGAAAATTGCGCAAAATTATAAATACTATTTCAAATATCTTAACGCATTTTCGTGAAATATAGGGAACACTTCAAATTAAAAGACACTATAATCCGAAGAATCTCATAGGATTACTACTTATATTTTCTCTTGAAAATTTGTTTTGTAAGAAGGAAATGGCTTGGTTCAGTGCAAATTCTTAACAGGAAAATCGATTTTTTTTCTTAAAATAAAATTTCAATGAAATAGAAAAGTTATGATTATCGAGCAGACGAAAACTGAGTTGCGTTCGCCGTTTCAAGAACGTTTAAGAATTTAAATTGAATTATATAATTTTTTGTACTGCAAATATTTTTTCTCCTTATCCTTGAAATGTTTTAGTGAAATAAAATCTTATTTTAAAAAGTCTTTAAATTTGAAAATTTTTAAGTTAATTAAACCGAAAATTTAGAGTAATAAACAATAGAAGGGCGCTCTCTAATTCATATTTATGAAAAGAATCATATTTATCACAGACATCAAAATCTACGCCTTATTTCATTCATCAATATTATAATTAATCTCTTCCGGCTCAAGTAATTAACTTTTAAACGATTGAAATTAATTTATTTTTTATAGGATTTATTATCCATTAACATAAGAATGGGTCTTCATTTTCTGTAACATGGTAAATAATATAAATATTTAATATAGCTTTACTGTTAGTTTTTGATTTTGCTATTTACAAAATAATAACCAAGAAAATTTGGATTCAAAATATTAAAACCACAGTCTTTGATATGTACTATTCAGTTTTAAATTCATTTCAGGCAAGTAAATTATTATACATGATTTCAAAGCGTTAAAAAGTTGCGAAACGCTTACAAATTTTTTGATCACAATTTCACAATAGATTACATTTTAAAAATTTTTCTCGAAATGTCAGTATTTTCTGACTGCTTACTGAGATATCTGATTATATAAATTATATAAGATAATATTTATAATAAATTAGTTAGCAAACTTACAACTGCAACGTAGGAAGACTGTTTTCTATGAAAGTAATATTAATAACTTATCGTGATGTTTAAGGTGTAAAATTAATATAAATGTCTATTTAATTGTATTCAAGTGACCATTAAGTCTGTTAATTATATTAAAGTGACCATTCTGTAAAAAAAATTGAGAATTTCTTGGAGACAGAGAGAATTTTTTTTGCAGAAAAATAAATCCACTTCTGTAAAAACTATAAAACAGCTGTTCAGTCTCCGTTCAGTAAGTTAACGAAAAATTTGTTAATGTATACGTTAATTGCAGGTTCACTATACTCTTGTGATGAATAGATTAGCAATTACGTTTCGCTGATGTCTGTTTAAACAGAGAAGATTGTAAAGAGAGCTTGAATGCACTTTTTCTCAGAAAAAGAGTTAGAAATCCATCCTCTAAATATTTACAAGAAGTGTTATTACATCGGTGTAGAAAAAATCATGATGAAGATATTTTTATATGAAAGGAAAAGTTGAACCTTCTGTAAAAATACATAATAAAATGAGAAGAACTACATATTTTCCTTTCGCCAAGTGTGTTTAAAATGTGATTAAATCTCAGCAAGAAGTTTAGCAGAAAACACACGATGAATTCACGCAGAGCATTTTTAAATGAAGATAAATTTGTTATTTAAAAAGTAACAGGATTTTCACAAAATGCTGAGCTTTTGATGTTTTGCTACGTGTTCCGCATTACATAATATTTTCCAACATATTTTAAGTATTTTGTATGAATTTGTTTTACTATTTTTTGACGTTACTAATATTGATATGAAATTTCTATTTTATTTTTATTTTAGTTTGATTTTATTCAGAATGAATTTTTTTAATCTTACATTTGAATAAAATTTTATCGCTTGATATCGTAATAATTTAAATAGGATAAGAGGAGTTTTGGAAATTCCTTTTATCTCATTATTAACTTTGAACAGACTTAAAAAAACATCAAATAATAGTGAATTAAAAAAGAATACAATTTTTATAAAATACGTATTTTTAATATTTTTAACGAATATTTAAAAATTAGAATAGATTATATATGTTTGAAATATTGCGCAAAACGCAAAATCGTTAAAATCTACTCTTTGCACTGATGTATATTTGTATTTCTTGGGTATTTTCATTTAATTTGTAAGAAGAAAATATAACAAATAACGAAATAATGAAGGATATACTTCATTAATAACAAAAATGTATATACTTCTAAAAAATATTTAGTCTAAATGGTTTCTTGTGATAGACTACAC